>NC_030812.1:81303804-81928804 GCF_001704415.2 Capra hircus
ATTTCCTTCTCCAGTGCATGAAAGTGAAAAGTGTAAGTGAAGCTCCTTAGTCATGCCAACTGTTCATGACCACATGGACTGCAACCTACCAGGCTCCTCCATCCATGGGATTTTCCAGGCAAGAGTACTGGAGTGGGTTGCCATTGCCTTCTCAAAGAACTGCCATATGACCCAGCAATCCCACTACTGGGCATACAAAAGAGGACACCAGAAGTGAAAGAAACACATGTACCCCAATGTTCATTGCAGTACCATTTACAATGGCTAGGACATGGAAGCAACCTAGATGTCCATTGGCAGAGAATGGATAAGAAAGTTGTGGTACATACACACAATGGAATATTACTCAGCTATTAAAAAGAACACATTTGAGTCCATTCTAATGAGGTGGATGAAGCTGGAGCCTATTATACACAGTGAAGCAAATTAGAAAGAAAAACAGCAATACAGTATATTAACACATATATATGGAATTTAGAACAATGGTAATGATGACCCTATATGCAAGACAGCAAAAGGAACATAGATATAAAGAACAGAATTTTGGACTCTGGGAAAAGGTGAGGGTGGGATGATTTGAGAGAAAAAGAATTGTGAAATATGTAAAATAGATGACCAGTCCAAGTTTGATGCATGAAACAGGGAACTCAAAGCTGGTGCACTGGGAAAACCCAGAGAGATGGGATGGGGAGGGAGGTGATAGGGGAATTTGGGATGGGGGGATACATGTACACCCATGGCTGATTCATGTTAATGTATGGCAAAAACCACCACAATACTGTAAAGTAATTAGCATCCAATTAAAATAAATAAAATTTAAAAATAAAGAATAGATACATGTACAGAAAAAAAAATTGTCCCTGAATTTCCTTCTGGACAATGTTACTCAGAAAACAAGAAACACATAGACATATTCACCCACATGTATACCTTTCTCAGAACTGGGACAGATACTTTCTCCTAGATTTCTAAATAAAGCCCTGGAGGGAAAATTCCTACCCAAACTTAAAGGATTAAAGAAAGTAATGACATATATGATTCTAAGGAAATTCATGCCATTTTTTCCCACATATATCCAGACTCATGGGCATTCCACCCAGAGAGGGAAAAAATGTCAGCATTAGTTAGAACAAGTTACCACAGTACCTGATTTATTGCTCATTCCAGGGTAACTGCAAACAGATGCCATAATAATTTCACTTTAATCAACTGCTGTGTGACTAATCAAAATACCAAAACACTACCATTTTTAACAGGACTGTCTAAATTACCTAAAGTTGTCCCCTGCAAACGCTGCTTGCTGGAGCACTGGAGTACTGCTGACATGCTCCCAAGGAAAGCATCATGTACAGAATGACGTTATATCATTTCAGAACTCTGAGGTTTTTAGAAAATTTCAAGTATTCTTGGTTTGAGTGACACTGAGTCAAAACCTATTGGGTTTTGGTACACAGTCATAAGAATTCACAAACTGAACACCAGATATGTCATTTTTATTATTAATTTTTTCCTGATTATTAAAAATAGTGCATGTCATTACAGAAAATTTAGGAACGCAGAAAAGTGCAGGAAAATATAAGTGAAGTTGCTCAGCTGTGTCCAACTCTTTGCAACCCCATAGACTGTAGACCACCAGGCTCCTCCATCCATGGAATTTTCTAGGCAAGAGTCCTGGAGTGGGTTTCCATCACCCATAAAGAACCACATGGACATAGAACTATTAGTATCTTGTATTTTTTAGTAGAAGTATAGCTGATAATATCTTACTGTATTTTTTAATGTATTCCATTTCCAGACAATTTTTAAATGTTTTAATTGATGTATGTGTGTTTTCTTTTTAAAACATTCAGAACATACTGAAAAGCTATAACCTGAAATTTTATTGTATCATAAACATTCTCCCAAGTCAATCAACATTCTTGAAACATCTGAGTTTACTGGTTGTGTCATATGGATTTACCATACTTATTAAGGATTTCACATTACTGGGCTTTATTTTTCCAAGATTTAAAAAAAAAAACCCTTGTATTTAAATGCTTATGAAAACTTCTAAAATTATTGTACAAGTAAATTCTTAGAATTAATGGGACAGAGGATAGCAATTTTTTCAACTTGTGATTTTATATTGGAGTATAGCCAATCAGCAATGTTGTGATAGTTTTTAGTTCAGTTCAGTTCAGTTGCTCAGTCGTGTCTGACTCTCTGTGACCCCATGAATCGCAGCACACCAGGCCTCCCTGTCCATCACCAACTCCTGGAGTTCACTCAAACTCACGTTCATCGAGTTGGTGATGCCATCCAGCCATCTCATCCTCTGTCGTCCCCTTTTCCTCCTGCCCCCAATCCCTCCCAGCATCAGAGTCTTTTTCAATGAGTCAGGTCTTCACATGAGGTGGCCGAAGTACTGGAGTTTCAGCTTTAGCATCATTCCTTTCAAAGAACACTCAGGGTTGATCTCCTTTAGAATGGACTGGTTGGATCTCCTTGCAGTACAAGGGACTTTCAAGAGTCTTCTCCAACACCACAGTTCAAAAGCATCAATTCTCTGGCACTCAGCTTTCTTCACAGCCAACTCTCACATCCATACATGACCACTGGAAAAACCATAGCCTTGAATAGACGGACATTTGTTGGCAAAGTAATGTCTCTGCTTTTCAAAAGCTATCTAGGTGACAGCTTTAGATGACAACAAAAGGACTCAGCCATACACAGGCATGTATCTGTTCTCCCCCAAACTCCCCTCCACTGAGGCTGCTGCATAACCATGAGTAGAGTTCCCTGTGCTATACAGTAGGTCCATCTAGAGAGAGGATAGTAATAGTAAAGGTCCTGATAGAGAAAGGTAGTAACAGTCTACATTTCCACCAAACTTATACCTATTCTGAGTATTGTCTTGTTTATATTAAAAACTAAGACTTAGGAACAAAGAGAAAGCCTCCAACAGTCATAATCAAGCACATGTCAGATTGTAGGTAAACTCACCTTTCCTGAATCAGTTCAGTCCAGTCACTCAGTCGTGTCCGACTCTTTGCGATCCCATGAATCGCAGCACGCCAGGCCTCCCTGTCCATCACCATCTCTCGGAGTTCACTCATACTCATGTCCATTGAGTCCGTGATGCCATCCAGCCATCTCATCCTCAGTCGTCCCCTTCTCCTACTGCCCCCAATCCCTCTCAGCATCAGAGACTTTTCCAATGAGTCAACCCTTCACATGAGGTGGCCAAAGTACTGGAGCTTCAGCTTCAGCATCATTCCCTCCAAAGAAATCCCAGGGTTGATCTCCTTCAGAATGGACTGGTTGGATCTCCTTGCAGTCCACGGGACTCTCAAGAGTCTTCTCCAACACCACACTTCAAAAGCATCAATTCTTCAGTGCTCAGCTTTCTTCACAGTCCAACTCTCACATCCATACATGACCACAGGAAAAACCATAGCCTTGACTAGATGGACCTTAGTCGGCAAAGTAATGTCCTTGCTTTTGAATATGCTATCTAGGTTGGTCATAACTTTTCTTCCAAGGAGTAAGCGTCTTTTAATTTCACGGCTGCAATCACCATCTGCAGTGATTTTGGAGCCCAAGAAAATAAAGTCTGACACTGTTTCCACTGTTTCCCCATCTATTTCCCATGAAGTGATGGGACCGGATGCCATGATCTTCGTTTTCTGAATGTTGAGCTTTAAACCAACTTTTTCACTCTCCTCTTTCACTTTCATCAAGAGGCTTTTGAGTTCCTCTTCACTTTCTGCCATAAGAGTGGTGTCATCTGCATATCTGAGGTTATTGATATTTCTCCCGGCAATCTTGATTCCAGCTTGTGTTTCTTCCAGTCCAGCATTTCTCATGATGTACTCTGCATAGAAGTTAAATAAGCAGGGTGACAATATACAGCCTTGACGTACACCTTTTCCTATTTGGAACCAGTCTGTTGTTCCATGTCCAGTTCTAACTGTTGCTTCCTCACCTGCATACAGATTTCTCAAGAGGCAGATTTTCCACAGTTTATTGTGATCCACACAGTCAAAGGCTTTGACATAGTCAATAGAGCAGAAATAGATGTTTTTCTGGAACTTTCTTGCTTTTTCCATGATCCAGCGGATGTTGGCAATTTGATCTCTGGTTCCTCTGCCTTTTCTAAAACCAGCTTGAACATCAGGAAGTTCATGGTTCACGTACAGCTGAAGCCTGGCTTGGGAGAATTTTGAGCATTACTTTACTAGCGTGTGAGATGAGTGCAATTGTGCGGTAGTTTGAGCATTGTTTGGTGTTGACTTTCTTTGGGATTGGAATGAAATCAGACCTTTTCCAGTCCTGTGGCCACTGCTGAGTTTTCCAAATTTGTTGACATATTGAGTGCAGCACTTTCACAGCATCATCTTTCAGGATTTGAAATAACTCAACTGGAATTCCATCACCTCCAATAGCTTTGTTCGTAGTGATGCTTTCTAAGGCCCACTTAACTTCACATTCCAGGATGTCTGGCTCTAGATTAGCGATCACATCATCATGATTATCTGGGTCGTGAAGATCTTTTTTGTACAGTTCTTCTGTGTATTCTTGCCACCTCTTCTTAATATCTTCTGCTTCTGTTAGGTCCATACCATTTCTGTCCTTTATCGAGCCCATCTTTGCATGAAATGTTCCCTTGGTATCTCTAATTTTCTTGAAGAGATCTCTATTCTTTCCCATTCTGTTCTTTTCCTCGATTTCTTTGCATTGATCACTGAAGAAGGCTTTCTTATCTCTTCTTGCTATTCTTTGGAACTCTGCATTCAGATGGGTATATCTTTCCTTTTCTCCTTTGCTTTTCGCCTCTCTCTTTTTCACAGCTATTTATAAGGCCTCCCCAGACAGCCATTTTGCTTTTTTGCATTTCTTTTCCATGGGGATGGTCTTGATCCCTGTCTCCTGTACAATGTCACGAACCTCAGTCCATAGTTCATCGGGCACTCTGTCTATCAGATCTAGGCCCTTAAATCTATTTCTCACTTCCACTGTATAATCATAAGGGATTTGATTTAGGTCATACCTGAATGGTCTATCGGTTTTCCCTACTTTCTTCAATTTAAGTCTGCATTTGGTAATAAGGAGTTCATGATCTGAGCCACAGTCAGCTCCTGGTCTTGTTTTTGTTGACTGTATACAGCTTCTCCATCTTTGGCTGCAGAGAATATAATCAATCTGATTTTGGTGTTGACCATCTGGTGATGTCCATGTGTAGAGTCTTCTCTTGTGTTGTTGGAAGAGGGTGTTTGCTATGACCAGTGCATTATCTTGGCAAAACTCTATTAGTCTTTGCCCTGCTTCATTCCGCATTCCAAGGCCAAATTTGCCTGTTACTCCAGGTGTTTCTTGACTTCCTACTTTTGCATTCCAGTCCCCTATAATGAAAAGGACATCTTTTTTGGGTGTTAGTTCTAAAAGGTCTTGTAGGTCTTCATAAAACCGTTCAACTTCAGCTTCTTCAGCATTACTGGTTGGGGCATAGACTTGGATAATTGTGATATTGAATGGTTTGCCTTGGAGACGAACAGAGATCATTCTGTCGTTTTTTAGATTGCATCCAAGTACTGCATTTTGGACTCTTTCATTGACCATGATGGCTACTCCATTTCTTTTGAGGGATTCCTGCCCGCAGTAGTAGATATAACGGTCATCTGAGTTAAATTCACCCATTCCAGTCCATTTTAGTTCGCTGATTCCTAGAATGTCGACTCTCACTCTTGCCATCTCTTGTCTGACCACTTCCAATTTGCCTTGATTCATGGACCTGACATTCCAGGTTCCTATGCAATATTGCTCTTTACAGCATTGGATCTTGCTTCTATCACCAGTCACATGCACAACTGGGTATTGTTTTTGCTTTGGCTCCATCCCTTCATTCTTTTTGGAGTTACTTCTCCACTGATCTCCAGTAGCATATTGAGCACCTAATGACCTGGGAGTTCCTCTTTTGTATCCTATCATTTTGTCTTTTCATGCTGTTCATGGGGTTCTCAAGGCAAGAATACTGAAGTGGCTTGCCATTCCCTTCTCCAGTGGACCACGTTCTGTCAGACCTCTCTACCATGACCCGCCCGTCTTGGGTTGCCCCGCAGGCATGGCTTGGTTTCATTGAATTAGACAAGGCTGTGGTCCTAGTGCCGTGGAATTTCTAGTTGAGTTTCACATTTACAGGCGTATTTTTAAAAGCAATGCTTTCCTTCTTCCTTTCTGGTTTGCCTGTGTTTCCAATGAACATCTATAACTTTTATGATTAGGAAAACAAGACCTAAGTTAAAAACACAAGGATATGCCTTGAACTCAATAGTTCTATAGACAAAATCTTGCTGAATTAGTACACCTATTATACACATCATTCAGAATAAAACATAATAGAACAAAACCAAAATACTTGCTTTTCTTACATGTCAAATGGGATCCAAGGAAAAAAAGATTATTTGTTATTTTTGTTTGTTTAGTTTACAAAAAAAAATTTATAGACAACAACACAACCAGTATATTTAAAAGAAGCACTGCTTCAGTTTTTTGCTCAAAATGGAAATGATCCTTTTTTTCTAAAAATGTGTTGGAAATCCCAAGATATTCCTTTGACCCTCCACCCACACCTATCTCTTCCACCATCTCTCTCCTCTACTCATAAGACTTTTTAAAAAATTAATTAATTTATTTTAATTGGATGCTAATTACCTTACAATATTGTCCCATCAGACTTTTGAAAGTCATCTATAGTTGCTGGAAGCTGTCACTTCCTCAGTCTCCTTTCAGTTCATAGTTGCATCATATCTCTGTTCCAACTATTCCCCTAAAGCACGGTGTGTAAATGCAATCAATGACCTTCTACTGAGAAATCCATTGATTACAGGTTGTCCTCATTTTAGTGGATCTTACTGCTGAATGTAATGCTGGAGACTACTTCTTCCTTCTTGAAATTCTCAACTCTCGGCTTTAGCAACTCTGTATACTCTTGAGGATCCTTAAGGCCTTCTAACCCTTTCATCTTGCACTTTCCTAAGCTCCTCTTCCACCACTCACTCCACAGGTCTTGATATTCTCCCAGTTTCTCACTGGCTCTTCTCTTTTTGCTCTATGTGTCCTTCCTGGCAGACCTCACACATAGTTGTAACAGTGCCCTGAATGCCAAGTCTCCCAAACCCATTCCCTGTCTAAGGCCTCAGACACACAAATCTGTCTGTTCAATATATGCATTGAAATTTACCACCACAGACAACACAAGTGAATGTGTCCCATATTCTCCTCCTCTTTACAGGCTTCCCCACCATTCTCTGTTGGTGACACTACTTAAGGAGTAGTGTCCAGCTCTTTGTGACTCCATGGACTACAGCACTCCAGTCTCCCCTGTCTTTCACTGTCTCTTGGAGTTTGTTGATTTGTGTCCACTGAGTCAGTGATGCTCTCTAACCATCACATCCTCTGCTGTCCCCTTCTCCTCTTACCCTCAATCTTTCCCAGCATCAGGGTCTTTTCCAGTGAGTCTGCTCTTTGCAATAAGTAGTCAAAATATTGGAGCTTAAGCTTTAGCATCAGTCCTTCCAATGAATATTCAGGGTTGATTTCCTTTAAGATTGACTGGTTTGAATTCCTTGCAGTCCAAGGGACTCTCAAGAACCTTCTCCAACACTACAGTTCAAAAGCATCAATTTTTCAGTGCTCAGCCTTCTTTATGGTCCAACTCTCACAATTTCATGTCTTAAATATCTCTTAAATCACTCTTTTTCTCTTCAAACAGTGTTCCTTAATCTAGATTCAGTTCTTTACCATCTCTCATCTGAACCATTCCACCAGCCATAAAATTTGCCCTCTCCTTCCAGGATGGCTCTCTTCAAATCCATCCTCCAGTAGCTTACCAAGGCTCTAATAGCAAAATCTAATTTTGCGACCCTCCATATAAACGTCGATGGTTTCTACAGCTGTTATAGCAAAGAGTCCGCCCATCCCACAGACCAACTCCAATCATTCAATGCTAATTTCTAGACTCTTGTGTTGTGAAGGACTATGAAGCCATGTCAGAGGTTCATAATGAACAGTGGCTGTCATTGGTAAGGGAAGAAAGAGTAGTGGCCCTTAGTCTGTGTATTTGCTTTTTTCTGGTAAACAGAACAAGAGTTGGTTCTGATGACCCCAACTCTTCCACCTTTACATTTGGTACTTTCTCCTCTCTCATTACACTGTACAGCTTTAAGTCCCATCCCTTATCACTCTGTTTCTGGAATCTGTGCTTTTGTAAAAGAGCTATTCCTACGTGGAACACCTCTCTCTACCTCCCATACTCCCCACTCCTGACTAGCTTTATCCCATTGTTTGAGACTCAGGCCTGAATGAATATATCTAGTATATTTTTGAACATTCCATGTGGCTCAGTGGTAAAGAATCTGCCTGCCAATGCGCGAGATGCTGGAGACGTGGGTTCAATCCCTGGGTCAACAAGATCCCCTAGAGGAGGAAATGGCAACCTACTCCAGTATTCTTGCCTGGAAGAGCCCCATGGGCAGAGGAGCCCAACAGGCTACAGTCCATAGGGTCACAAAGAGTCAGACATGATTGAGTGACTGAGCATGAGCACAAGTCTATCTTCACTGATTCCCCGTGTTTCCAGCCAAGGTTGGGTGAAGTGTTCTTTCTCTGTGTTTCCTCTAAATTCCAGTTTTCCCTCTATCACTACATATTTTCTAGTTATGCATCTATCCCCATCCCCAATATGTTGTCAACTACTTGAAATGTATGCAAATTCTTGGCAAATCGATGCAGTCTTTGTCATGTTCTATCCCCCAAAGGTGACATCTATTTCTTCACCTCCTTAAATCTGGACAGGCCTGGGCCTAATCTTTAAGAAGACTGGCAACTTCTAATTTTTCTCTCTTGTAACTCAGCTTCCAAACTGTGAGGAAGCCCAAACAGCCATAGAAGGACAAAATATGAAAGATAACCATCACCCTTGGCTGGCAGCCTTAGCTAGCAGCATGATTCAGCACCAACTTGCCTGTCACATGAACAAACTGTCTTGAAAGTGGTCCTCCATCCTTCCAGAGCAGTTGAGCAACCCAGGTCACTCTAGTCAAAAGAAACAGAGATGACTTGTCCTTACAAGTCCTGAACAAATTACAAAATCATAGACAAAGGGGTGAATGATATTGCTTTAAATCACAAGATTTAGGGGTGGTCTATTTTACAGTATTAGATAAAACAAATGATGTGGTTCTATTGACTGAAATTGGTCTTTGATTGTGGCTTTTCTTCTCTTGCTAATCATATTGCTTTCTTACACTTAACTTCATACTTCGATTTTCCCTTGTTTAATTTTGGATAATTTTCTCAGGTGATTAGTTAGGATGATTTCTCAACATTATAAAATACTATGGAAAAATGCACATATTTGATGTATGCGGTTTCCCAGTTTTCAGCAGTATGAAATAATTTTTCATTAGGAAGATATACTTTTTCAAAGACCTGTCCAAAAACATATCAGGTTGCCTTTTGGTGAAATAATCAAAACTTTATTGGGAACGCATGCAAGAATTAAAGATTTTAAAATTTTTTTTTTTGAATAAATAAATAAATAAATAAATAAATAAAAACAAATAGTATGCAGGTAACCTAAACTCAAATAGTTTCTACTTTATCATATTTTCTTATTTTGCTCAAAGTTATTAGAATTTAGCACAGTATATAGTTTTAGCTTAAGACTTCATCAATATGTATGTGTGTGTGTGTCTCTGTGTCTAGGTCTAGTCTTGCTTTGTTTTACTTCATATTAAATTCTGAATATTTTCAAGTTAGAATATATGCCCCTGAAGCAAAATCTCAATTGCCACAGCATTTTATCTTGTAGATGTTCTACATAATTAACTAGACTCATCTTATGATGTATATAGGCATTTCCTCAATTTTCAATATAAAAAAAATGTTGTTCATAAAAAAAAAAAACTTTATTAAACAGAAATATAAAGGCATGTAGTACTCCTGTGCCTCTGACCAATATATCTTACTCAGGTTGGGTGGAGTTTGGCTGTGTTGTCTAACTCAATGAATGGACTTCTTTGTGAAAGATCACCTGCCTAATGCATGCAGCCATGTTAACTAAAAGCACTAACCATCTTACTTCTGTCCATTTGAAGCACTCTAGCATACATAGCTCTAAGAGTAGATGATATTCCATGCTGTAAGACTCTAGCAGGATAGAAACTTCCTTCTACTCCAAAATGCTTAAAAGTTCTGACCTTCAAAAAAAAGAAAAAATCCTAGACAATAGTAAATTCAATATCACATCAGGCTTGAATGTTAATTCAGTTCAGTTCAGTTCAGTTCATTTCAGTTGCTCAGTGGTGTCTGGCTCTTTGCAACCAACCCCATGAATTGCAGCATGCCAGGCCTTCCTGTCCATCACCAACTCCCGGAGTTCGCTCAAACTCACGTCCATCGAGTTGGTGATGCCATCTAGCCATCTCATCCTCGGTCGTCCCCTTCTCCTCCTGCCCTCAATCCCTCCCAGCATCAGAGTCTTTTCCAATGAGTCAACTCTTCACATGAGGTGGCCAAAGTATTGGAGTTTCAGCTTTAGCATCATTCCTTCCAAAGAACACCTAGGACTAATCTCCTTCAGATTGGACTGGTTAGATCTCCTTGCAGTCCAAGGGACTCTCAAGAGTCTTCTCCAACACCACACTTCAAAAGCATCAATTCTTCGGCACTCAGCCTTCTTCACAGTCCAACTCTCACATCCATACATGACCACAGGAAAAACCATAGCCTTGACTAGATGGACCTTAGTCGGCAAAGTAATGTCTCTGCTTTTGAATATGCTATCTAGGTTGGTCATAACTTTCCTTCCAAGGAGTAAGCATCTTTTAATATCATGGCTGCAGTCACCATCTGCAGTGATTTTGGAGCCCAAGAAAATAAAGTCTGACACTGTTTCCACTGTTTCCCCATCTATTTCTCATGAAGTGATGGGACCAGATGCCATGATCTTCGCTTTCTGAATGTTGAGCTTTAAGCCAACTTTTTCACTCTCCTCTTTCACTTTCATCAAGAGGCTCTTTAGTTCCTCTTCACTTTCGGCCATAATAATTCACTTTAATTATTTGCATATATTTAACACACCATTTGACAACTTTCATGTGACAGCTACAAAACTCAGCATCCTTTTGCGTTAAAGCCAAGATATGCTTGGATGTCTGTAGGTCTACTTTTCACTTTTAGGAGGAAGGAGATCAGTTCTGTTCATGTGTTTGTAGTAAACCATCTTTCCTAGTCTTCCCTATATAGCCTATTAACATAAGTGAACCCTACCCCTTAATATTGTCCCCCTTCTAGGAACAATGTAGACATTTCTCTCTTAAGTGACTATCTCCACTCTCAGTTGGGAATTGACATTACTATACATTTGGCAATGTTAGTTATTCATTCAATCAATAAAATTTTTTGCTATGTTCCAGGCATTGTTCTGAGAACTTTATATTTGGCCATGAAACAAAGAGACAAGGTCTAGTCTCATGAACCTTAAATTTCAGGGGCAGGATGTGATTTTAGTCAATTAAAAAAATTGAACAACTTTCCTGGTAGCCCAGTGGTTAAGACTCCACGCTTCTAATGCAGGGGGTTCTGGTTCCATACCTGGTCAGGGAACTGAGATCCCACAGTGCTGTGCAATGTGGCCAAAATTTTTTTTAAATAACTTTTTTAAGAACTTGGGTTTTAAAAATAAAATTAAAAATTGAGTGAACAAGATAATTTCAGGTAGTGTTATGAAGAATATATAGTTCTGTAATGTGCTAGAAGGGCTTCCCTGGAGGCTCAGCAGTAAAAGAATTCGCCTGCAATGCAGGAGACAAAGATTTGATCCCTGGGTGAGGAAGATCCCTTGGAGGAGGGCATGGCAACCCACTCCAATATTCTTGCCTTGGAGAATCCCATAGATTCTGGTAGGCTACAGTCCATGCAATCACAATGACTTGGATATGACTGAAGCAACTTAGCACGCATGCAGTGTGCTAGAGTGTCGGGGGGTGGGGAGCTACTTCAAATTTGATGCCAAGGGAAATCTCTCTGAGCAGGGAAGCTACAAAAGTAAACCACCCTTCCTATTCCCAGTCTGGTCTGACAATGAGGGATTGAGAAAAAGAGAAAAGCTAGCTGAACTTCATTATGAAATACCTAAAAGCCTTCTTCAGTGGTAGTGGGGAAAGGAAAAAATCTTCAGGAGATAATTTTGATGTGAGCTGATTTTCTTTTCGTCTCCTCCCACTTCTTCTGGTTGGAGCTAAGAGAGATGACGTCAAAGTCCCAGATTTCAGGAAGCAGGCGCAGTGTGTTTGTTTCCTAAGGGAGCCATCATAAATTACCACAAACTGAAACAACTGGAAATTTATTCTCTCGTGGTTTTGGAGGCTAGACAGACAAGATCAACTTGTGAGCAGGGCCCTCCAAAAGACTCTAGGGCAGGATTCTTCTTTGTTTATTCATAGCTTCTGTTGGTTGCCAGCAATCCTTGGTGTTCCTTGGTTTGCAGCATCGTAACTTTAATCTCTGCCTCAGTTTTCACACTGCCTGATTCCCTGTATCTCCTCTCTGTCTCTTTTTAATAGAAAAATAAGTATTTTTAATTTGAAAATTTCCCTCTTTTTATAGATACGTGTCGTTGGATTTAGGAGGGCTTCCTGGTGGCTCAGCTGGTAAAGAATCAGCCTGCAATGTGGGAGACCTGGGTTCCATCTCTGAGTTGGGAAGATCCCCTGGAGAAGGGAAAGGCTATCACATTCCAGTATTCTGGCCTGGAGAATTCCATAGACTGTATAGTGTACGGGGTCACAAAAAGTCAGACACAACTGAGTGACTTTCACACACCCTAACCCAATAGGACCTCATTTTAGCTTGATTATATCTGCAAAACCCTATTTCAAATAATACCATACTCATAGGTGCTGCGTAGACATGAATTGGGAGGAATTATTCAACCAATAACAGAAAGTCAGCTGGAACTCTCATCAGTGGGAGAAAATAGACCGCAACGACTGACGTCATCCAGAGACTAAAGAGGAAGGAAAAGTGTGGGGACCTACTGAGAGGCATGGTCTGCAGAGCCTTGCTGTCTAATTTTAACTTTGCTTCTAGTGTCATCAATCTCTTCTCTTTTCCTCAAGAACTGAGTTGTTTGTCAAACTGCTAAAGCCTCTTAGGAAGTGCTTCAGGAGAAGGCCCAGAGTAGTTGAGTCCATGATTAAGCAAAGTGGGTGAGGAGATCACAGCAACCCAGAGAGGCAACTGCCACACAGCCAGGTGGATCAGCAGTCTTGTTCTGAGAAGACAGCAAAAATCAGGACTACTTGGGTGTCCTCAGAACTGCTTGGTGACAAAATCTTAAATGTTGCAGGATTCATTCACAAACAGCATTCCTCAAATACCTGCTATCTGCCAAGTACCTTGTTGATGCTGGGGAAAAAATGCTGAAGTACCAGAAGCTGGTCCCTGCTCTGGAGAATTTTATTGCCATCAAGGATGGTGAGAATTTGAAGGGTGATGTTCTTCAGATGTAAAGGAAAATGTGACCACAGGAGCTGAGTTGAGGACATGACTTACACTGATTATAAAGTGATAGGACTTCCTTCATGGAGTGGTAGATTAGAATCTGCCTTGCAATGCAGAGAACACCACAGGCTGATCCCTGGGCTGGGCAGAGTCCACATGCTGCAGAGGAACTAAGCCCAGGTGCTGCAACTACTGAAGCCCGTATGCCTAGAGCCTGTGCTCCACAGCAAGGGAATCCTGTGCGCTGCAACAAAGATTAGCCCCTGCTCACTGCAACTAGGGAAAGTCCATGCAAAGCAACGAAGACTCAGAAGAGCCAAAAATAAATAAAATTATTTTAAAAAACTAAAGTGATGGCTAGCACAACCAATATTTGTTGATTGCCTCCCACATGCCAGGCACTACATTGGATACCACCATTCAAATGCAGCATCCACCCTACTCCCTGTCCTTTAGCTTCTCCTTCACTGTTTCATGGAATCTTTAGACACAACAAATTCTAAGACATTGATGTCCCTACAACCTCCCTCGAAATAATCACTTTGATTGGTGTGCTTTGTTTAGAAATAGCCCCATAATAGTATCAAATATCAAACATTTGATCACTCAGCATTCCAGCCTGAAAAACATAAATCAATGCCTCAATGTCCCTCTTCTTAACTTTTATTTAAATCCCTTAGCACTGGCACAGAAACATACAGCACAGTTTCTGGGACAAGGCAGACATTCATTCACATTCAAAATCACTCTGCACCGGGTACTAACCAAATGTTAGTTTCTGTTTCCTTCCTAAAAAAATATCACAGGTCTGCTTGCTGGTCATAGCAATGAGTACAGAATAAAAGAAATAAAATTCTGATGAGTGATCTCACTATGATTTAGCCAAAGAATCACTGTAGTTCAAAATTTCACAAAAGTTTTGCCTTCTCAAGATCTTACAAGAATTCATCTCCAGCTTTTCTTTAATGTTGAATTTCCCTCTGGATCATAGTTTCTGTTGTGTAATCCTCTGGTCTTCTCTTCTTTCTTGGCTTCTCCTTGAATTCCCCATCTAAGATAGAGAGTCCTCACTATTAAGTTGGTTAACTACATGCAACTTGTATTACTTCTGCTTAAATAAAATTTGGATGGGCAACTTACATCTATTGTATAAGAGCTTGTAGAAATCAATGTCTAAGCTGTCACTTGTGAACATATCTCAGCTGATGTGACTCACTTTTCTTTCACAATTATGCACATCATGATATTAGGGAGAAATATCAACAACCTCAGATATGCAGATGATACCACTTTAATGGCAGAAAGTGAAGAGGAACTAAAGAGCCTCTTGATGAAGGTGAAAAAGGAGAGTGAAAAAGCTGACTTAAAACTCAACATTCAAAAAACTAAGATCATGGCATCTGGTCCTATCACTTTATGGCAAATAGATGGGAAAACATGGAAACAGCGTCAGATTTCATTTTCTTGGCCTCCAAAATCAATGCGGACAGTGACTGCAGCCATGAAATTATGACATTTGCTCCTTGGAAGAATAGCTATGTCAAACCTAGACAATATTTTAAAAAGCAGAGACATCACTTTGCCAACAAAGGTCTGTATAGTCAAAGTTATGGTTTTTCCAGTAGTTATGTATGGATGTGAGAGTTGCACCATAAAGAAGGCTGAGCACAAGACAATTGACACTTTCTAACTGTGGTGCTGGAAAAGACTCTTGAGAGTCCCTTGGACAGCAAGGATTTCAAACCAGTCAATCCTAAAGGAAATCAACTCTGAATATTCACTGGAAGGTCTGACCCTGAAGCTGAAACTCCAATACGCTGGCCATCTGATGTGAAGAACCAACACATTGGAAAAGACCCTGATGCTGGGAAAGATTGAAGGCAGGAGGAGAAGGGGATGACAGAGGATGGGATGGCTGGATGGCATCACTGACTCAATGGACATGAGTTTGAGAAAACTCAAGGAGATAGTGATGGACAAAGAAGCCTGGCATGCTGTAGCTCATGGGCTAGCAAAGAGTCGGGCACAACTTAGTGACTGAACAACAGCAACAACAGTGACATCAGAAGAGAACACGGTGTAATGAAAGACCAGGGCTTTGGGGTCAGGTCTAGTTTTGAGTCCCTATTCTTCCATTTGCTGCCTGAGTGGACATAGACAAGTTCCTTAATATTTTTCAGCTGGAAGTCATAGTATATTTTTGAGCTATAGTAAGAACTGGAAACAAACTATGAAAACTGTCTGGCAAGTGATAGGCACTTAATTCCTGGACGCTATTCCTATTATTCTAGTCATGCCCAGTAATCTACATAATCTCTTGGATCTATTTATGGTTGCTTCTGACATTTCTACTTTTGCCTTTTTTATATCAGTTATGAATGTACTTGTAAAAATAAACCTGGTGTCTTCCAAATGCAAGGGGGGAAAAACCCAATTAAGATTACATTACATAGAATCGAGTACTGGAATTCAAGCTGTGAGATAAAGTTTAAACAGATTAACTACCACGAGCTGGTGGTGAGGTCATAGCTTAAAATAATTTGGCAGAGTTAAACCAGACTAGCACAAACAGACTTCTGAATTGGCACATTTCACAAAAGGTGGTTCTCTTATGCCCAAATATAGAGGTTGACTCATGCAGTCTGGGTGAAACATCTGAGGAACCAAGTGATATCATTCAAGGAGGCAGGATGACATCATTCTGCAAATGTTTCTCGTCTGTCTGGTTTGGCCTTGAGACTTCTGGGACTCTTGTGTCTCATGATTTCCAGCAGTTGCTCTTAAACTCTCCCCTCCTTGAGGGAGGCAACATTAGTCCTCACCTATCTTTATATTTCCTGCATGTTATAAATATTTTTCCACGTCTGGCACAGTATCTGGTTTCCACTCTGCTCGTTCTATTCAAACTGGTCTCAAAATGGTTGCTAAAAATAGTCTAGTTGCCCAATCCAGTGGATCCTTTTAAGTTTCCTTCCCTGTGGAACTGTGGGCTGTGGTTGACATGTGGATCAATTCTTCTTCCTCACCCCCTTTCTTTGCTTCCTTATACCTGTCTCATGATTCTCTGGATTCTGAAGATCACTTCTTATGAGCCTTCTTCCCTTGTTTCTCTTTGGTAACTCGCCCTTAGACGTTCTCCAGGGCTATCATTCCAGCTTCTTCTCTGGCCCCTGGGCCCCTTGGCAAGCTTATCTCCTGGCTCCCCTAGTCTCAATCACTGTTTCTGCAATGACCTTCTCCAAACCAAAGCCGGACAGGTGACTGTCCCAGCTAAGAACCTTCCATTTTCACAGTTGCTTTCAAGTTGGATCCATACTCTAGGAAGAGTGTCGACTCCTTCATAACCTGGTCTCAGCAAATCCTCTGACCTTCATCTCCCACCATGGAGCTTCTCTGCCTATGGTCATGCTTCTTCTCTGTTTCACCACCCTCTGCATCCAAAAATCTCACAGATCCTCTAAGATCCCATTCAAAGGCCATCTATACAGTCTCCCTTAGCAGCTTCCTCCCTCCACCCTGGTGGAATTAGTGGGCTGCCTCACCACATACCATGTTTGCCTACTTCTAGCAGAGCTCTTATCATGTTTTGTTACTGTCTGTTCTTCTCTTTTTTGTCTGTACCTTTAGATGATGATTTCTTGAGACCAGAGATTTTACCTTCTTTGTCTTATTATTATTCATACCCCCCAGCACAGGCCTTGCAGATAATTACATTCTCAAGAAATACTTCTCCATTTGAACTGAATCTATGTTTTCAAAATCAGTCTTCTAATCAGATTCAGTTGCTTTGCTACCTGCAAAAGAAGAAAGAGAGAAACACAAAGTATCTGCCATGCACTCAATGTATGTTAGGCTATTGGACTTTCTTGGTAAAACTCTTTTCCACACTCTCTGTATAATTAAACTGTGGGCAAAGAAAGGCATGTTCCATGCTTTTTTATGCACAACCAACTCCAAGGTCAGCTAAATTCCAGTGCAGAATCATCAGAAAGATCCAGCATATCTAATCAACTCTATGTGAATCAAGGGCCTCTTCCATGAAGTTGAATAAGCCCTTCTAGGACATCAGGGTATCATTTAGTAAATTTCTTCTCCTGGCAGATTAAATAGGACTTGGATATATGTTATAATAGAGGCACATAAGCTCTAATTTTGTTCAGCAAAATAAATGGTTACTTAAAATTAAGTCTGGATCAAATAAAATGTATCATGTATCACTCAGACAGAAATAAAGCTCATGATAATGGTTGTGGAGAGCACTGTTTTTCTACTTGCACCTGCTCCATTCAGTCAAGATCTGCTTCACCGCTAATCTCTGTATAGGAATATCTAATGGAGTTCTTTAGCTCCGGATTTCATTAAGGCATCAGAAAAAGCCTACTGTGAATGACTGAATTTCTACTGCTTAATAAGGGTGCACACAACATATAATATATGTTTCTGTAAAATAATAGATAACATATATTAAGCAATACCACACATATGTCAAGCCCTGGCTGTATTTCTTACAAGGATTATATCATTTCCTCACAATAACCATATGAGGGAAATTGCTATTATCTCCATTTTATAAATGAGGAAACTGAAGGTCAGAAGATCAATAACTTCCAAACGTTACAGAACTACTGTGAAGTGAACTAGGAGTCAAAGACTGCCTCTTGCCCCAGTGAATTTAGAAGACAGAGAGATGTCAGTAACAAGCACCCATTTATGAAGGGAAGGATGATGACTCATGGCCATGTTAATATGGAAACGTGATCGGTCAGGTCTCAATCTTTATGCACTTTCTTCTGGCCCAATGTTTTTCAATTACAGGTACAGAAGACTTTATTTCTTTTTGAAGCGGGAAGGAGAGAGACGTCGAGGAAGTTCAAGTATGTGGATGCACGTTTCCTTGCTCAAACCTCAGCTTATGACTGTGTTTGGATAACATAGTCTGCTCAGTATCTTTTAGGATATCGACGGTGGGTCTGACTGCACCTTAGCAGAAACCACTCTGCCTTTGCCTGGATCTCTCCTCCCCCACCCTAGGGGAGCTCTGTAGCACGAGCCCAGTGGGCTCCAGTACAGGATATCAAGCACTGTCATTCAATCGCTTCATTAAAGGGGACATTTCTTTTGTAAACTGATATTTCTCTTTCACTTTTCTAGTGTCTACTGGAAAAATACTCCCATATCATTTTTGAAGTGTAAGAGCTATAATATTGAACTGTATCTCTAAGAATAATTGTTACTATCTCTCAAATAAATCACTTCAAGGCTATCATTTAAAATAGAAGTGAAATTATTATGAAATGCAATGATTAATGCATTGCATTAGCTAAAATTGCATTTTTAAAAATCTTAGGTGCATTACCAACAATCATTAATAATAAAAGTACAGAAAAATACAAAGCATTTGACAGCACACTGTATTACTGAGGGTGTGAGAAAACAGACATTCTTGCATATTGCCAGTAGGCATAGCAATTGAAATTTTTCATAGACAGCAATTTGGAAATAACTATTGAAGTTAAAAATGCATTTACAGATGATTCATAGGTAATTCACTGTAGCTTTGTTTGTAGCAGCAAGAGACTACAGCCTAACTATCCATCAATAAGGTATATACAATGCAAACCTAAGAAGACTGAGGCAGCTCTGTTGGTGATAAGGAATGAGAGCTAAATTACACATGTGTGTGTGTGTGTACCATTGGTGTGCTGGCTAATGTTCAATTACCCACCTCCCCAAGGGTAGTTCCACGGATGTTGGTTGACAAGTAAGATGAAGGTGAACCAGTGAAGATGTATCTGAAGCTTCATTGGTTCCTCAATGATGCCAGTGACTTCTTTGCTGGCATGGATAATAATTTCAAATAATGGAAGAACATTTCCTCAAGTTTTTGTTATAGTCACAACGACAAACACTTAGGTTTAATTTGTATTCTTAACATATTTACCATCTCCAGACAATCAATCAAACAAAAAATTAAGCCCTGATTTTTATGATTTGCTGATTTCTGATGGAAATACTCCCACAATGGCCAATTTCGAGTTGCCAATGTGACATCACTGAATACAGAGTTGGAAAAAAATACACATACCTACATGGAGGTCATTATATAGCGTTTACCCCTTTAAATACAGTAGATGCAAATAACTCACAACAAACATATAACAGTAAAATATAGCAGAATAATTAGGATGTCATGAACTTTTAGTATTTCTTATCTGTTATAACTTAATTGTAAGTTTATTTTGAAATAGTGGCTGTGTTCAATAACCAACACACAAAATTCCTGAACATTTAACAATCAGCTGTCATGAGTTGATATGAGCTGGCACCAACATACACAACATATACAATGAGATAGTGTCCCACCAGGAAACAGAAAGCACACTTAGAGGAAACTCTGAAGAGAATTTGTTGGAGGGTATGATCGAGGTTAAGGAAACACAGAGAGAGGCTGACAGGTGTGTGAATACACACACAAAAAGGAATTGTACACTTAAAGTGAGTGATGTGTATGGTATGTGCATTATACTTCAACAAAGCTGATTTGAAAACATGAGAGAGCTGCTGGGGCCTCCGGGGACCAGCACTGTCAGGAAGTCGTTAACATCCCTAAACCTTATGGGGCAAGAGGAGGGAACAGTGTTAACAGAGCCTGTGTGAGATAAAGACCATGAGGAGGGGCTCCCCGCAAGAGCTGCAGTTGTGGATGGATTCATCCGCTGCCCCAACAGCAGTTCTGAAGCGAACGATGTTGTGGAGGAGGATAGTGCAGCCTTCCTCTTCTCCTGCCCTTCAATCCACCATGCCTCATGTTGGCCAAACTCCACTCCAAGTCAGAAGGCAAGGCAACCTCAGTGATGTTTGCATACAAGTTAACCCCTTAGACTCCTTGGAAGGAAAACTATGACAAACCCAGACAATGTATTAAAAAGTAGAGACATCACTTTGCTGACAAAGGTCTGTACAGTCAATGCTATAGTTTTTCCAGTAGTCATGTATGGATGTGAGAGTTGGACCATAAAGAAGGCTGACCGCTGAAGAATTGATGCTTTGGAACTGTGGTGCTGGAAAAGACTCTTGAGAATCCCTTAGACAGCAAGGAGATCCAACCAATCAATCCTAACAGAAATCAACCCTGATTATTCATTGGAAGGACTGATACTGAGGCTGAAGCTCCAATACTTTGGCCACCTGATGCAAAGAGCCAACTCATGCGAAAGACCCTGATGCTGGGAAAGATTGAAGGCAAAGATGGTTAGATCGTCTCGTGGACTCAATGGATGTGAATCTGAGCAAACTCCAGGAGATAATGAAGGACAGGGAAGCCTAGCATGTTGCCGTCCATGGGGTTGCAAAGAGTCAGACATGACTTAACCGCTGAACAACAATAACTCCTTGGAGCACAGAGCAGATCCATAAAAGGTAGATAATGAATCTGAGGGCAAACAGAAAATGATCACACACACATACCACATACACACACAAGTATTCGCTAATAAAGAATTTGTATAGAATATTTCTGGAAGAAACACAAGAAAATTGTTAGTACTAGTTGGCTCCAGGGAAGGAGAAAGATTGAAAGACATAGACTTTTTCAGTCTATAATATTTTGTAGCTTTTGCATTTTGAACCTTGTGAATATATTACCTATTTCAAAAAATTAGTAACATTAACATTTTAAAAATAACTATAGAAACAATGAAGTTTTTGGTTGTTAAGGCTGGTCATGAATAGCCTGCTACTTTTCCCCCGAGTGCAGAGTAGGACTGTAATTCCCAGTGTCTGTTGAAGTTAGGTGTCACTACATGTCTTATTTGAAGGATAAAATATGAGAACTAATGTGCATCACATCAGGCAGAAGCTTTAAGAGCCAGTGCAGGTATTGCCATTTCCTCTTTTTGCCACCTCATGAGTCATGGAAGCATTGCAGAACCTCTGTCAGCCAGAGTCCAAGATATACAAGGAATAGACACTCTCCCTCCTACCCCACCACACTAACATGGGACTTTTAGTACGAGTGAGAAATAACCTGTGTTGTTTGAAATTATTGAAATTGTAGGATTGTTTGCTACTAGAGCATAAAATGGTCATAAATTTGCATTTATTTTTGGCTGCGCTAGGTCTTCGTTGCTGCAAATGAGCTTTCTCTAGCTGTGGTGAGTGGGGACTATTCACTACAGTGCTCGGGTTTCTCATTGCAGTGGCTTCTCTCATTGCAGAGCTCAGGTTCTAGGCACATGGGCTTCAGTAGTTGCAGCATGTGTGCTCAGTGGGTGTGGCACACGGGGCTTAGTTGCTCTGCAGCATGTGGAATCTTCCCAGACCAGGGATCGAACCCATGTCCCCTACATTGGCAGGTGGACTCTTATCCACTGCACCATCAGGCATATCCTAAACTGGCCTATTTTTTTTGATAAAAAATGGAGCCAAATGACTCCTGGCATTATTTTCAAATAAAAAATATTTTATTTGAATGTACATAAAGAATATGCACATTTAGCCTCTTGTCTTAAAAACAATACATATATTTGGACCCACGGAAATATCATGGATTTCGACAATATAAATTTTATGAACGTCAATTCTAACTTTACATTCAACAATTTATATCAATTGCCTAAAAAAATGCATTTTGACCAAATAATTCTGTGCTAAGTCAATTCAGTCATGTGTGACTCTGAGTGGCCCGCCAGGCTCCTCTGTCCATGGGATTCTCCAGGCAAGGATGCTGGAGCGGGTTGCATTTCCTCCTCCAGGGGATCTTTCCAACCCAAGGATCAAACCAGCATCTCTCATGTCTCCTACATTGGCAGGCAGGTTCTTTACCACTAGCACCATCTGGGAAGCCCTGAACAATTCTACTCTTAGGAATTAATCCTAATGAAACAACCAATAATAACAGCTAAATTTTATTGAACAATTATTATGCAACAGACACTGTTCTAAGAGCTTTGCACAAATTAATTTAGTATGCTTATAGCAATCCTATGATGTATGACATTATTACCTATCACTGCTACACTTTTATACAAAGAGACTGAAGCTTAGAAAAGCTGAGCAACTTGTCAAAAATTATACAACTAATAGACAGAGTAGCCAGGATTTAAATCAATTAGCTCAATTCCTGAGCTTATGTGAAATTTCAGCCACTGTGATATATTGCTACTTTTTTCCCTATCTATTTCTTCTTTGACCTACAGACTTCTTAATTTTCAAAGGTATGGTCTTTTCCTAGTGATCTTGTTCTTCTTGAGTTTACTGAAGAATATCTGATAGATGTAGTCATATATATTTAAAGTGCATGACATGATGATTGTATATATTATAATTATTTCATTATATACATAATGAAATGAAATAATTGCCAAGATCAAGATAATTAATACATCCATCACTTAGTGGTGAGGATGCTTAAGATCTATTCTCAGCAGCTGTCAAGTGTACAGTAACTTATTATCAGCTGTAGTCACCATGCTGTACAGTAGACACTCAGAACTTGTTCTTCTGTAATTGAAAGTTTGTGCCCTTTGACCTACATCTCTCCATTTCCCCCTCCCAGCCACCCCTGGTAACCACCATTCTATTTTCTGTTTCTATTAAATTGGCTTTTTTTTTGGTTTAAGATTCCACATGTAAGTGGTACCATACCTACTGCTACTTCTTAAATAGCTTTAAGGATATAAATCACAGGACTGCTTTAGAACCTTGAAGCTGGGAAGCAAATCAAGTGTCCAAACGTGAGACAATGTTGAGTCAATGGCAGTCACACTGAGTGCTAGGATACATACCATGGAGAGGCAGTTGCTTCCTACAGATCACAAAGAGGCAAAGGAAAAATGATCGCAATATATAGAATAAGAATAAAATTTTAAACTCTTATCCTAATTGTCAAAAAATATGTGCATAAACATATACTTTGCTGGTTTCAAGCTCTGGAGTGGAGCCCAGAGCAAGACAAGGATCTGAGCAAGTCCAGTTTTCAGTCTGGAAAGCTTATTCTTGGATAGTGGATCTTGCATGAGTTTTTCTTCTAAGTATCTCCATGCATTTTTTAATTTTCTATAATGCCATATACAAATCCTGTATTTAATGGTGCCACACTGAGCTCACATAGAAGATCCTGAAACAAGAACTTGCCCACAGTGACTGGTTTGGTCAGTGATACCAGGGAACAGGAGTAAGAATGTGAAAGTGAAATTATTGCTGGTAAATTTAAGGTTCTTTCTTCATGTTGAAAGAACACAGAGATGAAATAACAGGTAAGAAGTGGATTTATTTAGAGAGAAGCACATTCCACAGACAGAGTGTGGGCCATTACAGAAGGTGAGAGAGCTTTGAAATATGACATGGTTAGCTTTTATGGGCTGGGTAATTTCATAGGTTAATTAGTGGCAGGATTACTCCAATTATTTGGGGGAAGGGGTGGCAATTTCCAGGGACTGGGTTGCCACCCACTTTTTAGCCTTTTATGGTCAGCCTCAGAACTGTCATGGCACTGGTGGGTGTGTCATTTAGCATATCCTGATGGTGTGATCACTCACCTAGAGCCAGACATCCTGGAATGTGAAGTCAAGTGGGCCTTAGGAAGCATCACTATGAACAAAGCTAGTGGAGGTGATGGAATTCCAGTTGAGCTATTTCAAATCCTGGAAGATGATGCTGTGAAAGTGCTGCACTCAATATGCCAGCAAATTTGGAAAATTCAGCAGTGGCCACAGGACTGGAAAAGGTCAGTTTTCATTCCAATCCCAAAGAAAGGCAATGCCAAAGAATGCTCAAACTACCACACAATTGCACTCATCCCACAGCTAGTAAAGTAATGCTCAAAATTCTCCAAGCCAGGCTTCAGAAATACGTGAACCGTGAACTTCCTGATGTTCAAGCTGGTTTTAGAAAAGGCAGAGGAACCAGAGATCAAATTGCCAACATCCACTCGATCATGGAAAAAGCAAGAGAGTTCCAGAAAAACATCTATTTCTGCTTTATTGACTACACCAAAGCCTTTGACTATGTGGATCACAATAAACTGTAGAAAATTCTGAAAGAGATGGGGATACCAGACCACCTGACCTGCCTCTTTATATGCAGGTCAGGAAGCAACAGTTAGAACTGGACATGGAACAACAGACTGGTTCCAAATGGGAAAAGGAGTACGTCAAGGCTGTATATTGTCACCCTGCTTATTTAACTTCTATGCAGAGTACCTCATGAGAAATGCTGGGCTGGAAGAAGCACAAGCTGGAATTAAGATTGCCGGAAGAAATATCAATAACCTCAGATATGCAGATGACACCACCCTTATGGCAGAAAGTGAAGAGGAACTAAAAAGCCTCTTGATGAAAGTGAAAGAGGAGAGTGAAAAAGTTGGCCTAAAGCTCAACATTCAGAAAACGAAGATCATGGCATCCGGTCCCATCACTTCATGGGAAATAGATGGGGAAACAGTGTCAGACTTTATTTTGGGGGGCTCCAAAATCACTGCAGATGGTGATTGCAGCCATGAAATTAAAAGACACTTACTCCTGGGAAAGAAAGTTATGACCAACCTAGATAGCATATTCAAAAGCAGAGACATTACTTTCCCAACAAAGGTCTGTCTTGTCAAGGCTATGGTTTTTCCTGTGGGAATCGATCCTGAATGTTCGTTGGAAGTATTGATGCTGAAGCTGAAGCTCCAGTACTTTAGCCACCTGATGCAAAGAGCCAACTCATTGGAAAAGACACTGACTCTGGGAAAAACTGAGGCCAGGAGGAGAAGCAGGCAACAGAGGGTGAGATGGTTGGATAGCATCATTGGCTCAATGAATGTAAGTTTGAACAAACTCTGGGAGATAGTGAAGAGCAGGGAAGCCTGGCATACTGCAGTCCAAAGAGTCAGATATGACTGAGCAACTGAACAACAATATATTCTCAGGATTTCCCCAGGACCGTGTTAATTCTCCCATTTTCTCTCACAGGGATCCATGCTATTTGGACGTTTCACAATTATATTTTGAGGAAATGTTAACGAACAAGATGTGCCATGTACCCTAGAGGCCTTGATGAGACATATCGAATCCAGAGGGCGAAAAGTCAGCCCTAGAAAGATCCAGAGGCCTGCCAGATTAGCAGACTGTTTGTTTGCAGACTATTCCATACTGAGGTACACTCCTTCAGTCCATTTACAGGGTGACTTGGAAGGCTGCCAGCTTTGGAGTGGAGCCCAGAACAAGAGAGGGGTTTGTAGCATGTCTAGCTTTCAGTAAAAGCAGCCTTGCAGCTTGGGGTCCCATGCCTCAGCAGATCCCAAAAGATGTCATTTGAGTTCTTGGGCAAGTCTCAGTAGGAGGAGCACAATGCAGACCTCCAGGGTTCTCAAAGAGATGCTACGCCACTTGCTGCAGAGACTAGGAAGAGAAAAACAAATACCATATACTAATGCCTATATGTGAGATCTAGAAAAGTGGTAGAGATGAACTTATTTGCAGAGCAGAAATAGAAATACAAGCATAGGCAATGCATGTGTGGACACGGTGAGGAGGATGGGTGGGGGGATGAATTGGGAAATTAGGACTGACTTTGTGCACTGTACATTGTGATGTATAAAAGAGATAGCTAGTGGGAAAAAGCACAAGGAGCTCAGTCGGTGCTCTGTGATGACCTAGAGGGGTGTAATGGGGGCGGGGGGAGATGGGGAGGAGCTCCAAGAGGAAGGAGATACATGTAAACATATAGCTGATTCATGTTTTTTGTAGAGCAGAAACTCTACAACAACAGAAACTAATACAACATTGTAAAGGAACTATACCTAAAATTTTTTAGAAATGCAGCTCCTGGCAGGCTACTGGGCCCTGATGTAGTCTAGCCTCTACCATGGGACATCAAGTGACTCTGTGTCCAGAATTGCTCATCATGAGCTGGATGCTCTCGGATCCCCAAGGTCACAAGTTAGGCTGGCCTAGCAGCAACACACCATTCTAAGTGAGAAGCTGTACCCTGGAGACTGCTTGAGCAAGTGCAGAAGCCAAAGAAACCTTGTGAAAGATGACCCCAGCCCTTAGAAAAGC
The DNA here is from genome assembly GCF_001704415.2 of Capra hircus. Classification (NCBI taxonomy): domain Eukaryota; kingdom Metazoa; phylum Chordata; class Mammalia; order Artiodactyla; family Bovidae; genus Capra; species Capra hircus. The sequence continues at coordinate 81,330,393 of NC_030812.1, forward strand.
TATTTAATCTCTCCTGACCTTAGTGTCCTTCTTTTTGAAACAAGGTGGATGATACTTTAACTAGGCTCTTGAGAGGCCTGTCAAGTACCATTGTGCAGCCAGCCTGCGAACTGTACAAATGTACTGAGTAGAGGAGGTGAGAAGAGGCTGACATTCCAGTTGGCCTCAAATCCCTGGGCAGCATCTACCAAGCAGAGGTACCCATTTCTAATTTGCAGAGGTACCCATTTCTAATTTGCACAAGGCCCCCTGTGGGCTACTTCAGGCCTGTCTATTGTCAGGATTTAAGTGAGATCACAGATGTGAGGCACCTATTAATAGTAAGTGGTCATAAATGGTAGTTGCTGCTGTATTCTGCTGTCTCCAAGTCCATCAGTTACTGAAAGCCTAAGTTAAAAGGGTGACGCTAGTGGTAAAGAATCTGCCTGCCGAAGCAGGACACTCAGGAGATGCAGGTTTGATCCTTGGGTTGGAAAGACCCCCTGGAGGAGGAAATGGCAACCTACTCCGGTATTCTTGCCTGGAGAATCTCACAGACAGAAGAGCCTGGGGGGCTATAGTCCATAGGGTCACAAAGAGTCAGACATGACTGAAGCAACTTAGCATGTATGCATGCATGCTAGTTAAAAGTAGAAGTCGTCACTGAAGCCCTACATGACAAAAATGGTCACAGAGGAATGGCATGTCTCTGACAGAATCAGCTTCCCCCAGTGGACTCTAAGGACCATGAGGTGGGGATCTGCCTCACTTACTCTTGGATGCTCCTGGGACTTAGTAATACAATAAATACTAACTGAATGATTGGGTAATCGAGAGAAAGGATAATTTTACTTTTTGAAAAAAAAATCAAGTAACAGCATCTTTAAAAATATTTGCTTGGAGGTCTTCTTGAATATCTTTCCATATCTTGATTTCAGCTTGCCAGTTCTCAGAGTTTTCTGTAGTTTTGAGGCCACTTCTAGAATAAATCTAGGTCAATGTTCAGAATAACTTGCTTTAACTCTCTAGAATTTAGAGAGAGAATCCTCAATAAGGCAACAAAGCAACAACAGTCCCACAGAATCTCCAAGTTCAGCTCTTTGTCTTGGTTACTATGTAATCAAACTATATCTCTTGGCCCATTTATGTTACACTAATCAAGTTTTAAAAGACACCATGAAATTAGAAGATGCTTGCTCCTTGGAAGAAAAGCAATGACAAACCTAGACAGCATATTAAAAAGCAGAAACATTACTTTGCTGACAAAGATCCATCTAGTCAAAGCCATGGTTTTTCCAATAGTCATGTATGGATGTGAGAGTTGAACCATAAAGAAAGCTGAGCACCAAAGAATTGATGCTTTTGAACTGTGGTGTTGGAGAAGACTGAAGAACTGACTCATTGGAAAAGACCCTAACGCTGGGAAAGACTGAAGGCAGGAGGAGAAGGGGATGGCAGAGGATGAGATGGTGGGATGGTATCACTGACTTGACGGACATGAGTTTGAGCAAGCTCCTGGAGTTGATGATGGACAGAGAAGCCTGGCATGCAGAAGTCCATAGGGTCACAAAGAATCAGACACGGCTGAGCAAATGAACTGAACTGAATTGATCAAGTTTAAGTCTGATTCATTAAAAGTTATCCAGCTGACCTTTGTTGTCACTTTTAGACTATGTAGAAAGAGTCTGATTACTTACATTAAGCTTTAATTACTGAACTGTGTGATTGGTTGATAAGATGAGAGATAAGTTTTTGATAGAACCTTCTCTGGTCCTACCTAGACTCTTCTCCTTTGCTATTGTGCAGTAGAGAATCAAACCTCCTTGGTGGCTTAGATGGTAAAGAATTTGCCTTCAATGCAGGAGACCCAGGTTCAAAGCCTGGGTCAGGAAGATCCCCTGGAGAAGGGAATAGCTACCCATCCCAGTATTCTTGCCTGGAGAATTCCATGGGCAGAGGAGTCCAGGGGGCTGTAGTCCACGGAGTTGCAAACAGACAGACATGACTGAGCAACTAACACACTTCGGCGTCCAGCAAAAGACTGTTTTCAGTTCAGCAAATTTAATTTTCCTCTAGTTACCTCTGATTCAGTGTAAGTGGTCTGAACTAGCTCTAAAATATGATATGGTGTGATGAGGTGCAATGTGATAAATTGTGATAAGCCTTACTCTTATCAGTCATTTATTCTGTGTGTGCTCCCTCTCTTTTGTTCCATTGCCTGGTTGAATTCCTCTGTTCCTCTTACCTCACCACTGACTGGGCTGATTCACTTGTCAGAACTGAATTTACATGTTGCAGCACCAGTTTTAAACATCTCTGAGGACTCCAGGCTCTGTGACAGTAAAAGCAAGAAGGAGCTTCACAAACTTCCCCATAGAAGGGCAACCTCATTGAGGATCAGAAGGGCCTTTGTTCTGCCTCAGAACAGTTAATCTCTCTCGCTAAATTTGCCTTCCACACTGTCCCAGAGACTTCTGAAGAGTTCTGTTCTTGGAGCATTTCTCTAGTCACTCCCAAGATGCTTTACTGTCCCAGTAAGCCATGTCTTTTGCTTGTTTTAGTTGCCTGTTTAAAGGTTGCTTTTCTAATAGTCTTCTTTCAAATTAATCTTTATATTCACTAACTTGGATGGTAAACAAGCAGTATTACGCTGTCATTTCTCTATGAGAACAGAATTTCCTAGAATTAATTATATTAAACACAAGATAGCAACATATTGGGGCATTTTGAGAACCCATATCTGTAAATGCAATTTTAAAATCTTTTCTGTGTAAGTAAATTGTATTAATGCTACTTACTTCACAGAAAAATGGTAAAAGGAAGGAGGAAAAAAATTACATGCTGCATAATAATTGTGTTTTGGAAAGCCACATTTTAAAAATCACAAAAATTTGAAGAGAAGACGATACAGATTTCTTCAGGCAAGGTTTGCCATTTTTGGTCTTAGTAGAATAATTGATGCCTGGCATTCTATTCCTGATCTAAGAAGTTCTAGATTCCTTTCTTTTCAAAAATATTGGCTAAGACTCACTCCATTCCCAGAATCTTCTCAGTTCAGTTCAGTTCAGTCGCTCAGTCGTGTCCGACCAAAATGTCTTTCTCAGATACTCCTATGCTGTTCAATTAACACCTCAAATCCCATTTCTCAGATAACCTAAGAAAATGACAGCAGCGCTAATCCTTGTAAGGGAATGGCTAAGAGCATGAATCCTAATGCTAGACTAGCTCTACCACTTACTACCTGTGTAACATTGGGCAAGTTGACTAAGTTCTCTGTGCCTCTTTTTCCCATTTATAAAATGAGGATAGCCATATTATGTACCTCAAAGCATTATTAGGAGGAGTCAATGATTTTCTCTACTTAAAGTATTCAGGATAGTAGGGAGTAAGAACTATATGAATGTTGTTAAATAGAAGTTTATAAAACAATGTCTAATCCTGACTTTTCCTCTCTAAAATCTTTTGATTATACAAGATAGACCAACATTAAACATTAATTATCCACAACATAAAAAAGTATTTTTATCCCATAAATCCACTGGAAGAAATTGTTAGTAATTTTTAAGGTCTATTATATTAGAAACATATCTAATAGGTATCTTTATCACTGGTTATAAACAAACTAGATGTTTACCAATACATGAAGACATCAAGATAATATATAATTTGTATATATATAATATATAATTTGTAAAATGAAGTACAAATTTATTTTCAATATGTTTAAGTGAAAAAAAGCAGGTTCCATGAGAATAGTATGTATATGATTCTATTTTTTTCATTATTTATTTATTATCTTTTTACTTTCGGTAGCACTAGGTCTTCGTTGCTGTGAGCAGGGTCTACTCTTCACTGCAGCGTGTGGGTTTCTACTCTCAGTGGCTTCTCTTATTGCAGAGCACAGCTCTAGGGTGAGTGGGCTCCAGTAGTTGTGGCACACAGGCTTAATTGCCCTACAGCACATGGAATTTTCCCAGACCAGAGACTGAACTTCTGTCCCTTGCATTGGCAGGCTGATTCTTATTCACTGTACCAGCAGGGAAGTCCTGATTCTATTTTTTTATTGAAATAATAGGTACCAAATAACAAGGTTAAAAAAAGCCTGAACAGGTAGACACCAAAATGTTCATAGTGGTTATTTTTAGGTGATGAAATGATGAACGGCTTTTATTTTCTTTTTTTTTCCAAAGTCTGGATCTTCTAAACTATCTTCAAGGCTATTAATTACTTTTGAATAAAATGTGTGTGTGTGAGTCGCTCAGTCATGTCTGACTCTTTGCAACCCCATAGATTGTAGCCCGCCGGCTCCTCTGCCTGTGGAATTCTCCAGGCAAGAATACTGCAGTGGGTTGCCATTCCCTTCTCAAAAAAAAACTAAAAATTAATCATAAGAATATAGCTTAATTGCGGAAATTTATTTTCTCTCCATGGGAATCTCTAAAGAAAATGGCAAAATGCATTGAATTCCTCTAATTAGATACAAGCACAACTTCCATAACCCTCAAATTGAGTAAGATTTCTTAAATCCCATTGCCTTTAAATAACTTAAGACACTAAAAGGTATTTTAAACAATCTTGCACTTATTAACTTGGATATTTTAGTCATTTGTTCTCACTTTCTTCTTACTTTGTACATGTGCTTAGTCACTCAGCCATGTCTGATTCTTTGCCACCCCATGGACTGTAGCTCACCAGGCTCCTCTGTCCATGGGGATTCTCCAGGCAAGAATACTGGAGTGGGTTGCCATGCCCTCTTCTAGGGGGTCTTCCCAACCCATGGATCAAACCCAGGTTTCCCACATTGCAGGCAATTCTCCACCATCTGAACCACCAAGCAAGCCCATGAATACCTATATTAGTTGTGGATAATTAATTTTTAATGTTGGCTTATTTTGTATAATCAAACTTCTAAAACAATTTATTACACTAAATTAGAGAACTGAAACATTTTCTGTGAATAAAATAATTTTAATTACTTCAATTTATAAAATAGCAGAAATAAAAAGTTTTAAGGTACTAATTATGAGACAAGATAGATGACTACTTAATTGAATACATTTTCCAAAAATCAGAGAGAAAAATTAAATATAGCATCTTATGGAACAGAACAGAGAGCCCAGAAATAAGCCCGTACACCTACAGCCAATTAATCCTTGACAAAGGAGGCAAGAATCCACAATGGAGAAAAGACAGTCTCCTCAGCAAGTGGTTTTTGGAAAGTTGGACAGCAGCATGTAAATCAATGAAGTTAGAACACACCCTTACACCATACACAAAAATTAATATGGCTTAAAGACCTAAACAGAATACATGACATCATAAAACTCCTGGAAGAAATCATAGGCAAAACATTCTCTGATATAAATTGTACTAGTGTATTCTTAGGTCAGTCTCCCAAGGCAATAGATATAAAACAATAATAAACAAATGAGATATAATCAAACTTACAAGTTTTTGCACCACAAAGGAAACTATAAACAAAACAAAAAGATTACCTACAGAATGGGAGAAAATATTTGCAAGTTATACAAACAACAAGAGCTTAATTTCCAGAATTTACAAACAGCTCATGCAACTCAAAAACAACAACAACAAAAAACCCAATCAGAACGTGAGCTGCTGCTGCTGCTGCTGCTAAGTCGCTTCAGTTGTGTCCGACTCTGTGCGACCCCATAGACGGCAGCCCACCAGACTCCCCCGTCCCTGGGATTCTCCAGGCAAGAACACCGGAGCGGGTTGCCATTTCCTTCTCCAATGCACGAAAGTGAAAGTGAAGTCGCTCAGTCATGTCTGACTCTTAACGATCTCATGGACTGCAGCCTACCAGGCTCCTCCGTCCATGGGATTTTCTAGGCAAGAGTACTGGAGTGGGGTGCCATTGCCTTCTCCAGAAAGTGAGCGGAAGGCCTAAATAGACATTTCTCCAAAGAAGAAATACAGATGGCCAATAGACACATGAAAAGTTGCTTAACATTGCTAATTATTAGAGAAATGCATATCAAAACTACAGTGAGGTATCACCTCACACTGGTCAGAATGGCCATGATTAAAAAGTCTACAAATAACAAATGCTGGAGAGGGTGTGGAAAAAGGGAAACTTCCTACCCTATTGGTAGGAATATAAGTTGGTTCAGCCACAATGGAAAATAGCATGGAGGTACTTCAGAAAACTGAAAATAAAATTACCATATGATCCAGCAATCCCACTCCTGGGCATATAGACAGATAAAACTATCACTCAAATCAATGCACACACCCCTATGTTCATAGTAGCACCATTCACAATAGCCAAGATACAGAAACAAGCTAAATGTCTGTCAACAGATGCATGGATAAAGATGTGGCACATATATGCAATGGAACACTGCATGCGTGTGTGCTAGGCCACTTCAGTCGTGTCCAGCTCTGTGCGACTCTGGACTGCAGCCTGCCAGGCTCCTCTGTCCGTGGCATTCTCTAGGCAAGAATACTGGAGTGGGTTGCTGTGCCCTCCTTCAGGACATCTTCCTGATCCAGGGATTGAACCTGTGGCTATTAGGTCTACGTACATTGGCAGGTGGGTTCTTTACCACTAGTGCCACCTGGGAAGCCCCATAGTGGAATACAACTCAGCCGTAAAAAAAATAGTGAAATAATGCAACTCGAGAGTATCATACTAAGTGAAGTCAGAAAGAGAGAGCCAAGTACAGTGTGATATCATGTATATGTGGAATCTAAAATATGACACAAATGAGCCTCTCTAAGAAACAGAATCACGGACATAAAGAACAGACCGGTGATGGCCAAGGGGGAGGGGTTTAGGGGAGGAATGGAGTGGGAGGTTGAGATTAACAAATGTAAGCTATTATTAATATATAGCGAATGGATAAACAAGTTCCTACTGTATAACACAGGGAATTATCTTCAACATCCTGTAATAAACCATAATGGAAAAGAATATTAAAAAAAAGAATGTGCACATATATATGTATAACTGAATCACTTTGTTGTAAAAAAACAAAAAAATCAAAAAGTAACACGGCATTGTAAATCAAGTGTATATGTGTGTGTGCATGCATCCATGAACAGTCATGTCTGACCCTCTGGGACCCCGTGGACTGTAGCCCGCAAGGTTCCTATGTCTGTGGGATTTCTTGGGCAAGAATACTGGAGTGGGTTGCCATTTCCTCCTGCAGGGAATCTTCCTGACCCAGGGATCTAACTCTCATCTTCTGCATCTTTGGCAGTGGCAGGCCGTTTCTTTACCACTGAGTGACCAAGGAAGCCCGAATCAACTATTTTCAATTTTTAAAATGTGTAAAGGTGCCATCTTAGCATTTAGGAGATTACATGGGTCACTTCTGGTTTTGCCTTTCTTCAGGTGTGACTTTGTTTCTCCTCAGGCTCAGTTGTAATATTTTTTCAGGCTCATCTGTGACCCTTGTGGTTCTTCCTTTAATCACCCTTTAAAGCGTTCAGCAGATTAAGGAAAATCCTTGCAAAACTACCAACTGCTCTTTTTCCTTTTTTTTCTTTTTAAATTACACTGGCGATTATCTTTCTATCTCATACTAAAAACCATAAAGCTAAGAGCCACAATGAATCAATACATTGGGGAACTAATAAATCAATACAGTTAAATACGACGGAAGTCAGCTGATTTTTGTTCTCCTACAAAACTGAGAAACCAATTTCTGTCACTTATTAAATCAAAAATTAACCCACTAATTTACATAATTTTCCCCCCAAATATTTATTTCAACCTTGCCAACTCCATGCCTGGAAAATCCCATGGACGGAGGAGCCTGGTAGGCTGCAGTCCATGAGATCGTTAAGAGTCAGACACGACTGAGCGACTTCACTTTCACCTTCGTGCATTGGAGAAGGAAATGGCAACCCGCTCCAGTGTTCTTGCCTGGAGAATCCCAGGGACGGGGGAGCGTGGTGGGCTGCCGTCTCTGGGGTCGCACAGAGTCGGACACGACTGAAGCGGCCCAGCAGCAGCAGCAGCAGCAGCAGCAGCTCCATGCAGCCCTCCTCTCTAGCCAGTTTACTCATGTTTGTCTCTAAGGGGAACCCCCCACTGGATTGCTGAAAACCTGCTGCCTTTGTTTCCCTTGAATTTGTTCTCTGGCTTTCCTCTGAAAGAAAAAGTTCTGAAAAGAAGATGACCCAGTTTTTCAGAGTGACTAAAAAGTTTCTTCACCCGCAGTAGAAATCTTATAGTAGTTTTTTCCCCAGGGCTGTAAGACAGTGGCGAAGGAATATTTTTTCTTATTTACAAGTACTGAATAAAAAGTTTTAAAAAGCTTAAAAGATTTTCTTACTTAGAAAATCTACTAACCAAGAATCAGTAGAAAACACCCAGAAAACTACAAAGAGGTTTTAAAAAAATTAAGTCAAAGACTCTTCTCTTATAATCTAATTTCTCTAACTACTGAAAGTTTCAATGAGTATTTCTATTCCAGATCTTATAGTATAAAGAAAGACATGGGTTCTTATTTGTAAAACTATTCCACAGATATTGCTTTTATATATTCAAAATATACTCCCTTTTGCTCCATTTGGAAATCTGTAACTCTAGATAAAATTACTCTTCACTTAGGTTTTATTAAATGGAGCCACATTAGATAACTTTTATTTCCAGCTGTTGCTTTATTATTTATTTTGAATCATTGTAAAGAAAACATCCCTGGGACTTCCCTGACTGTCCAGTGGTTAAAACCCCAGGCTTACACTCCGTGGGTCACAGGTTCAATCTCTGATGAGGGAACTAAGATCCTGCATGCCACATGGCCGCAGGGGGAAAAAAAATTTCTTCTATCAAAATTTTCCTAAAACTCCAAACATATTTGGTCACTTTTCATTGGGCTGTTCTTATCTGCTTTTTTAAAGTTTATTCTTATTTAAAATAAATACATGTATATATAATAAGGAAAATATTACTATTTTAGTAGTAAAATAAAATGAAAATTTACAAGCCCTGAGTCAGAGACAATCACAATTAATATTTTGTTGTATGCTGCTGCTGCTAAGTCACTTCAGTCGTGTCTGACTGTGCGACCCCATAGACGGCAGCCCACCAGCCTCCCCCGTCCCTGGGATTCTCCAGGCAAGAACACTGGAGTGGGTTGCCATTTCCTTCTCCAATACATGAAAGTGAAAAGTGAAAGTGAAGTTGCTCAGTCGTGTCTGACTCTTTAGCTACCCCATGCACTGCAGCCCACCACATACATATAATTCATTATATCTTTTCAGAATTTTCATAAGGTAATTAAGTAAGAAACAAAAAAATGTTTCCCCTCAGCTATAATCAGTGATCCATTTCCATGATCTTCTGTTAAATAGTAAATTATATAAACATTTATTGAGTCACTGCTATCTGCTTCTCACAAAAAAATGGCACGATTCCTTTATGTTTCCACATAAGCAATATTGCCACCAGGTTCCATTATTTTACTTTACTTATCTCTTATCCTTATTTTAAATTCTAGTGGATTTTTCCTTTGTCTCATAGATTGTGTCTGTCTGCTATCAACTCAGCATTTCCTTCTATAGAAATCACTAGGAATCCTGATTTTATAATCTGTCTTTTGAGCTAAACCTCCTACTTTTGTACCCTCAACATACTTGAAAATAATTTCTTCTAAGCCTTCATTTAAATTGTTCGTTAAAAATGTCAAACCATTTGTAGAATAAGATAAAGCTGGCTAAAACAAACAAACAAAAACACACAAGGAACTTCCCTGGCAATCCAATGGTTAAGAAGACTCCATACTTCTACAGCAAGGGGTGCAGGTTCAGTCCCTGACTGGAGAACTAAGATCCCACATGCCACACAGCGCATAAATTTAAAAAGACAGACATAGAGAGAGAGGACAAGAACAAAGTAGCTCACGACACAATTCCAGTGTAAAGACAACTGGAGAACAATAAGAAAGTGCACCGTGGATGCATAGCCGGAAGTCCAGTTTAAAAGAAGGGGAGGAACTGAATCTACACTGTGTTTCAGAAACAGTACCCACCCTGAGAAAAAGTGTTAGAATGAGGAACTGAATTCAAACAAATCTGCACAAATCTTTTGATATTACATGAGGGAGGGTTATATACCTATATGATTGCAAAAACTTGCATGCTTATGCCATGTAAGTTTGCCTGGAATGTTACAATAAAAATATATGCTTTTCATAACCAATTAGAGGATGGAAGGAAGATTTGATTGCTGGGGTTTCAGTCAGCAGCGTGTGGACTAGTCTACATGGCACCTGTGTGCAAATTAGAAAAAAAGGACTCTTCCTCAGGCTGCCAGAGCTCAGCACAAGGGCCTGGCAAGAACAGCAGAGGTTGGACTTTTGCCCTTACTGGCCCCCTTGACAGGAGTCCGCGTGCATGGACACAGAGGAGTTTGCTGCAACTCTACAAACCACATCTCTGCTTTGGCAGCAGCTTCTTGTTAGGCTCTGACAATACGGGGTGCTAGAGAAGGCAATGGCACCCCACTCCAATACTCTTGCCTGGAAAATCCTATGGATGGAGGAGCCTGGCAGGCTGCAGTCCATGGGGTCCCTAAGAGTCGGATACGACCGAGCAACTTCACTTTCACTTTTCACTTTCATGGATTGGAGAAGGAAATGGCAACCCACTCCAGTGTTCTTGCCTGGAGAATCCCAGGGACAGGGGAGCCTGGTGGGCTGCCGTCTATGGGGTCGCACAGAGTCAGACACGACTGAAGTGACTTAGCAGCAGCAGCAGCAGAGGGAGCCGGAAGGGCTGGAGGAGGAAGCAGGGCCTTGTTCCTGCCCGTGGCCTTCCAGCTGGCTATGGTTATTGCCAGCAGCACCCCATTAACTCTTATTCCCTGCAGCAGCACGTAGATCCAGTATGCAGTTTTCTCAACTTGCAGGACAAGTTGCCTCGTGTCCCCTCAAGGACACCAGGCAGCGGACTCTTCCTCAGAGTTGGGTCCCAGCTTAGGGGGGCTCCTCCTCTGACCCAGAGACGCCAGTGTAACCTGAGAAGCACCCTCTTCCTCAGATGGCTGAATTTCAGCTCCTCAGGGCCCCTTCTCTAAGTTTCTCCGTTTTAATAATCATTCCAATCTCTTGCCAACCGTTTCCTCGATCCTGAAGGTAATTAACAGTTTCCTGTAGTTGCTACATGGGCAGTACGTTCGATTTCTCTTTATACCTTTATGGTTACCAACTTGACAATCTTATACCTAATTGACAGTTCATTATATTAAATTCTTTTTGTCAAATAACTGTGCAGTTCCTGTCTCTTGACTAGACTCTGACTGGTGCAAAGAGGAAGACGCAGTGGAACAATAAAGGGTACAATCTGCATATGTGGTCTTTTTCAGACATTACTTGAACTGCCCTAACAGCCAGGTTACTCAAAAAGGGGAAACTTTCCATCAGCCTCTTGAGCTGGGGATTATTGCCAGAATCAAAAAACTAGCTGGCTTAGTTGGCAAACTCTCCTTAGAGAATCCTGGTTGGGGAGTGATAAACCCAGCTTACATCTTTCCAAAGAGGTTGTATTAATCACAAACAAGTTATGCTACAATAACAAACAACTCTCCAATTAGCAATGGCTTAGAAAAGCAGTCCCCAACCTTTTTGGCACCAAGAACGGTTTCGTGGAAGATAATTTTCCACCAACCTGGGAGGAGGTCGGGGAGGGATGGTTTCCAGATGATTCAAGTGTATTACATTTATTGTGCACTTTATTTCTGTTATTATTACATCAGCTCCACCTCAGATCATCAGGCATTAGATTCCAGTCATTGGGGACCCCTGGCTTAGAACATTTACCTATCTTGACGGTTTCCTGGTAGCCAAGGATCTGCTGCAGCTCTGCCCCATGGTTCTGCTCCAACTATCTCCTTCATTTCAGGGCTTGGGCCAAAGATGATGCCCCTCCTTGTCTCTTCGCAGAGGGAAGAGCGTAGGAATGGAACCAGGCAGTGGCTGCTGTGTCTATTAACAGTCAAAGTTAATAAGGTAGTCAAAGCCATTATCAATAGGGCAGGTTGGATAAATGATTAACAGAATCTTCCCTTGCTGTTTAAGAATTCGACCTTCAGTTAACGCGCTAACTCTGTTCCCCTGGACCCAGAGGAGAGTAATGTGTTAACAGTGTTCTTCAACAACAATGCTCATAGTAAATATGATCTCAGATTGGAAACTGCATCTGTCCTGAGAGGAACTGGACTTCCATGGTGGCTCAGTTGGTAAAGAATCCTCCTGCAATGCAAAAGATCCAAGTTCAATTCCTGGGTCAGAAAGATCCCCTGGAGAAGGAAGCAGCAACCCACTCCAGTATGCTTACCTGGGAAATTCCATGGATGCCAGTCCATGGAGTTGCAAGAGTCAGACACGACTTAGAGACCAAACCAACCAAGCAACAACTGGGAGGAACTATAAATGCACAATAGATCCCTGATGGAGGCTGTGTAGATGTAGCTCCTCTGAGTGTGGTGACAGTTTTCACTGAGCATGTCCTTGTGGGGCTGCCAGAAGCTATGCTTCTGAAGTTTTAAAGGAGATATTGGCTCCTGTGGGGCGTGAGTGGATTCTGCACCAGCCCCAGCTATGTCACATCTTGCACTTGAGCTGTCGCCAGGAAGCTGTGTGATTTGATGGCCCATAGAAGAGGAACACTTGATGCTTCACTGCTGGCAAATTGTGGTTCCTGTCCTACGTGCTTCTGCTGAATCTGATGCCAAAGTAATCGATGGTAGTTTTGTGCATCTGAATATTGAGTTGAATCTAAGAATACACCATGGTGGAAATGTAGGTGGAAAATGTATCAATATAGTCTCCCATGGGGAAGCACTACAAGGCTGTAGGCTCTTCTTATAGGGAAAGGAGCAAATAATTAGGTGTGGTAATAAATTCTCCTGGTGGCTCAGACGGTAAAGAATCTGCCTGCAATAAGTCGGACATGACTGAACAACTAAATACACACAATAAACTCTCCAAGAGAGATTCTCCTACAGGACCCTGGTACCTTTCAGCAAACAATAGATTGAGAACCACTGATCAATAGAGGCAAAATGGAAAAAGTAATGGGTTTGTGATCTCGAAGATCTCCGAAGCCTGCCTCTCCTGCTTACTGCTTATAACTTGAGTGATTGAGCATCGGAATCCTCACCTATGACTATATTATCATTCTGGCCTTGTTACTAAAGAGAAAAAAGTTGAAACGAGCAAAAAAAAAAAAAGTGGAATTATTTGTCCATGTGATTGGAAGGGGCTGAGATGCAGTCAGAATCTAATGAACTTGAATTTCTAGGACTCAGCTTTGTCCCCATCTCTAATTTTTTCTCTCTTCATGCTAACCTACTTCAGGGAGGATTTTTTTTTCACATGACAGAGCTATTGGCAGTTCTTGATCACAGTCTTACAATGAGCATATAGAAGTCTTTTTAAATTTATGATTTCATTTTACTATGTGGCTGGGTTCTCTCATTACCACACCGGTCTTAACTAGACTGTCTATATTTAGGCAGATTGTTCTGCTGTTTGTAAACTGAAGGCAGTCCTTCCTGCTAGAGAACCTGGAGCAAACGTAGAAAATGAGTAAGCTGATTATCATAAAGCACTACGAATGGTCAGGACCATGGAGATCATCTAGTCCATGCACTCTGTGTTCATTTAACCTTTGTCTAACCTGTCTTCATGTAACTTTGATCTAACTTTCCCTGGTGGCTCAGATGGAAAAGAATCTGCCTATAATGCAGGAGATCCAGGTTCGGGCCCTGGGTCTGAAAGATCCCCTGGAGAAGGGAACAGCAATCCACTCCAGTATTCCTGCCTGGAAAATCCCATGGACAGAGGAGCCTGGAAGACTACAGTCCATGGGATAGCAAAGAGTTGGACACAATTGAGCGACTAACGTTAACTGTCTAACATCCTCTCCAAGATGCTGGCTTACCTGTCTCTTGTTCTTGTTCAGATAATGCCTTAAAAATCTTTCCATTTTTATTAAGAATTTTCACAAACGTACTCTTATTCTGGACTTTAATCTTTGCAGCCATCCTACTGTCTTCTTATGTTTCTCCTACTTTTTTTCCTTTGGAATTTTTACATTTATGCAATGAGGTAATGTTTTAGAATGTTCTCCTTTTTTCCCTATTACATATGGTATTTCTTTGAATTTTTGCAAATCCGCTTTGCTAAACCTATCCATTCCGCTGGAATGTAATTGTTGTTTAGTCACTAAGTCATGTCTGACTCTTTTTCAACCCCATGGACTATAGCCCGACAGGCTCCTCTGTCCATGGGACGTCCCAGGCAATCATCTGTTTCCTTCTTCAGGGGATCTTCCTGATCCAAGGATCAAACCTGCAACTCCTGCACTGGGAGGCAGATTTTTACTTCTTAGTAATTTCCTTAATATAATCAATCTTTTCTTTCTTATTGGTAGGAAAAAAATTAGAATGTTGAGTTTCCCTTTGATTTTCTCTACTTTCTAAGAATGTTTCAGTTAGAGTTCTTGCAAACAAAGAAAATAAATGTAATTTGCCCAAGGAGAAAAATAATTTTGGGAGGGGTTGAAAGTTACACAATAGGCAAGAAGACCAAATAAACAGACTCAGGCAGAAACATACACGGACAAAGTGCAGCTAAGACCCAGCCAATAGAGCCGTCTGTGAAGGGTGCCCTATTGGCACTGGCCCTGCTGGAGAGACACAGCTGTGCTGCTGGCATCTGCTCCCTCTGGACACTTAGGCTAGTGTCCTCTGAACACACTGTGTCTCTGTAGATACAGTAAAACTTGTTCAGTCATGTCTATTTACAACCCCATGGACTGTAGCCCACCAGGCTTCTCTGTCCTGAATTATCAGAATTAGCTATTAACTTGGACAGCCAGGAGACCTGTCAATTCTAAACGAAATCAGTCCTGAATATTCACGGAAAGAACTGATGCTGAAGTTGAAGCTCCAATACTTTGGCCACCTGGTGCAAAGAGCCGACTCGCTGGAAAAAACCCTGATTCTGGGAACCATTGCGGGCAGGAGGAGAAGGGGCCCATAGAGGATGAGATGGTTGGATGGGATCATCGACACAATGGGCATGACTCTGAGCAAACTCCAGGAGATAGTGAAGGACAGGCAAGCCTGGTGTGCTGCAGTCCATGGGTTTGCAAAGAGTCAGACATGACTGAGCAACTTCAACAACTATTAACTAACCAGAAAGACTGTCCTTCCCTCCAGTTTCCATATCAATCAGAGCTCTTCAGTTTTTATTTCTCCCCTTGTGATTCTCTCAAAGAAGACGTTCATGTACTGGGCTACCAAAACAATAAGAGATCATTACAAAAATATCCAAGAAATGCAAGGATTTGTCAGTGTCATTCCTTTAACATAATTAGTTTTCAGGCTGTTGGTATATTTGAATTCCTACATTACCACTCTAATCTGTCCTCTGTAGTTTTCATAATTCATGAGGAAAACATCTTTTGTATAATTTATTATCCTATGGCCTCATTATAATCTAAAGAAAATAGCATTTTTGTTTGGCTCTGTTTTTATCCTAGTCTGAGGTCTTATGAAATGTTAAAACTGTATTTGGTGGGGAGAAAATTACCAAATAAAATTGAGAAGCGCTAGAAACTCAAAGCGTAGAAGCACAACAAACTCCCTTTTGAAAAATTTCAAACACAATAGCATATTAAAGGTTTGGAGAAATCATGAAGTAAAAAAAAATTTTAAGGTTAATTAAAATTAATGGATTTTAATTTAAAATTAATTAAAATTAAGTGAATTTAATTTTAAGTCAATTTTTATTATTCTTACTAGAGTATTGTTCTAGTTACTTGACTATTGGCCTTCAA
This sequence comes from Capra hircus, assembly GCF_001704415.2. Classification (NCBI taxonomy): domain Eukaryota; kingdom Metazoa; phylum Chordata; class Mammalia; order Artiodactyla; family Bovidae; genus Capra; species Capra hircus. The sequence goes on from NC_030812.1 coordinate 81,346,191, forward strand.
CTTCATACTATTCTGCTTCCTGCCTCTCAGGGGCTAGAAGCCTGAAAACCACATCTCCAGACTCTCCCATCTGCTGGGTCTGATTAGGTTCTGGCACAGAAAGTCCTGGCAAGAGGTTAGAAAGCAGGAGGAGCCAAGGAGCCCTGATTTTCCTCCTTCTGCTCTGGCTGCAGCAGCCGGCCAGCTGGCCATGGCAGGTCATCACAGGCCACACAGGTTGCTATAATGGTGGCATGGTCATAGCAAAAGTGCCAGAGGACAAGTAGCAGCTTCAGTAGCAGCAGCAAGTCTATCAGCAAAAGCCAGAAAGCTGGTTTCCAGAATCCTGAACCATCACTTGGACTGCTGGCTTCACGTGAAATAGCAGCTCTGGTGGTTCCAGCAGCAGAGCGGCAGTGATGCTCTCAAAGCCTCAATAGCACAGCACTCACAGGATTCAGGAAGCATCCTTTTCCCTTTTGCTCCTTCTGCCATGCAGGTTGACAGCTTCCTGGACTTACTGATATCTGGGGAGCATCCTTTCACCTCTTTACACCTTCAGCCCTTCTAACGCTTTAGCAGACAATCTCTATATTAGGCTAAAGGCTGAGTTGTTTCCATTGTTCTGGTTAGACATGGAACGATACAAACATAGTATTTCCCTCCCAGCAAACATAAGATCTTTTATAACTACAGTATTCTGCCTGACTTTCCAATACTTTGGCCACCCGATGCCAAGAGCCAACTCATTGGAAAAGACCTTGATGCTGGGAAAGATTGAAGGCAGGAGGAGAAGGGGACAACAAAGAATGAGATGGTTGGATGGTATCACCAATTCAAGGGTGATGAGTTTGAGCAAGCTCCAGGAGATGGTGAAGAACAGGGAAGCCTGGCGTGCTGCAGTCCATGGCGTTGTAAAGAACTGGACGCTACTGAGCGACTGAACAACGAACAACAACATTCTGCATGACACGGTTTAGGAAAGGCAAACAGCCCAAATCATCTCTACCTTTCTTCTGTTTTCCAGTTGTTGATTTTTCTATAAATAGGTACTTTGACTATTTACAATGAGTGAAAAAAAATGGGAAGAAATTAAAAGTGGAGTTACAGTAAGATCTATTTTTTTTTTAGTGTGAATCATCATGTGTGTTTAAAGATTAGATTTATAAATACGGATACCAAATTCCATGTCCTTGGTGAAGTTTACTAAGAGAAACTAACATTTCACAGATGAGCCAAATGCTCCTAAGTGTAAAAGTTTGGTTCTCAAATATCTGCAGGAAAACCATACACATTTCAGCACTGTAATAAGAGTCAACAAGCTGGAACCAGTTTTGCCCTTTTAAGCACTTCAAAGGAAAGGTGTACCTCAGCCACTCCTATTCTTTTTTTCTAGAAGGTAAATAAAAGTGACTAAAGCAATTGGTAATCCCAAGCCTGTATTTTTCTTATGTGGACAAAAAAGACCTCATAAGGATTTTGAGTTTTGTTATTCATAATGAGCCCCTCCTTTTATTCTTATAACATGCCAAGCCTGTTCCCAGTGCCTGAGCCCTGGCTCCTTGCTCAGTTGGTTGTTTTTAATGATCAAAGTCTCAGCTCACATTGCCACCCCCACAGATAGGTCTTCCCAGACAACTGCACCTGACTTCCCCACCACACCCCAGCATCTCTCCCATCAGCCTGTATCCACCACTCTGTTTTATTGTCTTCTTAGCTCCTACTTACACTATCTGAAAGGACCATTCTGATGTATTTGCTTATTTGTTAATTGCTCATCTCCTCATTCTAGTATGTGATCTCTTTAAAAGTAAAGACCTGGTCTGGCTCACTCATTGCCTATTCCAGAGCAGTCCCTGCACACATTGCGGGTGTTACAAATATTTGCATCATGAATGAAAAAGTAGCTGACCTCCCCTATTATACTCAGCTGTTTAGGCCACTCTGCTGGACTCTCTACCGTGCTAAGATAGTCCCTGCTCTCCAGAATTTTGAGAAACTACCACATTCAATGTGACCCAATTATCCTAAATATAAAGTTTGGGTCCATAAACAGCTACTGATAGAGATGGATCTTAGTACCAAGTGAAAGTAATAAAACAATATATTTTTTGTTGTTTATTTGCTAAGTCATATCTGACTCGTGGACGCCACAGTCCATGGGGTCACAAAAGAGTCAGATATGACTAAGTGACTAAACCACCACCACCATGGACTGTAGCCCACCAGCCTCCTCTATCCATGGGATTTCCCAGGCAAGAATACTGGAGTGGCTTGCCATTTCCTACTTCCGGGGATCTCCCCAACCCAGGGATCGAACTCACAGCTCCTACACTGGCAGGTGGATTCTTTACCTCTGAGATACCAGGGAAGCCCCAAAACAATAGCAAACAGAAAATTAAATAAATCCAATAATGTATGTTTGTTCACAAAGGTTCAAAGTTCAAGTTTATATGCTTATCTAGATTCCATAAATTCTCTGAATTTATTAAATGAGGTATAAGATTATGTAAGAGTTCAAGCTTTTATGAGTCTTGTTCCTATACTTACAAGATTCAGGATGGAGAATTAGGAAGTGCCCTGAGTTTGGAATCAGAGGGCCATGGGCTCTGGGTCAATGGACAGTTAACTGCTGACCCTCAGTACTTCCTCAGAAATAGTGATTTCTACCTCACAGTAATCACAGAGCTGTGGGAGGTTAAAGAAATAAAAGAAAACCAATTATAAATAATGTTTACTGGTTACCTCATATCAGACCAAATACATTTATTATTCATATCAACAACATAATCCTATGAGGTTGGTCATTATATTTCTTATTTTAGGGATTCAATATCTGAGTGGTAATGTCACTTAACCAAGGTCACGTGACTTGTAAGTGGTACGGCCAGGGCTAAACCTGGAGCCTATATACTTAACTGTTACATCTTATGGCTTCTACAAAGAAAAGAGTTGTTCAACGCTGATTTATCAATAATCTTTCAAGAAGTTCTTGCAACAGTAATCGGGAGACTGCAGAGTAAGACCCTATTTTCCTAAGCTCAGCTTACATCTACTGACCCTGAAGCCAACGCTTCTGGTATTCTCAGTAGCTGCATCTAATTTCTAGCAAAATCAAGGGAGTAAACTTTGATTCGGAGTCACCATATAAGTCCTGGATTCTGCATAGCGTGCTTTATTGGCAACTATTCCTTTGTTTTGATTTAGCAAAACCAAAAAAAAAAAAAAAAAAAAAAAGGCTGACATTGAACTCGCATCTCAAATCTGAAAAAGCCTCTCTGAATTCCTATGTATCAACCATTGTTAGAAAGAACAAGTATAAATCAAGGGAATTAAGTTTAATCCCCCTAATAAATAAAGAGAGCCCCAGCCAGGGTTAGGGGGAAATCTATTCCAGCAGCACTCTCAGGAGAGATGGAGATTTACTGTACTGTTTGGCGTTATTTGCTGAAGCATTTAGAATAAGCCACTGTCTGAGAGAGCAGACTATGTCAGGAAGGAGCTTAACTCTTCCAAAATTAAACTGCGCATTCAATCGCTTATCGGATTTTTTTTTCCCTCCAAAAGCACCTGTGTTTAATAAGTAATTTTTTCACTGTGGGTAGAGAAAAATAATTTTAAGATCATAGTATGACCCTGGTGTCTAAGGATTTTCTTAAATTTTAGCTCTCGCAGAAGAGTGTACTTTAAGTAGAGTCTTCCAACTTTAGCCAATCTTGGGTCTGAGAAATAAAAAAGATTAATATAAACAGTCTAGAAGCAACTGACAAGAAAATGCTTCATTGTCATGCTCATCAGGGTTGTGTGACTTATGATGTACCTCCAGAGTGTCAGAATTCTTCTTGCCATAATAAAATAATTAAAATAAAATACCAAGCTATACCAGGGGACGGAGAAGGCAATGGCACCCCACTCCAGTACTCTTGCCTGGAAAATCCCACGGACGGAGGAGCCTGGAAGGCTGAAGTCCAAGGGGGCGCTGAGGGTCGGGCACAACTGAGCGACTTCACTTTCACTTTTCACTTTCCTGCATTGGAGAAGGCAATGGCAACCCACTCCAGTGTTCTTGCCTGTAGAATCCCAGGGACGGGGGAGCCTGGTGGGCTGCCCTCTATGGGGTCGCACAGAGTCGGACACGACTGAAGTGACAGCAGCAGACCAGGGGAAAGAGTAAGAAGAAAAAATGTACCCACTGATGGTTACATCTGCCACCTCACTTCTCTCTCCGAGACCCTTATGCAACCTTAGAAATGTAAAAGTATTGTCTTATTTTTCTTTTGAGGCAGTGGTTCTGTTTATATTCTTTTTATACTCTTAAAAATTATCAAGAACTCTGAAGAATTTGGGGTTAGATGATATCTAACAAATGGGAAATTGTTAACATTCAGGCATACCTCAGGGATATTGTACCTCAGAGATATTGTGGATTCTGTTCCATCTAAAACTAATCTCACAATAAATCAAGTCACATGAATATTTTGGCTTCCCACTGCATATAAAAGTTATGCTTACACTATGTTGTAGTCGCATTTTGTCTAAACTATGTACACGCCTTCATTTAAAACTATGCTATTGCTAAAAAATGCTAACCATCATGTGAGCCTTCAGTGAGTCATAATCTTTTTGCTAGTGGAGGTTTTTGCATCCATGTTGATGGCTGCTGACTGATCAGGACAGTGTTTGCTGAAGGGTTGGGGTGGCTATGGCAATTTCTTAAAACAAGGCAATGAAGTTTTCTTTCACAACTATTTCTCTGTAGCATGCGATGCTACTGAGATGACCTAATAATTAAGTGTAAGAGTTGCTTTATTATCACATAGGCGTTATGATCCCAAATTTTTTATTGGACACCCCATCCAAACAAATGTTGAGCTGATATTCCTGATATATTCCTGATATATGAATATATTTTCTAAACTATTTTATATATATGAATATATATTTTATTTTTATAAACTATATACATAATACTGTGCTAATATATTTCAGTTGTCATACTTCTAAAGACAGAAATTTTGAAAGGATTTAAAACTATTCTTAGGACTTCCCTGATGGTCCATTGCTTAAGGATCCGCCTTGCAATGCAGGGGACACAGGTTCTATCCCTGGTCAGGGAATTAAGATGCCACATGCTGTGGAAGAACTAACAGCGATGAAGATCTGTCGTGCCAAAACTCAGACTGACACAGCCAAATAAATATTTTTAAAACAAATTTAAAATTACTCTTTAATATTTTTATTTTATGTTTTATAAAACTTTTCTTGGACTTCACCAAAGGAATTTTAGTGAGAGAAATGTAACTGAATAGCTTTGTTTCTATAATATTTGGTTTGGGACTGTGGGATAAAGTGATATGAAATTCTGGTTTCAAGTTTAGTTTATTCTAATGTTTGGTAGTAATGGCTCTGACAGCTAAAAAAGATCTTGCAAAAAATTATGAATTCAAACTTAAAGGTAGCTGCATTTACTAAATCAGTTCATCCACCTATTATAAAAGTTTTTTTTTAGCATTTAAGTAGTAAATTTCCAGCTTCCCAGATGTCAATACATTGTTCTTGCAAAGACTAAAACTTTTTCTATTTCTATATTTTAAATAAATTCTTTCAAAACTAACGTTTGGGAAATTTTTAAAATAGATCAGATAGTTTTCTTTTAGAGATACTGTAAGTGTTTAGATACGAGAGTTTTTATAGATGATGAAAATCATTTTTGGCCAAAAACACCACATAATGACAAGGTCTACTGTCCAGAGAACTACAGTTAACATCCTGTGATAAACTGTAAGGAAAAGAATTTAAAAAGAAAAAAAGAATGTATATATGTGTATGACTGAATCACTTGGCTATACAGCAGTAATGAACACAACACTGTAAATCAGCTATGCGTGTCTGCTAAGTCACTTCAGTCATGTCCAACTCTTTGCAACCGTATGGACTATAACCTGCCAGCTCCTCTCTGCATGAGATTCATCAGGCAAGAATATTGGAGTGGGTTGCCATGCCCTCCTCCAGGGAATCTTCCTGACCCAGGGATCAAACCTGGGTCAATCTTCAACAAAAAATAAAAACAAAACAGGAGAATGTGTCCAGAAGAATGATGCTAGACTACTGTGCCCGTATAGTCATTTACCCTCCATAATAACCCCATGAGGTAATTAGCAATATTATTGCTATTTTTCAGCTCTGCGTGGACATAGATAACCTGCCCAAGGTCATACAACTAATAAGTGGCAGTGCAAGCCGGGTGGTGCATGCACCTATACTATTAATCACTTTTTACTTTGTCTCTCCTGCCTTCAGCCAGGAAGTAGCAGGTCTCTGCTATGTGACCTGTCCAATGAACGTGTACATAAAAGATAATTCACCATCCAGAAGAAGCACTCAAGGAACGTCCTCTGTGGTCATCACTAGGACTTAACAACTTCTCTATGTCCCTCTCCATTTCAGACAAGAGTAGACATTTGGTTATTGTGGTCGATTCTCGGTCCCTAAGTTGTGTCTGACCCTGCAACTCCATGAACCACAGCAAACCAGGCTTCCCTGTCCTTCACAATCTCTCGGAGCTTGCTAAAACTCATGTCCATTGAGTCAGTGATGCCATCCAGCCATCTCATCCTCTGCCATACTCTTCTCCTTCTGCCCTCAATCTTTCCCAGCATCAGGGTCTTTTCCAGTGAGTCAACTCTTAGCATCAGGTGGCCAAAGTATTAGAGCTTCAGCTTCAGCATCAATCCTTCCAATGAATATTCAGGGTTGATTTGCTTTACGATTGGTTGGATCTCCTTGCCGTCCAAGGGACTCTCAAGATCTCCTCCAGCACCACAATTCAAAAGTATCAATTCTTCGTTGCTCAGTCTTCTTTATGGTCCAATTCTCACATCTGTACATGACTACTGGAAAAACCATAGATTTGACCATAAAACCTTTGTCGGCAAAGTGATGTCTCTGCTTTTTAATATGCTGTCCTGGTCATAGATTCAAGTTGCTGGCTCCATCAGGACACTAGTTCAAATCAGAATCACAACACTAGCTTTGAGTGGATTCCAGGGGACTTGTGACGTCTGCTACCAAGCCAGCTAGTCCTCAGGTTCCCTTCTAGGACACATCAGCTTCCCAAATAGAACCAAAGTTCAGGGTCAGACTGCCCTCTTGTGGTAAAAGATTGTTGCCTGTTTGGTCTCAGAAGACTCAATCTGCATCCTTAAGGCATCAGTGCCTTAAGGGAGTTCCTTTCCCTCCATCGAAGGCCTTTCTCAGGCAACCAGAAGAAAAAAAGAAAAATGCAACCCTCCATAGGCAGGAACAAGGATGAAGAGATAGGACACGATGGCAGGCAGTTCATCTTTCCAAATTCCACTTACTGTTGAACTTTTAAGGAGTTCAGGAGACAGAGTAAGAGTTAGTCTTGTGGAAACACATCAAAATGCCTTTTCCAACAATATCTGCAGTGGCTAATAGCAAGCCAGTTCTGCTGAATGGTTCTATGAAGACCTACAAAACCTTCTAGAACTTACACCCCAAAAAAATGTCCTCTTCATTATAGCGGACTAGAAAGAAAAAGTAGGAAGTCAAGACACACGTGGAGTAACAGGCAAATTTGGTCTTGAGTACAAAACAAAGCAGGTCAAAGGCTAACAAGAGTTTTGCTAAGAGAACACACTGGTCATAGCAAACACCTTCTTCCAACAACACAAGAGAAGACTCTACACATGGACATCACCAGATGGTCAGTACTGAAGTCAGACTGATTATATCCTTTGAAGCCAAAGACGGAGAAGCTCTATACAGTCAGCAAAAACAAGACCAGGAGCTGACTGTGGCTCAGATCATGAACTCCTTATTGCCAAATTCAGACTTAGATTGAAGAAAGTAGGAAAAACCACTAGACAATTCAGGTATGACGTAAAGCAAATCCCTTATGATTATACAGTGGAAGTGACAAATAGATTTAAGGGACTAGATCTGATAGACAGAGTGCCTGATGAACTATGGACAGAGGTTCATGACATTGTACAGGAGGCAGTGATCAAGACCAGCCCCAAGAAAAACTAATGCAAAAAGGCAAAATGGTTGTCTGAGGAGGCCTTACAAAGAGCTGAGAACAGAAGAGAAGCTAAAGGCAAAGGAGGAAAGGAAAGATATACCCATCTGAATGCAGAGTTCTGAAGAATAGCAAGGAGAGACAAGAAAGCCTTCCTCAGTGATCAATGCAAAGAAATAGAGGAAAGCAATAGAATGGGAAAGACTAGAGATCTCTTCAAGAAAATTAGAGATACCAAGGGAACATTTTATGCAAAGATGGGCTTGATAAAGGACAGAAATGGTATGGACCTAACAGAAGCAGAAGATATTAAGAAGAGGTGGCAAGAATACACAGAAGAACTATACAAAAGAGATCTTCATAACCCAGATAACCATGATGGTATGATCACTTACCTAGAGCCAGACATCCTGGAATGCAAAGTCAAATGGGCCTTAGGAAGCATCACTACAAAGCTCATGGAAGTGATGGAATTCCAGTTGAGCTACTTCAAATCCTAAAATATGATGCTGTGAAAGTGCTGCACTCAATATGCCAGCAAATCTGGAAAACTCAGCAGTGGCCACAGGACTGGCAAAGATCAGTTTTCATTCCAATCCCAAAGAGGGGTAATGCCAAAAAATGCTCAAACTACTGCACAATTGCACTCATCTCACATGCTAGCAAAGTAATGCACAAAATTCTCCAAGAGAGGCTTCAATAGTACCTGAACAGTGAAATTCCAGATGTTCAAGCTGGATTTAGAAAAGGCAGAGGACACAGAGATCAAATTGCCAACATCTGCTAGCTCATAGAAAAAGTAAGAGAGTCCCATAAAAAAATCTACTTCTGCTTTACTGACTATGCCAAAGCCTTCGAATGTGTGGATCACAACAAACTGTGGAAAATTCTTAGAGATGGGAATAACAGACCACCTGACCTGCCTTCTGAGAAATCTGCATGCAGGTCAAGAAGCAACAGTCAGAACCAGACATGGAGCAACAGAGTGGTTCCAAATCGGGAAAGGAGTACATCAAGGCTGTATATCGTCACCCTGCTTAATTAACTTATATGCAGAGTACATCATGTGAAATACCGGGCTGGATGAAGCACAAGCTGGAATCAAGACTGCTGGGAGAAATATCAATAACCTCAGATATGCAGATGATACCACCCTTACGGCAGAAAGTGAAGAAGAACTAAAGAGCCTCTTGATGAAAATGAAAGAGGAGAGTGAAAAGGCTGCTTAAAGCTCAACATTCAGAAAACTAAGATCATGGCATCCAGTCACATCATTTCAGGGCAAATAGATGGGGAAAAAATGTAAACAGTGAGACTTTATTTTGGGGGGGCTCCAAAATCACTGCAGATGGTGATGGCAGCCATGAAATTAAAGGATGCTTGCTGTTTGGAAGAAGATCTATGACCAACCTAGACAGCATATTAAAAAGCAGACATTACTTTATCAGGTCCATCTAGTCAAAGCTATGGTTTTTTTTGGTAGTCATGTATGGATGTGAGAGTTGGACTATAAAGAAAGCTGAATGCCAAAGAATTGATGCTTTTGAACTGTGGTGTTGGAAAAGACTCTTGAGAGTCCCTTGGACTGCAAGAAGATCCAACTAGTTCATCCTAAAGGAAATCAGTCCTGAATATTCATTGGAAGGACTGATGTTGAAGCTGAAACTCCAGTTCTTTGGCCACCTGATGTGAAGAACTGACTCAGTGGAAAAGGCCTTGATGCTGGGAAAGATTGAAGGTGGAAGGAGAAGGTGATGACAAAGGATGAGATGGTTGGATGGCATCACCTACACAATGGACATGAGTTTGAGTAGGCTCTGAGAGTTGGTGATGGACAGAGAATCCTTGCATGCTGCCGTCCATGGGGTTGCAAAGAGTCGGACACGACTGAGAGACTGAACTGAACTCTGCTGAACTCAGTCACAAGTAAAACAATGTGTTATGCTGCTTAAAAATGTGCCACTTTAAACCTTTTCATTGAAAACACAACCCTTAAATGTAGTTTACATAAAATGTTGAGTTGTATTAAATACATGCTTCTCTACTCAAGGAAATATTACACTACACTAAAAGACCCTCTTTTAGCTTCTTTGATAGCACCAATTTCTTTCCATCAGAAAGGTAATCACTGCCTTGCATTTTGTCTTTGGAGTCTCCTTGCTTTTCTTTAAGTTATATAAACATACATTTATAAGCCTGCCTGAACATATGCACCCCTGGCCAAGAATACATGCAAGCCTAGGGATCATATACACAAATGTATGAAATTTATAAGTTAAGCTAGTAAAGTGTCAATTTAAAAAATAAGTTTTGTCCCCCTGCCCAGAAAAGTGAATCCTGAAAACCTAGACAGCTAGATTCAAATTCCTGATTATCAGTAAGGTTGAGCATTTTTGCACATTTATTGGCCATTCTTCTGCTGTGAAAAGATTAAGTGTCTTGCAATTCTTTTAATGGGTTGTTTTTTTTTTTTTTGACTGATTCATAGAAGGGTTTTATATTCTAGATACTACCCTTTGTCCAGTTACAAGTGTTGCAAATATCTGCTCTCCCCCAAGTTGAGCTTGTACTGTCATTCTTCTCAGAGTATTTGTATAAACACAGTCTAAATTTTAATGCGTTTAAATTTACTGTGCTGCACTGTGCTCAGTTGTGTCCAACTCTTTCCTGTCCCACGGACTATAGCCTGCCAGGCTCCTCTGCCCATGGAGTTTTCCAGGCAAGAAGAGCGGAGTGGGCCTTTGCTAAATTAGTTAATATATATAAAAGTCTGAAGCAGTATGATACATGTTGCTTACTGTTATTTTTATATTCTTTTCTTTTATAATGTGAACTTTTTAGTTTAAAAAAATCCTTTCCTGGCCTGAAGTTACACAGATATTTCCTTAAGAATGTCTTTTTAAAGTTTTAAATATTTGCTCTTCACCTGCCAAGAATTTTTTCTTTTTCATAACAGCTTTGAGAAAAATTAGCATGTCACTCTTTTACAGTATATCATTGTTTTTCATTAAATTCACATTTGTGCAAGAGTCACCACTATCTAACTCCAGAAAATTTTCATCACCCCAAAAAGAAACCCCAGAGGTACTTTATATTATGACTTTAATATATAGCATGTATATAATCAATATTCTAGCACAATTTCTATTCTTTCCCCAGTGATTTGCAACTTTATCTCTGTCACAAGTCAAGTTTTCATATCTGTGAGGATCTGTTTGAGCTCTTCCATTGGTCTATTTATCTATCCTTGCACTAATAAATGCGGTCTTAATTAGTAAATACTATTAAAGCAAGCTGTCATTGTTATTTTTTCATGAGAATATTAATTTCTACTGACACTTTGTACTTCCATATAAATTTTAGAAATAACTTGTCAACTTCCACAAGAATCTCAGTTGGAAACTTAAAATTCCGTTAATTCATGAGGAAAATTGATATATTTATAATATTGACTCCTGTTTCATAAAGATATTTCTCCATTTATTCCAGCTCTAAAAATGCTTGAAAATAGTTTTACAATTTTTCAATTTTTGTTCTATTTCTCCTTAAATGTTTTACATCTTTACTGTAAACTTGAAAGGTTTTTTTGCTATTGAAAATGTTTTTTTCAAAAGCCTTTTTTCCTACAATTTGTTGCCAACGCAGTGTACACTGTTTTTGTCTAACATGCAAAACCTCCTGAAGCCTATTTATGGAATCTTTTCTAGCTAAGCAATTATTTCATCTTTAAATAATAAGAAATCTTGTTTCTATTTTATAATTTTTCTTTTTAAAGCTTAAATGTGTTGCTTATTACTGTCAGTATAAAATGAATAGATGTGGTTAATAGCAGGCATCCTTGTCTTGTTCCCAAACTTAAAGGGAATGCATTTGATATTTCAATATGTTTGCTGTATTTTCTAAGTCACTTGCCACATTAAACATTTTTTTGTTTCTCCTTTGCTAATTTTTTCACAAATGATGTTGAATTTTATCAAATGTCTTTCCTGCACCAAGTTAAATGATCATGATTTTAATTTTAATGTTAATATGACAAATTACATTACTATTTTAAATCAAAGATCCCATGAATTGACACATACCATTGACTTTATGCTCCATTAAAGAAACAACAGCTCCCCACTGAATATTCCAATTTAAGATACAGTTAAGAAAATACAGGCATTTTAGAATTGACAAAATACAAAGTAAATCATGAAGAAAAACTCCCATGCACTCTTGAGATTAGACACAGACTGTGATGCACACAATTTTTTCTTCTTTAGTACTTCACATTATTTAAGTCATCTCTCTTTTTTCCTTAATCAAACTCACCTAGGTTGTTCATTACCTTAAGTCTTTTTGAATCCCAACTTTGGGCTTTTCTTATTCTCTCAAGGTATAGTTGCCTTCTTAGTTTTCTGTTCTGATTTAGTATTTCCTTCTTTCAGTTCAAAGTTTAGCTGATTAATTTTCAGCTCCCTTTTTTCTAATATAAGCAAGGAATACAATATTGTAGCTCCTAAATGCTGTCTTAGCGAATGCAATGTTTCTATATGTAGTTTGGTTTTATTTAGTTCTGAATTATGTTCTAACCTCCACTATCATTCCCTCTGATCTCCAAGTTGTCTTAGTGTTAGTTTTTTAGCATTCATCTTAATTTTATCCTGAACATGCACACAAGATATTCTGAATCAGACAGATTTATTACTTGAAGTAAATACCTCCACACCCTTTACCCCAGACTTAGACCTGGGGCTATGTGTTAAAGAGTCATGGGATTTTTTTCCTACACAGTGAGTGGTATTAAAACAAATTCAGACTTAAGTATAAGACTTTGGGACACCAGAACTACTGTAAACAGGGGCAAGGAGGCTATAGCAACAGGATTCGCAGATCGGTTGGAGAATCCTGTTGCTATAGCCTCCTTGCCCATTTGCAATAGTTCCTCTGGTGTCCCAAAGTCTTGTACTTAAGTCTGCAAGCTGCTCAAAAACAGATGGTGTGTATGTGCTCAGTCATGTCTGACTCTTTGCGATCTCAAGGACTGTAGGCTACCAGGCTCCTCTGTCCATGGGATTTCCCAGGCAAGAACACTAGAGTGGGTTTGCCATTTCCTCCTCCAGAGAATCTTTCCAACCCAGAGATTGAACCTATGTCTCCAGCATTCTTTAGCAGGTGGATTTTTTCCCACTGTGCAACCTGGAAAGCTCAAAGACAGATCAGATCCTTTTAATAGGAACAAGTAAGCAAGGCTAGAAAGATCTGGGTGTGAGGGAGTGAAAGGGAGCAGATGACAGAATGGGACAGTTGATCAGGGAATGTTCTTTCTGTGGTCCATTTTCAGGAGGTGTAACTGAGGACAGTCTCTTCCACATTCCAGGGCTGGCTCAGGCTGACGGTGGATTCCAGTTCAGGGGACTGTGGGGGACAGCCTAAAGTGTGATCAAGTCAAGTTAGAGAGCATTTTGTACAGAGTGGTCTTTGGGAACAACCAGTTCAACAACCAATTCATGAGATAAAAAACAGGCATCTGTGGAGGGTCTAGGTCTGGCTGTGTCACAGGTAGTCAAAGGAGTCATCCACTCATTGTACCTTAGTCATATTGGAAAGGTGGTTCTCTGCAGGAAGCCACTTCCTGGAATACAGTAGGGGGATTTCTTCACTGTTCTGCCCATACTTTTATTTCAGCTCTGAGGACCTCCTAATCCAATAGCCACAAAACGGTGCCTAAGAGAAGCTGCCGCAAACAATCTTTATGAATTATGTTATACCATCTTTATGCATATTTCAGAATATGTATTGTCCTCTTTCTATAATACCTTAAGCTGGGGGTGGAGGGGGTGGTTGGGAATGCCAATTTCAAATATAAGAAGTTTCTTTCAGGGAAGAGTAATATCTTAACAGTAGTCAGTCCACCATTTAAGGCTGTAACTTATTTCTCTCTTGGGGTTAACTGCATTGAGTATGCTCAGTCATTCAGCTGTATCTGCTTCTCTGCAACCCCATGGACTATAGCCCATTAGGCTCCATTCCAGACAAGAATATTGGAGCAGATTGCCATTTTCTACTCCAGAGGATCTTTCTGACCCAAGGATCAAAACCAAGTATCTTGTGTTTCCTGAGTTGGCAGGCAGATTTTTTGCCACTGCACCCTGGGAAGCCCAAATTGTTTTGAATAGGGTTCATTATTTTGAAGACTACTTTCTTTTGTGAGCTCCTTTACATCCTTTATTCTAGTGTTTAAAAATAAAATGAACTTTAAGTGATGTCAGAGAGAATAAGCTTAACATTTAAAATTGTTAGTATGCATCACATTTAACAATTTAAAAAGTTAATGATCTGTAAGTTGTCTTACTCGAGCTAAAATGTACTCTCTAAGCAGTATTTTTCAAAAACTGTAGAAGTGCTTGATTATGATGGAATTCAAGGAGATCCCAGAGTTGGATGCATAAGCATACTTGAAAGAGCAGACACAAATGTCAGCAATAACAAAGGGCTGGACTTCCGTGGTGGCTCAGTGGTAAAGAATCTGCCTGCCAACGCAGGAGACATGGCTTCCATCCCTGGTCCGGGAGGATCCCATATGCCTTGGAGCAACTACGCCCGTGGGTAACTACTGAGCCTGTGCTCTAGAGCCCAGGAGCTGCAACTACTGAGCCCACATGCTGCAATTACTGAAGCCCAAGTGCCCTAGATCACATGCTCTTCAACAAGAGAAGCCACTGCATTAAGCAGCCCGTGCACCACAACTAGAGAGTAGCCTCCACGCAACACAACTAGAGAAAAGCCCATGCGACAACAAAGACCCAGCACAGTCAAACATAAATAAATAAAAAGTTTTTTAAAGGGCCAATGGAGACAATGATATTGAAGTAGTAATAACTGATGTAGTGGAAGCATGTTCTGGTCAAATAGAATGCAGCAATAAAGGCTGAGAGGTTTACAAGATCAGAAAACGAACTCTGGATAAATAAAAAGAATCTATGACTCAGGAAACATACTTCACTATTTCACTAGGCAAATTAAGGAGAAAAACAGGGGGAAAAAAAAACAGGCAAAGAGGTTAAGAGGGAAAAAGTTGAGATTGAAGGAAACTCTTCCCACAATAGCATGAGAATTACACAGAGACGATTTCTTATTAGAAACAAATGTGGAGATGAACTAGAATGGGTTTGAGGTTCTAGGAAAAGAGGAAAAAGCCTCCAAAAGTGACCTAATATCTCATCCAGCCATATTAACTCTTTGTTTCTTTAAAAGCAACGTGGTTTCATTCCTTGCTCAAGTTCCAAATTTATACCATGTCGCCATTAGAGGTAGAAGGATATCAACCTAAATTCAAAAGTCCATGTTCTCTGCATTTACCACCTCTTGAGGGATGTTTTGATTTGTAAAAACTTCAGAAACATGACAAAAATAAAGACAGATTATGTCACAACAGAATTTTACAGTACAGCTGTTTATTAATTATATTATGAACATTAATGCAATATTGGCCTCAATAATTTCACTCAGATAATAAAAAATAGTGGCATAGTGACAGTTTTACAGCTGGTTCATTCATGATTTTACAGTCTTATTTATTAAGAGTGAAAACAGAAGACTATTTAAAATAGCTGAAAAGATAACATGTGTCATAGTGCTCAATGTTTCTGGAACTGTTGGTAAGGCTTACACCTAAATCTGATGCAGAATTCCTACTGGCATTGAAACAGTTCTTTCCTCACCCACAGTATGTATACACTGGTGCTATGAGTCTGGAAGAGACTGGCTATGGGTGCCGCTTCTCGTCTTCAGCTGGGACTGTGCAATATCAGCAAGTGCGCTCTGTATCTTCTCCAGAAGCATGTCCCCTCGGTAGACAACATCCTCCAGACTGGTAGCAGCCTCGTGGTTTTCCTCTTCAAGCTTATATAAGCTAGCAGCCTTTGTGAGCAAACACAAATTTAAGAGTAGTTTGAGAAATGAAAAACTTGGGTGACTGATAAAAGTTGAGGAGGAAAGAAATTGCAATCAAAGTATTTACTTTTAAATCTGAGGACTATGCAACCACTGTGATAGATTTTTTTGCTAGTGGCAGAAATCCTAAGATCAGATATTACTTGAGAGTCTTCCCTATATGAATTATTTAAAAGTTGACTCTTCAATTAGAGATCTCTGGATGGCTAAATGAGACTCCTTTCCACATTGCTTTCAGACACTGCTATTCTACTCCGTATCCAGAACGGTCCCTCGCTTGTCACTACTGGCAAGGAAAAGAACCCAACTGAGGAAAATGGCAAGTTTCCTTGTAACTCAAAACTGGACAACTATGTATTTTCAGCACAGTCTTAAACAGGCTGCAGTAATTTACAATAAAACTCCCATTTTAAAATTTAGAGTAACTTTGAATATTGTAATAAAAGGTACTAAATCTATTTCCTTGAATTCAAAATTTTTTTCATAAAATTCTCAAAGGAAAAGAGATTTTTACCTGTAAAGCAGCTGTAGATTCTTCACTGGGTAAGGAATCTATCAGAACATCAATGTCTTTTGCTGTTCGTGCAATCAGCGCTGCAAAAAGCTGGGCATATTCTAGAGAAAGATAGTACTCATTGAGGATATTAGAGAATCTCAAGCTTTCAGAAAGAGAAATTAAAGTTTAATGAAACCAGGAAACTTCGTTACTTTTTCTGTATTAGGCCTCTAATGATAAAAGTGTAATTTTAACACATCAATTCTATTATGTCTGAGAATTAGCTTTAATGTTAACTCAAATTAGAACTTAAGCATAATGTATTACCATTTCATTATTAGGACAATATGGTGGTCCCTTGAATAAAGGAATTTGTAAATTGGATGCCATTTTCATTAAGGTCCCACAAGTAACAATTCAGCTAAATTCACACAATTCTCCTTTAGAGGAGTAAAAAAATCTGTTATTTCACATGAAAAGAATTATGAGTCATATAAATTTACTGTAATGAATTCATTTAAGACAAACTTGTTATATTCTCAAACAATAACATTTTTAGAAAGCCATAAATAAGTTGAATCTTTCAATAAATCTGATTTTAATGTATTACAGGTAATGTGAGAGTCAAACTAAGAGAAGCCAAGAAAACCTATTTACCTTCTGTAGGGTTAGCCGGCTGATCTTTGTTAATGGCTGTCTGAATATTACTAAAGGAGGCAGGAGGGCCACACTGCTGCAGCACTCCAATGGCGTTACAAAACTGATCTGCAAGCTGGAGGCAAAGGAAAGGTGGCCAAGTTAGAATGGATTTATCCTCTGTAAGGATTTTATTGGTAACTGTGGCAGCAATGTTCTATAATGTTCTCTGAGCAAAGATAAATAAATAAAACAGAAAGGAGTAATTCTGGATAACAAAAACCAGTTACTAACAATGATTAAACTTTTTTTTTTTTAAGTAAAAAAATTTTTTCGTTTTGTATTGGGGTACAGCTGATTCATAAACATTTTAATCATGCAAAGAAACGAAAGTCTCAGTGGCTCAGTCATGTCCAATTCTGCAAACCCATGGCTCCTTTGTCCATGGGCTTTCTTCAGGCAGGAATACTGGAGTCGGTTGCCATTCCCTCCTCCGGGGATCTTCCTTACCCAGGGATGGAACCCCAGTCTCCGGTGTCTCTTGCACTGGCAAGCGGATCCTTTACTGCTGTGCAACCTGGGAAGCCCTAAAGAAACTATGTTTGGTATCAATTTAGTTGAGACAGTTAAAAAGAAAAACAAAATAATCTTTCTTTTCTTCCCAAGGTAACAGAATGATAAAAGAAATATATGCCAGGACTTTCTGCAAGCACAAGTAAATACTTTTGGGGGAGCAGAGGTGGAAAAAAGCACATCTGACACCGACTCGATGGACATGGGTTTGGGTGGACTCCGGGAGTTGGTGATGGACAGGGAGGCCTGGCGTGCTGCGGTTCATGGGGTGGCAAAGAGTCGGACATGACTGAGCAACTGAACTGAACTGAACTGACAGGAAACATCTTAGAATGGCCCCAGGCTAAACTTTTAAATATGACTCATATACAAAGTATATGACCCCTTTTCTGAAACCAGAGTAAATTACAAGCAGAAAGAAATAGTGGTGGGAAAAGACTGCACCTTAAGTATGTCTGAAATGTTTTTCTCCAGGACTCAAAACTCCTAGTGCTCTAAAAGCATTTCTTAAGCAATTCGAAGACTGAGAATACCAAGTCCTTACTGAAACTGTGTCCCACAGGGTTAACGGAAGCTGGCACCTTAAATGAAAGACTGGAGTACGTCTTACAGAACAGCAGGTAAGGAAACAGCTTGTGACAAAACCCTTTGTAATCTGCCTCTGATGATTATGTTTGCGTTGGCTTTTTTCTTTCCCTAATTGCATACCTTCCAAGCTTCACAGAGCCCACATAATACAGCACCAGACTTCTTACCACCCCCAACAGATAATGCTCCCGATGTGTGGGTCACTACAGTAAAAGGGACTTAAGCTGTTTTTCAAAAAATTGAAAAATTTGTAGTAAGGTCTTGCCCAGTTCAGATCAGTTAAGAACAGTTGGGAACGACAACCCTACCTGGGTCTCCTGCATTACAGGCAAATTCTTTACTATCTGAGCTACCAGGGAAGCCCCAAGAACTGTTCCTGTGCAGAATACCAATTACTTTACCTTCTCCCTACCTCCAATCACCCTACCCTACGCCTAAGACCACCCTACTTCTTTATCCCATAAAATCTCAAGTGTCTTTACTTTCTGATTGTTTCCCACCTCCACCCACCACCCCCCGGCCAAGAGGCATGTGGGATCTTAGTTCCCTGACCGGGGATCAAACCCATGCCCCCTGCATTGGAAGTGCAGAATCTTAACCACTGGACCACCAGGCAAGTCCTCCAAACCTCAAGTCTCTTGCCTTCTGGGAAGCAATCTGAGATCTGCCCTCCTATCTTGTCACTCAGCTGCTTCCCGAATAAATAAACCCTTTCTCTGGCTGCAAAATGATGTCTCAGCCTTTGGCCAGATGTGGATCCAGCAAAGTTAGCTTTGTTAACATTACCTTTTCCAAACCTAAGACTCCTATCCTCCCCACCAACTTCTCTCCATAGTCCTGACCACTCAAACTGCAATTCCTTGTCTCAATTATTGAATCAGCGTTTCCACTAAGTTTCACTGCCATTATTTGAACGACAGAATTCAAAAGTCAATTATTTCCTTTAGTATCCAATTTGTATTGAGAATCTTCCAGTCAACCAGTCTACCTTCAGACTCTTAACTTTCATCTTCAAATCCTGCTAATGTTACTACAAATCTTTCCCTTTTCCTTCTACCACCACTGATGCTGTTAGTGCAACTAATTACTTCACACAAGAATTGTTTACAATAGCTCCCTACTATTTTCTAGTTCTTATTTTCTAGGTTATTTTACTCTGCTCCAAAATTCTGAGCTTGCCCCAGCATGGTTTTCAAGATAAATTTCCAAACCTTCAGGCCATTTCAAAGCTTTCAATAATCGAACTCAACCCTACTTGTTCATTATCTACTCCTCCTTTATATATGCCTGACTAGTGAAAATTCATTCCTGACTACACTGCTTTTGTTCACATTTCTGCAAAGGTATTGGGTGGCAGTAAGTGCTCTGCTGCTGCTGCTGCTAAGTCGCTTCAGCCGTGTCCGACTCTGTGCGACCCCATAGACGGCAGCCCACCCGGCTCCTCCGTCCCTGGGATTCTCCAGGCAAGAACACTGGAGGGGGTTGCCATTTCCTTCTCCAAAGCAAGAAAGTGAAAAGTGAAAGTGAAGTCGCTCAGTCGAGTCCCACTCTTTGTGACCCCATGGACTACAGCCTACCAGGCTCCTCCATCCATGGGATTTTCCAGGCAAGAGTACTGGAGTGGGTTGTGTACTGAGCCTGTACAAATATAGACTTTGATTCTGGTAACTAGAGTTTGTTAACTGAGAACATTCTCATATTAGGTTAAATACAATGGCTGTTTGTTCTGCCCATATGAAGCTCTCAAAATCCATTTACTCAACAAATATTTATCAAAATAATTCTAGGGACTTCCCTGGTGGCTCAGTAGTAACGAATCCATCTGTTAATGCAGGGAACACAGGTTCAATCCCTGGTCTGAGGAGATTCCACATGCTGCAGGGCAACTAAACTCCTGCACCAAAACTACTGAGCTGGCGCTCTAGAGTCCCTGACCCTCAGCTACTGGGAAGGCCACGTACCTAAAGCCTGTTGTCCACAGCAAGAGAAATCACTGCAATGAAAAGCCTGGGCACCACCCCCACTACCCCAACAGCCTCCACTCAGTGCATCAAGAGAAAGCCTGTGCACAGCAATAAAGACCTAGTGCAGCCATATATAAATCTTAAAGGATAAAGAAAACTTAAAAGAAAATCAGCTCTATGAGAAGCACTGTGTGTATAATTGTATAAACATTATAGTGACAAAGCAAACAAGACAGTTTGCTCTCATGGAGTTCTCAGAGGGTAAAATAACTCTACTTAAAAACTTTTACAAACAATTATGATTCATACAAATCCTAATATGATTCCCTCTACTTTAGTTAATATCACCCAATAATCCAGTTCAGCACTTATAGCTGAAAGTTCAGTTCAGTCGCTCAGTGGTGTCCAACTCTTTTCAACCCTGTGCACTACAACACACCAGGCCTCCCTGTTCATAACCAACTCCTGGAGTTGACTCAAACTCATGTTGGTGATGCCATCCAAGCATCTCATCCTCAGTCATCCCCTTCTCCTGCCTTCAATCTTGCCCAGCATCAGGGTCTTTTCTAGTGACTCAGTTCTTCACATCAGGTGGCCAAACGATTTGAGCTTCAGCTTCAACATCAGTCCTTCCAATGAATATTCAGGACTGATTTCCTTTAGGATGGACGGGCTGGATCTCCTTGCAGTCCAAGGGACCCTCAAGAGTCTTCTCCAACACCACAGTTCAAAAGCATCAATTCTTCAGCACTCAGCTTTCTTTATAGTTCAACTGTCACATCCATACGTGACTACTGGCCAAAAAAAAAAAGTCCTTCACTAGACAACCTTTGTTGCCAAAAAAAAATGTCTCTGCTTTTTAATATGCTGTCTATGTTGGTCATTGCTTTTCTTTCAAGGAGCAACCATCTTTTAATTTCATGGCTGCAGTCACCATATGCTGTGATTTTGGAGCTCAAGAAAATAATCTCTCACTGTTTCCATTGTTTCACCATCTAAATGCCATGAAGTGATGGGACCGAATGCCATGGTCTTAGTTTGTTGAATGTTAAGTTTTAAACCAGCTTTTTCCTCTCCTCTTTCATTTTATCAAGAAGCTCTTTATCTTCCTTTCTGCCATAAGGGTGGTGTCATCTGCATATCTGAGGTTACTGATACCCCAGCAATCCTGATTCCAGCTTGTGCTTCATCTAGCCTGGCATTTCACAAGATGTACTCTACATATAAGTTAAATAAGCAGGGTGACAATATACAGCTTTGACATACTCCTTTCCTAATTTGGAACCAGTCTGTTGTTCCATGTCTGGTTCTAACTGCTGCTTCTTGATAAGCATACAGATTTCTCAGGAGGTAGGTCAGGTTGCCTGGTATTCCCATCTCTTGAAGAATTTTCCAGTTTGTTGTGATCCACACAGTCAAAGGCTTTAGTGTAGTCAATAAAGCAGAAGTAGATGTTTTCCTGGAACTCTCCTACTTTTTCTATGATCTAGCAGATGTTGGCAATTTGATCTCTGTGTCCTCTGCCTTTTCTAAATCCAGCTTGAACATCTGGAATTTCACTGTTCACATACTGCTGAAGCCTGGCTTGGAGAATTCTGAACATTACTTTGCTAGCATGTGAAATGAGTGCTATTGTGCAGTAGTCTGAACATTCTTTGGCATTGCTTTTCTTTGGGATTGGAATGAAAACTGACCTTTCCTAGTCCTGTGGCCACTGCTGTGTTTTCCAGATTTGCTGGCATTTACTGAGTGCAGTACTTTCACAACTTCATCTTTTAGGATTTGAAGTAGCTCAACTGGAATTCTATCACCTCCACTAGCGTTTTTTGTAGTGATGCTTCCTAAGGTCAACTTGACTTTGCATTCTAGGATGTCTGGCTCTAGGTGACTGATACCATCACGATTATCTGGGTCATAAAGATACTTTTTGTATAGCTCCTCTGTGTATTTTTGCCACCTCTTCTTAATATCTCTTGCTTCTGTTAGGTCCATACCATTTCTGTCCTTTATTGAGCCCATCTTTGCATAAAATATTCCCTTGGTGTCTCTAATTTTCTTGAAGAGATCTCTAGTTTTTCCCATTCTATTGTTTTCCTCTATTTCTTTGCACTGATCACTGAGGAAGGCTTTCTTGTCTCTGTGCTATTCTTTGGGATGCTGCATTCAGATGGGTATATCTTTCCTTTTCTCCTTTGCCTTTAGCTTCTCTTCTGTTCTCAGCTATTTGTAAGGCCTCCTCAGACACTCATTTTGCCTTTTTGCATTAGTTTTTCTTGGGGCTGGTCTTGATCACTGCATCCTGTACAATGTCATGAACCTCTCTGTCCATAGTTCATCAGCATTCTGTCAGATATAATCCCTTGAATCTATGTCACTTCCACTGTATAATCATAAGGGGCTTGATTTAGGTCATATCTGAATGGTCTAGTGGTTTTCCCTACTTTCTTCAATTTAAGTCTGAATTTTACGTTAAGTTCATGATCTGAGCCACAGTCAGCTCCCGGTCTTGTTTTTGCTGACTGTACAGCGCTTCTCCCTCTTTGGCTGCAAAGAATATAATCAAACTGGTTTCAGCATTGACCATCTGGTGATGTCCATGTGTAGAGTTGTCTCTTATGTTGTAGGAAGAGGGTGCTTGCTGTGACCAGTGTGTTCTCTTAGCAAAATTCTATTTGCCTTTGCCCTGCTTCATTTTGTACTCCAGGGCCAAACTTGCCTGTCACTCCAGGTGTCTCTTGACTTCCTACTTTTGCATTCCAGTCCCCTATGATGAAAGGGACATCATTTTTTGGTGTTAGTTCTAGAAGGTCTTGTACGTCATCATAGAACCATTCAACTTCAGCTTCTTCAGCATTAATGGTTGCAGCACAGATTTGGATTACTCTGTTATTGAATGGTTTGCCTTGGAAACGAACGGAGCTCATTCTGTTGTTTTTGAGATTACACCCAAGTACTGCATTTCGAACTTCATTTAACCTAACATTCCAGGTTCCTATGCAATATTGTTCTTTGCGGTATCAGACTATATTTCCATCACCAGTCACATCCACAACTGGGCACTGTTTTCGCTTTGGCTCCCTCTCTTCATTCCTTCTGGAGTTATTTCTCCACTCTTCTTCAGTAGCATATTGGGCATCTACCAACCTGATGAGTTCTTCTTTCAGTGTCCTGTTTTTTGCCTTTTCATACTGTTCATGGGATTCTCAAGACAAGAATACTGAAGTAGTCTGCCATTCCCTTTTCCAGTGGGAACTCTCCACCATGACCCATCCATCTTGGGTGGCCCTACATGGCATGGCTCATAGTTTCATTGAGTTAGACAGGGCTGTGATCCATGTGATCAGTTTGGTTAGTTTTGTGTGACTGTGGTTTTCAATCTGTTAAGATTAGGTAACCATGGGTTTTTAAAAGGGGGTGTCCTTATATGATGTTGGAAACTTACTGCTCTGATGCGGCTGGTGGGACGCTCAGACCCTGTAGAGAATGCAGTGTTATCTCTAGAGCCAGAAAATTCTGCCTACCGCTGAAAACACTCGATTAATTACAACTCCTAACCACATACTGCTTTTTGCATTATTTAAATGTCTCGAGTATATGAAGTCTTTCTAACCAGACTGTAAACTCCTCAAGGAGTAACTCTCTGTAACCATGACAGTGTTTATATATACCATACCAGATAATCTAGAGGCTTTCCTCCAAAATCAAATGATCATCCATGGAGTTAAGGGCCATATTCACTTTGTCCTTACTATCCTTCTGGCTATGAAATATATATGAATATGCAACATTTCCCCTAAAATAATGTTTGTATCCAGCAGTCATTACAATTTAATTTTGTAAAGCCTCAAAGAAGTATCTCCCCATGGGAGACTGGCTGGCCGCCCAGGCAAGTCACCAAAGGTAGAATTCATCTTGGTGAATTTATCAACATTTAGAGGCCGGCCCTCATACACACAATAGATCCATTTCTCACAGGCAGACTCACACTGTTCAAATGTACAAACACTGAGTGATAACAAGAATACCAACTTATTAGCTTCCAGTGAGAAAAAAACTGGCAAGAGCCTAGGTACAAGAGACTAGTTTGATTTTCCAGTCAACATCTACAGGTATCTTACCTGGGACATCAAATTATAAACAGAATGACAGAAATGTAACTACCAATGAAAAACAATTTAGCTCTTAATGGTAATAAGTACATGAATGCTTTGGTTTGCATATACTTTCCACACAGAGATAAATAACAGGAAAAATAAACAGAAAGATCAAAGTAATGGGGGCTATTTACATCACCTGACCTTTCATAGGGAGAAGATTCATTAGCAGATGTTTTAAAAATCTTAAAGATATACAAAGACCGTAACATTCACTATTATAAAATGTCACTTTCCCTTAAACTGACAAGCTGGGGGAGCGGCCAAGAGATGGAACCCTTGGTATATAGGAACCAACTAAGATGAAACAAAACTTTTCACATTAGTATCACTCCAGCCCCAATCTGAAAATTGTAGCCAAAGAATACCCTCGGCTAACATCTAATGACAAAGATCTAATCATTAAGAACACGGATTTATCTCCGTGGTTAAAATTCATAAGGGGTAAAAAAAATTCCGCTTCCTCTCTCCTCCCGGCAAAAAAAAAAAAAAAGGAAAGATCCATAAGCACCACTGACAAGAAAATAAAACTGGTCCCAGAGAACAACGCAAGTCGCTGAAGCCTGACAGTCCACGCAGTGAGATCCTCCACTTGGCAGGCGAAGAGGCCGCCGGCTCTCGCCCGGCCCCGAAGCCGGCCTCAGACCTTCCAGACGGCGGCGCAGCCTCCAGCCAACCCCAGCGCTTGTTGATGAAGCCCAGCCTCAGTCCACTCCCCACTTCCGAGTTTCGTCCCTCACATCTCTTTCTCTGCCATGCTTTCTCTCGGGAAGGAAGACGACGGAAATTAATCGAGTGCAATTGCTCACCGAGTTCACAGCGTCCTGCAGCTGCGTGAGCCGATCCGCCATGTTCCTCCCGCAAACAAAGAGACGTGAAAGCCGCTGCTCCTACTCAATTGGACAGTCATAGCCAATCACAAGGCCGCGTTCTTGGAGGGGGTGGAGTCAAGCCAAACCCCAAACCCCGTAGCGAAGGGGCGGGGCTTTCCCGAGCCTTAACTTTGTTCAGACTAACTCCGCTTGAAACTAAGAGAGGCAGCCTAGAAATTAAAAGACGCTTACTTCTGGGAAAAAAGTTATGACCAACCTAGACAGCATATAAAAAAGCAGAGACATTACTTTGCCAACAAAGGTCCGTTTAGTTAAGGCTATGGTTTTTCCAGTAGTCATGTATGAGTGTGAAGAGTTGGACTATAAAGAAAGCTGAGCGCCGAAGAATTGATGCTTTTGAATTTTGGTGTTGGATAAGACTCTTGAGAGTCCCTTGGACTGCAAGGAGATCCAACCAGTCCGTCCTAAAGGAGATCAGTCCGGAATATTCATTGTGAAGGACGGATGTTGAAGCTGAAACTCCAATACTTTGGTCACCTGGTTCGAAGAGCTGAGTTACTAGAAAAGACGCTGATGCTGGGCAAGATTGAAGGTGGGAGGAGAAGGGGACGACAGAGGATGAGATGGTTGGATGGCATCACCGACTCAATGGACATGAGTTTGAGTTAACTCCGGGAGTTGATGATGAACAGGGTGACCTGGCGAGCTGCAGTCCGTGGGGTCGCAAAGAGTCGGACATGACTAAGCGACTGAACTGAACTCCACTTGGGATAACCCTGCTGTGCCATTGTCTGTAATAGTCAGTGGCTTGTCGCTAGTCTTTCGGTTTTGGAGGCCAGCATACTTTCTCATGACTTAAGTGTTAAACGCTATACAGAGATTGTTCGATTGTGGGGGTTTTCAATGTAATTCCTTACCCTCCCTTGTATCCATTCTTAAACATCGCCTTGAATACTTTACATATTTGACGATGCTTTAGCTTCTAGGCGACCACAAAATATACACAGTAAGCAGCTAAAGAATACTTGCGAGTCATGATACCGACTTTCGTTTTAAGAAATACGAATTAAAGTTCAGCAAGCGATCAGGACCGACTGGGTTCGGGTGCCCCTCTGTTGTATTTGGGTGCAGAGTGCCTTAGCCAAGTGGAGGCTGGAGGCGTATTTAACTGTGGGTGTGCTGGAAGAGTTGACATATACGAGATGGAAAGCGTCCAAAACAAGTACTAAAGGGAGCTGTAATGTCCGTGTTGAAAGAGTACGAACAAGAGAGGTCTTACGGCTAGAGAGAGAGGAGGAAGATGACCTAGGTAACGGATAAACAGTTGGTGTGTTAGCGACCTCGGTAAGGAACAGAGCAGGCTTAGTGGAGAGAAGAGTGGAAGTCTCACTGTGTAGCTGGAAGAGAAGAGGTTCTTAGAAAATAAGCCAGGTGCAGAGGTGGGGCGAGTTCAATTTTAAAAATGATAAACTGTGCAATTTAGGCTTACACTCGGGCCTGCTAAGGGTATCAGTCTGAAGAGTGATACTAGAAACTTGGTATTTAAGGGAAGTTAGCCTGGGGACAGTCTGGAAAGAAATGGGGCTGGAATCAGCTAATGACAAACTCCCAGATCCTGCTTCTCAGGCAGATTATCCCTGGGGATGATCTCCAAGGGCTGGGGGTGGGTTGAGAAAACTATCCACTGGGAACTTGGCTTGTTGGATCTATTCCAACCTTCTGTTTCACCCTCATACCCACCCCATCTCCAAACAATGGACAAACCTGCTGGGACCTAATTAGGAACCTCTCCAGGTTTCCCCAGTTCATGGGATAAATGAGAGAGAATTCCAGTTTGTCTTAACTGTAATGTGGGCTAAGCTTGTGACCTCCTCCACTCGGGCCCAGCTGAGAGTGTACATTACTGAATGCCTGCCATGTGCCAGGAAGTATGTCAGGGGTGCTGAGTTTGCAAAGATGAATAAGTCAGGGGCTCACAAGGAGAAGGGGTTTGCGGTTAAACCTAAGCAGAAAGGGCTGGGTATCAACCTAAGAGTTCTCTGGAGTTACTGGAAACTGTAAGAAAGAGATCTTAGGTTGCTGTCAAGGCCTTTCTGCTTGGGTTTCAAGGTCGACCATAACCTGGCTCTAGTAAACCGATCCTCCTCATCTTGCAGTCATTTTCTGAATGAAATAATCACTTCAGATTTTTCAGCCACAGCTACTGAAAAACCCTTGTTTTTCCCAGGCTTCTTCAGCCTCTTCTGGCCACGGACCCCTTAAGAATTAGATGAAAATTGTGGACTTTTCCCCACACCAGGCTCTCAAGATTTTGTATACATTTAAGGGATTTATGAATCTCTTGAAGCTGTGAACTTCAGGTAATAACTCCTCAGCCTAATACAGTCTTAGATATGTAGCTCAGGATGTCTCGACAACATCTCTATTGACATTTTGGGTTGATTATTCTTTGTCCTAGGGGTGCTGTCCCGGGCATTGTAGAATGTTTGCCAGCATCCCTGTCCTCTATGCTTGAGATGACGGTAGCAACGCCCTCCCCCTTCCCCAGTTGTAACAACCCAGAATATCTCCAGATAGTCCCAAATATCTCCTGGGAAGTGTGGGGCAAAATTTCCTCCAGTTGACAACCATTTCCGGTGGCTCAGATGGTAAAGAATCTGCATGCAATGTGGGTGACTGGATCAGGAAGTTTCCCCAGAGTAGGGTATGGCAACCCACTGTAGTACTTTTGCCTGGAGAATTCTGTGGTCAGAGGAACCTGGCGGGCTTACGACTGGGGTCCAAAGAGTTAGAAATTACTGAGCGACAAAGGTTTTATCAAAAGAATTTCTTTGCTGTTATTTAATTCATACTCTGTCTTTTAAAGTTTTGTTCCGTTCAGTCACTCAGTTGTGCTCAACTCTTTGCAACCCCATGGACTGCAGCACGCCAGGCTTCCCTGTCCATCACCAACTCCCAGGGTTTGCTCAAACTCATGTCCATTGAGTCCATGATGCCATCACACCATCTCATCCTCTGTCATCCCTTCTCCTGCCTTCAATCTTTCCCAGCATCAGGGTCTTTTTCAGTGAGTCAGTTCTTCACATCAGCTGGCCAAAGTATTGGCGTTTCAGCTTCAGCATTAGTCCTTTCAATGAATAGTCAGGACTGATTTCCTTTAGGATTTTTTAGTAAAAAGTTTT
This sequence comes from Capra hircus, assembly GCF_001704415.2. Classification (NCBI taxonomy): domain Eukaryota; kingdom Metazoa; phylum Chordata; class Mammalia; order Artiodactyla; family Bovidae; genus Capra; species Capra hircus. The sequence continues at coordinate 81,374,575 of NC_030812.1, forward strand.
ACTATTTTCATGCAAATTTTTTCAGTTACTAGAGTCCACATGGGTTCCCTTCTCTCTGTTTTCATGATTTTAACATTTTTTTCACATGCTTTTTCATTTGATTTTCTTGAATCCCCAGCTGGATTATATGGTTTTAAGAGGAGGAACCCAGTATTATGTATCTCTTATTCCCAGGAGGCTCAAACAGTAAAGAAACTGCTTGCAATGCAGGAGACCTGGGTTCAATCCTTGGGTTGGGAAGAGCCCCTGGAGAAAGAAATGGCAACCCACTCAAGAATTCCTGCCTGAAGAATCCCATGGACAGAGGAGCCTGGTGGGCTACAGTCCATGAGATCACAAAGAGTCCGACACAACTAAGTGACTAACGTTGTCTTTTAAACACAATTTTGGTAAGTACGTTCTGTTAAGCTTTATATTATTAAAAGTTTCAAATATACACAAAAGTAAAGAGAATAGTATAGATAACACTCATGTACCCATCATCCAGCTTCACTTTTTTTTAATCAACTTCAGAGAAGGCAATGGCACCCCACTCCAGTACTCTTGCCTGGAAAATCTCATGGATGGTGGAGCCTGGAAGGCTGTAGTCCATGGGGTCACTGAGGGTCGGACACGACTGAGCGACTTCATTTTACTTTTCACTTTCACTTTTCACTTTCATGCATTGGAGAAGGAAATGGCAATCCACTCCAGTGTCCTTGCCTGGAGAATCCCAGGGACAGGGGAGCCTGGTTGGCTGCCGTCTATGGGGTCGCACAGAGTCAGACACTACTCAAGTGACTTAGCAGCAGCATAGCCTATCTTGTAGTATTTTAATTTGTTTAATCTGTAATAACATTTTTTCAGAAAAAGAAAACTTTAACAGTTCTTTAACTTGACATTCTAGACCCTTAACTACCTTTATTAACTATTCAGTCAGAATTTATTTAACTTCTAAACTGTTCCAAGGACTGTGCTGAAATACTGTAAGCATTTGCTATAGTAGATTACTTGCAATTCCCTATAGATGCTCTGCTGTTTCACACGCCTGTGAACATCATATAAGACACATTAATTCTCTTTTCCAGTATGAAAAGCCCACACTTCATTCCTACCTTGATTTTGTTCCCTTGTTGATCATCCATTTAGCCTTAAACCTCACTTTAAACAGTTTATTTTTTGATAATACATTTCCTGAAACCCTAAAGTAAGTTAATTGCTCCCAATCTTTACCACAATTGTTCCTTGTACTTCTGTTATTACACTTAGCAAATTGAGGTTTAATTATTCATACATGACTCTCATTCACCCACCACCATTAGCTACTTGTGAGCAGGAAACATATTTTAATTGTTTCCATATTTCTAATACCTAGCACCTAGCATTTAGCCTGACACATAGAAGCCACTGAATGCGTATTTATAGACTAAGTGAATGAATTTCCTAGCATAATGATTTCCATATAAATTAGTAAATAAACATTTATTGAATTTAATTTAATAAACACAGTCCAAAGAATGTAACCAGCAGGAAAAACAAAAGTATTAAAAAATACAGAGCTAAGGTAAGTTTAGAGTGAGATAGTATAGGAACTTCCCTGGTGGTCCAGTGGCCAAGACTCCATGCTTCCAATGCAGGGAGCCTGGGTTTGATCCCCGGTCAGTAAACTAGATCCCACAGCCACAGTGGAGATTCTGCATGTGGCAACTAAGACCTGGAGCATTCAAATTAAAAAAAAATTTCTTTTTTAAAGAATGAGATAGGATAAATGGGAGAGCTTCACATAGAACCTTTTCTGCCTTTCCCCTGAAATTCAATTCCCATCTCCATCCAAATGTCTTCAGTTCAGTTCAGTTCAGTTCAGTCACTCAGTCGCGTCCAGCTCTTTTCGATCCCATGGACTGCAGCAAGCCAGGCTTCCCTGTCCATCACCAACTCCCGGAGCTTGCTCAAACTCATGCCCATCGAGTCAGTGATGCCATCCAACCATCTCATCCTCTGTTGTCCCCTTCTCCTCCTGTCTTCAATCTTCCCCCGCATCTTGCATTTTGTCAAAAATCTAGGATAAATTGCCCACCTTCCTTCCTTTTCTAAACTTTAAGCAGTCCTTAAGGCTCTAGTTATCTATTTCTTGGATTTGTGTTTGGTTTCAGTTCTTAGGAATAAAATCTCATCTGCAAAGCTGCTGGGCCCATTTGCTTCACAGGTTGCCAGTGGAACTCTGACATGAGCAAGGAACCTCAGCCAATAGTCTTCCCAAGCTGTTACAGTATTCCAGAGCCAAGGTAATGAGATCCTCTTCTGCTTACTGACACATTTGTCATCATCTGTCTTCTGCAGATACGGGGAACTGCAATGCAAAAATGTGGAGAAGGGAGAATAGGGTTAGTTCAGGGAAGTGAAACTAATTCAGCATGGCCAGCACACAGGAATTGAGTTGCACCAAGAACCTGGAAAGCTGGATGGGCACTACATCATGAAAAATATGTCATTCTCAGGAATATGGACTGTTACCCTGAATGATTTTACCAGAAAACCTTCAGAACAGTATCTTTAAAAAAAATTATTTTCTTAATCAAAAGCTATATACATTCATAGAACATTTTACAAAGGACAGAGAAAATCATTCTTTTAAAAAAAATTAGTTAACTAATTTTGGTTGTGCTGGGTCTTTGTTGCTGTGCACAGGCTTTTTCTAGTTGTGACTAGTGGAGGCAACTCTCTAGTTGTGGTACATGGGCTTCTCATTGCAGTGGCTTCTCTTTGCAGCACAGTCTCTGCTCTAGGGCTTGTGGATTTCAGTAGTTGTGGCACATGAGATTAGTCATTGTGACACACAGGCATAGTTGCCCTGAGGCATGTGGAATTTTCCCAGACCAGAGATCGAACCAGTGTCCCCTGCATTGGCAGGTAGATTCTTTACCACTGGACCACCAGGGAAGTCTGAGAAAATTATTTTTAATTCAATCACCTGGAGATAATCTATTTTAAACATTGTGATAATGTTCTTTCAAACTTTCTGACATATAAACATGAATGCATATCAAAAAGAAAACAAATAAAGCTTATACTATATATATATATATATATTTTATTGCTTTTTAACTTGTCTTTGCATAAACATTTCCTGATCAATCAGTTGCCTTTTAAAGCATGATTTTTGATGGGCTACACAGTATTCTATCACATGGATGCATTACAGGTTATTTAATTACTTCCTTATTGTTGGGGATTTAGGCTGTTTTCATTCTTTTTGCTATAGTAAATAGCACCTTAAACAGTTTTGTACACTATATATATAAAATTTTTATACATATTTACATACTTAAATCTAAAAGTGTAATTATCACACTAAAGCTATGAGTATTTTTAAGATTTTTGATGCAGCTTATGCTATAAAAAGGTGTATAAAATTACACTGTCACTAGTTCCATCATAGAATGTCTTCTCAAATCTTTCATCCACACTCAAAGTTCTTGTTCTTTTGAAATATTTGCAGCTTAGTTTCTTGACTTGATTTTGTATGTATGTTTGTTACTAGTAAATTTGAACTTATTTTTCATGTATTTTTTGGGCATTTGTGTTTCTTTTATTTTTTTAAGATTCCCTATTCAGATTGTTTGCTAACTTTAATTTTGGCCATCAACTTGATCATATTGTTTATGGTGTTTTTGACTTTAATTAAAAATGTTAAGTAGCCAAATCTACCAATCTTTTTCTTTATGGCTTCCTCCTTTGCTTTTTTGCTTAGTAAGTTCCTCCACTTTCATGCTGCCAGATTCCAAGAGATTTTGGCTTAAATAAATTCTTAAAAGAGTGGGAGATCTGAGATATATAATTTAGTTTTTGGTTATGCTGGGTCTTCATTACTTCTAGCCATCTCTTCCTAGTTTTGAAGAGTGGGAGCTACACTCTAATCGTGGTGTGCAGGCTTTTCATTGTGGTGGCTCTCCCCTGGTTGAGCACAGGTTTCAGTAGTTGCAGCACCGTGAGCTCAGAAGTTCTGGCTCTCCCGCTCTAGAGCGTGGACTCTGCAGTTGTGGTACATGGGCTTAGTCACAGCTTTAGAATCCTCCTGGACCAGGGATGGAACCCATGTCTCCTGCATTGGCAGGCAGACTCTCATCCACTGTGCCATCAGAGAAGTCCCAGTTTTTTAAAACACATTTATTTCCTCTAGCTCTTTTAAGATCTTGTGACAATGTGAGAGTTGTAATCCTCCCTCCCTGAAGCAGTTAATCAGTTATCAGACAGTTTATTGCATGCTCCATCGGTGGATTCAAAGCTACTCTTATAATCGCTCCTATCATCCTCTTGGTATTTCATCTATTGAGAGTTACTGGAATGAGGACAGTAATAAAAACCATAGGAATAAACAGTAGTACCGCAGCTGTGAACATTTAGACCAGGCAGAGGCAGGACAGAAAAAGACTTGTGCCTGTTAATATTATGGTAATTGCTATAGGTTTTTAGTTTGCTGCTGCTGCTGCTGCTGCTAAGTCACTTCAGTCGTGTCCAACTCTGTGCGACCCCATAGAGGGCAGCCCACCAGGCTCCGCCATCCCTGGGATTTTCCAGGCAAGGACACTGGAGTGGGTTGCCATTTCCTTCTCCAATGCATGAAAGTGGAAAGCGAAAAGTGAAAGTGAAGTCACTCAGTCGTGTCCAACTCTTCGTGACCCCATGGACTGCAGCCCACCACGCTCCTCCGTCCTTGGGATTTTCCAGGCAAGAGTACTGGAGTGGGGTGCCATTGCCTTCTCCCGGTTTTTACTTTAGCAGTGGATTAACCAAATATGTAATTTTCAACATGATTGTTCATTGAAATACATAACTGAAAAACTAAGTGAAGTCGCTTAGGAGTGGGTTGCCATTTCCTTCTCCAGGGGATCCTCTTGACCCCAGAATCGAACCCGGGTTTCCTGCATTCTAGGCTTTACTGTCTTAGCCACCATGGAAATCCTCAAAAAAGTGAAAGAGCAGGAAAAATAAAGGAGGGCTTTTGCTGCTAAGTCGCTTCAGTTGTGTACGACTCTGTGCAACTCCATAGGCGGGGGCCCACTGTCTCTGGGATTCTCTAGGCAAGAACACTGGAGTGGGTTGCCATTTCCTTCTCCAATGCATGAAAGTGAAAAGCGAAAGTGAAGTCGCTCAGTCGTGCCCTACTCTTAGCGACCCCATGGACTGCAGCCTATCAGGCTCCTCCGTCCATGGGATTTTCCAGGCAAGAGTACTGGAGTGGGGTGCCATTGCCTTCTCAGTAAAGCAGGGCCTTCTTCCCCAAATAACTTTGAATCTATAAACCTAATTCCACCATTGTCTCGCGAGCCATTTAATCACATGGACCATTGTTCTTTAAACAGCCCTCGGGTATAAAATTTGAGAGGAAGTTCAGATGTAGGTCTCGAGTCTTCGAGGATATTTCGCTTGGAGAAAACGAAACCTCAGTTTTAAACGTGGCGCTCATCATTATCGCAATAAGTACTACAGACACTGCATCGCCCCCACATTTTCATACTAACCTCTCCCTGGCGGCTAAGGCAATTGCGACAGGGAGAAACGATCATCTCTAGCGTTTTGAGCACCAGATTCCTCTTTTTTTCCCTTTTGCAAAGGACCGTTAAACGTGGTACCGGGAGACGTTAGGCCGCAAAAGAAAGGTTTATTTTTTTTCCTCGAACGGTGGCTTTCGTAAGTGCAAAGATACCAAAGTTGAGAGACACAGGTTACACCAGAGAACTTCCTGGGGTCGCCGATGCCCCCGGGGTGGGAGTCTGAGAAACTCAGCCAGCCGAACCGAGGCTCGCGCTGCCGGGACAAGCCCCTTGATCCCGCGCGGCTCCCGGCCCCGCCACGGCCCGCCCTTGGCCCCGGCCCGCCCTTGGCCCCGGCCCGCCCTTGGCCCCGGCCCGCCCTTGGCCCCGGCAGCCCCGACCCAGGCCCCGGCCCAGGCCCCGCCCCCAAGGCCCAGCTGCCGTGACGTGAAGGTCGGGAGGAGGTGCGAGGCCGCGCAGCGGAGCTTATTGCCGGAACTGGAACGGTCTGCTGGGCCCCCGGCGCGCGGGCTCTTCGGGGCTGGCAGGTGTGCAGCGAGTGCATCTGGGAAGTGATGGCGCCAGGCGCGGGCGACCCGGGGTAGCGCTGGCGAGACGGCGGGGCCCGGCCCGGGCAGCGATGGGGCTCCTTCGCCTGCTGCTTATTGTGGTGCTGGCTTCGGTAACCCCGGCGGCCGGCGGAGCTGAGATCGTCGGAAACTCCAGCGAGGGTAAGGTCGGGGGCGCCTGACTTTGCAACCCAAACTTGGTCTTGCATTTATTGCAGGGTCAAATCCGCCCTGGGGTCAGTCCACTCCGCGGGGGAGGCCGTGCGTTCAGAACTGGCAGGAATGGATCGAGGTACTTTCCTGCAGGAGGCAAGTCCTATTGGCTAAGAAGGCCCTACTGTCAACCTCCTAATCTATACTGGGGAAATGGGAAGAGATAGGAAACCCGCTTGTTCAGACACATTATTCTCTCCCTTAGGGCGTAGCCATGTTTGCAGGTTTAATTTAACACCGTAAAACACCCGCTTGCTCGCAAGTGGCTCATTTGAACCTCTGGACTGCGAAGCTTGATAAAGCCAAGCTGCAGCGGTTCTTGTAACTCCCCCAATCTAGATGCTTTTCAAATTCCTTATCCTCGGCGGAGTTTCAGAGGAAAAGTGAACAGAATGGGACTTCAGCTCATAGGTCATGTGCTTGGTGAATAGATCTTAGCACTAGTTGGTGTTTTGTTAATGTAAACTGTAAAAAGCACTAATTGTACCAAGCTGATAATCATGTGCTTTTCGGTGTCGTGAGGTCAAGCGTATTTTGGTTATGTATTGAGCTTAAGAGACTAGTAGTTCTGAAACATAACATTTTCTGAATAATGTGATTGTGCTTCTCATCTGTGAAACGCTCTGTGCAAACTGAATCCTAGAATTTTTGCCTAGGACTTAAGACCAAAGCTGAAAAGGGCAATTATACTTTTGAAAAAGAAAAAAAAAAAAGCCTTGTTTCTAACAGGGCACTCGCATTCACTGCGTGCAGTGTGTGCCAGGTGCTTTTCATGGCAGTGTTGTTTACACCTCACAACCCTATGAGATAATAACTGTCCTTCACTGGTGGAGGATGAAACAGACCCGGGATGATGCTCACTACTGGAGTAAACAGCTCAGTGGGGCACAGGTAGCTATGAACCCCTGTGTCATGTAAATTTCATGGTCCTCCCCTTCTACAAAGCTGCCCTCCAATGAGAGTGCTGTATTTAGTATGGTGCTTTACCCTTAATTCTTCTCTGCATTCTTATTCCTTGAGATAGAATCTCTTCTCCCTTCCTCATCAGGCCAGCTCCATTCTTCCAAGGAGAAGAGTCTGAGAGATTAGAGTGTGCAAATGATCAGACTCGTGAAGTAATTTGAGAAATTAATGTTTTTCAGATGCTGTTTCTCACCTCCTTTCTGTGATTACAGCACTAGCATTTCCTCAGCCACGTTATTCTTCTGCCCTTGCATCAGTATTGTTTTTCTGGGTAGAAGGGCAACATGTGGGAACTTGACTGCTAAACAGTAATGAAACCTGATATTCTCCACATCTGTCGGGTAGAGATCGGAGTAGGAATTAACAGAGACACTTCAGCACTTGCCTGATCCTCCTGGAAAATGGCTGGATTGCTATTGAGAGATTCTGATAACTTGAGTGAAGTGAGTGAGTGGAAGTCGCTCAGTCGTATAGTCCATGGAATTCTCCAAGTCAGAATACTGGAGTGGGTAGCCTTTCCCTTCTCCAGGGGATCTTCCCAACCCAGGGATCTAGCCCAGGTCTCCCGAGTTGCAGGCGGATTCTTTACAGCTGAGCCACCAGGGAGCAAGTGCCATAAGTTAGAAGAATTTACCCATTTTATAGCAGGATAAGCTAACCTGACACCTTGTGTGGTGGTTTAGAAGCTAAGGGAAATTTTAAAGGTGGCAGATTGAGTTTGTAGAATGTCTGAGGATGGTGACCAGTGGGGCACAGGAGATGAATCATACATCTAAACAGTTTTCCCTTCTTTTGGAGTCCCGGTTCCCTGCTCCCCTTAACACTTTTAATTCAGTATTATTTCAGGTTCATATCCAGTAACTCACATGGAACTTACCCAGTAATTGGAGTTTAGCATCGTGCCCTTTGAACCTTCTCAAGTGCCTCTCAGGCCACTTGTGTAGTTGGTTGCAAGTGTTCTCTTTCTCTCAAAAGTGTGTATATGTTTGTGTTTCTTTTCATCTTTTAGGGCTAATGAAAATTCATAAGAAGGTATCAGTGAGAAATTGGGAGGGCAGTTGAATGCCAGCCAGCTCAAGTGGCTGAACTATTTTTAATACTCCATCTGAAGAGAATTATGAAGTGTTGACAGATCTCTCCTACAATTTGTTGTGTTAAAGCACAAACGTAAAGAGATGTGTTTTAGTAAAATAGTAAAAAGGAAAAGTTGGAAAATGTTAAGCTTGCGCATTTAGGTTCTGATTGAGAAAGAAAAGGAAAATATTGGGACTAGGCAGCTCCTTTTAGAATGGTATTATTGGAAAGAAGGCATTCCCAGGTGGCTCAGTGGTAAAGAATCCACCTGCAATGCAGGGGACGTGAGTTCAATCCCTGGGTCAGGGAGATCCCCTGGAAGAGGAAATGGCAAGCCACTCCAGTATTCTTGTCTGGGAAATCCCATGGACAGAGGAGCCTGGTGGGCTGCAGCCAATAGCGTTGCAAAGTCAGACATGATTGAGCCACTGAGTACACACACACATTTTTTTTTTTTTTCACACACACATATTGAAAAGAAAAAATGACTCTGGGTAGGAATGGAGGAAGACTATGAAAACAGAAAAGGATCTCCTGCTGTGGGTTAGATGGCAAAAAACATTTTTGGCAGAAAAGGCAGAGGTACTGCTTTTTAAAGAGCTACAACCCGAGTGCTCTGTCTCCTGGTAGCCATTTGCCTGTAACATCCTTTGATGTGCCGTCTTTCCCACCCACCCCCAAGTCATAAGACCTAAATATCCCTCATAAAATGTTTCTGATGCATCCTTTTCCAGACGACTTTGAGGTGCAGTGAGTTCCTGTTAACCTCTCCAGGGTGTGTTTTGTATGCGTGTCTTCTTTTGCCATATATGTTTTTATGAGTAGTGATTGAATGCAGTTTCTGCCAAGCAGGGTTGTTAAAGTTGTCTTGACTTTCAGTGTGTTTCCCTGCCACGCTATGGAAGTCACTTTCTCAATGCTGTTTATAATGGATGTGCTGGGCATTTATCTGTGTTAGACCTCTTCTTTTCACTAGTGTATTTGTAACAGAACCATACTGACTGCCTGCATATTTTTTTTTCTTGGTGACTACATGAACCTCTGAAACATTGGAAAGCTAATGGAAGTTAATAATGATGTTTTGTTGTGCAGTATTGGATAGTTTACAAATATTTTTCCCATTTGATACTTTTAGCAGCCATTTGATGTATACAGTACAGTTGCCTGCATTTTACCATGAAGGAACTGAGGTCCAGAGGAAATAATTACTTGCCCAAGGTCACAAAATTCAGTCATCATTTACCAAACACTTATGTGCCAGTCAGTTGCCTGGGACTGTTTGAGGCCCTGGAATATCAAATATGACAAAGCCCTGCAAGTCAGGGCTCAAACCATAATTGGTTTATTTAACATGCAACCTTCTATAAAAATTGTGAAATGGCTGTTGGATTGCCTGTGTAATGCCGCCAAAGAATTTTCACAGAGAAGTTCAAGGTAACTAAGGATAGGAAAAAATATAATTATCCTTCCCTAATTCATCAAGCATTGTGTTAGGAGTTCTCACACCTGGCAGAACATTAGAATCACCTAGAGTGCCTTGAAAAAAAGGCATGTTGATGAAGAGACAACTAGAAATTGAAATATAAAATAAAAAGCAAGTTTATAATACCATCAAGAAATATTAAATATTTAGATGATTATAATGGAATATGGAACAGTCTCTACACAGAAAACTATACAATGTTCTTGAGATAAATTAAGAAACTTAATAGAGGGATATCTCAAAATCACAGAAGAATCCTGCATTATAAAGATATCATTTCTTCCTAAATTAATACTTTCAGTGCCATCCCAATCAAATTTCTACAGGTTTTAGTTTTGTTATGTGAAAATTGACAAGTTGCTTTCTAACATTTATGTGGAAATGAAAAAGGGCCAAAAATAGTCAAGACAGTCTTAAAGAGGAAGAACAAATTTGGGGCAGAAATTAAGACTGTGATATTGATGTTAGGATAGGCAAATGGACCAATGGTACAAAGTTAGGAGTTCAGAAACCCTCACCTTGTCACTTGACCTATGTCAGAGGTGGAATTTCTGAGCAGTAGGAAAACTACTTTCAACAAAATCTGTGTCAGCAGGATATTCCTGTGGGAAATGAACCTTGGCTCTAGCCTCACACCCTATGTAAAAATCAGCTTCAGGTTGATTTTAGACTTCAATGTGAAAGGTAGAACAAAGTTCCAGAGGTTAACATGGGGAATGTATCTTTATGATCTTGTATTATGTTGGCAGATAATTCTTTAAAATAATAAAGGAAAAACTTGAGAAACGGGACTACATTAAAACAAAAACTTCTGTTCATCTCAAGGTAACAGGAGAGTGAAAAGACAAGCTATAAGAGTGGAGAAGATATTTGCAACATGTTTGAAAGAATACTCATATCAGTGATGTCTACAGAGTTCCTAAAATTCAGTAAGGACAGACGATCCAGTTTTTCACATGGGCAAAAGGCTTGAATAGACTCTTTCATTGGAGAAGAAAATGGCAACCTACTCCAGTATTCTTGTCTGGGAAATCCCATGGACACAGGAGCCTGGTGGGCTACAGTGATGAGGTCACAAAGAGTTGGACACAACTGAGGGACCAAACAACAAGACCCTTTCACAGAGAGGATATTTAAATAGCCAATAAGTAAAACAAACTATTCTTACCAAGTGTTGGTGAGCATCTTGGATTACTGAAATGCTCTCTCACGGATTGATAGGGGTCAAAATTGGCAAAAAGATGTTGGATAACTCGGAGAGTACCTACTAAAATTGAACATAAGTAAACCCTGTAACCTGATAATTCTACTCATAGGTTCTCCTTATAGAAATGTGTACATGTACACCAAAAGATACTTACCAGAATGCCTAAATGGAGTTATTTATAATTACTCCAAACTAGAAATAATCGAAATGTTCATTAACTGAATAGATAAATACATTGTGGTACATTTATTTCGTGAAGTATACAACAATGGAAGTGAGTGAATAGTGGTTACTACAGCAACTGGGATGAATCTCACAAATAAAATGTTGATTTTTAAAAAGCTAGACATAAAAGAATTCATGCCATACGAGTCTGTTAAATTAAATTTCCAAAAGAGCCCATCTGTGGTTTTAGAAGTGAGGATCACGGTTACCTCTGGGAAGGAGGGACGAGACAGTGACTGGAAGGAGAGGTTAGAATGCTGTTTCTTGACCTGGTTGTGTAAACTTTGTGCCCTTATCTGCATGCATTTATTATAATAAATATTTGCTTTGTAATTAATACTTGGGCCCTAACCCCAAGGATTTTGATTTAACTGATCTGGAGAGGGACCCAGGCAACAATATCTTTAAAAAAGCACCTTCAGATAATTGTAATGTACAGCTTAAAATTGCTTTCTAATAAGGACACCTCATGAGTACTATAGAAAATATGAAAAACAGGAAACGTGTAAAGAAAATATTATTTAAATTATACACCAGAGAGACATGCTTTTAATACCCCTACTTACTTGTCAAGTGCCTGGTTTGTTAAATATTTAACCAGTTTGTTAAATGTAGTGTCTCTCCCCTTTGTTCTCCGGCTTCTGCTTGGTTCTTGCCAGAGGCATTTGACTGGGGGAAGAGGATTGGTGAGGCATCATCTTCCTTTTGGAAGCTTTTGGAAATCTGGAAAGTAATAGATGAAAGTTGTAATTGTTTCTGAAATGCTACGTGTTTTTCTTGAAGAAGTCAGAAGCAAGGGCTGTCACTTACTGTTTTGGTCCTGGTCATTATATTTCCTCACAGAAGCTGTTTGTTTTCATTTCTCATTTTCTTAAGGAGAACAAGACTTCTTAGGTATTTTAACCATTTAGGATTGAAGGTGATCTGCTACACTGTCACAGCAAAAACCTTCTCAAGTAGGTTTATTGCTGATATACACACATATATGTAGTGTATATATATATATATATATATATATATAGGTAAAATATATATACAGTGATTTTATTTCTTGCGCTTCCCAGGTGGCTCAGCGGTAAAGTATCTATTTGCAATGCAGGAGATGCAGAAAACCTGGGTTCGATACCTGAGTCTGATTCCTGGGTTGGCAAGATTCCCTGGAGCGGGAAATGGCAACCCACTCCAGTTTTCTTGGCTGGAAAATCCTATGGACAGAGGAGCTTTGTGGATCTATGCTGTTACAAAAGACTTAGTGACTATACAACAGCAAAATTTTGTTTCTTATTTCTTATTCATGCTGGAATGGTAACAGCATAGATATTTATTAATAAGGGATTGGTTGGGGACTTCTTGGCATTCCAGTGGTTAAGACTTTGCCTTCCAGTGCAGCAGTATGGGTTTGATCCTTGGTTGGGCAGCTAAGATCTCACATGCCTCTTGACCATAAAAACCAAAACATGAAACAGAAGCAGTATTGTTACAAATTCAATAAAGACTTTTAAAATGGTTCGCATCAAAAAATAATAAAAGACTGGTTGAATAATCATGGTGACATAGAATGTAATATTTTATAACCTTTAAACTAGTAAAACTAGGATTGTCTGTTGATGTGGAAAGATATCTAAGATCTAGAAGATGGGCTATGCCAAGACATATTTGTGTTTTTCTTTTTCCCATTTACATGGAGATGCTTATGCTGGTATCTCCTAAGTCCTGAAAGATTATACCAATCTGTTAATAGTAAGTTTTTCCTGCACAGTGTACTTGCTGGAGAAATTAACTTTCTCTACATTTCTTGCATTTTTGTTGTTGTGTCCGACTCTTTGCGACTCCATGGACTGCAGCACACCAGGCTTCCCTGTCCATCACCAACTCCTGGAGCTTGCTCAAACTCATGCCCACTGAGTCGGTGATGCCATCCAATTGTCTCATCCTCTGTCATCCCCTTCTCCTTTTGCCTTCAGTCTTTCTCAGCATCAGGGTCTTTTCTAGTGAGTCAGTTCTTCGCATCATGTCTCCAAAGTATTGGGGCTTCAGCTTCAGCATCCATCCTTCCAATGAATATTCAGGGTTGATTTCCTTTAGAATTGACTGGTTTGATGTCCTTACATTCCAAGGGACTTTCAAGAGTCTTCTCCAGCACCACAGTTCGAAGGCATCAATTCTTTGGCACTCAGCGATTTTTATTATCCAACTCTCACATCCATACATTACTACTGAAAAAAAATCATAGTTTTGACTATACACACCTTTGTTGGCAAAGTAATGTCTGTGCTTTTTAATACGCTGTCTAGGTTTGTCATAGCTTTTCTTCCAAAGAGCAAGCATCTTTTAATTTCATGGCTGCAGTCACCATCTGCAGTGATTTTGGAGCCCAAGAAAATAAAGTCTCTCACTATTTCCATTCTTTCCCCATCTATTTGCCATGAAGTGATGGCATGACCTTATTTTTAAATATGATCAGCCTTTTTAAATATGGTTATATATGATCTGAGAAAATATTACCATTCTGAGGGAAAAACATAACAAGTGACGGAAGTATTGAGAGTGTCACCTTTTTATGTAGGTTGGCTGTGTCCCTATTTTATAAGTTTCAGATGAAGAGTTAAGGTAGAACTTGTGTTTCGAGTGCCATCAAAGAAGGACATTTTCTCCAAATTGTGCATTTTCTTTCTGGTAAGAACACCTCATGATCACTATAGAAGTTTTATAAACAATGAAATGTGTAAAGAAAAACTGAGGGAATTCTCTGATGGTCTAGTGGTTAGAACTCTGCACTTTCAATGGGGAGGGCCCATGTTCAGTCCCTGTTGTGGAACTAAGATCACATAGTCAAAAAAGAAAAGAAAAATCAGTTAGCATACATTCCCAGAAATACCTACTTTTATTACCTCTAGTTATTTTGTTAAGTTACCAGTTGTTTAGTAATATATTTTCATTTCTATGGTTGTGTCTTTCCCTACTGTCTTTTAAATCACTGGAAGTTTTTGCTTCTCCAAGTATTTCTGAGTTGTGATAGATTAAGGAAAGGTTAAGAAAACCAAGATTTCACTAGTTGATAGCATCAATCTCTTTTAGGGTTTGTAAAGGTTATAAATGGTTTTTCCAGTAGTCATGTATGGATGTGAGAGTTGGACTCTAAAGAAAGCTGAGCACAGAAGAATTGATGCTTTTGAACTGTGGTGTTGGAAAAGACTCTTGAGAGTCCCTTGGACTGCAAGGAGATCCAACCAGTCCATTCTAAAGGAGACCAGTCCTGAATATTCATTGGAAGGACAGATGCTGAAGCTGAAACTCCAATCCTTTGGCCACCTGATGCGAAGAGCTGACTCACTGGAAAAGACCCTGATGCTGGGAAAGATTGAAGACAGGAGGAGAAAGGGACAACAGAGGATGGGATAGTTGGATGGCATCACCAACTCGATGGACATGAGTTTGTGCAAGCTCTGAGAGTTGGTGATGGACAGGGAAGCCTGGCGTGCTGCAGTCCATGGGGCCACAAAGAGTTGGACATGACTGAGCAACTGAACTAACTGAAAGGTTCTACAGAGTATTTTGATTCAAGGCTCATGTAATGGGAGACAGACATAAAGATTATCAAAAGAATTTCCAAGACAGGCTTAGGGGCAAATTTAAGTGTTAAGTGATAATAACCTTCATGAATTTGCTTACATCAGTTTTGGTCACAATACCCAAGAGGCAGAGTGACTAGCTCAGCAGAATACTTAAATAAATATCTGTCAAATAGAGAAAAGGGTGGCGAGGCTCTGAAAACACAAGAACTGAAAATGTAACTCGAAAATGCAGGCCGGTAAATGAACTGAGTGCTCTTGACAGTTCAAGGATGGAAATCTAAGTAATTCCTAGGAAAACAAACTGATCCTGCTCTTTAGTTTTGCAGACTAGAATTTATGGATAGTTTTAAGACTTGGAAGATGGCAGATAGATGAAACCAAAATTAAAGTGCAAAACATGAAAGGTTTTTAGGGCCATTTACTGAGATCCAGTTAATTGTATACATAATTTTGGTTTCCTTGTAAAGTAATCTGGAGACGGAAATGGCAACCCGCTCCAGTGTTATTGCCTGGGAAATCCCATGGACAGTGGGCTACCATCCATGGGGTCACAAAGGGTTGGACGTGACTTAGAGACTGAGCACAATAGAGTAACCATGGCGATGGGAAGGCCTGGGATATATTAAAGTGCTTGCCTTACTCCCTTTAAAAAACAAAACAGGAAACTCGCCACTTTTTCCAGACTTCCGTTGATTCTAGTAGTCACTTCTTAATATTTTTACCTCTATTTGGGCTGGAGTTCTGTTCCACATAAAAGATGAAATGTCTTTCTTGTCACATAAATAAGAAATACACCACATTCATTAAAATTTTCTCTGGATTTTTAGAAATTAAATTGTAACCACAAATAACCTTTTGTCTTCAGTTAAAAAATAAAGTTACAATGGTACTATCGAGAATAACTTTTATTCTAGGCTTCCCAGGTGGCTCAGTGTCTGCTAAGCAGGAGACATGGGTTCGATTCCTGGGTTGGGAAGATCTTCTGAGGAAGGAAATGGCAACCCACTCCCGTATTTTTGCCTGGGAAATCCCATGGACAGAGGAATCTGATGGGCTACAGTCCAGGGGTTTGCAAAGAGTTGGACTCAACTTAGGGACTGAACAATAGCAACAAAAACCTTTATTCTCACCCACTATTTATATGTTCTGTTTGGCTTTCTTGGTTAGCTTTTCTTAATAGTCTTTCTTTTTTATAATCATCCAGATGGAGTACTTGTGTTAACAACAAAAACAGCAGGAAGTATTGAAAAAGTTCGTTTTACTTGGAAATGGTACGTAAGAATGAGTTAGAAAGTTATTTAGTGTCTGAAGTGTTTCTTTCAGCTCCAACTGACTCAAATTTCTTTCTTAAAAAAAAAAAAGATTGTTCCACTCTAAGATTCTGGTGAATATAATCTTTACCTCATCGACTCCTTTTCATTTATATTAAATTGAAATCTTTTTGTTTATTTTTAGACTCGGACACCCAAGCCTGCTTATGTAATGCTTGCGAACTCTGCTGTTTATGCAGAGATACACTGACTCTAGGGCAGAGGGTAAGATGGGAACCCAGAACCACACAGAAATCAAAGCAGCCTATTTAGTGGATTCCTTGAGAATTAGGTTGGAAAAGGAATGAAGTGGTGAGCAGCTACAAGAAAGCCACACAGAGTGAATGAAATACAGCCAGACAGTGGAGGCAGGTCGGCAGGTGGGAAAGCCTAGAGGAGGTGTTGGAAAACTTGTTATAACCTACCTTTTATGTGGACTCTGAACTTGATCCTTCTGCAAACAAACAAAAAACTCGTTGAAGTCCTGTTTTTCATGAAGTACCTGGTGTGGACACTCAATACACATTTTTGCCCACGTTGATGGGCAAAAATTTACAAGCTGGGTAATATAGTCCTATTAGACAGATGAAGAAATTGAGGTTTAAGGGAAGTAAGTAACTTTTCTGAGATCACGTAGCTAGTAAAGGGTGGGATAAAACGAAAGCCAGATGCGTGTCTCTCAGTTCAGTTCAGTCACTCAGTCGTGTCCGACTCTTTGTGACCCCATGAATCGCAGCACGCCAGGCCTCCCTGTCCATCACCAACTCCCAGAGTTCACTCAGACTCACTCCATCAAGTCGGTAATGCCATCCAGCCATCTCATCTTCTGTCTTCCCCTTCTCCTGCCCCCAATCCCTCCCAGCATCAGAGTCTTTTCCAATGAGTCACTCTTCGCATGAGGTGGCCAAAGTACTGGAGTTTCAGCTTTACTATCATTCCTTCCAAAGAAATCCCAGGACTGATCACCTCTAGGATGGACTGGTTGGATCTCCTTGCAGTCCAAGGGACTTTCAAGAGTCTTCTCCAGCACCACAGTTCAAAAGCATCAGTTCTTCAGCGCTCAGCTTTCTTCACAGTCCAACTCTCACATCCATACATGACCACTGGAAAAACCATAGCCCTGACTAGATGGACCTTTGTTAGCAAAGTAATGTCTCTGCTTTTCAATATGCTATCTAGGTTGGTCATAACTTTCCTTCCAAGGAGTAAGCGTCTTTTAATTTCTGGACTGATTTCAGAATATATTGTTTAGTACCAGTGCATTTACAACTGGTACTAACTCATGAGGGTTGTTAATCCTTAAATTCAGGGATTCTGTTCTGAATAGAGTTCTTATTGCTGCTCTGGGCTCTGGAAGCCAAGCACCTTGAACATCCTGTGTTTGCATCTTTGGAAATACCTTTCTTCCCCTCCAGTTCTCAATTCCACCCTTTCCAGATGAGTAGTCACCTTGGGTGGGGGTGGGGGGAGGTTTATGAGGGCGTGGGGGGTTGCTGCTTCTACCTTTTGAGCTTCATTGTCCTCATTAGTGAATAGAGCGCAACAGTTTTTTCTGAGGACTAAATTAATCTTGCATGTGTGTTTAAGTATACAATTCCTGCAAATTGGTTACAGAGAGGTATGAATGTTAAAATGAAACATTTCTCCCCTTGTAGGTCTTCTGGAATTTTCTGTGGGGAAATTTAGATACCTGGAGCTCAAGAAGCCCTTTCCAGAGGAAGCTATTTTGCGTCATATTTCCAGCAATGTCACTTTTGTTATTTTCCAAATACACTCACAGTATCAGAATACAACAATTTCTTTTTCTGAGGTAAGTACAAAGAATTACTTCCATAAAAGCCATTTCCACAGTTTGGTATTTAGTGTGAGCATTAGAAATTAATGCCTCTTGGAGGTGGGAGGGGGGTTCATGTTTGGGAACGCATGTAAGAATTAAAGATTTTAAAATTAAAAAAAAAAGAAAAATACACGAACCCCAGTCTTCATTGTAGCACTATTTACAATGGCCACAATATGGGAGCAACCAAAATGTCCATCTACAGATAAGTGAATAAAAAAGTTGTGGTACATAAAAAAAAAAATAAATTAATGCCTCTTTATGTGTTAAACTTTTAAAAGATCAAGATTGAGTCCTGTCAAGTTAGTAATTTAGGCTGGCTAGGAAGTGAATATTTCAGGCCTTTCTTGAATGGTGACCTTTGACCTAAAAGAGGGGTGATGCTGCTGAGTTTGGCGGGGGTGGCTTGTACCAAATGTCTCCTGCCTACAGTTAAGCTTTCCCCATATTTCCCACCTTTTCTTTTTCTTAACCCTACTGGGTCCTTAGTGATTTTTTACCTGAGAATACATTTTAATGGATTTCTGTGGTCTTTTAGCCATTTAGCCTTAAAGTTTACTAAGACACCTAATAGGATCAGCTTTATTCTTTAGAGTTTCATTGAAAGAAAAGAATCTTAACTCTTAGTTTAACCAGAGCAGTGCTGTGCTCCCAGCAGCATTTGGGACCCTCTTACAGAGGTCCTCACTAAACCCCCGAGCCTCAACCACATCTCTGGGAAGTTTTCAAATATCCTGAATCAGCTGAAGCCATTAAGGCTTTGCCATTTCTGCTACCCTTTATAGATCCACTTATTTTTGGTCCATGTGACCCCTTAGACTAATACATGAATTTCACTCTGTATGAAGTTGTGCTGCATTTTTATCTGTCCTCAGCCTACCTCCTGGCTTCCCTTGTAGCTCAGAATCCCCATGGACAGAGGAGCCTGGCAGGCTACAGCCCATGGGGTCGCAAAGAGTCTGACACGACTGAGAAACTCAGCACAGCACAAGCCTACCTTCTAATATTCTGGAATTTGCTAAACGAAGCTGTCTTCGTCCAGTCTCTATATATTTTCTGGACATTGGTCATTGTATCTTTCACACTAAGTGTTTTATAATTTTTGTTCCTGCCTTCCTGCCCCTACCACAAAAGTTTTGAAGATGTGTGTGTTTATGTGTGTGTGTGTAGTGGTTTGATAGACTAGACATGGGGGCTTTCCTGCTGGCTCTGTGGTAAAGAATCCTGCTAACGCAAGAGACGTGAGTTCAGTCCCTGATTCAGGAAGATCCCGCACGCCATGGAGCACAACTAAGCCCGTGCGCCACAACTGTTGAGCCTGTGCTCTAGAGCTCGGGAGCCGCAGCTAGTGAGCCCATGTGCTGCCGCTGCTGCAGCCCGAGCACCCTGGAGCTGGTGCTCTGCCGCAAGAGAAGCCACCAGCACGAGACGCCTGTGCACTGCAGCTAGAGAGTAGTCCCTGCTCGCCACAAGTAGAGAAAAGCCCGTGCAGCAGTGAAGACCCAGCACAGCCAAAAAGTAATAGACTAGAAGTGGAAGGGCTTAATCGAGGAAAAGAGGAAAGAATAAGTTCTACTAGTTGAAGATATAATAGTGTATATGACCCATTCATTGATTTTGCGGGAGTTCTTTGCAGCCAGAGCAGAAATCAAAGCATGTTGAATTTCATAACTTTCTTGAAGGAAAAAACATTCGCATTCTTCAGGGGGAAGCCACGTTTTTTTAATGGGACTAAATTCAAAGGGAAACTTTCTATTCAGGCACTTACCTAGGAGACACCGTAAAATGGCACATAGATGATTTCCTTCTTAATAACATCACAGCAAAAGACAACGTTTGAAGGAAGAGATGGGATGGAGAAAAAACATGCAGTTATATTTATTGCATGCCCAGTGTGTGCTAGGCCAGTGATCCTTGAGCTCCTGGGGCCAAAGACTTGGTGTCTGCTGAAATTGTGGACTCTCTACCTGGCAGAATGTATGACTACATCTGTATAATTTCATGGGGGTCTCTGGAAATGCATTGAGCCTCCTAGTGAGGACCCCTCGCATTTGATTTTCCATGTAGGTAATTTAATTCTTAGAACAGTTTGTCCAAGTAGTCCTAATGTTTGTCTCTACTTTTGAGGAAACGGAGGTTAGGTGAAGGGGTACCTGCGTGACTGATGTGACAAGAGTGGCCTGGATGAGCAGCATCTTGGGTCTCAGTTTTCATGCAGAAAGGATCTTGGTTATCCTTAAAGATAACCGTGTTCCTTTCCTGGGCTGCCTTTAGTTCTCGCTATATTTATACTGCTGAGAAGATGACAACCAGAACGGTGCATAATTCTAGGAGGGAGCGGTCTGCATGAAGAGAGCTGTTTCTGTTGTAACTTCCTGACGACTTGTGGCATCTTGGAGTTTTGGGGTCATCTTGGCAGTGAGTTAGTTCTTTGAAACTTTTGACCCTTTAGTTCCTTGGTCATTCTCTCTTACGCTTGTCAAATTGAAACCCACGTGGCACTTTTTTCTTCCATTTCCTTCTTGTTCAGTTGCTCAGTCGTGTTTGACTCTTTGTAGCCCTCCAGGCTTCCCTGTCCTTCACTATCTGCCAAAGTTTGCTCAAACTCATGTCCATCGAGTAGGTGATGTCATCTAACCGTCTCATCCTCTGTTGCCCCCTTCTCCTCTTGCCCTCAATCTTTCCCAGCATCAGGGTCTTTTCCTTAACTTTAAGGAAACACTCTGAATCTACTACCTCTCAACTTTAGTACTTTGTTATTCAAAAAGCTTTCCCAGCCGATGGAGGGAGGGGATGAGAGAGTATGGGGGTGTAAGGAAGAGTAAGAACAGGGCACAAAGAAGATGATCTCTGTGTTCACTATCTTGGTCTTGGTGATGGTTTCCCAGGTGCCTGCATTTATCAAAACATATATTGGTATACTCTATGTGTAATTTATAATCTGTAAATTATAACTCTGTTTTTTAGAAAACTTTTCAAGGACCAAACTCTTTGGGGGCAGAGCTTCTATTTTTTATCTTGGTAGTGGTCAAGTTAATTTGTATATCAGGACCACAAATGGAGGCCACTCTAGTGACTTGGTCCATGTCACAAATCTAAGCCTAAGACTGCACTTACAGGGAATGCCTGTCAAGGAAACCTAACTTATACCGATCACAATCCTCCAGCTCAGCTTAGCCAGCTCACTTTACCCTAGAAAATAGGACTTGCTCGTCTTCTGACTAAATCCCAACCTCCTAACCGAGCATGCTCTTCTAATGCTCTAAAAAGCTAGTTCATGCCCTACATCCCTTGGGAAGCATGCACCACATCTAGTGAGGCACTGTCCTCCCCCAGTCCATCAGTGGTGTTCCGTTGAATAAAGGACATCAGACTTGTTACTAAATTGTTTTGTTTTTGTCATTTCCATGAAAGTCCTTAACCCAGTAGTCTTAGTACTTGAAATGTGTGCTAAGTCAATTCAGTCTTGTCTGACTCTTTGTGACCCCATGGACTGTACCCCGCTAGGCTCTTCTGTCTATGGAATTCTCCAGGCAAGAATACTAGAGTGGGTTGCCATCCCTTCCTCCAGGGGATCCTCCCGACCAGGGATCGAACCCCCATCTCTTATGTCTCCTACATTGGCAGGCAAGTTTTTACCACTAGCAACACCCACAAAGCCAAGTACTTGACATAGTAAATTCTAACTGAAGAGACTGAAAAGCTTGGGAATGTTATTGTGTATCTGCTATTCCTGGTCAAAGAGTGTATATTTTAAATAATTCCTCCATGTATATTTGTGGGCACATGCACATAGAGGTGAAAATAATTCTTTAATCATCTAAGGAAAGTCGTTTTTACTCCTTTTTGGTTTTGAGAAGCTTTGGAATAGGGCATGCACGCTACATTCACTCTGGCATTGAAGCACTTTGTTCAACTGCAATGACTCTTCTTTCCTCGTTGCAGACTCTCCTTCCTAATGCCTCGGTGACGGGCACTGACAAAGGACTGGTTTCCATTCTTAGACCAGAGCAGAGTATGTGCACTTGGCACTTGGAGACATTAGACCCTGAGCCTGTCCAAAATGTGGCCATTCCACTGTCCTACTCGGAAAGCGGTAACCTTTCTATCATCAACTCCTTATTACTGTCCAGAATGCAGGACTTGTGGGTGAGAATTTAGAGATAACTATAGTCCTATTAAAAGTGTTTATTATAAGTATAGTTCTTCAAATTAGAAAGGTTTTAACAGCGGGGGAGTCAGAGAATTAGCATGATGAGTGAAAGCCCCGAAAGGGACTAGGATTAGAAGAACACATATATTCATTTGGAAAACACTGAAGGAGCCCTTGGAGGAACTGTAACAGAAAGACATGTCAAGAGGAGAGGTTGATTCATGTTGATGTATGGCCGAGACCAGCGCAATTATCCTTCAATTGAAAATAAATAAATTTTAAAAAAGCAATTATCCTTCGATTGAAAATAAATAAATTTTTTAAAAAAAGACAAGACATGGTTCTCACACATTAGTTGATGGTTCTAGGTCAAGGAAGGTGTGGGAGAAGAATAGGGTATTTGGAGGATGGTGGACAGTGGGTGTGGCTGGAGCCAGAGTGGGAAGGTCCTGGTATATAATGTGAGGTCTGCATTCTTTGCTGAGGCAGCATAGAGACTTTTGAAGCAGAGGAATGACCTGATGCCTTTCCTCTCTTAGAAGGTTAACCCTAGAAGCAATGTGGGGAGTGGGTTGGAGGGGGCATAGCAGAGTCAAGACAACACAACTTTCAGGACTCAAAATGAGAAATGAAGATCTGAACAGAGGCCCTGAGAAGGCGGTGGAGAGGACAGGCTGGATTTGAGAAATTTGGAATATGGAATTACAAGATACAATGACCAGTGGTTATGGATTGTTAAAAGTGGGGAGCACAGATTTCCCATTTGGCCAGCTGGGAGATGATCAGAATAGTGATCAGATGGGGTGTTTGTGGTGCTGGATGTTCTAGGTGGTTGGGATGGGGTTAGATGGTGACTTCAGTTTGGCACATCAACTCTGAGACACTTGTAGGACATCTGGATGGACTTGCATAGTAGGCAGCTGAAAATAAGGACCTAGGCTGGAGGAGTGGGGTTAGACATCCAACTGGACAGCTGAATAGCTGTTAGTAAAGTCATGGAAGTGAGTGAGGTCATCCAGGCATGAACTTAGAGATTTAGGGAGGAAAATTATAGCAAATAATTTCCTAGTGTGTTGAGGTCCTTTAATGATCCAGAACCTGGTGGTCTGAAGTAGACGATAAGAAAGTAAAAGAGAGAAAGAGGCTCATATTCCTGGGTTTACGCAGAAAACCAATAAAGCTCTTGGCATAGAGCTTGCATCACTCATGAAGGTACTGGGCGCCCTCTCGAGGGGGTGAAGGCACAGTGCGCCTTCTCAAAAGGGTCTTAGAAGCCCAGGCAGGAGAGTGAGCATGATGGGTTTCTACACTCCAGAGAAGAGAGAGAGAGAGAGAGAGAGGGAGGGAGAGAAAGAAAGAAAGACACAGGGACCCAAGCTCTGATGGAACAAGGGTGTTTTGTTCAACATAGTGTGGGTATATATACTGTCTTACAAGGTAGCTATTTTCAGCAAAGATAAAAATCAAAAGTCCAGACTTACAAATTATCAAGGAAACGTAAGGTAATCCATATCAAAGAGAGATGATTGTAAATAATCACTTTTACCGTGTGGTTCATAAAAAGGAAGAGGGTTGTAAATAGTTACTTATCACCATATGGAGCTAACAAAGGAAATGCGTGCATTCCTCAGCCCCCGGAGCGGTTTGCCAACTCCTCTTAATTCCTGAATATTCAGGAATTAATAAGGGACAGCGGATTCATGACAGACCCCAAACAGCGCACAGGAAGCCTCCTATTGAATTGCTTCCTGACACTAGTGCCTGCCACAGTTTCTGGGGGATGCTAACTGCTGAAGAATAATTAGGAGGCTAAGGAGTAGACAGGACAGTGAGAAGAGAGACTGGACGCCCAGCGTTGTAAGAAGTAGTAAATAGGACTTTGCAGAGAGGTCAAGAGAGTGACTGAAAATGTCCCTGTGTTGGCACAATCCAGAGTCAGTGGCGGCCTTTAATGAGAGTCATTTTAGTGACACCATGAGGATGAAAACCAGATCGTAGTGATTGAGGAGTGAAGGTGCGGGGAGGAGATTTACATTCTCTTGAAGTTTGGTGGTAAAGGGAAGGCGAGGTTGCAATAACTAGAAAAGGAGGTAGAATTCCCAAAAGTGATGGGAGTTGAAGAAAAACATATGTAGCCAAAGGGTAATTACTTGATTAAAAAAATGATAGATGTCAAGTTTTCATCAAGGTCAGTGTACAAAGAAAATTAATGAGCAGTGGAGTGTCAGTTACAGTACACATGCTTTTCTTGGGTGTGGTAAATGTTTGTAAATACAGGAAAAGAAGAGTGTAAAAGAAGAGCATAGGATTCTGAGGAGGAGTCCACTGGGAAGCAGTGCAGACGGGGTGTCTCCATTCCAGAGCTGCAGAATTCCAGCAGTTTATAGAAATTAAGAACCAGCTGTGGGAACGCTTGAATGAGTTTATGAAGCTGAGATCTTAAAGTACTTTAAACTGGTTTACCTGCTTGTGTCTTAACTTCTCCTCTTGAGCCCACCAAACACAGTTCTTTGCATGGAATTAAATTGTCAAGTGACTTCTTTATATTTTGTCTTGGTTAAAGGTTATGAATAGGATTCCTAATAAGAGCTGTTTTAACCATATTATGAATGTAAATTAAATACCCCAAGGGGATTCCCAGGTGTTGTTAGTGGTAAAGAACCTGTTTACTAATGCAGGAGATCCCTGGGCTGGGAAGATCCCTTGAAAGAGGGCATGGCAACCCACTCCAGTATTCTTGCCTGGAGAATGCCGTGAACAGAGGAGCCAGGCGGGCTATGGTCCACAGGGTCACAAAGAGTCAGTCACAGCTGAAGCGGCTTAGCACGCAGGCATGCAAATACCCCAGATTTATTTTGTGTTTAATTGTGCACATGCTGTGTCTAATACATGATCCTGGGGTTCTTGAGATCTTTTATTTTTTCCTCTTTTATGTATACACAAAGACTCTTCCAGCGAGGAGGATGAGAGGTTGACACCATCTTTCTCCCTGTTGAAAGAGTTAAGTGAAAAGTGGACACCCTTTTTCTATTTACCAGGATCTAACGAAAACTTCTCAGAATCTAAAGAAAATGTGTTTAGGAAATGCACGTATTCAACAGTTGACATACAATTTCCAGGTGTTCACAGGGCTCCTGAAACCCATTTTTGGACCCCAGCTTCAGAAGAGCTGTCTCTTCTGATGTTTTCAACCTCTAGAGCAGAGGTTGGCAAACTGCAGAGCACAAGGCAAAGCCAGCTCATGGCCTGTTTTGTGCATAAGATCTTATTAGAACACAGACGTTCACTTACATATCATCTGTGGTTGCTTTCCTGCCACGGGGCAGGGTTGAGTAGCTGCCACAGAGACCAGAGAGTCTGAACAGCTTCTAAGACATTTACTATCTGGCCCTGTACAGAAAAGGTCTTCCACAGTCCATCACCTCATATAACTTTACCTTCAGTCCATGAGGTAATACAAAGCTTGAAGCTCTCCACTGAACTTCTATGTTGGGTGTTCTTATAAGAGTGGGGTTGTTTTTCTGAGTGTGCTTTGACTATATAAGAATTCTAAGTAACTTCCTGGTTTCCCATCCAGATCCTATCCCTGGTGGCTGTAATTTGGAGTTTGATGTAGATATCGATCCAAACATTTACTTGGAGTATAATTTCTTTGAAACAACTATCAAATTTGCGCCAGCAAACCTAGGCTATGCGAGGTATGTCTGTCTCCCAACTCCCAAAACTCTTTTTAGGATAAGCATGACCCACTGTTGTGTAGACTGAGTAAATTCTCTCAAAATCCATAGTTCTCCTTAGCAGAGTTGAACTGCTTATATTTTTTTTTCCAAATAGAAGTAATTCAAGCTTTGTTATTAATATGTAAAGTGTAATTTACAGTTAGTATTGTTTCCCTCCTTTCTTATGAAGAGCCAGATGTTGTCCTTATTAGGAGCTTAGAAGTGCATCTTAGTTTTTGTAAAGACTTTTAAATATGGAAAGCATTTTGGGACTCCCCTGATGGTCCAGTGGCCAAGACTCCGTGCTCCCAATGCAGGAGGCCGGGGTTCGATCCCTGTTCAGGGAACTAGACCCACATGCCTCAACTACGAGTTCACATGCTACAACCAAATATCCCATGTGTGGCAACAAAAACCCGATGTAGCCAAATAAATAAATATTTTAAAAAAGAAAGCATTCTGTAGCTGTGAAACATTCCTATGTTTGTAAGGGTTTTATTGTTTTAATTAAAACTCTGCCCTAATTTCTACTTTAAGAGTAATGATAGGTAACATTTAAACACTCTCTGTGTATCATTCACAGTGCTACTGAATATGTTCTTTGTCATTTAATCCTTAGAATTTTATGAAGAAGGGGCTGTTGTTCTTATTTTACAGAGCAGTGCCCTAAGGGTTGTTGAGATCCAGTGACTTGCCCACATACACACGGCCAACAAGTAGCTAAGCTGGCAGTTGACTCAGCCTGACTGATATTCACATCTGATTAATTAACCATACTTACTGCTTCTCTTTCCTTAGTGATGCCAAACTGGGAATCGCTGTTGCAGAGTTTGAAGTTTTGATTCCTTTTTACATTAGTAGATGAGATTTGTAGCATGAGAGATTAATGTTCAGCTTTGTTGGTTGATTTTAGAGGTGCAGATCCTCCATCATGTGACGTCAAGACGGGCCCGGACTCCAGGTGGAGGTTGCAGTATGATGTCTATCAGTATTTTCTGCCCGAGAACGACCTCACAGAAGAGGTGTTGCTGAGACATCTGCAGAGGATGGCCGAGGTGCCTCAGGTGCAGGCCAATGCTGTCAAGGTAAGTCTGATGCCTGTAATTCCTGTAGCCAGATTGTGACACCTTTGTAGAGCTGAGAAGGGGAGAAGCTACCAGGAGCTTGTTATTACTATTTTTACTGTTTTCTTGGTCTTTCTAGGATTCTCATTTTATCCTCTTTGATTTCATTGTCATCTTGGGAGTCAATGCCAGTGACATCCCAGAGTAACATTGGCTTTTGAGGAGGTGCATGTAAATTTTGTTATGTTTTGTTGTAGCCCTGACTGTGGCTGATTATCTTGAGCTATGGGTGGAAGTGGGTGGTCATTTTCTATGTACTCCCATAACTATTAGATATAAAAAGTTGGGAAATATGAAATGTATAGTGTTTTGAGAAAAAGTAATGTGAAACTATTTAAAGATATATGCATTATCCTTACTATTTAAATGCAAGCACAAATTTGTAACTTGCAGCAAAAATTTTCTCTGAGCTTTTGAACCCCTGAATACTCTTGCTATTCCTCATGTGTGGGGGTACAGCTGGCAGCACTGGCATCACGTGGGAATTTGTTAGAGTCACAGACTCTTAGGTTCCACCCCAGACCTACAGAATCAGCATCTGTATTTTACGATCCCCAGGTGATTCCTCTGCACATTAAAGTTTGAGACTCATATACTCTCGATCATTTTTGTGGAGGGCAGGATTTTGCCTTTATGTCTTAAAAGGTAGCTGATTATCAGTCTGATAAACAAGGACATCTGTCAGTCTGGTAGTTGGTGAGGAGCATTTTTCCAGACTTATGATCTTCCCAGAAAGTTGCAGACTACCAGATTATATAGAAGGAAGCAATTGAAATAGGGCAGCTGTGGGCTTTCCCTGGTGATCCAGTGGCTTCTGATGCAGGGGATCTGGGTTTGATCCCTGGTCAGGGAACTAGATCCCATGTGCTGCAACTAAAGATTCCACGTGCCGCAACAAAGAATGAAGATCCTGGATGTCGCAACTAACACCCGGCACAGCCAACAATAATTAATTAAATTAAAAAATATTGTGATTATTCGCAAATTAGGAGCTCAATTTGAAAAGTGTGCCTTTGTACACAGGAAATTTCAAAGACCACTTTTATTCTCTGAAGAATATAAAATGTCACATAACAGAGTCTTTTTAGGTTCAGTTCAGTTCAGTCACTCAGTTGTGTCCGACTCTTTGCGACCCCATGAATCGCTGCACGCCAGGCTTCCCTGTCCATCACCAACTCCCAGAGTTCACTCAGATTCACGTCCATCGAGTCAGTGATGCCATCCAGCCATCTCATCCTCTGTCGTCCCCTTCTCCTCCTGCCCCCAATCCCTCCCAGCATCAGGGTCTTTTCCAATGAGTCAACTCTTCACATGAGGTGACCAAAGTACTGGAGTTTCAGCTTTAGCATCATTCCTTCCAAAGAAATCCGAGGGCTGATCTCCTTCAGAATGGACTGGTTGGATCTCCTTGCAGTCCAAGGGACTCTCAAGAGTCTTCTCCAACACCACAGTTCAAAAGCATCAATTCTTCGGGGCTCAGCCTTCTTCACAGACCCGCCTCTTGAGAAATCTGTATGCAGGTCAGGAAGCAACAGTTAGAACTGGACATGGAACAACAGACTGGTTCCAAATAGGAAAAGGAGTACGTCAAGGCTGTATATTGTCACCCTGCTTATTTAACTTCTATGCAGAGTGCATCATGAGAAACGCTGGACTGGAAGAAACACAGGCTGGAATCAAGATTCCCAGGAGAAATATCAATAACCTCAGATATGCAGATGACATCACCCTTATGGCAGAAAGTGAAGAGGAACTAAAAAGCCTCTTGATGAAAGTGAAAGAGGAGAGTGAAAAAGTTGGCTTAAAGCTCAACATTCAGAAAATGAAGATCATGGCATCTGGTCCCATCACTTCATGGGAAATAGATGGGGAAACAGTGGAAAGAGTGTCAGACTTTATTTTGGGGGGCTCCAAAATCACTGCAGATGGTGACTGCAGCCATGAAATTAAAAGACGCTTACTCCTTGGAAGAAAAGTTATGGCCAACCTAGATAGCATATTCAAAAGCAGAGACGTTACTTTGCCGACTAAGGTCCGTCTAGTCAAGGCTATGGTTTTTCCAGTAGTCATGTATGGATGTGACTTTTTTTGGGGGGTGGGGGGTGGGCTGTATTGCACAGCTTAGTGCAGTACTAAGTTCTTAGTTCCCCAACTGGGATCAAACCGAGACCCTTGGCAGTGAGAACCCAGAGTCCTAACCACTGGGCTGCCAGGGAATTCCCTAGGTTACTTTTTAACTTTTGGTTA
The DNA here is from genome assembly GCF_001704415.2 of Capra hircus. Classification (NCBI taxonomy): domain Eukaryota; kingdom Metazoa; phylum Chordata; class Mammalia; order Artiodactyla; family Bovidae; genus Capra; species Capra hircus. The sequence continues at coordinate 81,403,787 of NC_030812.1, forward strand.
AGAGTTAGAACATTGTATGCCAGAATTCAAAGAAACACAAATTGAGGACATGACAAAAAGACTATGGAGCCTGTTTGAAGAGGCTCACACTGACCAACTCTGGGGCAATTCAGTCATCAAAAAGAACATGATCGATTAAGCCTTCAAAAAAGAAGAACATCTTTAGTCCATCCTAATACTAAAAAAAAAAGAAAAAGGAAAATTCCTCAGTTGCTACCTACCGTTGGAGCAACTTACATAAAATTACTCTGAAAATTGATAAAAGGGAAGTAATTTACTTTTAACAAAAGAAGGATGTGAATTCACCCCCAGTTGATAAGCGAAGGCTCCTCTTCATTTTTTTAGTATTCATTCATTTATTTTGGCTGTGCTGGGCCTCTGTTGCTGCACACAGGCGTTCTCTAGTTGTGGTGAGCGGAGGTCACTCTCTAGTTGCGGTGTGTGGGCCTCTCGTCGTGGTGTGTGGGCCTCTCGTCGCGGTGGTCTCTCTTGTTGTGGACCACAGGCTCTAGGATGCGTGGGCTCAGGAGTTGCAATTCACAGGTTCAGTTGCCCCGTGACATGTGGGATCTTCATGGACCAGGTGTCAAATCACTGTTCTTTGCATTGCAAGGTGAATTCTTAACCACCAGACCACCTGGGAAGCCTCAGAAAGCTCTTCTTTAAGAAGAATGCCAGCTAGTGACTGCATAAGAATAATAGAATTAGAAAATCACCATTTTATGACCCTCAGTGAAATAATTTAGACAAGGATCTCCAGGTAAAAGAGTGTTAGGGGGCAGGATAATCCCAAGATGCCTAAATAGTACCCTGAAATTCATTCTAATTGCAGAGGGAAAACTACTTTTAGAATGGAGTGATTCAACGGTCTCTACCTTATCTGTGTGATCAAAGTTAATTTTGCTGATGAACCTGCATTATGTGCTTAAAGCAGTGTAGGCTGACTTTATCACTATCACTTATGGAATATTCTGGTGAAACAGGTTCAACTTGATTTCCTGTTTATAGGAGTTTCTGTTTACAAGAAATCCATGGGATGAAAGTACAAATTAAATACCCTGAGTACAATCTGATAAATTCAGATTGGAGAATAATCTGTAAAATAACTTCCTTCATCTTTGAAAGGTGGGAGAAAGGTGATTCCAGATTAGAGATTGGAGATAAACATATATGGAACTTGGTTGGATCTTGGTTAAGGGGGAGAAAAGCCATAAAAGACATTTGGGGAAATTCGAATATGGACTGTGTATTGGATAATAAGAAATTGTTAATTTTCTTAGGTGAGCTAAGGTATTGTGGGCACGTCAGAGGATATCCTTATACTTGTACTTGCTATTCAAAGTGTGGTGGGTGAATGCATAGCATTGCAACACCTGAGAATTTCTTAGAAAAGCAGAACCTTGGGTACTTCCTCTGACCAGCAGAGTCAGAATCTGCCGTGATTCATAGGCCATTAAATTTGAGAAGCACTGTGTTAGGACATGCACGCTGAAGTATTTAGAAGTGAAATGTCATGATACCTGTCACTTACTTAAAATATATATATATGGGAGAGGAGGGAGAAAGAGGGAAGGACAGAAAAGCAAATGTGTTAAAATAATAACAACTGTTGAATCTAAGTGGTGATATATAACTTATTCATTGTTATTCTTTTAACAGTTCTCTCAGGTTGAATGTCTCATAATAACAACTTGGAAGAGTAGAAGCTAATGTTAACAGCATTCTATTGGACTTGACTAGTCCTTTCCCCAGAAAACGTTATTTTTGAAGGCTAAGCACTATATTTAAACAGTAGAAGTTTTCTAAGAAGCTTGTAATTATTCACTCCTAAAACTCTTTTTTTTTTTTTTATGGGCTTTGTTCTATGGGTTGCAAAGAGTTGGACATAGCTTAGTGACTAAATGAATTTTCCTATTTTTTTATCATTATTATTTTTTTAAATCTTTAATTCTTACATGCGTTGCCAAACATGAACCCCCCTCCCACCTCCCTCCCCATAACATCTCTGTGGGTCATCCCCATGCACCAGCCCCAAGCATGCTGTATCCTGCGTCAGACATAGACTGGCTATTCAATTCTTACATGATAGTATACATGTTAGAATGCCATTCTCCCAAATCATCCCACCCTCTCCCTCTCCCTCTGAGTCCAAAAGTCCGTTATATACATCTGTGTCTTTTTTCCTGTCTTGCATACAGGGTCGTCATTGCCATCTTTCTAAATTCCATATATATGTGTTGGTATACTGTATTGGTGTTTTTCTTTCTGGCTTACTTCACTCTGTATAATCGGCTCCAGTTTCATCCATCTCATCAGAACCGATTCAAATGAATTCTTTTTAACGGCTGAGTAATACTCCATTGTGTATATGTACCACAGCTTTCTTATCCATTCATCTGCTGATGGACATCTAAGTTGTTTCCATGTCCTGGCTATTATAAACAGTGCTGCGATGAACATTGGGGTACATGTGTCTCTTTCAATTCTGGTTTCCTCGGTGTGTATGCCCAGCAGTGGGATTGCTGGGTCATAAGGTAGTTCTATTTGCAATTTTTTAAGGAATCTCCACACTGTTCTCCATAGTGGCTGTACTAGTTTGCATTCCCACCAACAATGTAGGAGGGTTCCCTTTTCTCCACACCCTCTCCAGCATTTATTGCTTGCAGATTTTTGGATCGCAGACATTCTGACTGGTGTGAAGTGGTACCTCATTGTGGTTTTGATTTGCATTTCTCTAATAATGAGTGATGTTGAGCATCTTTTCATGTGTTTGTTAGCCATCCGTATGTCTTCTTTGGAGAAACGTCTATTTAGTTCTTTGGCCCATTTTTTGATTGGGTCGTTTATTTTTCTGGAATTGAGCTGCATAAGTTGCTTGTATATTTTTGAGATTAGTTGTTTGTCAGTTGCTTCATTTGCTACTATTTTCTCCCATTCAGAAGGCTGTCTTTTCACCTTGCTTCTATTTTCCTTTGTTGTGCAGAAGCTTTTAATTTTAATTAGATCCCATTTGTTTATTTTTGCTTTTATTTCCAGAATTCTGGGAGGTGGATCATAGAGGATCCTGCTGTGATTTATGTCTGAGAGTGTTTTGCCTATGTTCTCCTCTAGGATTTTTATAGTTTCTGGTCTTACATTTAGATCTTTAATCCATTTTGAGTTTATTTTTGTGTGCGGTGTTAGAAAGTGATCTAGTTTCATTCTTTTACAAGTGGTTGACCAGTTTTCCCAGCACCACTTGTTAAAGAGATTGTCTTTACTCCATTGTATATTCTTGCCTCCTTTGTCAAAGATAAGGTGTCCATATGTGTGTGTATTTATCTCTGGGCTTTCTATTTTGTTCCATTGATCTATATGTCTGTTTTTGTGCCAGTACCATACTGTTTTGATGCCTGTGGCTTGGAGTCTTTAGGGTTTTCCATGTAGAGGATCATGTCATCTGCAAACAGTGAGAGTTTTACTTCTTCTTTTCCAATTTGGATTCCTTTTATTTCTTTTTCTGCTCTGATTGCTGTGGCCAAAACTTCCAGAACTATGTTGAATAGTAGCGGTGAAAGTGGACACCCTTGTCTTGTTCCTGACTTTAGGGGAAATGCTTTCAATTTTTCACCGTTGAGGATAATGTTTGCTGTGGGTTTGTCATATATAGCTTTTATTATGTTGAGGTATGTTCCTTCTATTCCTGCTTTCTGGAGAGTTTTTATCATAAATGGATGTTGAATTTTGTCAAAGGCCTTCTCTGCATCTATTGAGATAATCATATGGTTTTTATTTTTCAGTTTGTTAATGTGGTGAATTACATTGATTGATTTGCGGATATTGAAGAATCCTTGCATCCCTGGGATAAAGCCCACTTGGTCATGGTATATGATCTTTTTAATGTGTTGTTGGATTCTGATTACTAGAATTTTGTTGAGGATTTTTGCATCTATGTTCATCAGTGATATTGGCCTGTAGTTTTCTTTTTTTGTGTGACATCTTTGTCAGGTTTTGGTATTAGGGTGATGGTGGCCTCATAGAATGTGTTTGGAAGTTTACCTTCCTCTGCTATTTTCTGGAAGAGTTTGAGTAGGATAGGTGTTAGCTCTTCTCGAAATTTTTGGTAGAATTCAGCTGTGAAGCCGTCTGGACCTGGGCTTTTGTTTGCTGGAAGATTTCTGATTACAGTTTGAATTTCCGTGCTTGTGATGGGTCTGTTAAGATTTTCTATTTCTTCCTGGTTCAGTTTTGGAAAATTGTACTTTTCTAAGAATTTGTCCATTTCTTCCACGTTGTCCATTTTATTGGCATACAACTGCTGATAGTAGTCTCTTATGATCCTTTGTATTTCTGTGTTGTCTGTTGTGATCTCTCCATTTTCATTTCTAATTTTATTGATTTGATTTTTCTCTCTTTGCTTCTTAATGAGTCTGGCTAATGGTTTGTCAATTTTATTTATCCTTTCAAAGAACCAGCTTTTGCCTTTGTTGATTTTTGCTATGGTCTCTTTTGTTTCTTTTGCATTTATTTCTGCCCTAATTTTTAAGATTTCTTTCCTTCTACTAACTCTGGGGTTCTCCAATTCTTCCTTTTCTAGTTGCTTTAGTTGTAGAGTTAGGTTATTTATTTGACTTTTTTCTTGTTTCTTGAGGTATGCCTGTATTGCTATGAACTTTCCTCTTAGCACTGCTTTTATAGTGTCCCACAGGTTTGGGGTTGTTGTGTTTTCATTTTCCTTCGTTTCTAAGCATATTTTGATTTCTTTTTTGATTTCTTCTGTGATTTGTTGGTTATTCAGAAGTGTGTTGTTCAACCTCCATATGTTGGAATTTTTAATATTTTTCTCCTGTAATTGAGATCTAATCTTAATGCATTATGGTCAGAAAAGATGCTTGGAATGATTTCAATTTTTTTGAATTTATCAAGTTTAGATTTATGGCCCAGGATCTTAATATTTAGTTTTCTCTCTTCTATTAGTAGGAACCTGTCTGTGTATGAGGGCTAAGTGGAGCTTTTGTTTTTATTACATGTATCCCCTATCTAAAAGAATGAAACTAGGACACCTCCTAACACCATACACAAAAATAAACTAAAAATGGATTAAAGACTTAAAGGTAAGGCCAGAAACTATAAAGCTCTTAGAGGAAAACATAGGCAGTACACTCCTTGACATAAATCAAAGCAAGATCCTCTGTGACTGATCTCCTAAAGTAACGGAAATTTAAAAAAAATAAACAAATGGGACCTCATTAAACCTAAAAGCTTTTGCAGAGCAAAGGAAACTATAAACAAGGTGAAAAGACAACCCTCAGAATGGGAGAAAATAATAGCAAATTAAATAACTGACGAAGAATTAATCTTTAAAATAAGCAGCTCATGCAGCTCAATACCAGAAAAATAGACAACCCGATCAAAAAGAGAGCAGAAGAGCTAAACAGACATTTCTCCAAAGAGGACTTGCAGATGGCTAATAAACACAGGCAAACATGCTCAACATCTCTCACTATTAGAGAAATACAGATCAAAACTACTCATGAGATCTCATGAGATATTAGCTTACACTGGCCTGAATGGCCATCATCCAAAAATTAACAAATAATAAATGCTGGAGAGCGTGTGGAGAAGAGGGAACCCTTTTGCATTGTTCGTGGGAATGTAAATTGATATAGCTCACCATATAACCCAACAATCCCACTACTGAGCATATACTCTGAGAAAACCAGAGTTTAAAAAAAGACACATGTACCCCAGGGTTCATTGCAGCCCTATTTACAATAGCTAGGGCATGAGTCAGTGCTAATGAGGTGGATGAACACCTATTACAGAGTGTAAGTCAGAAAGAGAAAAACAAATATTGTATATTAATGCATAGATATGGAATCTAGAGAGATGGTACTGATGGACCGGTCTGCAGGGCAGCAGTGGAGATGCAGATATAGAAAACAGACTTGTAGACACAGTGGAGAAAGGAGAAGGTGGGACGACGAATTGACAGAGTAGCATTCAGACATATACATTACCATGTGTAAAAAATGATAGCTAGTGAGACTTGGCTGTGTGATGCAGGGAGCTCAACCCTGAACTCTGTGACAACCTAAAGGGCTGGGAGGTGGGAAGGAGTTTCAGGAGCGGGGGACCTGTGTATAACTATGGCTGATTCATGTTAATGAATTAGGAACCGTCACGGTATTGTAAAACAATTATCCTCCAATTAAAAATAAATACAATTTTTAAAAAGCAACCTTTAAAAGGGAATTGTTGAAGTGAAGGACTAGAAGATAACACGGCTATATGTAATTTTTCTTATTTCAGAGCCTGTTAGACAAAGTAAGTGGGTGCTCGCTGTGAGCTGTTAACCCCCACGACCTTTGTTGGTGCTGGCTGTCAGTGATCACTAGTGTTTTTTGGACCCTTACTCTGTGTGGAGTGTTGACAGGAGACTTGTGAACAGGATGTGTAAGGTTTCTACCCTTATGTCTTTTATAGTCTAGCAGATGGGAAAATTTCTTTTGCTTCGTCCTAACTAGCACATTTTACTTAATCATTATATCACGTTTTACTTAAATTATTAACATATGTAAAGTCTTTCGATGTTTTGTGTAAGAGCTTGATCATGTCAGCACAAACAGACTGTATAGGGTAATCTTTCGACAAACCCAAATGAGTTGGCAAACTATTATATATAGGATGGATAGATAACAAATTGCTCTGTATAGCAAGTGCATGCCTGCTAAGTCTCTCCTTCAGTCTAGTCCAGCTCTGCAACCCTGTGGACTGCAGCTCGCCAGGCTTCTCTGTCCCTGGGGATTCTCCAGGCAAGAATACTGGAGTGGGTTGCCATGGCCTCCTTCAGGGGATCTTCCTGACCCAGGGATCGAACCAGTATCTCTTAAGTCTCCTGCATTGTCAGGCGAGTTCTTTACCACTAGCGCCACCCAAGGTATAGCACAGGGAACTATATTCAGTATCCTGTGATAAACCAGAATAGAAAAGAATATGAAAAAAATATATATGTGTATAACTGAGTGACTTTGCTTTATAGCAGAAATTAACACAACATGGTAAATCATCTGTACTTCAGTACATTAAAAAAAGTCAAATGGCCTGGTGTAGGTTTTAAACAAGAATGATGCTTTCGTATTACAATTTAATAGCACATGTAGCTGGGGTTATAGTAGAAAAACTTGTGGGGTTTGATTTTTTTAACTTAAACACTAATCATGCATTATTTTTGGCTTCAGGTGGTCACCCTAACAGCTGACGATAAGACAAGTGTTTCCTTCTCCTCTCTCCGGGGACAGGGTGTCATTTACAATGTCATCGTTCGGGATCCATTTCTAAACACATCCACGGCTTACGTGCCCACTCACACGTACGCTTGCAGCTTTGAGGCAGAGGAGGGTAATTGTTCCTCCCTTGGTGAGTATGTAGATTTCATCTGTGAACTTTCTTCTTTGGCCTTGAAGAGCTTTATCAACTAGTAAAGAACTTCAGGATATTTACAAGTGCTTTTGTCTCTTTCATTCATTCACGCGTTAAGCACATGCCTCCTGAGCACCTGTGTTACTCTGCTCTCTGTTCTAGGCACTGGCATAGAGGAGTGAATAAAATGGGCATAATACTTGCCTTCCTGGAGCCTGCATTTTAGTGGTGGGGGGAACGAGGCAGACAAAAGACATTTGTAAAATACACAGTACCTAAGATAAGTGATGAGGGCTAAGGAGCAAGAATTAACCAGTGAGGAGATAACCAGTGAGGGCGAGAGAATTTGAGAAACTAGCTAGGGAAGTCCTTGCTGAACTGGTAGCATTAGGGTGGAGACCCATGGCAAGGCAAGGAGCCATGCCCGTGTCTGCGGTGGGGAGTGGGTTGCCAGGCCGAGGAGACAGCCAGCGCAGAGCCCTCAACTGGGAGCCTGCTGGTGTGGCTGCAGGAGCAGGCAGCCTTGGAGGTCCTCCTTTGAGCTACAGCTTTTATTCCGAGTGCAATGAAAAGGCATTGGAGGGCCTGAGCAAATAATACTATGATTGGTCTCATATTTTAATGGGATCACTCTGGTGCTTTTCTTGAGAAAAATCAGGGGCAAGAGCAGAAATAGAGGGACTGATGAGGAGGCAGTCATAGTGTCCAGGAGAGAGAGGACAGTGGCACTCGGGGTGTTGTAACATCCTCGTGTGTGTGTGTATTTAGCATTTTATTCTGAAACAGTTCCACAGAAAAGATGTAAAAATAATTCAAAGAATTCTGTATAACCTTCACCAACATTCCTCAAATGTTAGTTAACATGTTTGCTGTTTGCTTTTCATTCTTTATCTAGACATACACACATATCTACATTTCTTCCCCCTGAAGCATTTGAGAGTAAGTTGCAGACATAAAGACCCTTTTGCCCTAAAATATTTCTGTTCATTTCCTTATATAGCCATAGTGACACTGTCAAATCACAAAATGAACACTGACATACTGCTGTTACTTAACCTATAGATGTTATCAAATTTCATTGTTTGTTCCACTAATGTCCTTCATACCCAAAGGAAAAAATTTTTTTCTGGTCTGGGGTCCACTTCGGTATCACGTGGTGCTTTATCTTCTTTAATCTGGAATAATTTCTTAGTCTGTCTTTGTCTTTCAAAAAACTTTACCTTTTTGAAGCATACAGGTTAGTATTTATTTTTGTAGAAAGTCCTCAGTTTGGGTTTATCTGATGTTTCCTCCTAACTTCAGATGATGCATTTTTGGCAGGAATACAAAAGAAGTGATGGAGTGTCATTCTCTGCAGACACCTGATGTCTGTTTGTTCCATTCCTGGTGGTCATAATCCTGAGTACTTGGTTAGGGGTGTCTGCCAGGTTTCTCCACTGAGAAGTAACTATTTTTCCCTTTAAATATCTTTTGGAGAGATACTTTGAATACAGGCAAATATCCACTTCTCTAACTCTTCACTTGCTGGCTGGAAGATCCAGTGAACTTGCCTGAAATCCTTCCAGCAGGTTTGCCAAATGGCATTTTGCTCTATTTATCATTTCTTTCATGTTTATAGCTGTAGGAAAGGAGGGGGTCTCGGGACTGAGCTGATGGGCCAGCTAAGAAAGAGACTGGAAAAGGACCATTGGATTTAGCAACAACTAGAAGCTACTGGTGTCCTTGGGAGCGTTTCAGAGGAGCCTGATTGGAGTATGTTCAAGAACAAATAGGAGGAAAGAAACTGGAAAAAGAGTTTGAAGAGCTCTTTCAAGGAGTTTTCTATAATGAATAAAGTCTGTTGGTTGTGGGAATTCCCTGGTGGCCCAGTGGCTAGGACTCGGCACTTTCACTGCCATGGCCTGAGTTCAATCCCTGGTTGGGGAACTAAGATCCCACAAGCTGCACAGTGTGGCCAAAAAATAAATAAGTAAATAAAGCCTGTTGGTTGTGTTCAAGCAGGGATTAATTTTTGCTCTTCTCTGCTAGAGCTGTGTCCCACCCAGTCATCCAGTGCCACATGCGAGAGCCTTGAGAGGTACAGTGCAAGAAACCAGGCAGATATAAGTTCTGTGATTTGACAGCTAGGCTAGATCTTGATGGGTTTTTCTGTTCCTTTTCCCCTGAGCTCTTTGTACCAGGGCCCTCCTGATCAGAGCACTCTGGGCCCTGTCTTTCCACGTTAGGTGGAAGAGAGGGAAGGGTCCCATCTGATTGTTCCTTCAACTCAGGGTGGAACCCTCTCGGTCATGTGGGTTCTATCACTTTCCTTTTCAAGCTCGATGCACACTAAGATGACCTTCCTGAGCTTGAAGTAAGGAGGATGTATCCACGTTACCTCATTTAAAAAAAAAAATTTATTGGCATATAGTTGCTTTACAGTGTTGTGTTATTTTCTGCTGTAGAGCAAAGTGAATCAACCATACATATATACATGGATCTCTTCTTTTCTGCCATTTCATTAAAACCTTTGCCTATGTCATTACCTATAGCGATGCTGTGATGACTGAAAACACTGTAAATGTTGGCTCTCCTCCATCCTCCCATCCCACTCGCTATTATACCTCTCAGTTCTACTTATGAAACCTTGTCTCCTCTCTGGTTTGCTTATATGTTTGACTTTCTCTCTCTTTCCTTCTTGGTATTGTGATCGGAGATTCTTAGTTCCCCTCTGCTGTCTAATGTCCTGGAGGAACATATCTAAACTGGGTCAGTTTTTATTGGGCCGCTTGCTGTCTCTGGTGATTGTACTTGTTGGAAACTTCCACTACATTTTCACTTGAAAAAAATTATCCCACTAAAGAATGCATGTTTTTGTTATAATGATTGAATCGTAGAGCAGCAATCACAGGGCAGGAGGAGAAGGGGGTGACAGAGGATTAGATGGTTGGATGGCATCACCAAATCGATGGACATAAGTTTGAGCAAGCTTCGGGAGGTGGTGAAGGACAGGGAAGCTTGGTGTGCCGTAATCAGTGGGGTTGCAGGGAGTCGGGCATGACTTAGCAACTGAACAACAACAAATAGGTCTGAAATAAGCAGAATGTGGCAGTAACTCTCATTTCATCTTTCCTTTCATCTCTTTATTCACAGAGAAATTGATATTTAGGTATATTTTATGCCCTGCAAGTTCTGGCCTTCTATCTTGAGTTCTTTATCCAAATGTAGGTCTTCATGGTATCCACTGGAATGCTTGAGTATTTTGTGTTTTGACTTGTAGTTGGTTTGTAATACCTCACATAAGTTTGTGTAGGTGCTGTGTTTTTATTTTTAGTTCAGGAATTATTTTCTTGTGTTTATCTCAGAGGATTCATGATGATGGGGAATTTAGTGGGCCTATTTTCCCCTTCAGTAGGATTTATCTTTTGAATTCTAGTTTCTGAATTTAAGTTTGCACTGCTTGAGGATCACAGGATTAGATTCTTCTGCTTCAGGGAGCAGATTGTGCTTTATCATTAGTTATTAAGCTATATTTTTATGCAGAGCAACATGCATAATTGATAAGATTGGTAGTGACTTGTTCACGGGTGGCTTGTAGAATACATGTTCTTTTATTTCAATGTGGTTTTCGGTTAACTAACCTAACTTCGTTTGTTAGGGAAAACTTCAGTGAACTTCCATATACCATTATCCAGCCTTAACAATTTTGACTCATGGCTGTTATCTTGTTTCAGTTGTACACCCACCATGTCTCTGCCCCTCCACCCTCCTTTATCACTGGATTTATTTAGAGCAGGTACCTGATGGTCATTTTGCTTATGGAATTTTGGTATGTATATCTTAAAGAAAAGGGCTATTAAAAATAAATAGCCACAGTAGCATTAATACAAGTTTCAATGAAAAATATTGAAGATAATTCCTTAATGGCATCAAATTAACAGCCAGTGTTTACATTTTCCCAGTCTTGTTTTTCACAGTTCATGTGTGTGAGTCAGGTTTCACATGAGGTCTGTACATTGCATGCAATTGGTATGTCTTAAATTCCCTTGACACCATAGTTCTCCCTCCCTACTCTCTCCTTTTTTTTCTTCTAGTTTCCTTTTGAAGAAACAGAATTATTTGTTTTAGGCACACTCTCTTTTCTTCTCTTTTCCACCATTCCCTCCCCCAAAGGTGTCGCAGGTAGAATTGCAGACCCTTATCAGGAAGCAACGTTGTCTGATTTCTCTTTCTGTGGGACCTGCAGCCGTTGATATTCATCACCCACATAAAGTCACTAGGGGTGGCAAGAATGTTTCTAAAATAACTTATATACCTGTGGAATAAGTTATTACTTCATTCTACTTGTTTTTCATGAAGCTTTTGTTCTATATTAAATAGATGTAACGTATCAAATTGGATGTGTTATCCACTTAATTTTTACTCTTTTTAGGAAGAGTATCTACCAAAGTCTTCTTCACTCTTTTTGCCCTGCTTGGCCTCTTCATCTGTTTCTTTGGACACAGATTCTGGAAAACAGGTATTTTGTCTAAAATAGTTGCTACTTACATGCCTCGTGGTTTTTTTTTTTTTTTTCCTGAAATGCTGCTGGGGAGTTTATGACCTGTAAGGAGAGTAAGCAACTTATTATCTCCACTGTTTCATTGATTTGTAGCTGGGGTATTTTAGTAAACATTTTACTGAATTACAGTACATTTTTTCTCTTTTCTCCACTAGGGAGTGCAAACTCCTCTTATTAAGCAGGGTATAAAGTTTGATTTGTGCATCCACCTTTATCAATTGCTAGAATGACTAGTTGACCAAAGATTACTAATTAGAAATCAGAATGTCTGTGTACAAAATATATGTGGATTTTGGTGACGGTGATGGACGTGGTTTTGCACAAATCAGGCTGCAAATCAGTGAGGTTGAAATGTCTGCACAACCCTGGGAGGTTTAAACAGCAAATGGGAACGCCACGATCTGCTCAGTGAAACCCAGTGAAGGGAGGAGAATATGAAATGTGCTTGTTAAATTGACTTGAATTCTTTGGATTACCTTTTATATAACTAACATTTGCGTGAGTGCTTAGTCACTCAGTCGTGTCCAACTCTTTGCAACCCCATGGACTGTAGCCCACCAGGCTTCTCTGTCCATGGGATTTCCAGGCAAGAGCACTGGATCACGTTGCCATTTCCTCCTCCAGGGGGTCTTAACTCTCCTGTGTTTCCTGCATTGCAGATGGATTCTTTACCCATGGAGCCTAATGTTTGTAGTTACTGGGGAAAAAAAAAAAAATGAATCCTTCATGTAATTCATTAACAGGGGATATAATGGTATTACAAGGGGAGAGTGAATGTAATCCTGATCTTAGGAAACTGTTTCAACTGATAAATTGTTTGAAACAGCAACTCCTTTCCTTCCATTGCTACCTTTTCTATCTTGATTAAGAAGAGAATATTGTGAAGAATATTTAATTGCTCAAAATGTAGAATGATCCTATAGTACAGAATTTAATTGTTAAGCTGTATGTAGAGTTTAAAAGATAAGGAAATGACAATCCACTCCAGTACTAATGCCTGGAAAATCCCATGGACAGAGAAGCCTGGTAGGCTGCAGTCCATGGGGTCAGGAAGAGTTGGACACGACTGAGCGACTTCACTCACTCACTCACTAGGTTTTTATGGTTAAAGACAGTAGTCAATGTTCATATTAAACAAGAGAGGATGAATTAAAAGAAGACATAAAAGTCACATTTTGCTTTGGAATATATTTTTTTAATCTTTCAAATCCTATTTTTGCTCATGTAATGAAGGGCTCCCAGGTGGCGCTTCCACCTGCCGATGCAGGAGACACAAGAGATGTGGGTTTGATGCCTGGGTTGGGAAGATCCCCTGTGGTAGGAAATGGCACCCCACTCCAGTATTCTTGCTTGGAAAATTTCATGGGCAGAGGAGTCTGGCAGGCTGCAGTCCATGGAGCCACAAAGAGTAGGACATGGTTGAGTGACTGAGCACAATGAACTGAAATCTAGTGTGTAATTTCAGATCAGATACAATAATAAAAGTACTATTTCTGTTTTAAATTGGAACTATAAATATACCAAACCAAGCTATGAAATTAGCAATTAACTGATCAATTGAAACTGACCTATATACAAAAAATGTATCCAATAGTTAATACTTTAATTTGTACCCATTTAATAAGAACATTTACTCCCAATGACGTCTGAATTTTTCCTTCCTTTTAGATACTTATTTCTTTTCTTTGAATGCCCTCATGTATACATTCTGGGAACTGAAGAATGTGTTTGTAGATTAGACATTTAAATTGCATTTACTAACCATAGCTTTTTTTTTTTTTTTTTTTTTGCTTTCTTGATGGTCTGCTACTAGAACTATTCTTTATAGGCTTTATCTTCGTGGGATTCTTCTTTTATATACTGATTACAAGACTGACACCTATTAAGTATGATGGTAAGTGAACATAATATAGTTTGATGGAGGTTCAAAAAGCAAGGTGCTGTGTTTGCATCCCTTGTATAGGTTGACCAGTACTGAGCGTGCTATCCTCTTATGTGTGTAAAATAACTGGCCACCTATGCTCTACACATCTTTTCTGAACTACTCCTTCAAACCTTCTCTCCAAGGTTTTTAATCTGCATGGAGAATTCCTTGGTACTCAGAGAAATGAAGGGCCATGTGGATTATAAGCCTGTGTTCCAGCTATGTGGTATATTGACAATATGACATTTACAACAGAGTGTTAGGATTTTCTTTACCTCAAAATAAACACAAGCCTCCTTCCTTGTCATGTTGAACAGAATCCTTGTCACCCCTTCTTCCACAGTCCCAGATAGAGGTTGTACCCAACCATGCCTGTCACTCATCCTCAGAGGCTTAGCTTCCCGGCTGGTTTCCAGTCTCAGACCCTCCCTAGAGAGGGCCTTTCCACGCTGTTTTCATGGCACTGCTGATGCACCCTTGGTGCCCGACCCAGAGAAAGGGTAGTCTAGTCTGGCTTTGGTAACGTTAGTGTGTCTGAGCATGCATCTGAGAAGCTCTGATTTAACTGTCCATCCGCTCCCCTTGTGCAGTCCGCCTGATTGTGACAGCCGTCGCTGGAAGCATCGGTGGAATTTTCTTGGTAGCTGCTTGGTGGCGATTTGGAGTCCTTACGCTCTGCATGCTGTGTGTTGGACTGCTGCTGGGCTTCCTCGTCGCGTCAGTGGTTTTCTTCACTCCCCTGGGTAGGAGATCCATTACTCATGTTATGTGTGTGCAGTTCATTGTCAGACTTTATTTCACCTTTCCAGGACACGTCCCCCCCCACCCCACCCCTTGTCAGGGATTTGGGGCCTCTCCTGAGAGTTCTGGAAACTTGCACTGATAATGCACCACTTTAGGGAAAACCAGTCCCAATAAGAATCCCCCTTTCCTCAAAGGCGCCCTATGTAGATGAATTCTGGAACATCTTCAGAGGTTGCCTTGGACCTGCGTGTCATAGGGGTCTGTGTGTATTTCTGTTGGTTGAAATTAATGGAGGTAAAGGGAATTCTTTATATATGGCAGAACAGTGGTTTTCAGTTTTTAAAACCCTGCAACTGTTTCTTCAAGTGAGTTTTAAGCAGAAGCCTGGTACAACCCACAGATAAATTGGCACTACTCTGATGGCAGCTGAGCCAGGGAGCCTGGTGCTCTGTTGCCAGTCTTCTCTTGTACCCCTAACCCCTGCTCCCACTCCCTGCAAGCCCTGAGTGTTCCTGAGGTACCTACTTATAGTCATCCTAGCCAGTAACACAGGGATGGTTTGGGGGTTTTAAATTATTCAGTTTCTATCCATTTAAAAAATCTAGGTAATGTGTAAGTTAACTCAAAAGGGAGGAAAGATTTTCCTTTTAACCTTCTAGGTTCTTTGGTTGCTCTAATAATTCAGTTGACATAGGACAGATTACTAGGAGAAAACCAAATTTAATTCTGTAGCACTGGAGTCCCATAAAAATAGAAGACTCAAAGGCAGTCAGGCAGTTGAGGCTTCTCTGCCATCCTGAGCTAAGAATTCAGATGGAGTCTGAGGCTTCAGAGAGGTGGAGGGCACTTCACAGGAACATAAGAAGGGTAGGTGTTTGGTAACCAGATGTCTGCCATTGCAGATAGAAAGCTGTCTCTGGTAATTGCTTTCATTCTGGGCCAGACCTGTGATCTACATTCTTTTAGGCAGTAAAGGGAGAGAAAAGTTTCCCCCAAATCTGCTGGGTCTTGATTGCCTTCAGCTCAAAATAATCCACATGCCAAAGGGGCCCATTCTGGGGTGCCTGTTCTGCTGCCCTTCACTCTGTAGTTATATGATAACTTACGTTTCTTCAGTGGTGAAAATCCTCCTGCCAGTGCAGGAGAGACAAGAGAAGTCGATTCAGTGCCCGGGTCAGGAAGATCCCCGGGAGAAGGAAATGGCAACCCACTCCAGTATTCCTGCCTGGAGAATCCCATGGACAGAGGAGCCTGGTGGGCTACAGTTGATGGGGTCACAAAAGCCAGGCACAGCTGAGCGCACACACACTATACATAAAATAGATAAATAACAAGGACTTACTGTATAGCACAGGGAACTATATTCAGTATTTTGTAATAAGCTATAATGGAAGATACTTCAAAAAAGAAGGGTATGTGTGTGTGTGTGAGTGGGTGGGTAGGTGTATAGCCGAATCAGTTTGCTGTACCCCAGAAACTAACACGACATTATTAATTAATTATATTTCAAGAAAAAATAAAATTTTTAAAAAGGGTGTCTATGGCCAGAAGTACTCTACTAGGTTATTTTTTACTTCTAATAATGTTTAGTTCTTTTATTAAAATTTTTTAGATCAGAAAGAATTGGTGACCTGTGTATTTACTGACGATTCCAAGGCCCTTTGCTCTGATTTTAGCAAACCTATAGCCAAGTTCATTCCAGGCCCCCTTACAGGTAGCTCTTTATCTACCTGCAAAGTAGCATTGTTTAGGTTCGGCTAAATCATAGACTCTCAGGGATGTTTATTGAAAATGCAGATTCAGAACTCTACTCTAGAAGTGCTAAACCAAATACTATTTAATGAGCTTCCTTTTTGTTAGTCTTTAGAAGATGGCGGGATGGTGGATTAGAATCTTTTGTAGTTAATATGTTGAACTATCTTATTTTTAGTAGTTAATGTATGAACTATCTCATCCCTCAAGGACATTTAGGGTAAGTGTGACCTTAATTAGAGTGGGTACATACTCATATTTCTAGCACTAAAATTTGGGAAAGATTTGGTTGACTTCTAGATTTAGTGAAATTACTGTTTTTCACTTTATTATGTGTCTTCTGAGTGGGTCAGCCTTCTCATGCCTGGCATCATAACTACTATTGTTAATCTCTTGTATTCCTTTTTTTAAAGTCACATGTGCATGTTGTGAAGGATAGCATTGGTGAACTGGAGATATGATCCATCCATTCACCTCACTGAAGCATGGTGCAGTTTGCTTTCTGAGAATATGGGGTCTCCAGGTCAGAGCCCCTCACTAGGGACCTCCAACTCTTTCGGGATACGTGGGTCTCAAGATACAGGGACATCTCCATTTGGACTGAGGGATGGTGCCAGTGTCAGTATTAAATAACTGTCAGATTTACATTTTTGTTATTTAAACATAATTTATAATAGAAGTGCTAATATATCCATCCTGGGTCACCCCAAGGTGCACTGCACTTTAGAGAAGGGTGTAGTAGGATGGATTAGCTCACATCTTAGCTAAATGATCAGCTCACATCTTTCCTGATGCCTGAGAAAAAGTTACATCTTCCAGTGTACAGTGGGTAAACAGGGAATGCATTGATGGTCAAAATCGACTGAACAGAATTTGCTTCTTATACGGGATTTCATATATCATGTGATCACTCTGAATGCCATTTATATTTTTTACTTCACAGTACAAAATCAGGGAATTATAGAAATTTATAGCTAGAAGGGATGATTTGAAGCTTGGAGATAAAGTGGTTCAACCTTTTCATTTTAAGGGTCAGGAAACAGGCCCAGCATCACAGCTGGTGAATGATAGAGCTTGGGCTAGTCCAGCCTATTCTAAGTTATCCTGTAGTAAATGCAGAGCATTACCAGCTTGATTTTTCCTCCTACCCCTCTACTTTCTTAGGACACATCCTTCAAAGAGGATTGTATTGATAGTTAAGTGAAAAGAAATCAATTCATTTCATAGTGCCTGTTTGTTCGTTTAAACCTTCGGAGTATGTCTATGTTCACATGTTGAGAAAATGAAATTCCAGTTGGCGAACCTGTTGTTTACTCCTGATTTCTTTCTGCTTTTCCAGGAAACCTAAAGATTTTCCGTGTCGACGCAGTATTCTGGGTGACCTTCTCTTGTATAGCCATTTTCATTCCAGTGGTTTTCATGGGCTGCTTAAGAATAGTAAGTGTTTCATCAGGTCAGGATTCACCCTGTTTTCCTGGGCCTTCCCTTGTTCACTTATTGCATCATTTTGCATTTCTTTTCCGTAGAGACAGCTGTCTGTCTGTATCAGATGATTGATTTTGAATAGCCTTGTTACTGTGAAAGCAAGAAAAGTTCTTGTTACAATGATCACATTATTTTTTCCAGTAAGTGGTGCAGGTCATCACACTTCTAACAGCAGGAGCAGAGAAGGTAGGGCTTATGGTGATGCAGCCACTTGATGGATTGTTCATTTCTGCTGTCTCTCCAGGAGATTCTTCATCTGCTTAGAATTTATTATTGAAGTTATTTCAGCAGGAAGACCTTTTCTATGACGAGGGACACTGTGTTTTATGAACCATAGGTGTTGAAAAGTTTTTTTCAGTTTATCTTCTTTTTTCCATAATTTTTTAAATTTATTTTCCAGCCAAAATAAATTTTAAAAAGCACTGGGTCTTCATTGCTGCAAGTGAGCTTTCTCTAGTTGTGGTGAGCAGGGACTTCTTGTTGCAGCATGCAGGCTTCTCATTGCAGTGGCTGCTCTTGTTGCTGAGCACAGGCTCTCAGACGCTCGGGCTTCGGTAGCTGTGGCATGTGGGCTCAGGAGTTGAGGTTCCCAGGCTCTAGAGCACAGGCTCCGTAGTTATGCACGGGCTTGGTTGCTCCAAGGTATATGGGATCATCTCAAATCTGGGATTGAACCTGTGTCTCCTGCCTTGGCAAGTGGATTCTTTACCACTGAGCCACCAAGAAAGCCCCTAGTTTATCTTTTCAGGTAATCTTTATTCAGTTCTAAGATTTGGTCCCTTTTCATATGCCCTGAAGGAGCAGGAGTGATTCCCGGCTCCTCAGGGTTGAGGCCAGTGATGAAAGCTATAAAAACTATTATTGTTCTACCAGAGGTGATGCCTAAACACTTCTGCTTTTCCACAGCTGAACATACTGAGCTGTGGATTCATTGGCTCCTATTTGGTGGTCTTGGCCGTGGACAGTTACCTGTACACAAGCCTTTCTTACATCACTTTGAACATACTCAGGAGAGCACTCCATGTGGATTTCCGCAGAGCTTTCATGAATGTGCCTTTTCAAACGAACGGTAAGACTCGAAATCCAAGAACCAAGTCATGGTCAGGTAGGAATATTGGCTTACCTGTGCTAACAAGAGCTCTTCTAACCAGATTGAAAGAAGGTTAACGGGCCATAAGGAGGAAATTCACACCATGCAGATGGTATTAGAGCCCTGTGTTAATGATTACTTATGATCACAGGAGCAAAGAATTTAAATTTGTAAGGTGGCTGAAATTCATACTTCTAAAAATCTAATAAATGAACTTATTAAGAAATTTCGAAACCAGGATTACTAAGGTTTATCTAGTCATTCCCGGTTATCAGAAAAAGGCTGAGAATAAAGCTGTTTGGCACCTTATGAGCTGAGGGTAGGGTGAGGGGTGAGAAGGACAACCTGATTTTTTAAGTTATTCCCTTGTTTCCTTCCTATGAAGAAGCACATAATTTGCTAATAAAAAGAGAAAGTGGTTTTCAATCAGTAGTTGTGTTTTTCCTCAATTGTAAGAGTCGACCCATTAAAGATTTTCCATTAAGTTTTTGAAGGAGAAAAATGATTACTAAATCAAATGTTCACAAAGATTGCAAGATATGTTGGTTTCAGAATGTTAAAATAGGGAGGATGGTAAAGCAAGACCTAGAACTGAAGTTATAGAAGCATGATTGAAATTGTTATGAATATTTAAGGTCAGCTTTTTCCCTCTACTCTCCTGAACCTGCCCTCATTGTTTAAGAGGTTGATGGTAGAGACCTTGAAATCCACGTGTCGTAGAAGTGGATTTTACTGAAAGCTCAGTACAATTTGTTGAATCTCTTCATGCATTTCTATATCTACTCTATATGAGTGGGGTGGGGTCCCATACAGGATGGAATGGGGAAAGAAGAGCATGGTGGTCTCTGATGTTCCACATTGTATGTCTGTGAGATCACTGCCTTTCCTCTCCACTCTGGAAAAACACAACAAACTCTGCCTTTGAGCACTATCCCTGTAGTCATAAGATACTGGAATGCCAAGGCTCCAAACAACTGATTCCTTTATAACTCTGTCTGGACTTTCAAATGCCTGTAGTAGGAAATTCCTATCTTGAAATGTAAAACCATAGTTTCCTTGCTTATTCCCTGGCTTGTAAGTGAGGAAGTACACATATATTTGGACATAGTCACCATAAAGTGTAGTATTTAACTGAGAAAAGACGATACAGATTGAGGCTATAAAATGTCTTAACATCTAGTGATCAGTTTTAAAATACAAGAGTTCAGACTGTGCTTTCTACTGTTCTGTAGACTTTATTGTCCTGGCAGTATGGGGGATGCTGGCTGTAAGTGGAATTACGCTACAGATTCGAAGAGAAAGAGGGCAGCCGTTTTTCCCTCCCCACCCATACAAATTGTGGAAGCGAGAGCGTGAGCGGAGAGTGACGAACATTCTGGACCCCAGCCACCACATCCCTCCACTAAGAGAGCGACTCTTCAGCCAATTAGCCCAGATCAAAGGGCTCTTCCAGAGGGAACAGCCAGCGGGAGAGAGAACGCCCCTGCTTCTGTAGATGCCAGAATGCTTGGTCAGGGCAATATAGAAGTACAACCCAGGTACCATCTCAGGTTCAGTGATGCTGCCTGGCTGCTTCAGCAGTCTCTGGGGCAAATCTGCTAAGAAACCGGCTCTGCATCTGTGCTTTGTACAGTACTGTGGTCTCTTTATTGAAAGAGGGTAAGGGCATGCCTGGGAGATGACAATAATTCTAAGTGAGAGTGAGAAAGGTGGTCATAATGTTGGTGGTAAGGAGGTTTTTCTTTATTACCAAATGCTTAAGAAATTACATTTTTGATTTATAAGCTATGTGTCAACTTACTCCATTAAGTAGATACACTTTTTAAAAAATTAAAAATTAATTTTTGTTCTGTAAAGCCATGGTGGGTTTTTTGTCTTCTGCTTTTTTTTTTTTTTGTAACTTCTTGAACAATTCTCTCACCTAAGTCTGTCTAAACTTGGGGACCAGGGCACGGAGGGCAGTTTTATTTAAATAAATTTTTATTTGCCACTGTGTTTGTAGTTTTGGGGATTTGGTATCGCACCTTTGAACTTCAGAGTACAAAGTGGGGAGAACTAACTTATTTTCTGACTACAAGCAATCTGATTACTTAGTTGCACATAAATATCATATATTATCAAAAATTACCCTTTTGTTTATCTTTGTGATAAAATACATATTTACCCTATCGATCATTTTTAAGTGTATATATAGTTCAGTTGGTACTCCTCATCTTTGCCCTTTATTGCTTAAAATAGTAATTTAAATAGCTGAAATATTTCAATCATTTGAAAAGAGGTCAATTTATGTAGATAATAAAGTTCTTATATGGATGACTTATTTATATTCCAGATAAAAAATTACTTTTTTTCCTTTCAAAACCTTTTAAAATAGTTTTGACAGCCGATTTCTAATTTAAACTGCATTCAATGACATATAAATTGTTTTATTTTGGGGAGATAAATTGGCCCCTAGCTTCATCTATAGTCCCATTAATAAAGAAACCTTTAAAATATTTGCGTTTTGTAGTTCTTTCTGCTAAATTAGTTATTAGAGCATTGGTACAACTTCAAAAATATCAGTATGAAGGCTTTGTCCTATCTGTGTTGTGAACTGGTGAGGAGAGAGAAAGGATTTAGGTGTTGAATAAAGCTGCTTTCAATGAGGGCCCTGGATTCTGTAAGAAGAGTCCCTTCAGTTCTGACTTTGTTGCACCGCAGGAAAGCGCCCAGATGCCCTGGGCCGCATCCTTGCTCCTTGTGGCCTTCTAACAACTGTCAGAGTCTCTGCCAGGGTTCTACCTTGTATCTGAAGCTGGTGACTGAGATGCCTGAGTAGCTGTGAGGTTGGTTATGGTTGCCCTACTCCTATTTGTGAGTTAACCACTATTTAAACGATGCTGCTTTTACCGGTTTTTCAATATACAATAGGTTTTTGATGCTTCCGGTAACTGGAGACTTTTCAGCTTTGCTCTTAAAAGTGTTATGGAAAGGCTGAGACAAAATGAAAAAAAATGTATAATAATTTCTTGAATTGAAAAGTTGAAATTACACAGTGTTTGTTTGCTATGTATTTTGTAATCTTCACTGTTTATATAACTTCAAAAAACACTTGAACGTGAAGGAAAAAAATGTGGGCTTTTTTATGATTCACCATAGAGATTCTGTATTTTGCTATTTCATAAATTCTAACAAAGTGACATAGAATATTTGTGGTTTTTTTCTATACATCAAAATGTCTGCCAGTAAAGATTATAAAGACAAAACATACTTTCTTGGAGGGGGGAGACAAATTGTTTAAAATTTTTCATGGTAATTTGTGAGAAATAAGCCAGTTTGTTTAATTTTTTAATAATAAGTACCTATTTTGAAACAAATGCAAAAAAGTCTCATTATTATAAAATTCTTATAAAATTTTTATCATCTGTATTTGTGCAAAAGTAATAAGACATGAGGACAGTTTCATAGCTATAAACACAAAAGTATTTAACTTGGGCAAATAATTCTTCATTTCAAAAAATCAGTTTAACAGCAACAGAATCACAGACTTAGAAAACAAATTTATGGTTGTAGGACAGTGTTGGGGGTAGGGGGTAGGAAGGTTGAAGGGGAGGTATAGTTAGGGAGTTTGAGATATACATGTACACAGTGCTATATTTAAAATGGATAACCAGCAAGGACCTACTTTATAGCACAGGCAACTCTGCTCAACGTTACATAACAACCTAATTGGGATAAGAATTTAAAAAAGGAGACATGTATATGTTAAAAAAAAATCAGTTTAAGCATAAATGGAATGATAGGAAATGAAGGAAATCTGGGGTATTGTGTTAAAGCTTATATCCTTTATTAGAAGGAAAGCTGTTGTCTTTAATGCATTAGTTTGTGTTGGTGTCATTAGCACTTTAGTTGGGTCAAACAGAAAAATAATAATGTTGTCAGAAACTTGTTTCTACCATTTAATTGTTTTAGTTCTGATTAACTTATTATGGATTAGCTATTAGGTTGCCAAACCACAGCAGCTAACCAGTGCTATAAACCTGTTGAGTTCTATATAGAGTGGGATAGAAAACTGATTCTAACAAAGAAATTGCTACAATGTTAGAGCAGGAATGGACTTTAGATACAATAATATCTGATCTTAACATGTAATCATGTTATTTTGTACTTGAGGAAATTCTTAAGGAGTAAATTATATAAAGTCACAGTTATCAAATAATAGTGCCCAGACCAAAACTTGAGAACTCACTATCCAAATGTGCTTTACACTCTTATTGTGATGAAAATGTGAATCATTGATTTTTTTTCAATTTTCTTCTGTTGTTAGTGAATTCTTAGGAAGCTCCTATGCTCCTAATATTGCCATGATCTCTTCTTCTAGGAAGGTGTTAATTTTGCACAGTGAAAACATGTTTTTCCAAGTTATGGTCATGGACCATTTTATACTCATTATAAAGTATATAATAGATATTTAGTTTCCAATTCCATAAGTATTTCACCACAGCAGCATTTGTAGTGAATTTTTTGGTGTCAAGTTCACTCCTTGATGATGTACTTGATACCTGTTGTTAACCTTCATGAAAACCCTAGAATTCTTTGCTCTCATTTCCTGAAAACTGTAGGCTTTCCCACTGTGATGTTCAGTCCTTAGGAGCAAGGCTGCCTGTGTTTTCCTTTTTGACATGCACTGAATTTCGTGCCACGCACCCAAAAATTACATGTTGAAGCCCTTACCTGCCAGTATTTCAGAGTGTGACTATTTGGAGAGAAGTGAAAAGTGAAAGTGTTAGTTGCTTAGTCGTGTCTGACTCTTTGGAACTCCACAGACTGTAACCCACGAGGCTCCTCTATCCATGGGATTCTCCAGGCAAGGATCCTGGAGTGGGTTTCTATGCCCTCCTCCAGGGATCGAACCCAGGTCTCCTGCATTGTAGGGTTCTTCCACATTGCAAGCAGATCTTTACCGTCTGAGCCATGGGGGAAGCCCATTTGGAGAAAGGGCTTTATTAAGGAGTTAATTAATTAGGTAACCGAGCTTCCCAGGTGGCTCAGAAGGTAAAGAATCTGCCCACAATGTGGGAGGCCCTGGTTTGATCCCTGGGTCAGGAAGATCCCCTGGAGCAGGAAATGGCAACCCACTCCAGTATGCTTGTCTGGAGAATTCTGTGGACAGAGGAGCCTTGTGGGCTAAAGTGTTAACACTTTCACTTAGGTGAAAATGAGGCCATCAGGGAGAGCCCTTAATCCAATCTGAAAAAGATTAGAACATACAAGGACTCTGGGACAAAGTGGGTGTGAGCACACAGTGAGATGGTGGCCACCAGCCAGCAGAGGAGAGCGGCCTCAGACAAAACATACCTGATCTTGGACTTGCAGCCTCAGAACTGAGAAAATTTCTGATGTGATGCCGCCCGGCCTGTGGTATTTTTGTTATGGCAACCCTGGCAAATGACTACACTTTACAAGTCCATTTAATCCTGCTTGTTGATTGGGAGACACTTGTGTGGTCTGGCTACTGCTTTTGCAAGGACTACTCTTTATGAAACTGAGGTAGAGAGGGGCTCAATTTAGTGGATACTTGGACTCACCAGGGACCCTATAATCACAGCACTGGGGAGGCTGGCAGTTCTGGATCAAGCTACATCAGCATCAGGGACAAAATTTTAAAAATTGTAATACCACAATACTCTGATTTGGACCTCACCTTCACTCATCCATGCAATATTTTGTTAAGTTCCTAAGTGCCAGGCGTTGGCAAAAATCAGGCCCAGTCCCTGCTTCAGGGCTTAGCATGTGATGAGGCAGACACTAAAATAGTTACACAAAAGAAATACAATACACAATGGAAATTTACCATGGAATTGGAGGTAAAATCTGGGATGCCAGGGAAGAATTCCTTGAGGAAATGACATTTAAGTGGAGACCTGGAGGATGATCTTTGTTTTTTGAATGTTGAATTTTACGCTAGCTCTTTCACTCTCATCAAGAGGCTCTTTAGTTCCTCTTCACTCTCTGCCATAAGGGTGGTGTCATCTGCGTATCTGAGGTTATTGATATTTCTCCCGGCAATCTTGATTCAAGCTTGTGCTTCATCCAGCCGGTATTTCACATGATGCGTATAAGTTAAATAAGCAGGGTGACAACATATAGCCTTGAAGTACACCTTTTCCAATTTTGAACCAGTCCATGGAACAATGGATAGTTAGAACAATGGTTTTAACTATTGCTTCTTGCATACAGGTTTCTCAGGAGGTAGGTAAGGTAGTCCTATCACTTCATGGCAAATAGAGGGTAAAAAATGGAAACAGTGACAGACTGTCAGGCTCCAAAATCACTGTGGATGGTGACTGCAGCCATGAAATTAAAAGACGCTTGTTCCTTAGAAGGAAAGCTATGGCTGAACATAAACAGTGTATTAAAACACAAAGACGAGAGTGGGCCTCCCCGCCGGTGACTGGAGGAGCGGGGATGAGGCGGGGCGGTGGCTCAGGCGCATGCACTTCTCGGCCGTGTGACTTGAGCTACCTCGGTACAGTGTGCAGACTGCTGTGAGTCCGCAAGCCGCTTTCTCTGCTGTCTGACCTGCTCGGCTCCGCGATGCCGGTGGACCTCAGCAAGTGGTCCGGGCCTCTGAGCCTGCAGGAAGTGGATGAGCGGCCGCAGCACCCGCTGCAGGTCAAATACGGCGGGGCGGAGGTCGACGAACTGGGCAAAGTGCTGACACCCACCCAGGTTAAGAACCGGCCCACCAGCATTACATGGGATGGCCTTGATCCAGGTAAATTGTACACCTTGGTCTTGACAGATCTGGGTGCTCCCAGCAGGAAGGACCCCAAATACAGGGAATGGCACCATTTCCTGGTGGTCAACATGAAGGGCAACAACATCAGCAGTGGCACGGTTCTCTCCGATTATGTGGGCTCTGGGCCTCCCAAGGGCACAGGCCTGCACCGCCAAGTCTGGCTGGTTTACGAGCAGGAAGGACCACTGAAGTGTGACGAGCCCATTCTCAGCAACCGATCTGGAGACCACTGTGGCAAATTCAAGGTGGCCTCTTTCCGCAAAAAGTATGAGCTTGGGACCCCAGTGGCCGGCACGTGTTACCAGGCCGAATGGGATGATTATGTGCCCAAGCTCTATGAGCAGCTGTCTGGGAAGTAGAGGAGATGGACACTGTCCCAGAGTTCCCAAACAGTGTTTCAGTTTAGTGATGCATGTAGATTTTCCTCCATCTCTCTGCCTAAGCCCTGAGCGGTCAGATTTAGATTTAGGGTGACTTTTCTTTCCTTCTGCCTGTATTGTATAATTTTAGGGGGGTTATGTTTTGATCAAATTTGAACTCCGTTTTGGTGGGGGATTCTTTGGTACTATGATGCAGTTTATCAAAATGTTAATACAAGAACAACAACCCAGATGTTAAAGAAGAAAAAAAATTCTGGTAAAAGACCAGGTCTGCAGTATTAAAACAGAACTTCAAAGAATCTTTAAGGGAGGTTGAAAACAAAAAAGAGATTGATTGCCTCTGCCTTTGTGAGCCTGAGCACAGAACTGTGTGTGAAGGCACCTACTGGCATGTATTTTCACGGCTCTGTCTCACCAAGACAACCAGGGGCCTGCATGTCCACTAACCCCCACCATCTCAGGCTGGTTACTGCGTGTCGGTGTCCCGCTATGGCTCCTTTAAAGAGCAATACTGGAAAAAGCTCCATAGAAGAAGTTGCTTTGCTGTTAAAGCCTGGCCATCTAGGTGAGCAGCACGGCTGGGTAAGAGGTTATCAGAATCTGAAAGTCTGTGCTTGTTAAATTGATCACTCTTTGGTTTAAAAAAGAAAGCCGAAAAAAAAAAAAAAGAAAAGAAAAGAAAAAAGAAAAAAAAAAAAAAAAACACAAAGACATCACTTTGCTGACAAAGGTCCATATAGTCAAAGCTATAGTTTTTCCAGTAGTCATGTACGGTTGAGAGAGTTACACCACTATAAAGAAGGCTGAGCACCGAAGAATTGATGCTTTCAAACTGTGGTGTTGGAGAAGACTCTTGAGAGTCCCTTGGACAGCAAGGAGATCAAATCAGTCAATCCTAAAGGAAATCAGTCCTGAATACTCATTGGAAGGACTGATGCTGAAGCTGAAGCTCCAATACTTTGGCCACCTGATGTGAAGAGCTGACTCATTAGAAAAGACCGTGATGCTGGGAAAGATTGAAGGCAGGAGAAGGGGACAACAGAGGATGAGATAGCTGGATGGCATCACTGACTCGATGGACATGAGTTTGAGCAAACTCTGGGAGATAGTGAAGGACAGGGAAGCCTGGCTTCTCTGTCTGCAGTCCACGGGATCGTAAAGAGTTGGACACAACTTAGTGGCTAAACAACAGCTAGAGGATGAGGGCTTCCCTGGTGGCTCAGATGGTAAACAATCTGCCTGCAATGTGGGAGACTCAGGTTTGATCGCTGGGTTGGGAAGATCCCCTGGAGAAGGGAATGGCAACCCACTCCAGTATTCTTGTCTGGAGAATCCCATGGACAGGGAAGCCTGGCAGGCTCCAGTCCATGGGGTCATGAAGAGTCGGACATGGCTGAGCAACCAACAGTTTCACTTTCACTGGAAGATGAGTTAGGACCACAGGGAGGCACAGTGCATTCCATGTAGTAGAGGAAAAGCATGAACAAATCCTGGAGGCCTTCCCTTCTCATTTTGGAGATGCCCCAGTGGAATCTCACTTGTACGCCCACCAGTCATTATAGCCCTTCATTTTGGTGCTTGGCAGAATCAGCTCTCCCATTCTCAGCTCTTGTCATTTTGAGCAGCTGATCCAGACAGGATGTTGTCATTTTTTTTTAAATCGAGTTACAAATGATATATAACATTGTGTAAGTTGAAGGTGTACCATATGCTGATTTAATACATTTATATATTACTATATACTTATCATTAGAGCATTAACTAACATCTCTATCATGTCACATATTTCCTTTTTGTGGTGAGAACAGTTAAGATTTCATTTATCGGCAACTTAGAGTATTGCTGACTGTAATCATTATGCTGTGAATTAGATGTCCAGAATGTATCTATTTACCTTCTCATTTGACGTTTATACCTTTAAACATTCTCCCCAGCTCCCCTTCCCCCTACCCCTGGTAACCACCATTCTGCTTCTGTTATTAGGAGTTTGGCTTCATTAGATTCTACAGATTAGTACCATAGTTGTTTGTCTTTCTCTGCTGACTTGTTTCACTGAGCATAATGCTGTCAGGGGTCATCTGTGTTGTCACAAATGGCAGAATTTCCTTCTTCCCTATAGTTAAATAATATTTGATTACATACATATGCAACATCTTTGTCCATTCATCCAATGGAGGACACTTAGGTAGTTTCCCTACCTTGGCTATTGTGAATGATGCAATAAACACAGGCATAAAGATAATTTTTCAATATCCTGTTTTCCTTTGTGTGTGTGTGTTTGTGTGTGTGTATCTAGAAGTAGGATTGCTGGATTATGTGATAGTTCTGTCTTGATTGTCAGTCTTCTCTTCCTCATTACATTTTCATTGTTTTACAAAACTGCATGGAGCACACCTTGCCTTTTTTATTTACCTTTTTCCATTCCTCCCAAGACCCTAGAATTTAGTGATCATTCCCTGGCAGGTAGGTCAGAATCCCAGTGACTCATAAGCCATGACCCTTGGAATCACTCCTTCTATTCCAGAGTCTTGTACACACAAGTATAATAATATATGACGCTACTTCCCCTGGAAGGAAGTTAATAAATGTCCACATTTTTTTTTGAAGTCTTTTCCCTTTGAAGTCCTTAAGGAGGAAAAACCCTATTTCACGTGAGGTTTCATGGCTTCTCCTCTAATGGATTATCTTTTGCCCAGATTAGCTTCAATGTGCTCAGCCTGCCTGTAGTCATGGTGCAGGATCTGGGAACTTTGAGGAGAGGGGCAGAGGATCAGAAGCAGCTGCAAACAGCAAGGAAGAAAATATATTAAGCTCCCTGCTTCTCCATGGGTGGTGTATATCACGTAAAACACACCAGTGATTTTCTTTCTACTGAATAGAGATGTTTTTCACCTCTTGCATAATATGTATGTCTAGAGTCTGCATGAGCTGGGAACAAAAACCTTACAATTATTGAGACAGGTCTTAAAATGAACGTATTTTCAGTTCAGTCGCTCAGTTGTGTCTGACTTTTTGCGACCCCATGAATCGCAGCACGCCAGGCCTCCCTGTCCATCACCAACTCCCGGAGTTCACTCAGACTCACATCCATCGAGTCAGTGATGCCATCCGGCCATCTCATCCTCTCGTCCCCTTCTCTCCTGTCCTCAATCCCTCCCAGTTTCAGAGTCTTTTCCAATGAGTCAGGTCTTCGCATGAGGTGGCCAAAGTATTGGAGTTTCAGCTTCAGCATCATTCCTTCCAAAGAAATCCCAGGGCTGATCTCCTTCAGAACAGACTGGTTGGATCTTCTTGCAGTCCAAGGGACTCTCAAGAGTCTTCTCCAACACCACAGTTCAAAAGCATCAATTCTTTGGCGCTCAGCTTTCTTCACAGTCCAACTCTCACATCCATAAATGACCACTGGAAAAACCACTAGCCTTGATTAGACAGACATTTGTTGGCAAAGTAATGTCTCTGCTTTGCAATATGCTGTCTAGGTTGCTCATAACTTTCCTTCCAAGGAGTAAGCATCTTTTAATTTCATGGCTGCAGTCTCCATCTGCAGTGATTTTGGAGCCCCCAAAAATGAAGTCTGACACTCTTTCCACTGTTGCCCCAACTATTTCCCATGAAGTGATGGGACCAGATGCCATCATCTTCGTTTTCTGAATGTTGAGCTTTAAGCCAACTTTTTCACTCTCCACTTTCACTTTCATCAAGAGGCTTTTTAGTTCCTCTTCACTTTCTGCCATAAGGGTGGTGTCATCTGCATATCTGAGGTTATTGATATTTCTCACATCTGCTGGATCATTGAAAAAGCAAGAGTTCCAGAAAAACATATAATTCTGCTTTATTGGCTATGCCAAAGCCTTTGACTGTGTGGATCACAATAAACTGTGGAAAATTCTGAAAGAGATAGGAATACCAGACCACCTGACCTGCCTCTTGAGAAACCTATATGCAGGTCAGGAAGCAACAGTTAGAACTGGACATGGAACAACAGACTGGTTCCAAATAGGACAAGGAGTACGTCAAGGCTGTATATTGTCACCCTGCTTATTTAACTTATATGCAGAGTACATCATGAGAAATGCTGGGCTGGAGGAAGCACAAGCTGGAATCAAGATTGCCGGGAGAAATATCAATAACCTCAGATATGCAGATGACACCACCCTTATGGCAGAAAGTGAAGAAGAACTAAAAAGCCTCTTGATGAGAGTGAAAGAGGATAGTGAAAAAGTTGGCTTAAAGCTCAACATTCAGAAAACAAAGATCATGGCATCTGGTCCCATCACTTCATGGGAAATAGGGAAACAGTGGAAACAGTGTCAGACTTTAGTTTTTTGGGCTCCAAAATCACTGCAGATGGTGATTGCAGCAATGAAATTAAAAGATGCTTACTCCTTGGATTCTGCTGCTGCTGCTGGTGCTAAGTCGCTTCAGCCGTGTCCGACTCTGTGCGACCCCATAGACGGCAGCCCACCGGGCTCCCGTCCCTGGGATTCTCCAGGCAAGAACACTGGAGTGGGTTGCCATTTCCTTCTCTCCTTGGATTCTAGGGGAAGTTAAATATTTGAGAAATTCATTCATTTTCTCTCATATCAGCTTTTGGTTTGACAGGACTGAGCACTTCATCCCTGAGTGGTACCAAAATCCGAGATAAAAATCCTCTGGCATTGAAGGCAACCAAGGATGACTAGACCTGTTCATCACCTATTTATACAAATCAAAGCAATGTACTGAGGTTCAGGGTTACATACAAACATGATAAGGACAAGCGCTTAGGGAATGCTGATTCTAATGAGCTTTCTTCATTTCAGTTCAGTTCAGTTCAGTCGTTTAGTCATGTCCAATCCTTTGCAATTCCATGGAATGCAGCACACCACGTTTCCTTGTCTATCACCAACTCCTGGAGCTTGCTTAACCTCATGTCCATTGAGTCCGTGATGCTATCTAACCATCTCTTTCTCTGTCGTCCCCTTCTCCTCCCACCTTGGATCTTTCCCAGCATCAGGGTCTTTTCCAATGAGTTAGCTCTTCACATCAGGTGGCCAAAGTATTGGAGCTTCAGCTTCAGCATCAGTCCTTCCAATGAATATTCAGGATTGATTTCCTTTAGGATGGACTAGTTGGGTCTCCTTGCTGTCCAAGGGACTCTCAAGAGTCTTCTCCAACACCACAGTTCAAAAGCATCAATTCTTCAGCACTTAGCTTTATTTATGGTCCAACTCTCCCATACATGACTACTGGAAAAACCATAGCCTTGACTAGACGGACCTTTGCTGACAAAGTAATGTTTCTGCTTTTTAATATGCTGTCTAGGTTGGTCATAACTTTTCTTCCAAGGAGCAAAAAGCTTCCAAGGAGCTTCTAACATCATGGCTGCAGTCACCATCTGCAGTGATTTTGGAGCCCAAGAAAATAAAGTCAGCCACTGTTTCCATTGTTTCCCTCTCTATTTGCCATGAAGTGATGGGATCAGAAGTCATGATCTTAGTTTTCCGAATGTTGAGTTTTAAGCCTATTTTTTCATTCTTCTCTTTCACTTTTATCAAGAGGCTCTTTAGTTCTTCTTTGCTTTCTCCCATAAGGGTGGTGTCATCTGCATATCTGAGGTTATTTTTATTTCTCCTGGCAATCTTGATTCTAGCATGTGCTTCATCCAGCACGGCATTTTGCATGATGTACTCTGCATATAAGTTAAATAAGCAGGGTGAAAATATACAGCCTTGATGTACTCCTTTCCTGATTTGGATATCTGCATACAGATTTCTCAGGAGGCAGGTAAGGCGGTCTGGTATTCCTATCTATTGAAGAATTGTCCAGTTTCTTGTGATCCACAGTCAAAGGCTCTGGCATTGTCAATAAAGCAGAAGTAGATGTTTTTCTGGAACTCTTTTGCTTTTTCAATGATCCAGCAGATGTTGGCAATTTGATCTCTGGCTGCTCTGCCATTTCTAAATCCACAGTTCACATACTGCTGAAGCCTCTTGGAGAATTTTGAGCATTACCTTGCTAGCATGTGCTGCTACTGCTGCTAAGTCGCTTCAGTCATGTCTGGCCCTGTGCGACGACTCCATAGACAGCAGCCCACTAGGCTCCTCTGTCCCTGGGATTCTCCAGGCAAGAATATTGGAGTGGGTTGCCATTTCCTTTTCCAATGCAGGAGTGCAAGGTTAAAGTGAAGTTGCTCAGTTGTGTCCCACTCTTTGCGACCCCACGGACTGCAGCCTACCAGGCTCCTCCATCCATGGGATTTTCCATGGAAGAGTACTGGAGTGGGTTGCCATTTCCTTCTCCTACTGGCAAGTGAGATGAATGCAATTGTGCAGTAGTTTGAGCATTCTTTGGCATTGCCCTTCTTTGCAATTGGAAAGAAATATTGACTTTTTCCAGTCCTATGGCCACTGCTGTTTTCCAAATTTGCTGACATATTGAGTGCAGCACTTTCACAGCATCATCTTTCAGGATTTGAAATAGCTCAACTGGAATTCCATCACCTCCACTAGCTTTGTTTGTAGTGATGCTTCCTAAGGCCCATTTGACATTACATTCTAGGATGTCTGGGTCTAGGTGAATGATCACACCATCGTGGTTATCTGGGTCATGAGGATATTTTTTTGTGTTCTTCTGTGTATTCTTGCCACCTCTTATCTTCTGCTTCTGTTAGTTCCATATCATTTTTGTCCTTTATTGTGCTCATCTTTGCCTGAAATGTTCCCTTGGTATCTCTAATTTTCTTGAAGAAATCTCTAGTCTTTCCCATTCTATTGTTTTCCTCTATTTCTTTGCATTGATCACTAAGGATTTCTTTGTTAGAAAACTCAAATGTAGCCTACTGATACTCAAGAAGTAGGCCCTGTGTTTCAAGATCAGTGCATTTTTATTTTAGGCACAATCCTATCCATTGATATTGATTTCAATATAGCGAATTTTCTGAAGGTTTTTGGTTACTCTACAGTGGCCTTACTCTTTCCCTTTTACTCATGTGGAAAAAGACTTACAAGGGATATCATTAACTGAAAAGAAAAACCAAGGCGAAAAATCAAGGCAACTTACTAGACATGGGTTTTAGGATGAGGTTGACTACTCTAAATTTTTATTTTCCATGTGTTGGATTTTTTACCATGTACAGTTCTTTTCCCTTTATCTGAAAAATAAATAACAAAAGTGAACATAAGCTAACAAACCTCTGGGAATTTATATACCAGACATTACAGTGCAAAAGCCTATATATATATATGTTTTTTTTTATATAAATGTTTAATGCAGCATTTGTTTTAACAAAAACTGCAAACAATCTGAATAAACACCAATAAGGGAAATAGTTGAAAAAATTATAATGCATTTACCCAATGATGGTTACAAAATACTGGTTTGTAGGTTAAAGAATTTAGTTGGCTAGAGTATGTTAACAATAGAATAATTTGTTAGAATATTGATGTTATTTGCTTCTGGACATTTCTCCCATGCATTTGATTTTTCAGTCAGTTTAGTTCAGTTGCTCAGTTGTGTCTGCCTCTTTGCAACCCCATGGACTTAGTTGTTTTATGTGCAATTTAGTATTCAGCTTCTTATGCAAATTTAGGCACATATTTTTTTCTTCCTGTTGTTAGAATCAAGCCACAGTATGTAATAAACCTCATTGAATAGGTATCAATAATTTATATTATTAAAAAACTAAATTTAACTCTTTTCCTGTTGTATTTTGGTTGAATGCAGTTTAACTCAATCATTATCGTAATGTGGCTTTAGCCAGTGGAAGCAGTGGTGATGTTGAGAAATGGTAAGCTTCTGATACACAGTTGACCCTTGAATAACAGGTTTGAATGGATTTTTTTTTCCAATAGTAAATACTACAGCAATACATCATCCATGGTTGGTTGACCCACAGATTCAGACCCTCACAATACGGAGGAACACTGGATATAGAGGGCTGACTCTGTTATACTCAGATGTTCAACTGTGTAGAATCAGCACTACTAAACCCCATTGTGGTTCAAGGGTCAATCGTATTTAGAAGGGAGATTCGACAGGATTTGTTGATGAACTTGGTGCAAGATTTAAGACGTGGAGTCAAAGATGCCACCAAGGATTTGGGCTCTACGAGTTGGAAAGATGGAGTTGTCATCAACTGAGAGATCTGAGAGTCAGCAGGGGAATTCAGCTTTGGACATCTTAAGTTTGATATTTCTCTTAGTCACAGTTGGAGGAGTCTAGAATTAATGAGGTCTAATGAGAGCTGTAAATTTGGGAGTCATCTAGCATATAGGTGGTACTTAAAGTCACAAGACTGGATGAGATCAGCAAGGAAGTGAGTTAGATTCAGAACAGGAATAAGAACCGAGCCCTGTGGTTCTCTAATTTTAAGAAATCACAAAGAAGAAAACAAAGGAGAGTGAGCTGCAGCCAGTGAGTTAAAGGAAACGTCCCCTCAAACACCAATTAGAAATTCTTCTTCATCAACAGTTCACTAAAAATTGTATGCTTGTTTTACTCTGAAAGTCAAAAAAGGTAGTAGTCACCACAAATTAAGGATCTGTGATCTTCCATTCATTATAGTCAGTTTAGGAACACAACATTTTGGAAGATATCTTGATGTTAAAGAATATCAATTTGAGCAGAAAACATTTTATCTGTGAGCCTGTACATAAGTAGTTTTTCAGAATTGTATCCCTTTTACAAAATAACATGGTGGATAGATGATAAATAATAGATGATATATTCATTTCCTGAGTCTGCAGTGACAACTTACTACAGGCTGGTACAGGCTGGGTGGGAAGCTTAACAGAAATGCATTCTCTCAGAGTTCTGAAAATCAAGGCCAGAAGCCTGGGATCAAGCAGGGCTGATCCCTTTTGGAGGGCCTGAGGGAGATGAGGTCATTCCATGCCTCTTTCCAAGCTTCTGGCAGCACCTCATAAAACTTAAGTTTCCTTGATGTGCATAACCCTCTGCCTCTGTCTTCATGTGACTTTCTCCTTGTGAGTTTCAAATCTCTTCTTTTCCTACAAGGACACTAGTCATTGGATCTAGGATCCATACAATATCCAGGAGGATCTTATCCTGAGATCCTTAAACCTGTAAAGACTGTATCTGCAAATATGCTCACATCCATAGGTAGAGCAGTTAGTACCCGGACATATCACTGGAAGACACTTTTAAACCCACTACAGATCCAAAGGTCTGCAGAATCAGCAACAAGTTGCTGGCCAGTTCCTAAGGAATACAGCTAGAAGCTGTTGCCAAGTACTAATTTTGTGGGAATACCAGACCACCTGATCTGCCTCTTGAGAAATCTGTATTCAGGTCAGGAAGCAGCAGTTAGAACTGGACATGGAATAACAGACTAGTTCCAAATAGGAAAAGGAGTATGTCAAGGCTGTATATTGTCACCCTGCTTATTTAACTTATATGCAGAGTACATCATGAGAAACGCTGGACTGGAAGAAACACAAGCTGGAATCAAGATTGCTGGGAGAAGTATCAATAACCTCAGATATGCAGATGACACCACCCTTATGGCAGAAAGTGAAGAGGAACTAAAAAGCCTCTTGATGAAAGTGAAAGTGGAGAGCGAAAAAGTTGGCTTAAAGCTCAACATTCAGAAAACGGAGATAATGGCATCTGGTCTCATCACTTCATGGGAAATAGATGGGGCAACAGTGGAAAGAGTGTCAGACTTTATTTTGGGGGGCTCCAAAATCACTGCAGATGGTGACTGCAGCCATGAAATTAAAAGATGCTTACTCCTTGGAAGAAAAGTTATGACCAACCTAGATAGTATATTCAAAAGCAGAGACATTACTTTGCCGACTAAGGTCCATCTAGTCAAGGCTATGGTTTTTCCAGTGGTCATGTATGGATGTGAGAGTTGGACTGTGAAGAAGGCTGAGCGCCGAAGAATTGATACTTCTGAACTGTGGTGTTGGAGAAGACTCTTGAGAATCCCTTGGACTGCAAGGAGATCCAACCAGTCCATTCTGAAGGAGATCAGCCCTGGGATTTCTTTGGAAGGAATGATGCTAAAGCTGAAACTCCAGTACTTTGGCCACCTCATGCGAAGACCTGACTCATTGGGAAAGACTCTGATGCTGGGAGGGATTGGGGGCAGCAGGAGAAGGGGACAGCAGAGGATGAGATGGCTGGATGGCATCACTGACTCGATGGACGTGAGTCTGAGTGAACTCTGGGAGCTGGTGATGGACAGGGAGGCCTGGCGTGCTGCGATTCATGGGGTCGCAAAGAATTGGACTCGACTGAGCGACTGAACTGAACTGAAGGATAAACAAACAGCCTTAAAAAAAATACCTACAAGTAAGAATAAATGTAAGTATTGTTTCCAAATTAACTTGGAGACCATACCAATTTTAATTACTCATCTTTATTGATAAAATAGGTTCCTAGCAGTACATAGTCTCAGACATAAATTTAAGGGTTTTACTTTAAAAAAAAAAGTATGGGATAGAACACTGTTGCTATATAATAAAGCACATGTTTTTAAACACCAAGTTCTTAAAATAATATCCAAGTAAGAAGACCAAGAATAAATTAATTCAACCTATTTGTTTATAAAAATAATTATTTGTCAAGTAATTTTTATAATAGAGCTGCCCCAACAAATTGCCTCAGACTTAATTTCAATTGTGTAGCTAATTTTAATTCTGACTTGGGATAAAAACTCTATGAATGTGCCATCAAATTAAAGGATACTTTCCCAAAAACCAATAGAAAAGTTTAAAAATAAAATTTATTACTTGTTTACAAAATACCAATCAAGGCCTCTGAATGAGAAAATAAATCTGTTTAATGTTTGGGCCCATTTTCTATTCAATCAGTCCCCTCAACTATTCCAAACTTAAGATAAAAAAATTCTGAAGTGAAAAGCAGTTTTTAATTTTACCATATATGAAATTATACATAAAAGTCACCATGTGATTATTAATTTAACAAATTATATACTCCAAAGTAGAATGTTCTATCATGCATATTTTAATATATATTCAATATAAATGAGTACAGTATATTTGATAGTATGACATTCCTACTTTTTCTTCTATAATCACCACAAAATATGAAAAATTTAGATTTTGATTGATGTCAGCACATTTCTATTTCTAGTGGCTTTTAAAAACTTATATATTAGACATACATTTTGTAAAAAGCAAAACAAATACTGATAAATCCAGATTTCCCCTCCTCCCCTGGCACTCCCCAACCCTTTGACTGAAAGATTACAAGAAATACCTTTTGCTTACGTTTATGAAAACCAGATGGAGCTTTGGACCTAGCAAAAAAAATTTTTAATTTTAATTTACTGTTTCTGTATCTCTTAAGAGTAATTTAAAAAAACGGTTCTGAGGCAGAGCAATTCCCAATTTACTGTGAAATTACCACACCTAGCTGGCTGTATCAAACATTCCAACTGTTTGCTAAATGAGCTGCATAATATCCTTAAAGACCAACCAGAGAAGAGAAAAATCTCATCTTCATTACTGATTTGGAGCCAAAACTTTTTCAAAGAAGTAGTTTAACCTACTAAATATGTCTCTTATAAGCTCTTCTTTCTTAGAAAGTAGTATTCCTTCTCTTTCATTCCTGAAATGATATCTCATGTACTTAAGCAAGTCATGGACAACTGTCAGCTCATTATTATGATAAATGAGCTCAAATTAAATTACCTGTTTTATTTATGGTGCATATAAAACATTCCTAACAGCCTTTTAAACTGAACTTTGTTTGACAAAAATTTAAATTAATGAGAAGGTAGACAGGCAATCATTAAAGCTGAAGTCTCATGGTACATAAGCTATTTGTTAACTTTCACCAAATAGGAAGAAAATAATTTAGTATGACGATTTTTCCACTCACAATACTGTGGCAAAATCTGTATATTAAAACTGGGATATTTTTTATGAATTCCAAGACATTTGTCGGGAATATTCATGTGTATCTTAATGTCAACCGAAAGCCAACAGCACCGCTGAAAGCTCTTGTTACGTTCAGCAGTTGCTGTGAAAATCTTTAATTTTGCCAATTACATTTAATTGGCAGAATTACAAAATTCTTATAATTCAAATTTTGTAATTATAAAAATTACAAAAATCTTGTTCACCAATTAACAAAGGTTTAATTTCTGCTTTTCAATTATATTTTGGAATAAAGTCTATGACCATTAACTATGTATTTTTTCATTGCTATCTTTTAAATGTCCTTGCCAGTGCACGGTACATATTATAGAAAAAACAAAACAAAACAAAGGGTAACTTGAGATGGATTTTGCTGTTAATTCATTCACTTAACAAGCCAGTCCCAGTGAGTGTGTTGGAACCTTGTAAGAAGTTCACAGACTTAAAAAGCTCTTCAGCTCTTCCTCAGACTGAGGTCACTACTGGTTACTAACGCTGACAAAGATGTACTTTCTGACACATCCTCTTTCCTAAGGTTCAAAAATGATTCTCGAGTTATTTGAAGAATTTCTCTCAAGCCTTTATTTTCTTGCTATAAGAAAGCAAACAAAAAGAAGCAGTCAGCACAGTGGCTATAATATTAAAAATGTACCTTAAGAAAAACCAAACATATGAAGATATGATAAATAAAAGCAAGTACTGTAATTGGCAGAAATGTATTAAATCAGTGGGTCCCCAACCTTCTTGCCAACAGGGACCAGTCTCATGGAAGACAATTTTTCCATAGGCTGGAGGCGGTGGGTGGGAGGGAAGGAGTTGGTTTCAGGATGATTCAAGTGCATTACATTTATTGGGCCCTTTATTTCTATTATTATTACATCAGCTCCACCTCAGTTAATCAGGCAGTGGATCTTGGAGGTCAGGGAACCCTGTATTAAATGATATATGCCTTTACCAACTTGAATCCAGAGAACACGTGTTCAGTGTCTTCCACCACTGTGAAGGCTTTTTATTTATGCAGCTTCAATTACAGAACTTCAGAAACTGCCTTATTTTATAACACAGTATATATAGATGAAGAGGAGCTCTCCTGGGGGCTCAGTGGTAAAGAATCTGCCTGCAATGCAGGAAACGTGGGTTTTGAACCCTGGGTCGGGAAGATCCTCTGGAGTGGTAAATGGCAACCCACTCCAGTATTCTTGCCTAGGGAATTCCATGGATAAATGAGCCTGGTGGGCCACAGTTCATGGGGTCTCATAAGTGTCAGACACAACCGAGTGACTAAACAACAACATAGATGAAGAAAATAACATCTAGATTTTTATTTGTGTAAACTCAGAAAGTCTGTGAATAATACCCTGGGGCTAACACCTCTTAGTACTTTACTACTTTTATTATTTTCCATGATAGCGTGGAATGCAGGGCAAGCCTGGTTTGCTTTACTTGTGAGGATTTAACAGCAGCAGGCTGGCTGAATATATTGTGCTGTTTAAGAAGGAAAGTAAGCGACCAAATTGAGCACTAGTAAACGACTTTGCCCTTATCTTCTAGATGAGTTACTGTAAGCCCATGGGGTTGCAAAGAGTTGGACATGACTGAGCGACTGAACTACTGTGAGAAATTTTAGACATTTAAGAATAACTATCATAATTTATTTTCTACAGCCTTGTCTTTGGTCTTACTTTCTAAGTTTCAATGGTATAAAGCAGGCATCAGCAAACTATGGCCGGAATTGAGGCCTATTATTGTAAATTACACTGTACTGGAACACAGTTGAGTCCAATCTTATATTGTGTGTGTATGGCTGGTTTTTCGTTTCAGTGGCAGAGCTGAGTACCTATAACAGAGACTGCCTGGTTTTCAAAACTGAAAAGATTTATTATCTGGCCTTTTACTGAGCAAGTTTGCTTACCTTAGTTACAAAGAATGAGAGAACTTTGTACAGTTAGAAAAATCATTTTTGGTCCCCTATAACTAATTTCTCCACCATGATTTCAAAATGAAGGTTTTAAAATTATAAAGGTCACCTCTTCTACCAATTTAAGCTATTAAACAATGACTTGTGCTTTAGCGACTACAAAATAAAGGACAGATGCGATAAAAGCTTTTATGTGAAGTGTTAGTTGCTCAGTTGTGTCTGATTCTTTGCGACCCCATGGACTGTAGCCCTCCAGGCTCTCTGTCCATGGGATTTTCCAGGCAAGAATACTGGAGTGGGTTGTCATTCCCTTTTCCAGTGGATCTTCCGACCCAGGGATTGAATCCAAGTCTCCTGCATTGCAGGTGGATTTTTTACCATCTGAGCCATCAGATGGTAAGAAAGTTTTTATATCCCCTAGAAAAATACAAGTGGCCAAAGAATATTATTTGTGGATTAAAAAAAACTTCCCCCTGCATCATTGTGATCTCTGATAAAATAGAGATAGTTTAACAAATTACTGCTACTGCTAAGTCACTTCAGTCGTGTCCGACTCTGTGTGACCCCATAGACGGCAGCCCACCAGGCTCCCCCATCCCTGGGATTCTCCAGGCAAGAACACTGGAGTGGGTTGCCATTTCCTTCTCCAATGCATGGAAGTGAAAAGTGAAAAGTGAAAGTGAAGTCGCTCAGTCGTGTCCGACCCTCAGCGACCCCATGGACTGCAGCCTTCCAGGCTCCTCCGCCCATGGGATTTTCCAGGCAAGAGTGCTGTTCACCTGGTAACAGAAGCAACACAGGATCAAAAAAAAGTCAATTTTCTCAATGACTGGTATAAGTTTTCTACTGATCTTAGATTCCTACATTACTATATAAATGGTCTTGCATTATTCACCCAAATAACTAGTACCCAGATTAGGAAAAAGAACATTACTAGCATCCCAGAAAGTAAATATTTAAAAATGAGAGATATTTTCTGGCATAAATCTTTGTACAAATAGTTTTCACCGACATGTGCAATTTAAAACTTACTTCAAGTTGAAATATTCGTTCCTGTTCCTTGCAACCCTGTTGCTCATCAATTTCAATGGCTTTCCTCATTACTGCTGCCATTTCAGTTATCTGGTCAACATGTGCTTGTAATTCCTACAAAAAAAGGAGATGGAAGCTGTAAATCAATGAAACATTTTTAAAAAAGCCTCTTTTTATGAAATCTACATTACTACTTGATATGAATGTTAATACCTTTACATAAATGTAATATATCAAACAGATATTTACAAGACTGTTGACTGAAGATAAATGTCCTTGTGAAGTCAGATTTCTGTTAGGACTAGGATTAAGGATAAGCAGCACAAGATATCTAAACCCACAAACAGGAAGAATACTCATTTCACATTCCTCTCACCATAAATGATAAGCAACATTTTCTTTTTCGTACCTACATGCCCCATGACCAAACTAATGGGAAAGATATATATGCAGTATCTATTCCTTCCTGAAGTCTTCATGATTTATAAATATATCCTATGTTGCTCACCGGCAACTGAGGGTTACTTTGTTACACTAAGGCCAAAACTTAAATATAGAAGTTGACAGTTTCCCACATAAACATTCAGTCTCTTAAATAGTTGTATATACTCTATTTGGAAAAAGGATTTGAACAAGACCCCTCAAAACCTACAACACTAGTAAACTGTGGAAGGACTATAAATATTCAAACAGACAACAAATAGGAATATCTTTAGCAAACCACAAGTTTAATATCTTAAGTAACAAAAATACAGATCCTTCTATTATTTTAACATAATCTATACAAACCTAGTACACAGAAAGAAGCCAAAATAAGTTACACTGTTCAGTACAGTGCTATTTAAATTGAAATTACTGGAAGTCAAATACATTTTAAGATATTAACAATTCAGCCCCTCAGTTGCACTGCTGACATTTAATAGCCACATGTGGCTGGTGGCTTCCAATTTGAATAGCACAGATAAAGAACATTTCCATCACTGCAGAAAGTTCTATTAGACAGCTCTGGATCAGACTATGATGGTAAGAATGCTATCAAGACAAACAACTGTCATGTCCTATAACAATTAAAAAAAAAATTACAATCCCTCCTACTATAAAGGGAGCCTAACGTTTAAAAGCAAGTCAAGTACAGGTAACTGCAGCAGCAAGTCAGATAAGGATAATGAGTAAAAATTTTGAATACCAACAGCTTTCTCAGTTTATGATTTGATGTCTTATGGCAACTACAAGGAAACGAATAATCATTTGCCTCTACAATGGAAGAAAACAAGAAACTACATTTTTCAGTACAGTCTGTTCTAACAAAACCAGCATAAGAAAAAAAAACCTCAATACAAACAGGAGGGTATTTTTACAGGCCTGGTTCCTGGATGATCCACTTATTACAATAAGATCTTTAGGGAAATATACAATCTCTTAAAAGGCACAATAGGGCAAGATCTGTGCTTTCAAAATGTTTTAAAAGCAAGAAGTGCTAGCAACAAAATCTTTGCACTCTCGTGAAATAGCATTCGAGGAAAAAAAGACAAAACACAACAGACACAATGGAGAGGTTGCTACTATACTTAATTGTAACACCTAAAAAAGGTAATTTTATTTTATTGTGAATGCAAATTAAAGGACTATAAACTATGGAAAATCTGAATTAAAACAGTTCATTTAACTGTTTGACTGAACAAAATTTTTACAAAGTCAGATTAAAATTACTGTCAAGAAAATGTCTTTGATGTCCAGAAAAAGGACAACCATTTGAAGCATCCTAAAATTTTGCAGCTACAGTTAACTAGAACAACAAAATGAAAGGCTGGCCTAAAGAACCTTTAAAGCCTATAATTACCTAACAGGCTATGTATAATGCAATATACAGCGAATTCATGACAGATTTAAAGTTTCTACACTAAGTATTTTTGCAAGGCTATCAAAAGCATAGTGTTTTTTAAAAGCAATTTCATTTATTTGCTGATTTAATTTGGGAGAATTCAATGTAAAAGAACTTTTTAAATGCCCCCCCGATCCACACCCCCAAAGTTGACTGTTTTATTTAGTGTACATTCTGATTTGCTTCCAAGTGCCTCCTCTCCAGTCCATGTTGAGGTGCTTCAAGGATGTGTCGAGATGCACCAAGGAAGAATCCTTCGGAGCTGTTACGATGCACCATGTCAATCTGTAGTACAGAGTCATTATAATGTTAATACGGACAATATCCGTAATTTCAAAACTGAATGAGTGTTAGTTCATGCGAGTTAGCCAACTGTTGGAAATGTTTGTTTTTTTAAGATTTCCAAAAAGGTAGTAGTTCAAAAATAATGTAAAAATGAGTGTTTGAATGAAAATGAGTTCTCCTCAAACTTTTTATTGGCTTTTAAATGTGTGCTCAAAAACTTCTAGGTGAGGGCAGAATTCTGTTACAGTAGTCTCAACAGAGCCTCTTACTCCAAAATGCTGTTAAGTGTAACTCTGTGTTTTACCCAAAAATGTGTTATAAAATTATTTTTGCGTTTAGGTGTATCAGAGCACTAGTACTTTAACATATTCTGGAAGCTCATACTTCTCGTGCAAGTTTCTCTGCTCACCCATTTCTGCTTGTTAAGCCCCCAAATTAATTCGAGGCTAGATTTAGATGGATTTGCTAGCTTTCCTTGCCACTTTCCCAGATTCTCCTCGTGAGAACTAAACTTGCTTCCTCTAGCACTCCAGTAATAATCCAGGTCTCTATTTAGGATTCATCACATCCTACCTTATGTTAGATAATCATGTTTGTATCTGTATCTCCCAATGCATTGAAAGGTCCTATGGTAGAATAATAAAACTTAGTCATTCATCTCATTATGATAACTAAGCCAGTGCAAGTGTTAATAAATATTTGTTTGAATCAAAGCATCTCCTTTTTGGGAAAAATCAAAATCACAAACATTAATATGTATTAGTTAGAATTAATAACAAGTAACCAAACTGTTATTTCATGGAAGGCAAGAATCAGCACTTAGAAGAAGAATTTCATCTGCATAATGAAAAAGAATGGCTTACAGCTATCTTAAGACATGTTTGACTTGCTAATTAATAAAACAGCTGTAATGAATGGTAAAATCTCATGTGTCTTAGAAAACATTTGCTTCTGACATAGCTGCTACCACAAGGGACTAGTTACCTTCAGTATCTTAT
The DNA here is from genome assembly GCF_001704415.2 of Capra hircus. NCBI lineage: Eukaryota > Metazoa > Chordata > Mammalia > Artiodactyla > Bovidae > Capra > Capra hircus. The sequence continues at coordinate 81,447,890 of NC_030812.1, forward strand.
TCTTAAGCACTTGCTTGCCAGAGTATTCTCTGCAGATCTTAAAAAATTTGTTAGGTTGTTAAACACAAGGGCCTTTTGGAATGTCTCAAGAACATACTTATTTTACCAATAATTTTAAGTCAGTTCATATTTGTACCTTAAAAAAACCTCTTAAATTACATATTCAAAATAAAATGTTTTTATAATGATATTAACAATAGATACATTTTATACTCAAAAGATTGCCACTTGACTATCCAAGGTTCCTTTTGGTTAGGAGATAAATAGCATAATTAGATAATATTAAAACTACATTTGTTAACTTATTATTATACTGTTTGACACAAGAGCTATTACTAACTTCCTTAATATGGAAAGTTGAATTTACATGTTAAAGCAATTTACTAGATATTTATTTTTAGTAGAATTAATAATAAAAAATACCTAAAAGCACCAAGATGGAATATTTTAAAGAATCTAAAAAGTGTTTTAATAATTAAGAAAGATAAAAATACATTATAACAGTCAATCCTTCTTAAATAACACTCATTATAACTAATAAAAAATAGCTCATCATTATCCAATAGAGATAATGGCCTTGTAATCACAATCTATTCTAAAAATCAGTTTAAAATAAAATGTAAATGGTAAAGGACTATGCTATCTTTTCACAGCAGCTGCTAGCAAACACGGGGATCACAACTAGTAAGATGAACAGCAGAAACAACGTTGATTTCTAGCCAGTTCAGCTCTGTCTCTAAAAATGTTGTTGAGTGGTATGTGATGGAGGATGGGATGGGTGGGAAGGCAATATATATAGTATATTGTTTCTTTTCCTCCCCCCACCCCTTCGTGCTTCCATTAATAATCAGGAGTATCTATAGTCTGGATGAATTAGCCTCATTCAGAAGACAGTCTTAAAAACAAATCTAACTTTAGCTGTTTTCGGGTTTTTAAAAAGATTTTGGGGCATTTAATTTTCACTTTTGCAACATATACCAATATACAAGTTAGAAGAAATATTTCTTTGAAGCAGGTAACATTATAATTTTGAATAATTTGAATTGAATAGACTTACCTTTATTTCCCAAATAATGTTTACTTTTTAATACATATTTTAAGCTACTAGGGAAGAATGTAAGTTTGAAGACTAAATCAAACAGAAAATGACACATAACATGAAAAAAATAAGGAAAAGAAGAAAATGTCAAAAAGAGAAATATTCAATATCATGTAAGACACCTGTGATTTTTTAAAAATCTGAACACAAGTTAATTGATTGTTCTTTTTTCAAATTATATTTACAGAATGGGATTACCTTAGTGTGTTGCTCTTTTAACTTCATTATTATTCCTGGATCATCTTTTTTGCTAGCCATTAGCAATCTAAACATTTGCTCTCGATACTTGCTCATTATAAGTTCCAAGGCAGATTGATGTTCTTCCAGGGATGTACGTAATTCTATCAAGAGTAACAGTATATTTTATTTAAACTTGAGTTTAAAATGCATAATGTATTCTCTTCCACATCATATTTTTTAAAAAGCAACTTATAAAGGGGGTATTTCATAAAGAAAATATGAGGTACAAAAATCTAGCCATATGGAAATAAAGGACACCAAATGGAGTCCTTTATTAGTTTTCAAAATAACCATTTTAAGCTCATTTTTTTTTAGAATCATTTTAACAACTACTGAACAACAACTGAGGGTCAGATCATGCTCTATATTAGGAATACCAAAAGGCCATAAATTTCAGAGTTTAGTGGAGAAAACAAAACATAATTATAAAACAGTGTGGTAAGTGCAGAGTGGAACTCTACCCTAAAACATACAAACATATAAAAAGTCTGTGAGGGAAAATTGGTGGAGGCTTCACAGAAGTATAGTAGTGAGATGAATGTACATTCCTTCAGTTGAAAAATAAAGGACAGGGCAGTCTAAGCAGGGAGGCACGAAAGTGGATGGTATGTTCGGGAACCTGTTCAGGGTGGCAAGAGCAAAGGTCTCATGGAGAAGGGAGGTATGGGAAGAATACGAAAAAGAAGGCTTAGAGTCAACTTTGAAGGCCTCTGGATAAGGAAACAGTACAGTGATGGTTCTTAAGCAAAAGAACAACATGACCAGATATGTTTTTGTAAAATCAGTCTGATGACTGTGCTGAAGATGGACTGGAGCGGAAAGAGACTGAAATCAAGGAGACCAATGAGAATACTTCAGGCCGGAGACTATAAACACCTAAGCAAGGGACTGCAGAGAATGAAACTGAGTTATTTCACATGTAATAATTTAAGTGGTACAAATGGATATTGAAGGTGAGAGCCTAAGATGATTCCAAGTAAGGTAGACAAGCATTCATATGTAGGATAGGATAAAGAGAAATATATGTAATTGAAGCATAATGGACTAGCGAAAGTAACTTTAACTGGCTATTTTCCCATTGAAAAAATATTAACTGATCCAAATTCAATAGTGCAATTGGAGATTAAAGCTCACTTTTGATATGCTATAATCAGTGATAATATAGCTTACCTTTGTTCTCCTGTTGCAATTCTCTGATTTGTCTGTTTTCTTGCTGGATTCCCATAACTAATGTGGACCGTGGCCGATGTCTTGCAACTTCATTAAGTTCTTGAATTTCTTCTTGATACTAATGAAAAGATTTTTTTTCAAGACATAAGAGAGTATATTTGAAAATACGTTATCTTATATATGTGTATATATATGTGTATATTTCATAAGGAATTCTTACAGCTCAACAATAAAAAGAAAAAGAACCCGATTAAAAAATGGGCAAATGACTAAGTTCTGAGGATGCAATGGGCATCATGGTGTTTAAAGTTAACAATACTATATTATATATTTGGAATTTGACAAGAGAATACATCTTAAATATTCTCACCATATACAGTAATTACATAATTATGTGAGGTGACAGAAGTATTAACTAACCTCATGATTAGTAGGTAATGATTCCACAATATATACATGTGTATTGTATATCTTAAACTTACACAATGTTGTACATCAAGTATATCTCAATAAAGCTGAAGAAAATGGGCAAAGGATTTGAAGAGACATTTCTCTAAAGATGATACACAAATGGTCAATAAACACATGAAAGATACTTAACATCATTAGTCATTAAGGAAACACAGCTCAATGTAACAAGGGGATAGCACATGACAGCCACTAGGATGACCTTCATCAAAAAACAAGTAATAATAATGAGTTTAACAGAGGATGTGCAGAAATTGCTATCACCTATATATTGTTGATGGGAATGTAAAATGACATAGCTGTTTTGGAAAACAGACAGGCAGATCCCCAAAAAGTTAAACACAGAGGTATAAGACCCTTCTATTCTACAGCTAGGTATATACCCAAGAAAACTGAAAACAGATGTCCACATAGAAATGTATATACAAGTACTCACAGCAGTATTATACATAACTGCCCCAGAAGAAAAACAATCCAAATGTTCATCAACCAATGAATAGAGAAACACAAGGTGTTATATCCTTACAATGAATATTATTAACATTTAGCAATAAAAAGGAATGAAGTACTGATACATAATAGGACACAGATGAAAATGAAAACTTAAAAAAACAGTCACAGTAAGTCACATATGGTACTATTCCATTCATACGATATGGTTAAAACAGGCAAACCTATAGACTGACAGATTCATGGTTGCCAGGAATCAGGGAAAGGGAGACTGAGGGAGCAGCTTTATGGGTAATGAAGTGTTCTAAAATTAACAGTGATTATGGTTGCAGAGCATGTGAATATACTAAAATTCAATCAACTGCACCCTTCAAAAGGGTGAACTGTAGGGGACTTCCTTGGTGGCCCAGTGGTTAAAACTCCATGCTTCCAGCAGATGTGGGTTCGTTTTGTGGTTGGGGAACTAAGATCCAGCATGCCATGTGGTGCAGCCAAAAAAATTTTTAAATAGGGTACATTTTATGGTATGGTTCTTAACTCTGGTTGTCAACCCCCCCGCCTTTTTTACAACTCAATACAAGACATGTATATTCACTGGAATGCATGAGTCAAGCTAGACAGGGAGGTATGTAACGTGTTTAGGGCAGCAGAACTTTGCTGCAAAACAAAATATGGGGCTGGCCAAAAAGTTTAGGCTTTCCCATAAGATGTCATGGAAAAGTCCACATGAACTTTTCAGCTAATCCAACAGGTAAACTTGCTTCACTTTTTCAGCAACTTTGTTAAAATCAGTACCCCCAGGTTGCTGTCTCCTTTTACAAAAGAGAGGTGCTTCATGAGACTAAGCTATAAATATATATTTTCCTACAGTGATTTCCATCATAGTTTCAGAGATTCTATAGTTCTCTTAAAGTTAAAATCTTAACTTAAAGTTAAAATCAGAAGAGGGCTTAAAATAGTAGTTCAACTTCACAGCCCACTGGAAAGCTCTTATACACAATGGTAAGGATAACAAGAAGTGAAGCCCTTTTCATTCCTTAAGGTAGCAAGTATAAACGAATAGGGCTTCTCAGGTGGCTCAGTGGTAAAGAATCCACCTGCCAATGCAGGAAATGCAAGTTCAATTCCTGGGTTGGGAAGATCCCCTGGAGTAGGAAATGGCAACCCACTCCAGTATTCTTGCCTACAAAATCCCAAGGACAGAGGAGCCTGGTGGGTTATAGTCCATGGTGTCGCAAAGAGTTGGACACGACTGAGCACACACACACACACACACACACACACACACAAATGCAGTAACCGCAAAAGGCGAAAACAAGATATTGCTTTGCATCATCTTCAAAAACTATTTTATTATTAAACAGCACCACCAAAATATTCTCATAAAAATATTTATACATTATAAAAATAGGAGACAGAACAAAGAATGTGTCACTATTAGTAAAAGATATTATCTCACCTTTGTCAAATGTATTTAGACCTAAAAAAATTCATGTACTTTCCAAACTCAAATCTGCATCACTGTAGGAAATTAAGAGATCAAATCTATGGTTTTAGAAGATATATATATACATACATACATGTCAGTTGACCTTGACAAAATTATATTTCAATCTAAAGTAAACTAAAACATACAAGTCAAGCTACTTTTAAACTTCAGAAAACATTAAAAATAAAATACTAGTTAAGCAGAAGTTTGTAATAAAAGCAACACATAAATGTCAGTGACGGTCTTTTAAAAATAGAATCAACAGGGGGAAAAAAAATCAAACCTGCTTCATAGCCTCTACTCGCTTGTTGAGAGCCGTGGTTTGCTCAATCAAAGATTCTGCTGCATCGTCATGGTCTCTCAACCTTTCAACAAGGGCTTTAGCATCAGCAAGCGCCTTCTCAATGGTGCAACTCATTTCTAAAGGAATACACAGGGTTAAAAATGAAAAACAGATTCAAAAGAAAGCTGGCATATCAATCTTATTCTAGTTCCACTTTAACACACATTATGCTTAAGCTATATTTGTTACTGAATCGTTCACTGTCTCAGGATGAAAACCATCTAAGAACACATGTGGTTTTGATCCTGTTAAGATGGAACAAACTTGAAAGTGACTTTATAATATTCAAAAAATTATACACAACATATATAAATATATATAATTATATATTACATATATACATATATGTGTTTATATATACACATTATATATATATGTATGTATGTGTGTATACATATATATGTATGTATATATATATATACACACATAGGGCTTCCCTGGTGGCTCAGAGGTTAAAGCGTCTGCCTCCAGTGTGGGAGACCTGGGTTCGATCCCTGGGTTGGGAAGATCCCCTGGAGAAAGAAATGGCAACCCACTCCAGTATTCTTGCCTGGAGAATCCCATGGACTGAGGAGCCTGGCGGGCTGCAGTCCCCGGGGTCACAAAGAGTCGGACATGACTGAGTGACTTTACTTACTTTACATATATATATATATATATATATGTTTGAGAACAAAATCAGAATGTATTTAAAACACCCTGAATATACAGTGGGGACAAAAGTGTACATTCACTAAATACATTTTATGTTATATAGACTCCTCTATTCATAGGATTCTTCAGGCAAGAATAGTGGAGTGGGTTGCCATTCTCTTCTGCAGGGGATCCTCTCAACCTAGGGATCGAACCCATGTCTCCTGCGGCTCCCATATTGTAGGCGGATTCTTTAGCGCACTGAAGAACTGATGCTTTTGAACTGTGGTGTTAGAGAAGACTCTTGACTTGGACTGCAAGGTGATCAAATCAGTCAATCCTGAATATTCACTGGAAGGACTGATGCTGAAGTTGAAACTCCAATACTTTGGCCACCTGATGGGAAGAAGTGACTCACTGGAAAAGACCTTGATGCTGGGAAACATTGAAGGCAGGAGGAGAAGGGGACAACAGAGGATGAGATGGTTGGATGGCATCACCGACTCGATGGACGTGAGTTTGAGCAAGCTCTGGGAGTTGGTGATGGACAGGGAAGCCTGGCAGCTGCAGTCCACGGAGTTGCAAAGAGTCGGACAAGACTGAGCAACTGAACTGAATGTTATATAGAAATTGCACTCTTCGTGAGGGCAATCCCTATCTTGCCATTTGTGAAAAAAGGTCATTTTATTATTTTGCATTCTGCAGTCAGTGACTGTCAGGTCTCCGAGCATATGACCCCTCCTAGCCTCTGCTTGGTCAGGTGACCTCAGACACCATCCACAAACGTACACTACTAACCAGCCAAAGCGGCCTCTACGTGTCATGCTACACTAAAGGATCAACCTCCTTCTGGAGGAACTTCAGCTTCTCATAGAAAAATTCTTAATAATTCTAACTCTTGTACTTTCCTTAGTAAATGGCAAAGGAAGTGTTAACTTAGAACAACACTGGCCATTATGGGAAACTTCTGATATGTTAAAATCAGTAACTAAAATGTATAAAAGGAGCTGAAAAACTAGGAGACAAAACATAACACAGCCAATAGTTAGCTTCTTCAACTGATATGCCGAGACCTCAAAACAAAATTTTTATTTTAAAATCTCTCAAAAACTTTAACATTCTGACTTATCACTCTTGAATTTTTCTCTTTCTACTGTTTTGCCTTATTTTCTGTTAATACATGAGCCACTCTTTACGATTTTCTCAAAAAATAAAATTACTTTGTAATGTTTCTATGTCATAAGCCAAATCTATAGCAATTAAATTAAAACTCATGTGTAGAACAAAGTTAAGGGCTATAATTAAGGATTTTCACCAAGTTTAGTAAGACAGAATATAGGTCTTTTTAAGATACTACTACATGGGACTCGTTAGGTTAATTGTTAGCCCCTCAGATACAGAAAAATGCAGCAAGAGATTTAAATAAACCAACTGTGTAACATTTTAAAAGAAAGAAAATACAACACATCCCACCATTTTAGCAGGCTTTCATTAAGATTATACCTAGCAAAGATTCAAAATTGCAAATTAAATAAAGATGAAAAAAAATTCAAACAGTATTCTTGGCTGTACCCAACAGCTGAAGCAGAGAGTATATTGTCCTGTTTTTATAAACAGGTTCAAAGCTGAATAAAAAGATTTAATCAAAATAAAATAAAACTGCCAATTTATAAAATGTTCCCTATATGACCAGACATTTCCAGAGATCTTTAAGAATTAAGTTGGAAAGTAATACAACTTCTGTCTCTCTAGATAAAACAAGCAAAAGATTTGTCTTCAAAGATTTAGGAGATTTAGATAAGGGCACTTCAAAATACAACAGCAAAAGGGCCACTAAAGGAACCAATTCTTACTGTAGGTTAAAACACGAAAGGACAGTCATTAAAATCTACCTAAGATGTCCTCCAACAAGGCCTTGCCCTTCTGGAATTACCTAAAATTAGAGCTAGGCAACAGTACAGCTTTCTCCAGTATTCTTGCCTAGAGAATCCCAGGGATGGGGTCACACAGAGTGGGACACGACTGAAGCGACTTAGCAGCAGCAGCAGCAGCAGAGCTAGGCAACAGTACAGCTTTCTTATTTATATGGGGGTCACTATATCTCTATGGGGGGCGTCCCTGGTGGCTCAGAGGATAAAGCGTCTGCCTGCAATGTAGGAGACCCGGGTTCGATCCCTGGGTTGGGAAGATCCCCTGGAGAAGGAAATGGCAACCCACTCCAGTATTCTTGTCAGGAGAATCCCATGGACAGAGAAGCCTGGCGGGCTACAGTCCACGGGGTCACAAACAGTCAGACACGACTGAGCGACTTCACTTTCACTTTACTTTCATCTCTCTATGAGTGAGTGTTAGTTGCTCAGTTGTGTCTGACTCTTTGTGACCCCACAGACTGTAGCCCTCCGGGCTCCTCTGTCCATGGGATTCTCCAGGCAAGAATACTGGAGTGGTTAGCCACTTTCTGACCCAGGGACTGAACCTGAGTCTCCTACATTGCAGATTCTTTACCATCTGAGCCACCAGGGAAGCCCCTATATCTCCATATCTCCCATCAATTCCACTAACTATAGAACATCAGATTTTTTAGAGTAAAATTACATTTAAAAACAGAAAAAAATGTCTTACAGTAAAAATAACTGGTTGCAACAGGTGTTGAAAGAAAATAAAAAAGCAAAGTCTAGAGAAAGCTGTAAAAGATTTGAGATGTTTATCTTGATTTAACAGAACAACTCAGGTATGAGGACCTTGACAGTCCGAGGTCCCAACATGTAAATGACATTATTGGGACTAATATCAGAAGAAACCTCCTTATGCTTTGCAATAACATGACATCTACAAACAATAGCTAGGCTGTGTTTCCAAATAAAATGCACTAAAGTTCCCACACAGCATGAGGTGACAGGTGACCGATTACCTATACTGTGTGTAATTCAGTAAGCTGCCCTCTCCCCAAAAGTTATACTCTCAGAATTCTCTGGGCAAAGGAATCTGTAGATGAACTGAAACAGAGCCCTGAATCTAGATGCAATCTTTTCAGATAATGATAAATCCTTCTTTCTGAAATATGAAAAAGTTAAGCAGTGTCTGGGGTTACCAACCTGACAACAGGTTAGACAGGGAGATATAAGGGCTTCCCTGGTGGCTAAGACAGTAAAGAATCTTACCTATCCCCAACGTTTTGCCTTTATCTTTAGTTCATTTGCTGTTTATTTGTATGTGTGGAAGATATCTAATTATATTTTCCTTTTCTCATGGAGACAACAAATTGTCCCATTTCCCATTTTTTGGACAGTACGTTTCTCCCCATCGAAATTTTAATGCCACACCAGTTGTATGTTTTCTCAATAAATGTATGGGTATGTTTCTGAGCTATTTCTGGATCTATTTATCTATCAGTAAGCTGCCTCAGCTGTTAGATTCCAACTGTTGGTAGCTTTCTGAACCGAAGGGATACAACCTTATACTGAATCTTGCTCATTGGGATAACTGTTATCCCCATTTTATCAATTAAGAAATAGACTCAGGACTTGAACAGAAAAGAGCTGACTGACAGTACCATGCAGCAAGGAAGGAGCCAAGCGAGTACCAGAAAGAGAACTTCTGATCCCAGTCTAGGGGATGTTCATCAGCCAAGATGGCTCTCCAGGGCTCTGCCTGCTTCTACCTATATAAAAACTACCGTGAAAAAAAAAAAAAAACTACCGTGGTGTCCTGGGTGGAAAAACAAAAATTCCTTGATGCTACTCCACCAATGAGTCTGCCAAAATATTACATAAACTGCACTGCAAACCAGCAGTAGAAAATAAGTGGAAGTGTAAATGAAGATGAAAAAATAACAAATTTCTAATATCCTACCTCATAACCATAAGAAGCCTAGCACTTATTTTAACCAGTCATCAGAGTTAATCTGAAAGACCGTTAAAAACAAAAAAATGAGATGATGAAAATGATCATCAAATGGATCACCAAATGGAGTCACTTATGCTAAGCCCCAACCCTTCATTCTTTCTGGAGTTATTTCTCCACTGACCTCCAGTAGCATATTGGGCACCTACTGACCTGGGGAGTATCTCTTTCAGTATCCTATCATTTTGCCTTTTCATACTGTTCATAGGGTTCTCAAGGCAAGAATACTGAAGTGGTTTGCCATTCCCTTCTCCAGTGGACCACAATCTGTCAAACCTCTCCACCATGACCGCTGGATCATGGAAAAAGCAAGAGAGTTCCAGAAAAACATCTATTTCTGCTTTATTGACTATGCTACAGCCTTTGACTGTGTGGATCACAATAAACTGTGGAAAATTCTGAAAGAGATGGGAATACCAGACCACCTAACCTGCCTCTTGAGAAATCTGTATGCAGGCCAGGAAGCAACAGTTAGAACTGGACATGGAACCACAGACTGGTTCCAAATAGGAAAAGGAGTACGTCAAGGCTGTATATTGTCACCCTGCTTATTTCACTTATATGCAGAGTACATCATGAGAAACGCTGGGCTGCAAGAAGCACAAGCTGGAATCAAGATTGCAGGGAGAAATATCAATAACCTCAGATATGCAGATGACATCACCCTTATGGCAGAAAGTGAAGAGGAACTAAAAAGCCTCTTGATGAGAGTAAAAGAGGAGAGTGAAAAAGTTGGCGTAAAGCTCAACATTCAGAAAACGAAGATAATGGCATCTGGTCCTATCACTCCATGGGAAATAGATGGAGAAACAGAGGAAACAGTGTCAGACTTTATTTTGGGGGGCTCCAAAACCACTGCAGATGGTGACTGCAGCCATGAAATTAAAAGACACTTACTCCTTGGAAGAAAAGTTATGACCAACCTAGATAGCATATTCAAAAGCAGAGACATTACTTTGCCGACTAAGGTCCGTCTAGTCAAGGCTACGGTTTTTCCAGTAGTCATGTATGGATGTGAGAGTTGGACTGTGAAGAAGGCTGGGCGCCGAAGAATTGATGCTTTTGAACTGTGGTGTTGGAGAAGACTCTTGAGAGTCCCGTGGACTGCAAGGAGATCCAACCAGTCCATTCTAAAGGAGATCAGCCCTGGGATTTCTTTGGAAGGACTGATGCTAAAGCTGAAACTCCAGTACTTTGGCCACCTCATGCAAAGAGTTGACTCACTGGAAAAGACTTTGATGCTGGGAGGGATTGGGGGCAGGAAAAGAAGGGGACGACAGAGGATGAGATTGCTGGGTGGCATCACTGACTCAATGGATGCGAGTCTGAGTGAACTCCGGGAGTTGGTGATGGACAGGGAGGCCTGGCGTGCTGCGATTCATGGGGTCGCAAAGAGTTGGACACGGCTGAGAGACTGAACTGAACTGAACTGAAGCTAAGCCCCACATCACCAAACCAAGACTTAACTTATAGTTCTGGCCTCTTCCAGAAATGGAACCTTAAATCACTCAATCAGGAATCATTATGAGGTCATTTGCCTGACAGATCCCTGCCATCCCCTAAAGGAAATGACCTTGTCACAGCCAACCTGCTTTTTGCTAGTATAACTTCCTTGTTCCTTTTCCTATAAAAGTGTCTCATTTTGTACAGCTCCTTAGAACTCCTTTCTGCTAGGTGGGGTGCTGCCTGGTTCATGAATTGTTGAACAAAGCCAAAAAGATTTTCAAAGTTTACTCAGTTGAATTTTGTTTTTTAACAAGACCAACTAGGTTTTTTGAAACTATAATTAACATCCACTTGAAAAAAAAATTCTCTAGATTGCATAATGAAATACTCCTATCAAAACGAACTACATTTAAAATCTGTTTTGTAACGATAAAAACTTATTTATTCAGGGAAAGTGTTAGCTGCTCAGTCGCGTCTGACTCTTTGCAACCCCATGGACTGCAGCCTGCCAGGCTCATCTGTCCATGGGATTCTCCAGGCAAGAATACTGGAGTTGGTGGCCATTCCAGGGGAATCCCCCTTCTCCAGGGGATCTTCCGAACCTAGGGATCGAACCTGGGTCTCCTGCATTGCAGGCAGATTTTTTACCATCTGAGTCACCAGGTAAGCCCAATTCTATTCAGGGTAAGGGATTATAAAAAGCAGGTAATTAAAAGCATACTTTTATTAGCACTTTAGATAAACAGTGACAAAATTTCTAAGAATCTGCATGTTTATTTCCTATATGTGAAACCACAGAAAAGTTTAAATATTTTATAATGTGCATTTACTTTGCAACATTTTTGGAAACCGCTGTGCTTCTCTCCCTCCCCGAGTCCTCCCTTTTTGTTGGTAACTGCAGTGGGAGGAAGATTTGTTTTCCCATTCTCTGACAAGTTTTAAATTAAAAAGATATTCTTAATTTATCTATTTTTAAGTGTGCGTCTTAACTAGTCATACTTAACTAGTGTACTTACTTACATTATCTTCTACAGGTAGGTTCAGACTGCAGGTAAAAATTTTTTAAAGCAGTTCCTGGTCCTACTCCCCTCCGCCCCCCGCCCCTTCATGTTAAGCACATTCTCGCCCACTCTACCAACCAAAGACATTTGCAGTCAGACTCCTGGCAGAGTGTTCAGAACATTCTGCTGCTGATAAAAACCACCACCCACCCAAGAAAGAAACTGCCAGCTGTTTACTTTTAGACTTTGGTTAAGAAAAATTTAAAGAAATTAAAATCATTCTTCTTTCTCTTTTATCCACAAATCCATTATCCTACAGCTGGAACCACAGAGAAATACTGTGACCACTGACATACCACAGATGTGTCTATAAATGTCAACAATCTAGTTTGGTTAAAAATTTTTATTGTTCGGCAGAGGCCTCTAAAGTTACTTTGTAGAAAATATTAACTGACACCCATGGAGGTACAAAAATGAAAGGCATAGTTATGGTTTCCTTAGAAATTTACGGAGATCAAGAAGGAAACATGTAAATTATAAATTATGTACTTTTAAAAAGCACTTTACACACACACATCACTGTATTTGAAAGCACAAAAATTTTTCACTGTCCTTGAAAATAACGGAATGAACACATTTAGAGTTTTATGAAGCAGCTTTTTGAAGAAAATGAATTTTTAAAGTTAGAAGAAACAGAATTTGAAAACAAGGACAGGTGAAGTTTTATTTTTTTCAATTACATGTTTCCTTGGAATTGTGACTAAATATAAGTTCATATACATATATGTTCAAACAAGTATGACAATTTAAGAAGAAGCTAATCTAACCTAAACCAGTTATTTCTAACCTATGGGCAAGGAATCACTGGAAGGGTGGCACAGATGTACATGCACTAAGCATGGTCTGTAGTCTAAATATTTCTCTCATACCTATATATCCCATCATTTTTATTAGACAGAGACAGCTAATAAAATACAAAATCATGTAAAAGCATAATAGTTTCGTGCCACGATGCACAATCTCAACTAACAGATACTAAAAATACAATTACTTGTGTGTTAGTGGTACAGAATTTCCTCATACTCAAAACTGGTCAGCATTTTTTAAACTAATATATAAGGTTTCTCTGGCTCTAAAATTCTACATTTTTTGAGGATGCTAAGGACTCCTACTTGATATTATAAATGGGGCTTCCCAGGTGGCTCAGTGGTAAAGAATACACTTGCCAATGCAGGAGACTTGGGTTAAAACCCTGGGTCAGGAAGATTCCCCTGGAGTAGGAAATGGCAATCTGCTCCAGTATTCTTGCCTGGAAAATTTCAGAAACAGAGGAGAACTGGGGGACTATAAACCACAGGGTTACTAAGAGTTGGACACTGAACAACTAAGCACGCACACACACATTATAAATATACACATGTATATATTAATACACATAATGCTTGCTATGTGCCAAGCAATGAATTAACTTTTGCTACAAAGATGAATAAGATGTGATTCCAGACTCAAGCTCAAATTGGCACAAGATACTTGAATAAATAATGTTATACAATCTAAAAAGTTCTGTAGAAATACTGTTTCAAGTGCTTTGGGAGAGCAGTGGTGCTATCAGTATCATCTGGGGGAGCCGGAGAAGACAATGGTCTATGAATTAAACTTTGATAGGAGGTTTTATAAAAAGGAAGAGGAAGCATTCAAAACAGATGGTACAGCACATACAAAGGCAGAGAGCTGTAAAAGTGCTTGGCGTGTTTGGACAAACAGCAGTCTGGCGTGAACGAATATTGAGCTATTGGCAATATAAAACAGAAAAGGTAAAAATGGATTGGGACAGACAGTAAAAGGCGCTATGTGATATTCTTAACAAACAGGACTTAATTCTGTCAGCGGTTAAGGTTACTGAAAAAGTTTCAAGAAAGGATTGACATAAACAGATTTGTATTTCAGAATGGTAACCAGGGGAGGAGGATGGTGGGGAAATCTGGTTTTGAAAGAAGAAACAGCACAGTGCAGTACAAGCGGAAATACAGTCAAGGATGAGCCTTGGGTTTCTAGTGCGGACAACTGGATGGATACCAGTACTATTATCTGAGATCGGATAAAGGTGAGATGAAAACCAAGAAAAAGGGAGGATTCTTCAGAGGACAGTTTAAAGACAGTTGGTTATCCGCGAAGAGAACTAGGAAGAGTAATATTCCTTGAAGGGTGGTTTCAAGAAAGGGAATGGTTCCTATGCAAAGAGGTAAATTGAAACCTGAAAGGGAACACTCTTCCATCCCTGCAGACCACCCCCACCCCGCCCCGCCAACGGTGAGCTGCCAGGTGGGTTAGGCAGGAAGAAAACAGAGAACAGAGGTGTGTCCACACGGGTTAGGGCCAAGGCTTCTCATCGAACTTTCTGCACCTGAGTTCCGGAAAGAGGTGCTCAGAGCTGAGAACAGGAAGTACCGCGCCCAGGAAACGGCAGCCGGTGGTTCAAGAGGTGGTGCGAAAGGGGAAGGAAAGCGTACGACTCGCTACGCCCGCTCGTCTCCCTGGATTGATTTCACTTACTCTGGTCTCAATCCCTCGCAGCCGTCAGCTGTGGTGGTTTGGACTCAAAGCCTCTGCCAACGGGACCTATGCACCCAAGGGAAGAGACTCCTCCCGCCTGTTCAGCTTCCTCAGAGAGCAGACGCAGAACCCAGAATAGGCAAAGCAGGGCTGACTGCGGGGATCCAGGGGCTCAGCCCCATCACTGGCAAGGAGAAAACCTCCGGCAACCGCCTCCTACCAGCGCTCTCAAAGCGCTTTAACCTCGCGAGACTTCCTTCCTCGCGTAGCGGTGGGGGGTTGGGGGGGGGGCGGACAGACCTCAGCGATTTGTTTGAGGCCTCAAGCTGAGCATGCGCAAGTCGTAGGGGCGGGCCACTTTACGTCCCTCCCCGCTAGTCCACACTCGGGCTTTTGCTCGGCCTCGCAAATCTCGCGAGTTTTGTTAGGGGAAACGGGCTGGGTGGAGAGACGGAGCAGGGAGATCTAGTGGGAGCCCTTTGCGCTTAGGGGCCCGTGACGGGTTTAGCCGGTGCTGTGGTTGGTACTGCCCTCTTGGGGAGGCTCTCAGGTCGCCGGGATCAGTCTTCCCAATGGGTGATTGGGAAAATTAGCGGGTAGAAAATCTCGAGGGTCGGAGGCAATTTTTTTTCTTGGCTCCGCCCTCTTCCTGTTAGAGACCTGGGTGACTGGCCCGCCGAGGGGGAAGGGCAGCTTGGCGGGGCTGTCGAAGAGGGCTTTGCGCACGCGCCAGTCCGAGTGTGTGAGTGTTTGTGTTCACGCGCAGGCGCGCGCGCGCTCCTGCATTTAGGAAGCCTGGGAAGGACCGGTGTGCTAAGAGATGAACGGGGAAAGCATAGTCCCCTGTCTTTGGTACCAGTCACTCCTGACTGTGCGCTGACCCTCCCCACCCAGCCAGCAGCCTTTTCCAGAGAGGCTGTGGTCCATAGCCTCTGTTCGTTTTCACTGCAGGACCAGGCACGAAAGTAAGCGAACCTCGATCCTGAGGTCTTCCCTATCCACTCACCTTGTACTTTCTACCCCCCACCTTCCAGCAGAGTGTGTCTAGGTTTCTCAAAGAAGAGTTTTGCATGAAGGGGAAATGCGTTTGAAAGCAGTAGAAGAAAATAGGTAGATTGTAAAAAGTCAGTTCGTTTTGATGAGCACTTTTGCTCTGTTTACCATGTGCTTTTCGAATGTGGATTGTCTATTCAGTGTAAGATTTTCTTAGCGAAGCATGGGAGTTCCTATAAAAGTTCTTGAAGTTCCTACTCTCCATCAGCGTGATGGTAGCACCTAAGTTTTTCTGTTCTACATGATAAATTAACCGTGGTGTTTCATAAGCTAAGGGGGAGAACGTGAATTTGAGGTCCTTATCCTAATGCGAAGACCTGATATGCAGTTATCTTAGGAGATGTTTGTTATGTTTTGGACTTCCCTTTGTTGTCACTCCTCTTTCCAGTTCATTCTTTCTCCCCCTCTACCCTTCTTCAGAAGTCTTGAGATTTTTTTTTTGGAGAGAAGCCCCAAAATACTGACTTAATTAAGTTTAGGGATTTATATGTAATTGATGTCAATTCACAAGGATCATCAAAAGTGTATTTGAAGAGTACTTGTCATTTATTATGTTTGATATTGTGTAAGAGAAACAATTCGATTATTTATAAAAATATTTTCTGCTGACAAGTTTAAGTGCATTCCAAAAGCGAAAAATGTGTGCATAGATTGCAATGTTGCCTGCCTCCGGTAGAATGACAGGTTAATATGGACTAGCTCATGCCTTGAATTGATAGTTACTTTCTTGTCATGACCTCATTAAATCTTGTCCTTTGTTGGATAAATTTCATTGAATACTGATTATTTTAATAATGTTCCCTACCAGATCTTCTTGAGGAAAAGAGAGAGTCATTAGAAATAATTTAAGAGATTAAATGTTATATATAAGATGTTTGGCTAATATAATTTATCCTTTACAGGTTAAAACAAGATGAAGATTTTTTCTGAATCTCATAAAACAGTGTTTGTCGTGGATCACTGCCCTTACATGGCAGAATCGTGCAGACAGCATGTCGAGTTTGATATGCTGGTGAAGAATAGGACCCAAGGAATCATCCCATTGGCCCCCATATCTAAATCGTTGTGGACTTGCTCAGTAGAATCTTCCATGGAATACTGTAGAATAATGTATGACATATTTCCTTTCAAAAAGCTGGTGAGTGTGAAGTACAAGGAAAATCAAGATTTGGGGGGTGTACTTAACTGCTTGTTACATTTTTTATATATGAATTTGCTATCAATTTGAGTTACTGCTTATTTGCTACTTTAAAAATGTGGTATATAGAACTCCCCTTTGGGATTAATATGTTACGTGTATTTAATCGAAGCCAACAATAATAATAACAGCTTACAGTTACGGAGCTCTTCTTACATGTGCTTCATATTTATTAACTCCTATGACTCTCACAACAGTCCTATGCGGTAATTACTGTAATTAATGGGACAATATTCAAAGTATGTAATAACCAGAATGGAACAGACACTGACCACTGAGAACTGTTGCCAGGATAACCAGAAGGGATGTTGGCTGAAAGCACTTTGTCAGAGTGTGTTGGTGTGTTCCGTGTGAATACCTGTTTATTACTGCCTTGTTGGAGATGCAGAAACTGAGGTCAAAAGAAGCAACTGCTCTGAGTCATATAGCTAGTTAGAGGCAGAACCAGAATTCTAAGAACCAGGCTGCTTACAGTTTTAGTGAAAGTGTCCTAAACCGCCACAGGGTTTGGCCATGTTGTAAAGAAATACTCTTAAGAATGCTAAGTGGAAATTGTTTTTATCAGTAAGAAGGGAAATGTAAGATTGATAAAAATTTCGAGTAGGAAAATTATCTTCAGGTTTCAGAATCTCAACTGTTCTATTTAAGGGAAGTCATTTGGTTAGCCACAAGTGGATGATGTGCTTTCTGTCTCATTTGGAGCAACATAGGCTGGGACCTGTTGTTTAGTCACTTCAGTCATGGCCAACTCTTTGCGACGCCATGGACTGTAGCCTGCCACACTCCTCTGTCTATGGGATTTCCCAGGCAAGAATACTGAGTGAGTAGACTGGGACCTAGCCAGGAGGAGTAACAGTAAGGCTGAACATGGAAAGTCTAATATATATTACACATTCAGATGTATTCTAAATTAAATATAACTTGCTTTTAGTCCCTCTGTAAATTGTGTATCATATAGGATAAAAAAAAGTATATATGAGAGGAAGCATAATGTAGTGGTTGAGGGCATAGGTTTTGGTTCAAATTCTGACATCATTAAGCAACCAGCAGTGTGACCTTGATCTTTTTGCTTCATCTCTTCAAGCCTCAGTTTCTTCCCTAGTCAGCATAACACCTCCTTCCTATGATTGTTGTAAGATTTCATTGCAGTAATGTGAGTAAAGGGGGCCAGCAAGACATGTTCCTATCAGATAAGCCTCAGGAGAAAAGGCTACTTACCAAACTTACTGGGAAATCAAAACTAGTATTTCACAGATAATAAGAAAAAAGAATTATACCGTATAGTTCAGTGAAGAATAAATAATCTCATCCTCCTCCCAAAAGAGAACACAGCCATATTCTGATGTATTTTCTAATATGTCTTTACTGTCATCATCTTACCTGATAGTATTGTTTGGTTTGCATTTTATTTTAAAATTTAGAATGAAGTCCAAATTCATTCTTCTGACCTCCACTGCCTTATGTGATATGACTCCGGCATATTTTTTTGACCTTATGAGAGTATACAGAGGCTTTTGCATTTGCAGTTTGCTGTACCTAGTATTCTCTACCTCCATCTCTTTCCCTGGCTGGCTTCTTTTGGTCATTTTGGATTCCTCTCAATTGCCACTTTTATAGAGAGCCCTTTTCTGATCAACTGATCTAAAGAAGCTAAACAATTTCTTTTTCATAGCATTTATCACTCTCTGAAATCATGTTGTTCATTTATTTTTGTTTGTATTCTTCCCGCACTGCCCTCTGTCTTTCTACATCTGAAAACCCCTGATGTTCCCCATGGTGTGAGGGGCAGAACTGTTTCCCTGGTGCTGGGTGTTCTGTGTATGTATGAATGAATCAGTCAGCAAACTAGTGCTAGAGACTGCACTTCAAGGTGTGTTTGTATTACATATATTAAAAGATATTTATAATAAAATAAATATCTTAAATATGTAATTGAGTGGAATTGGAGTTGAATACTAATTATTTCTTTGAACTCTATTAGGTGAATTTCATTGTAAGTGACTCTGGAGCACATGTTTTAAATTCTTGGACTCAAGAAGACCAAAATTTGCAGGAGGTAAGCTTAAGTTTCTTTTGTTTTTTTGCTTAGGTTTTGGGTTGTGGCCATTTTTGAAAATATGTGAATACAGTAATACTTCCTTAAAAAATAATTTTTTACTGGTATAGTATTTGCGTGTAGTTTTAAAACACCAACTAACACTAAAAGAAAAACAGCTATCCACCTTCCAGTCTTTCCCCACTTCGTAGAAGCAAGCTTTCAACTCTCTAGCTCATCTAGTATTTACTTCCATATTTCTAAATAACATTTTTACTGCTATTTATAGAGTTCCTAATTTAAATCTTATTTATCATTATTGTCAATGCAGATTTACCTTTTGTAGTTTCTCTTGCATATGCCACTATGACCGCCCACTTCCACTCCCCGGTTTTCTCGGTACTGTTACATCAGAAGTTTTGGTTAATTCAAAATTCCATGTTTACATTATGTCTGCATAAGGGGTTATCCACTGCTAAGCCAAGTAGCATATGTGATTGTTTTATTTCTTTTGTGTTTTAAGGTTTTATTAAAATATAGTTGATTTACAGCTCGGTATTAGTTTAAGCTGTACAGCACAATGATTTGACTTCTGTGTTATTTCCTTTCTTGTACAGTTTTTTTGTGTATTTCTGGAATTTGTATTTACTTTTTTCACTTTTAATATACTTAGTTTTCTGAGAATATATTGCTGTTTTCCTCATGTCTCTACAAAAAAACTCAATTAGAAATTAGAAATTAGGCGGTTTGATTTTTTTTTTTTTTCCCCATGAAAAACTTCCTGGAGCTCAGTCTTGGGCTGCAGTTTGAACTGGTTGCATTCTAGGCCTGTTGCCCTGCTGTCATCCTCCTTGCTCCCTGCCTTTCAGTTCCCAATTTTTTTCTTCTTTTTTTTTTGGTGTGTGTGTAATCTCTTGTTTTGGGAGGATATACCCTCCAGAATTTCTGTAATTTACTTTACAGTTTATTCGTACTAGAGGTATAAAAATTTAAGCTTGGAAATAATTTTTTCTTCAAAGTACTGAGGGCCTTACTGTACTGTTATATAGCTTCCAGTCTTGTCAAGAAGCCAAATATTTTATCCTTTGTAAAATGGAAATATTTGTTTGTAACGTTTTAGAATATTTTCTTTCCTCCTTTATGTTCTGAAATTTCTCAATTATTTGCCCCAGTGTTGGTCTTTTGTCATTCATTGAGCTAGGGTTTATATTCTTCCAGGGAGATTTCCCTGTACTGTTTCTTTGATAATGTTCTTGTCTTCGTGTTCTGCATCTTTCTGGAATCCCTATGAGTGGGAAATTGGACTTCCTGAATTAATTCCCTTACTGTTTTTCTCATTGGTCCTCATTGTTCTTTCTGAACCTTTTACCTATCTCCTTTTAACCCTTATATGGAACTTTTTATTTGATCATATCTTTCATTTCCAAGAACTTTTACTTATGCTTTAATTATGTACATGTTTGTCATTTTTGTTTTCTTGCTTTATGGGTGTAATTTTTTAATCTGAAGGTACTAGTAATTTATTTGATGTTTTCTTTTGATCTCTTTGTGTTTTCCGTGTTCTTTTTCATGCTGAGGCTTTTCTTAAATGCCTGCTGATACTTGGGTATGCAGTCTTGTTTAAAAGAAAGGCACTCAACAGCAGGTGAGAAGTAGGTATTGCCAACTGGTCTTTGTCATAGTTATCTAATTACTCTCTCTGGGAGACCTCTGGATGTCACAATGGACAGATCACCTCTCTGGGACCACTCGGGGTCTCCAGGGAAGACCTTCCACCCTTCTACCTCTATGCTGTAAACCTGGTTATCAGCCTTCTGGGAACCAGGGGAGAGGGTAGGTGAAATATCGAACTTCCACTCAGTCTTTCTGGTTTTGGTCTAGTATTGTGCTGTCCAGTGTACTAGCCATGTGTAGCTACTATTAGCTATTAAATAGCTGCTATTTAAAATTAAATTTACTGGAAAAGACCTTGATCCTGAGAAAAACTGAGGGCAAAAGGAGAAGAGGGTGACAGAGGATGAGATGGTTGGATGACATCACTGACTCAGTGGACATGGATTTGAGCAAACTTAGGGAGATAGTGAAGGACAGAGGAGCCTGGTGGGCTGCAGGTCATGGAGTCGCAAAGAATGGGACATGACTTAGTGACTGAACAAAATTAAATGCAGTTAAAAAGTTCAGTTTCTCTGTAGTACTGGCCATGTTTCAGATGCTCAAATAAAACACATGTGGATAGTGGCTACTGTACAGCACAGATATAGAATATTTCCATCATCACAGAAAATCCTTTTGGGCAGCACTTGTCTAGTGTCTTACCCTTATATTCTGCTGCACTTGGTGAAATCCTTGTTTGGTAACTTCCTGGTTCAGTTCCTCCAAGGGATGTGATTCTGTGTCTGGGGAGAGGTGGTCACTTGCATGGGTAGGGTGTAAGTTTGGGAGTCAAGTTGTACTTTATACTGACGTCAACTCATTCAGTTTTCAGTATCTTGCTCACTCTTGCTTTGTGTGGTACTTGATACCTCAGTTCCTGAACTTCTCCTAGATTCTGAAAAGCATATCATCTTGCTTTTTCCCCTGTAGGTGCTTAGATTCAGCTAATTCAGTGTTACTAAGGTGATTACCGGTTCTCCATACATTCTTGCTGACATCTCTTGTTTACTCTCTTCTCTGCTCCTCCATTCTCTTCATATTTGTGAGTTTATTGGGGTTCCCCCCTCTGCCCCCCTGCCTTTGGTGTTTGCTTTTTAAAATTAAATTCCTTTACTACAGTTTTAGTGGGGTTTTAGGAGGAAGCAGAAATAAACCCATGCTCAATACATCAAGTTTATGCTTTTTAAACATGTGTCTAAGGATACTGAGTTTGTGGTAGATTTCATTCTTTGCTGTTGTTTAGTTGGATAGCAGACTTCAGTCTACAAAGTTCTTCACTGATGAATATGAGCAAGAGAGGCAAGCATTAGTGAAATATTTCAATACATTATTTTGAACTATTTCATGTTAAAAATTCTCTGTTAATGGATATCCTTTAATGAAAATCGCTCAGTCATGTCCGACTCTTTGCGACCCCATGGACTATACAGTCCATGGAATTCTCTAGGCCAGAATACTGGAGTGGGTGGCTATTCCCTTCTCCAAGGGATCTTCCCAACACAAGGATCAAACCTAGATTTCCCACATTGCAGGCAGATTCTTTATCAGCTGAGCCACCAGGGAAGCCCTTAATGGAAATAATCCCATCCAAATGGGGGTTTTAAATTGAATACGTATAAGAAAATGTATTTATCACAGTGTTTGGTCTTAAAATGTTGTGATTAACATAATATATAAACATTTCTAATTTTCTTTTCTTTTGAGGTAACTCACTGAAGGTGGCAGGTGGGTAGGAGGGCTGTTTTTTGGCTTGTCTTTGCATTTATATCACTCCAGAATGATCTTTATTCTTTGATTGCTTGAAAAAAATATTAAAGATTGCATTCATTCCCCCTGTACAATCTCTTAGAAATAGCATGTATTCTATTTTGTTCTTTCAAGAGGTACTGTGAAAGAAGGCTGAGGGTTCTCTAGTTGTATATGAATAAAAATAAGTACAAATTTGTATAGATTTTCCTTACTGCACCTCTGCAGTGCAGTAAAAGGTACGCATTTGATAATGGTAGATATACTGATATGAGAATTATTGTACTACTTCCTTCTGCTTTCTGAAGGTGAAGAAATATTATATCATACTATGTCACAAGAGTTGCTTTTAGATTATGGACTGAAGGGAAAGTAGTTGTGAATGGAACCATATAGCAAAGCATTGGTGTTTAGGATGATGCAAAGTAATTGACATTTTGTATAAATTATGTATCATCATCTCCATGTTGACACATTTTATGTTTAGCTTTAGTTATCTATGTCACACCTTTCTCTAGTTATTTTGAATAATCATGAGAAAAAATTAAAGTAGGTTGATTGAAGAATGTTTAGGCTGGAAGGATCGTAGACATTTTTTACTTTGGCTCTTCTTGCTGGTGAAGGTACTGAAGCCCAGGGGGCCAGAGGTAGTTTGACTTACATGCTTAGATTCAGGACTTCTCTTACATCTCATAATGCTATCCTCTCTCTACATGGTAGATCTTACTAAAAAAATGTGTCAAATCTCAAGAGTCTTGTTTTTGTTAGCTAAATTTAAGTAAAGTCTACAAGTATCATACTAATGTGGGGCAGGTTCTATTGGTTTCACTTTCAGATTAGGTTAAAGGACTAGGAGAGATTGACCAGGATCACACAGTATTAAAAGGCAGAGCGAGAATTTAAGCCCATATTTATCTGACACGAGAAGTTAAACTTTCTGCTGCTTTCCCATGACCACAGCACCCCTCTCCTATAAAGCAGTTTCTCCTATGAACCGGGAATTTTTATAGTGCTGTGTACACAGTATTTTTTTTTTTATTATTGTTTATGAATAGGTAATACCTACGTAGTTTAAAAATAAAATTTGCATATATATTGGCCCGTGTACATAGGTACATACATGTGTGTGTAAATAAAAGCTAGGCCTTGAAGAATTTCCCACTTGTCCCCTGCTCCAGTTAGTGGCATACTGCTGCTGCTGCTGCTAAGTCACTTCAGTTGTGTCCAACTCTGTGCGACCCCATAGACGGCAGCCCACCAGGCTCCACTGTCCCTGGGATTCTTCAGGCAAGAACACTGGAGTGGGTTGCCATTTCCTTCTCCAATGCATGCAAGTGAAAAGTGAAAGGGAAGTCACTGAGTCGTGTCCGACTACTAGAGCCTGCTTATACCAGCTTGAGAGAGCTGAGTATGTGAATCCCATCTCACCTTTGCACTCAGTGAAAGATTGAAATAAGCTATCATGGGAGTTTTTAACCACCGATACTGGCAAACACTACAAATTAGGAATTTTTTTTTGTTAAGAGAACTGGTTTACCGGCACATCATTGTTTATCTCCATCACTGTTAGTTTTTAACTGGACCTTCGAATATATCTTTATGCATACATAGAACAAAGTCCTCACTCTTTCTTTTAAAGATTGTTTTACTTATTCTGGATCCTTGCAGTTCCATATGAACTTTCAAATCTGCTTATCAGAAAAGTCACCTGGAATTCTGACAGGGCATATGTTTAATCCTAGTTCAATTTGGGTAGTATTGTCATCTTAACAGTAGTAAATCTTCCAGTCCACGAACATAGGGTGTTTTCTATTCATTTAGATCTTTAATTTATTTTAACAATATTTCATATTTCTCAGAGTATAAAATTTGCATTTCCTTTGTTAAATTTATTCCTAAGCATTTTATTCTTTTTGATGCTATTGTAGATGGAATTATTTTCTCAATTTCACTTTTGAATTTTTGTTTGCAAGTACATAGCAGTGTAGTTGGTTTTTTCTTTTGATCATGTACTTGCAACCTTGCTGAGTTTTACTATTTTTAGAAAATTTCTAATGGGTTCCTTAGAATTTTCTACATGCATGATTATTTCATCTGCAACATAGAGATAGTTTTACTTCTTCCTTTCCGATCTGAATTCCTTTTACATCTTTTTCTTTCCTAATTGCCCGGGAGAGAACCTCTAGTACAGTGTTGAATAGAAATGGTGAGAGTGGATATCCTTCTGTTTCTAATCTTAGAGGGAATGCACCTATGTGTAGGTTTTTCATAGATGTCTTTTATCTGCTTGAGAAAGTTCCCTTCTGTTTCTAGTTTGTTAACTGTTTTTATCATGAAAAGATTTTATTTTTTTACCTTGGCTCATTTAATCCTCTCTCAACCCATGAAAGGATTTTAGACTTTTGTCAAATGCTTTTCCTGGAGCTGATCATGTGATTTTTAAAAAATTGTATTGATAGCATTTGCGTCAATTAATTTTTGGATGTTAAATCAACTTTGCATTCCTGGGATAAGTCCCACTTGGTTATGGTATATAATTCTTTTGAAATGTTGCTGGATTCAGTTTGCCAGTATGTTGTTGAAGACACTTGTCTCCATATTTATAACATACATTGGTCTATAGTTTCTATTTCTTGCAATGCCTTTGTCTGACTTGTGCTTATTCTTGTCAACACAATTGTTTCCCCTTTTACTTAGCTGATGGCAGCATTAGCTGCAGTTGGGCCTCCTAATCCACGGGCAGATCCAGAATGCTGCAGTATTCTGCATGGTCTCGTTGCAGCAGTGGAAACCCTCTGTAAAATTACTGAATACCAACATGAGGCTCGTACTCTGCTGATGGAGAATGCAGAACGTGTTGGAAATAGAGGACGAATAATTTGCATTACTAATGCAAAAAGGTAAGACATTAATCACAGGAATTCTTACTGAGGAATTTTTCATGTCTTATTGTAGTTTTTATTTTAAAAAAATAGAGGCAACATGTTAGTACTTAAGCATATCACGTGTGGCCTTTCCAATATCAAAGCTGTGTTCCCAGTTCTAAAATATCCAGTTCACTTCAGTGAAACTGTTTGAATTGTTACCATGTAGGTCAGTTTGACTTTTTTCCCTCACTAGGTTTTCATTCAGTTGGTTGGTTGGTACTGTGAATGAGCATGCTACAGACAATCCTTATTGCAGTAATTAAAGTGCCTGTAACATGATACACAGCTGAATAGTGTGTTTAACTTTTTTCTCTTATTGTTTATTTAACTGGGTTATTTTTTTTTACCCCATAGTGATAGTCATGTGCGAATGCTTGAGGACTGTGTCCAAGAAACAATTCATGAGCATAACAAACTTGCTGCAAATTCAGATCAGTGAGTAAAATCCATAAATGGAATAAATATTCCATTTTTATAGTCCTGTTTATTTCATTATAATTATTCCAGTAATTTAAATTGTAATTGGTAGCATTCCCTTGAATTCTCTACTGGCTCTACAAATTAGTCAAAACGTGTGTTTGATCAGCAGCTTCTTGTCCCATTTTCCCTTTCACTTTAAAATTTTACTTTTTGCTCATAGGAAAGGTGAGCAGAAGGATAACAAATAATTTTTTCAATATAAATTTATTTATTTTAATTGGAGGTTAATTACTTTATAGTATTGTATTGGTTTTGCCATATATCAACATGAATCCACCACGGATGTACATGTGTTCCCCATCCTGAACCCTGCTCCCACCTCCCTCCCTGTACCATCCCTCTGGGTCATCCCAGTGCACCAGCCCCAAGCATCCTGTATCCTGCATCAAACCTGGACTGGAGATTCGTTTCTTATATGATATTATACATGTTTCAATGCCATTCTCCCAAATCATCCCACCCTCTCCCACGGATTCCAAAAGACTGTTCTATACGTCTGTGTCTCTTTTGCTGTCCCACATACAGGGTTGTCGTTACCATCTTTCTAAATTCCATATATATCCATTAGTATACTGTATTGGTGTTTGTTTTTTTTTTTTTTTTCCTGGCTTACTTCACTCTGTATAATAGGCTCCAGTTTCATCCACCTCATTAGAACTGATTCAAATGTATTCTTTTTAATGGCTGAGTAATACTCCATTGTGTATATGTACCACAGCTTTCTTATCCGTTCGTCTGCTGATGGACATCTAGGTTGCTTCCATGTCCTGGCTATTATAAACAGTGCTGCGATGAACATTGGGGTACATGTGTCTCTTTCAGTTCTGGTTTCCTTGGTGTATATGCCCAGCAGTGGGATTGCTGGGTCATAAGGCAGTTCTATTTGCAATTTTTTAAGGAATCTCCACACTGTTCTCCATAGTGGCTCTACTAGTTTGCATTCCCACCAACAGTGTAAGAGGGTTCCCTTTTCTCCACACCCTCTCCAGCATTTATTGCTTGTAGACTTTTGGATAGTAGCCATTCTGACTGGCCTGAAATGGTATCTCATTGTGGTTTTGATTAGCATTTCTCTGGTAATGAGTGATGTTGAGCATCTTTTCATGTGTTTGTTAGCCATCTGTATGTCTTCTTTGGAGAAATGTCTATTTAGTTCTTTGGCCCATTTTTTGATTGGGTCGTTTATTTTTCTGGAACTGAGCTGCAGGAGTTGCTTGTATATTTTTGAGGTTAATTCTTTGTCAGTTGCTTCATTTGCTGTTATTTTCTCCCATTCTGAAGGCTGTCTTTTCACCTTGCTTATATTTTCCTTTGTTGTGCAGAAGCTTTTAATTTTAATTAGATCCCATTTGTTTATTTTTGCTTTTATTTCCATTACTCTGGGACGTGGGTCATAGAGGATCCTCCTGTGATTTATGTCGGAGAGTGTTTCGCCTACATTCTCTTCTAGGAGTTTTATAGTTTCTGATCTTACATTTAGATCTTTAATACATTTTGAGTTTATTTTTGTGTATGGTGTTAGAAAGTGTTCTAGTTTCATTCTGTTACAAGTGGTTGACCGGTTTTCCCAGCACCACTTGTTAAAGAGATTGTCTTTTCTCCATTGTATATTCTTGCCTCCTTTGTCAAAGATAAGGTGTCCATAGGTGCGTGAATTTATCTCTGGGCTTTCGGTTTTGTTCCATTGATCTATATTTCTATCTTTGTGCCAGTACCATGCTGTCTTGATGCCTGTGGCTTTGTAGTAGCGCCCGAAGTCAAGCAGGTTGATTCCTCCAGTTCCATTCTTCTTTCTCAAGATTGCTTTGGCTATTCTAGGTTTTTTTGTATTTACATACAAATTGTGAAAGATACCGTTGGTAGCTTGATAGAGATTGCATTGAATCTATAGATTGTTTTGGGTTGTATACTCATTTTCACTATATTGATTCTTCCAATCCATGAATATGGTATATTTCTCCATCTATTAGTGTCCTCTTTGATTTTTTTCACCAGTGTTTTATAGTTTTCTATATACAGGTCTTTAGTTTCTTTAAGTAGATACATTCCTAAGTATTTTATTCTTTTCGTTGCAATGGTGAATGGAATTGTTTCCTTAATTTCTCTATTTTTTCATTATTAGTGTATAGGAATGCGAGGGATTTCTGTATGTTGATTTTATATCCTGCAACTTTACTATATTCATTGATTAGCTCTAGTAATTTTCTGGTTGAGTCTTTAGATAAATTTATAATGCATATTTTTAATGGCTAGATCTCATACTCTGTTACAAATCTATAAAATGCCAAATCAAAACATTACAACTAATTACATTGTATGAATTTTTTAAAAAGAAAAAAGCTACTAAGGACATGTTTGAGACAATTGTAGTGTGGAGTATATGTTAGATTGAGCTGCTATTAAATTTCTTTTTTTTTTTTTTTTAATTTTTATTTATTTTTTTATTTTTTAAATTTTAAAATCTTTAATTCTTACATGTGTTCCCAAACATGAACCCCTCTCCCACCTCCCTCCCCACAACATCCCTCTGGGTCATCCCCATGCACCAGCTCCAAGCATGCTGTATTCTGCATCAGACATAGACTGGCGATTCAATTCTTACATGATAGTATACATGTTAGAATGTCATTCTCCCAAATCATCCCACCCTCTCCCTCCCTCTGAGTCCAAAAGTCCATTAAATTTCTAGGTGGAGTACTGGTATTATTGTTAACAAGTAGGATTATTCTCACTAGGAGAAGGAAGCATGCTGAGGTATGTAGGAGTGAAGTATCATTGCCTCTGCAAGTTACTCTTAAATGACTTAGTAAAAAAAGAAACAGTGTACATCTATTTAGTCATTTATAGTGAAAATGAATGTAACTAACAGTGAATATAGGTTAAGGATATGTGGGTGTTCATTATATAATTCCTTTCTTTTAATTTTTCTGTAGGTTTGGAAATTTTAAAATAAAAGGTTGGCTCACAGATACAGAGAACAAACTAGTAGTTACCAGTGGAAAGAGGGAAGGGTGGAGGGGCAAGTTAAGGGTAAGGATTAAAAGGTACAAAGTACTGTATATAAATAAGCTATAAGGATATAGTGTACAACAGGGGGAATATAGCCAATATTTTGTAGTAACTATAAATAGAGTATAATTTTTAAAAATTGTGAATCACACTATGTTGTAAACCTGCAACTTTTATTATTGTACATCAGCTGCACCTCAATTTAAAATATAAAATAAAATGGAGGGGCAAAAAACAGATAAAATGTTGGGGTAACTTTTTAGTATTACAGATCCTATATTCTTGGAAATAGCCAATTATAGGTAATATAGTTGCCTCATGTTGTCCTTAAAAACACTAGTATGTATGTGTATGCTCTCAGTTGTGGCCAACTCTATGTACTGTAGCCTGTCAAGCTCCTTGGAACGTGGAATTTTCAAGGCAAGAATAGTGGCGAGGGTGGCCATTTAAATACTAGTAAAAGGGAAATTAATACACAGTATATTCATTTCTCTCTATGGCAGTTATCTTTTGAAAATTATACCAGAATGTAAGAATTTTTCCTTTATTCTATCCTTCAAAAACACAGAAAATGATCATTTTTGCATTTGAATTAAATACATAAAAATTATTCATTAAATGTTCATAGAAGGATAGCAATTATACAGTCTTTCTGAATATTTAGCTTTTATGTTAACTATACTAATCTGATTTATACACTGTTTTAGTATATTAAATGTTTTATGGTTTACCTGCCTGAATTCATTCCATAGTATGTGTTCTTATCTTTTAAGTGAAAAGTTTTTCTTTAAGTCTCATGCAGATTCAGAAATGTGAGCTAGTCTTGATCCACACCTACCCTGTTGGTGAAGACAGCCTTGTATCTGATCGTACTAAGAAAGAGGTAAGTAGAGGTCATGGAAGAAGAGGTCATTGTTAGTTATTAATGATAAATACAAGGTTTAGCATAAGAATGATCTGATTGCCAACATTTTCTGCTAAGAAAATTTGGTTTTGAAATCTACCTGTATGGCAAAATACCTGGATTGGCTCTTCATGTTATAATTGTAGATTTTGAAAGTATTTTCTGTTTTGCTTGCCTCTTGATGTTTATTTCAAATAACTTTATTGTCAAACCACACACAATTTGTATTGTTCCTCAAATTTCAATTACTTTGTGTGTGTGTGTGTGTGTGTGTGTGTGAGTCACTCAGTTGTGTCTGACTCTTTGTAACTCCGTGGACTGTAGCCTGCCAGACTCCTCCATCCATGGGATTTTTCTAGGCAAGAATACTGGAGTGGGTTGTCATTTCCTTCTCTAGGGGATCTTCCTGACCCAGGGATTGAACCCAGGTCTCCCACATTGCAGTCAGACTCTATCATCTGAGCCAAATTGCTTTAATGACTTCTTATTCTGGAAAATTTTTCTTTTTTCCTCATTAGAAGAAAAATACAGTCTTTAGTCAAAATATACTCCTATAGGAAAGAAATTAATTTTTCCTATCCAGAAGGGAAAAGACTAATTTCCAACCTTAGTTTTACTTTTCAAATAAATTGGCACAATTTTAAAGGAAAAGATGAGTTTGTTGATTATTAAATGGATTCACATAGCATAGACCATATCAGTGGTCTGTGTTTAGCAATACCGACGTATGTGTTTATATAATGATATTAAATGTATATGTTCTTATCTCTGTTTTTTATCTAGCATTATTTATTATAAACATCTAAAGTATTAATGATTTTTTTAAATAACTGGTGGGTTTTTTTTTTTGATTGGTTTTCTTAGGTTATCTCTGTCATTGTATTTTAGGTAATTTCCAGTGTAAACCCATTTTTTTGCTAGCTTTTTTGTGACTCTTGATATCATGACAGTACTTTGATTTTACTTTATGATAAGTAAACAGTTTACTTATGATAAATATTACCCTGGAACAAATAAAAGGTTACCTTGTTATAAGTGACTTTTGGCTGCCTTATTACATTTATTGGTGACAAAATATGACATTTGTAGTGATTTTCATTCTTTGTAATGAGTAGTGTTATCTGCAGAGGTTTGTCTTCTTCACAAAATTAATTATTCTACAGTATTTCTGTGGATCACCTCAAATCAATTTTGCATATAGATAAATAGAAGTTAAACTTATAAATTAAAATATATATTTAAATCAAAGATTATTCTACTCTGAGTTTCAAGAGGACAGAGATTTTACCTGTTCACTGCTGTATCCTCCAATAACTCACAATTTCTGGCAATCAATATAGTAAGTTCTCCTTACCTATCTGTTGACTGAATGAATGAATAAAAATGTATTACTGAGATAATGATTATGATTAACTTATGGATCTTTTGCTTCCTATCTCAAAAGTTAAAAAGTACTTAATTTTTATGGGTTGAAGTAAAGTATGTAGCCCTAAATTACAATGTATTAATGTTTTGTGGGGGTTTTTTTCATACTTCTCTATAGTTGTCCCCGGTTTTAACCAGTGAAGTTCATAGTGTTCGTGCAGGACGGCATCTTGCTACCAAATTAAATATTTTAGTACAGCAGCATTTCGACTTGGCTTCAACTACTATTACTAATATTCCAATGAAGGTATGCAGTTCTTTTTCTTGCTACTTTGAAAACTCTGCTTTTCTTTTTAAGTATTTGCTTGATATGTATTATTTGTTTTAATGAACCTTAATTCTTTCTTCCCATATCATATTTTCTGTTTTGCTAGCCCACATTCAGTGTGTTTGACCAGGTTAGTAAATAATGAAAAGCAACATGAAAGGATCACAGAACAAAATGCAGTATTTTTTTCCTAATTTGAACCTTCTATATCAGCTTTTTTGTTTTTAATTTTGTTCTCATTATTTTCATCAAAATATAATTTTCATCTGAAATGATTACTTTTTCTGTGATTCTTTTCCTGACAGTTGTTATTAGATTTAACTTACTTCGTGTGTTCTAGTATATCTTCTGTTTCCTTTGTTTTTGTTCTTCCCTACCCACTATCAAGGTGTTTATCACTGATAGGTCTAACTAGGGGGAAAAAGTTTATAATTTTAAACAAGTTTATTATTCTAGTTGAAAAACTACCATATGAGTCTTATGATTTTACTGAAGGACTTTCTTAGGAATCTATTACTAACTTGTCATTTTCATTATGGGCTTCCCTGATGACTCAGGGGTCAAGATTCTGCCTGCCAATTCAGGAGATGTGGGTTCAGTCCCTGGGTCGGGAGGATCCCCTGGAGAAGGAAATGGCAACCCACTCCAGTATTCTTGCCTGGGAAATCCCATGGACAGAGGAGCCTGGAGCACTACAGTTCATGGGGTCACAAAAGAGTCAGACACAACTTAGTGACTAAACAACAACAAAAACAGCATTTTCATTATATTACTTAGTTGTCTTAAGACCAGTATGATCCCTGGCCTATAGAAAGCTTCAGATGAATTTTTACTGAGTGGAGTTAAGTTTAATTGTATTATTTATGTCAACAAACATAAAGTAGCCACTATATCTAAACATTTAAATTCATTTCTTATAAGTCCAGTTGTATTTTTTTGCATATTCTAAAAACTAATTTGCATGAGAAATGTAATCTTTTCATTATTCCTCCTTATACCAGTGGCAGGCTCT
This sequence comes from Capra hircus, assembly GCF_001704415.2. NCBI lineage: Eukaryota > Metazoa > Chordata > Mammalia > Artiodactyla > Bovidae > Capra > Capra hircus. Next base: position 81,480,395 of record NC_030812.1, read on the forward strand.
TCAGTAGAAATTATAGCCTTAATCAGTTTGGGTGAGGAAGCAATTAAGATTAAAATAGCATAATAGATACACTTTATGTAATTTCATGAGTTGCAAGCAAAATCCTTTGAGGATGATAGATACATTACTTTTTAAATTTGACCATATTTGTGTGTTATTGGTGTGATTCCTCAATCTCTGTCTCTTTCTTGTAAATAGATAATACTAAAGTTTCTATTTACTGTTCAGTGAAAACAAGTTGCTCAACTTGTTTATTAGTCTATATTTGCTATTTTATATAATTGGTGCTTGTTTAACTTACTATAGGAATTTAAAGATGCTATTTCCTCCTTTAAACAACTATTGTACAATTAGCAAACTATTTGAGTTATGTCATATTTGTGTATAAAAATGTATTGGCAGGACAATGCATTCAGAGTAAAAAAAATTCTAAATTTCTAGATTAGTCATCTACGTTAATTCTGACATAAAAACCATTACTTTATTACTGAAATGTAGCCAGTAGTTTTTTTCATATAGTTTGTATTTAATTGGAAAATCATTGCATCTTTAAATAGATTAATTACTGAGCACATTGTCCCATTATTATTGCTAATTGCTGTTGAGTATATTTGATCTCACTTTAAGCAAAATAAATAATTCATTTAAAAAAATCAAAGCCAAGTTATTTTTAATTTTGCTTTAAGGAAGAACAACATGCTAACACATCTGCCAATTATGATGTGGAGCTGCTTCATCACAAAGATGCACATGTAGATTTCCTGAAAAGTGGTAAGTAAGAGACATTGGAAAGTAGTATTTTATAAGATCTAACATAGGAAAACATACTAACAGCTTTGAGAAGTTCTTGAATAACTAACCTGATGACTTTAGTTCATCCCTTTGCAAACTTATCTCACAGTGTCACCCATTAATGGTCATGGAACCTAGTGTTCTTTTGAGTATACTTTGGGAAAGATGAGGCTAATGGAACAAATATAGGTATACCTTGTTTTATCATGCTTTGCTTTAGCAGATGTAGCTTTTTTTTTTTTTTTTTTTTGACAAATTGAATGTTTATGACATCTATTGGTGTCATTTTTTAAAGCATTTGCCCATTTCATGTCTCTGTCACATTTTGGTGATTCTCAGAATATTTCAAACTTTTTCATCATCATTATATTTGTTATGGTCACCTGTGATTGATGATCTTTGATATTGCTATTGTGATTGTTTTGGGGTACCACAAACTGTACCCATATAAGACGGAGAACCTATCCATAAATGTTGTGTGTGTTCTGACTGCTCTACAAACTGGCTGTTCCCTGTCTCTTTCCCTCTTCTTGGGCCACCCTATTCCCTGAGACACAAAAATATTGATATTATTAGGTTAGATAATCTCCAAATCCATCCATGTTGCTGCAAATGGTGTTATTTCATTCTTTTTAATAGCCAAGTAATACTCCTTGGTATGCATGTACCATACCTTCTTTATCCATTCATCTTCACTGGACATTTAGGTTCTTCTGTGTCTTGACTGTTGTAAATAGTGCTGCAGTGAAAATTGGGCTGCATGTATCTTTCCGAATTAGTTTTCTCTAGTTATATGCCCAAGAGTAGGCTTGCTGGATCATATGGTAGCTCTATTTTTAGTTTTTTAAAGAACCTCAGTACTATTCTCCACAATGGCTGTGTTAATTTACATTCTCATCAACAGTGTAAGAGGGTTCCTTTTTCTTGTCAACCTCACCAACATTTATTGTTTGCAGATTTTTTTGATTATGGCCATTCTGATACCTCATTATAGTTTTGATTTGCATTTCTCTAATAATTAACAATATTGAGCATCTTTTCATGTGCCTCTTGGCCATGTGTATATTGTCTTTGGAGAAATGTCTCCGGAGGTCTTTTGCCCATTTATTGATTGGATTGTTTTTTTGATGTTGAGCTGCATGAGCTGTTTGTAAATTTTGGAGACTAATCCCTTGTCCATCACATCATTTGCAAATATTTTCTCCCATTCTGTGGGTCATCATTTCATTTTGTTTATGATTTCCTTTGCTGTGAGTTTAATTATGTCCCATTTGTTTATTTTTGTTTTAATTTTTGTTATCTGGACATCTCTCACTTTAAATCAAAGGCTCAAAATGATTAAGCTTAGTGAGGAAGGTGTGTTGAAAGCCAAAATAGGCTGAAAGTGAGGCCTCTTGTGCCAAACCGTTAGCCAAGTTGTGAATGCAAAGGAAAAGTTCTTGAAGGAAATTAAAAGTGCTACTTCAGTGAACAGAGAAATGATAAGAAAGTGAAACAGCGTTATTGGTGGCATGGAGAAGGTTACAGTGGTCTAGATAGAAGATTAGACTAGCCACAGTATTGCCAAAAGCCAAAACCTGATCCAGAGCAAGGCCTTCACTCTTCAATTATGTGAAGGCTGAAAGTGATGAGGAAGATACAGAAGAAAAGTTTGAAGCTAGCAGAGGCTGGTTCATGAGATTTAAGCAAAGAAACTCTATAACATACAAATGCAAGGTGAAGCAGCAACTACTGATGTAGAAGCTGCAGCAAGTTATTCAGAAGATCGAGCTCAGTAATCACTGAAGTTGGCTACACTAAACAACAGATTTTCAGTGTAGATTAGACAGCCTTCTATTGGAAGAAAATGCCATCTAGGACTCTTATGGCTAGAGAGAAGTCAGTGTCTGACTTCGAAGCTTCATAGGAAAGGCAGACATTTTTATTAGGGGCTAATGCAGCTTGTGACTTTAAGTTTAAGGCAATGCTTATTAACCATTGTGAAAATCCTAGGGCCCTTAGGAATTATGCTAAATCTATTCCACCTGTGCTGTATCAGCGTAACAACAAAACCTGGATAATAGCACATCAGTTGACACCATGGTTTACTGATTCTAAGTAACAACAGGGTCTACTGATTTTAACCCCACTGTTGAAACCTACTGCTCAGAGAAAAGGGTTTGTTTCAAAACGTTACTGCTCGTTGCACAGTACATCTGATATCTCAAGAGCTCTGATGGAGACATACAGTGAGATTAATGTTTTCATGCCTGCTAACACAACATCCATTCTGCAGCACATAGATGAAGGAGTAATTTTGACTTTCAACCATTGTGTTTAGTCACTCAGTTGTGTCTGACTCTTTTCAACCCTATGGACTGTAGCCCACGAGACTCATCTGTCCATGGGATTTTTCTAGGCAAGAATACGGAGTGGGTTGCCATTTCCTCCTCCAGGGGATCTTCCCAACACAGGGATCAAACCCACATCTCCTTCCTGCCTCTCCTACACTGGCAGGTGAATTCTTTACCACTTGAGCCATATGGGAAGCCCTTCAGAAGTCTTACTATTTAAGAAATATATTTTGTAGAACTATAATTGCCTTTGATAGTGATTCCTCTGATTGAGCTCAACTAAAAATGCTGGATCATTGAAAAAGCAAGAGAATTCCAGAAAAACATCTATTTCTGCTTTATTGACTATGCTAAAGCCTTTGACTGTGTGGATCACAATAAACTGTGGAAAATTCTGAAAGAGATGGGAATACCAGACCACCTGACCTGCCTCTTGAGAAACCTATATGCTGGTCAGGAAGCAACAGTTAGAACTGGACATGGAACAACAGACTGGTTTCAAATAGGAAAAGGAGTACGTCAAGGCTGTATATTGTCACCCTGCTTATTTAACTTCTATGCAGAGTACATCGTGAGAAATGCTGGGCTGGAAGAAGCACAAGCTGGAATCAAGATTGCCAGGAGAAATCTCAATAACCTCAGATATGCAGATGACACCACCCTTATGGCAGAAAGTGAAGAGGAACTAAAAAGCCTCTTGATGAACGTGAAACAGGAGAGTGAAAAAGTTGGCCTAAAGTGCAACATTCAGAAAACGAAGATCATGGCATCTGGTCCCATCACTTCATGGGAAATAGATGGGGAAACAGTGTAAACAGTGTCAAACTTTATTTTTTGGGGCTCCAAAATCACCGCAGATGGTGACCGCAGCCATGAAATTAAAAGACGCTTACTCCTTGGAAGGAAAGTTATGACCAACCTAGATGACATATTCAAAAGGAGAGACATTACTTTGCCAACAAAGGTCCGTCTAGTCAAGGCTATGGTTTTTCCAGTGGTCATGCATGGATGTGAGAGTTGGACTGTGAAGAAGGCTGAGCGCTGAAGAATTGATGCTTTTGAACTGTGGTGTTGGAGAAGACTCTTGAGAGTCCCTTGGACTGCAAGGAGATCCAACCAGTCCATCCTAGAGGCGATCAGTCCTGGGTGTTCATTGGAAGGACTGATGCTGAATTTGAAACTCCAATACTTTGGCCACCTCATGCGAAAAGTTGACTCATTGGAAAAGACCCTGATGCTGGGAGGGATTGGGGGCAGGAGGAGAAGGGGATGACAGAGGAAGAGGAGATGGCTGGATGGCGTCACCGACTCAATGGACATGAGTTTGGGTAAACTCCAGGAGTTGGTGATGGACAGGGAGGCCTGGCATGCTGTAGTTCATGGGGTTGCAAAGAGTCAGACATGACTGAGCAACTGAACTGAAAAATGTTGAAAACCTTCTGGAAAAGATTTACCATTCTAGATGTTGTTAACATTTATTGTTTGTGGGAAGAGGTCTCAGCTTAACAGGAGTTTGGGAGAAGTTGATTTCAACCCTCTTGGATGACTTTGAGGAGTCTAAGACTTCAGTGTTGTCATTATTTGACATCTGTTTACTCCATTAAGACAAAAAGTGTTCACTTATATCTCATATATTTAACTTATAGACTCATTTTATGTTTTTTCTAATAAATTTATTGGGATTCAGAACAATGAGTTATGTACTTTAGATTCCTTGAGGTTTAGTTACATAACCACATTATTTTATCATTTAATGGTGTCAGAGGGAAACAGATGTAGAGTCTTGAAATGTAAAAAATTTTGCTGTTGATTTTTAGTGTAGTGAATAAAATGATTTAAGTTATTAATAACAAATTTGAAGGAAAATAAAGTACCTATTTTAATAATAACTAATATCCAAACTCTGGTGTTTTTCTAAGAGGCTTAATAAAAAAGATGTTCTCTCCGACTTATGTTCTCTTATAAAGCTTAAACTCTTTCAGAAATCTTGGCACACATTTGAAGTTTGTGATCTATTTAATAATCTTAATATTTCTCTAAATTATTTTTAAAGGTGATAACCATTTAAGTGGCAGCAGTAGAGAAGGCTCATTTAAAGAAACAATAACATTAAAGTGGTGCACACCAAGGACAAATAACATTGGTAGGTACTTGAAAATAATTGAAAGTGAAAAGAAAAAATCAAAAGGTTCTTTTTAAGTGTTAGGTAGGGTTCACTTGTTTCTTTTTGAGTTTTTGTTTTTCATTATTTTAGGGGCTCAAAGAACAAGTTTTTGTTTTTGCTTATTTTTCTTTTAATTGTAGAAATATTTCTTTATATTCTTTCAAATCAGTATTTTCTTCTATTTCAGAATTACACTATTGCACTGGCGCTTACCGAATTTCACCTGTAGATGTAAATAGTAGACCTTCCTCCTGCCTTACTAATTTTCTTCTAAATGGTAACTTTCTTTATTTGTTTTTACTGAGATCATTACAAGTGAATCATTAGAATATGTGAAAATGTGAATTCTGGAAAAGCTTAAATAGAGTCTATAACCATTTTATTTTCCAAAGCTGTTTGGTTTCGGTAGCTAAATCGTGTCCTACTCTTACGACCCCATCCATGTACTGTAGCCCACCAGGCTCCTCTGCCCATGGGATTCTCCAGGCAAGAATACTGGAGTGGGTTGCCATTTCCTTCTCCAGGGGATCTTCCCAACCCAGTAATTGAACCCAGGTCTCCTGCATTGCAGGCAGATTCTTTACCAACTGAGCTACGAAGGAAGCCCAAAGCTGTTTTAAAATTGTATAAATATCCTTTAACAGTTTTACTAATGTTTAAAAATAAGTTGACTTTATGTCTTTCAGACTGTTGTATCTAAGTAAATTTATTTAGTATATTTTTTGGTATTTTTATTTTTAAAAATTGACATTTAGAGTCTTAAGTTGATTTTTTTGGAAGATAGAATGTAGATTATCATGGCCTATTGAATTTTAAATTATAAAATGTAAATGAACTTATTTCTCTTTACTATATCATAAATAAACATTCTATTTTCAGTAATATATGATGTGGTTCTTAGAGATATAACTTTAAATCTGTGGTTTCTTTGAGTAAAAAAAATTTTTTTTTAGGCCAAATTATTGAATTCCATTTGCCAAATCTAAATTCCAGTGACTCCTTGGTGATTCTTACAATAACTAGGTTTTGGAACCACTGTAGTAAAGAGTTACTCTGCCTTTATCATAAAGTTAATTCAATTGTTCTATTAAACAGTTTGATTATCAGATTGGGTAAAGTCCAGATTAAAAAACATTTGGTCATGTAAAATAGAAAGTAGTAACAGTAACTGTGCTGATAGGGAGGTATTGTAGAAGTGAATTAAGACTTGCTTTCTCCCTAAAATGGTTTGTAGCTTTGATAATCTGAGGGTTAACAACTCTTATATAAAGAGTTGTCCCACTTTTTTCTTGACATTCAGGAAGAAAATTTTTATATGAACTTGAAACTGAATGAAACCAAACATACCAGAGACCACTATACTTATTCTGGAAAACTATCTTACATACCTATGTAAGCTTGGAGTAACCAAGAGAAGGCTAAGGCTAGCATTCACATTTTTAGAACTTGATATGCAGATAGATTGAATTAGCAATGCTAGTTAAAATATAAATAAGTAAAATGAAAAATCTAGATGTCAATCTTATGGGAAAAATTGAGAGCCACTTGGATTCCATCACTGATAAGAGTAATTTTGTGTTTGACAGGCCGTTCTGTTTTATTGGAACAACCACGAAAGTCAGGTTCCAAAGTCATTAGTCATATGCTTAGTAGCCATGGAGGAGAGATTTTTTTGCACGTCCTTAGCAGTTCTCGATCCATTCTAGAAGATCCACCTTCAATTAGTGAAGGATGTGGAGGAAGAGTTACCGACTACCGGATTACAGTAAGACACTAATATCTATAAATTTTGAGTTGATCATTTAGCAAACATGTAGAAGGCCTATTGCATGCTAAGACCTGTAGCAGAAAGAAGTTTAGAGAAGTTGATTTTTTATTATTATTTTAATTAGGTGAATTTCCTGCAGTATGTGCTCAAAAGAGCTATTTATCACTATGTCATCTTCCCTATGTATTCAGTGTATGCTGAGATGTATGTGGATAGCATTGACATGATGGAATTAATAGGAAAGAGTGGGAATTGATTTGAACTAATACCTTAGGCTGAATTTTAATTTCTAGTAACATAAGTGCCAAGCATAAACCTTTGAATGTTTGGATTCTGCTACTTTGAAATAACACTGTCAATGTTTGTGTTATTGATAGGTACATACAGGGCAATTGGGTCTATTTTTGATAGAAACTACATTGTTCTTATTTGAATTTTTCACTCCCTACCCATCTATTGTATTGGCTATTTCATGACTGTCTACTTTTTAAGGTGGTTATAACAATTAAATGTGAATGGTAACAATTAAATGTGAACAATTAAATGTAAATTACCTATAATTCCATCATTAAAGATAAACACTGTTAACATTTTGATGTTGTGTTAAGATAATTTTTAAGTAGAATGGTATTTTAATGTGACGAACTTAGTCTTTTATCTGCATATAATAGAAAAGAGATAAATTATAGAGGTGAAGAAAAATGAGTGGTTTTAAAAAGTGGAAGGAACCATGAATGTATTTATGTTTGAGCCTTTCTTAATCTCCATTGAGTAAAGGCTGGGTTTCATGCTCAAAAAGAAAGGAAAAAATTAGTGTGTGGAGGGTGGTCTGCTAGAGAAAATGCTTTGTTGTATATCACAGGACAGAAGACATCAGGGGAACAGACTGTTACATGTAATCCACACTGAAACACTAGAAAATAGTTTCTAATTTTATTTTATTTGGTTATCATTAGGATTTTGGTGAATTTATGAGGGAAAACAGATTAACTCCTTTTCTAGACCCCAGATATAAAATCGATGGAAGTCTTGAGATTCCTTTGGAACGAGCAAAAGATCAGTTAGAAAAGCACACCCGTTACTGGCCTATGATTATTTCACAAACCACCATTTTTAATATGCAAGCGGTAAGTGTGAAATAGTTTGTTTTTCTTTTGGATCAATGATATATCATTTATAGATAACATTTATCAAGCAAAGAATAAAATTATATGTGTTTGTTACAGTTAAACAATAGAAAATGGAAATGATAGTAATAGATTAGCTCTCCATGGTGATGTTTAAAATCAATTCAAGTTCTGTCTAGATGCTTTGATACTTATTTTTCATGACAAATTTTCTTTTTCTCTCCTTTTTTTTGGAATCTGACAGGTAGTTCCATTAGCCAGTGTTATTGTGAAAGAGTCTTTGACAGAAGAAGATGTATTAAACTGTCAAAAAACAATATACAACTTAGTTGATATGGAAAGAAAAAACGATCCTCTGCCTATTTCCACAGTTGGTACAAGAGGAAAAGGTCCTAAAAGGTAAGTTTTTTTCTTTCTTTCTCATATGTCACATTTATTTGATGCTTATTGGGGTTTTTTTTTTTTGAGCTAACTTATTCCACATGTAAATTATGTGTTTTAGTGTGTATATCTACACATACATAGGATTAAGATGAAATGGTAAAAAACATAAAATAGATGAATTGGACACATTATCAGTTAGAATTGCACCACTGGAAGAGAAAGGAAGCCCATGTTTAATTATCTCCTTTAACTTCATCATTAACAAGTGACACTTGGATATTATTTAAAGAATATTTTGTAAGGACATTATTTTTACATCTTTACTTTAGAGATGAGCAGTACCGAATCATGTGGAATGAATTAGAAACCCTTGTCAGAGCCCATATCAACAATTCGGAGAAACATCAAAGAGTCTTGGAATGTCTAATGGCATGTAGAAGCAAACCCCCAGAAGAAGAAGAACGAAAGAAACGAGGAAGAAAGAGAGAGGACAAAGAGGACAAGTCAGAGAAAGCAGTGAAAGATTATGAACAGGAGAAATCCTGGCAAGATTCTGAGAGGTGATTTGTTGATATTAACATAGTCCGTGGTGCCTTCTGTCATAAGACATTATACATGTAACACATTTGAACATTCAGACCTTATTTATTAGTAATGCATTTAATGTGTTTATTTTACTTTATAGCTGTTATTATTCTTTAAATCTGGAAGGTCTTTCTTGAGCTTAAAAGAGGTTCCCCCCCCCCCCACTATTTAACAGCAAAGGTAGTGTTCAGTTTTTCCTAATTAACTTCTGATATCATAATACATGATTTTTGTTATCAGTAATTGCTTTTATGTGTTATGCACATCAAAGGCATAGTTTTATTTCTTTATTTAGTGAATATTTTTTAAATGCCTATCACATGCCAGACATTTGGCATAAGATCCCTACCCTGGAAGGATGAACAGTGTTGTGTAGAGGTTGACCAAGTAAGTAAGCGATTTATAGCAAAGTGTGAAAGACGCTGCTATAAAAATAGGCATAGGAAAAACACTTGAAAGCACAGAAGATCATAGTCCTATTCTGGAAACCTTCCTCATTAGTACATTCTTTCCTCAGAAAGGTGTCAGGTTAAATTTGAAAAAAAAAAAAAAATAGTAAACATCTATAAATAAAAAATATCATGACGTATTAGTTGGATTCATCTTCTGCCTTCTTGCCAGAAATCAGGCAAAGAGCCAGGTAACTATCGTAATGGCAATAGTTAAAAGCAGAAGTTACATGGAAAATTTCAGACATATGCAGCAGTAGAACAGTCAGTCACCTATTACCTGCTTTTGATGGTTAATCAATTTGTAGCAAACCTCATTTAATATATATCCACATCCATTCCCCTCACCATCACCACCCTTCACTTTCCCCATGTGAATATTTTGAAGCTAATGCTGAAAAGTATATTATTTCATTTGTAAGTAGGCAGAATACTTTTATTCTCTTTGGCCTTAGAAATTCAGTTCTTCCTTAGGGCTGCTGAGTTTCTGACACAAAATTGTCTTGCTTTAAGAAGAGGAGGGAAGAGTATTCTCATTCTGATCCCATTGATCTTCAAGTACATGAAATTCAAGATAAGCTTGGAGTTAAGTTCCTAACTTATGGAACATAAATACATTTTCAGAGTACGTAAACTAGTGGGAACAAATTCTAGTAGATTTCTTAATCTTAGTTCTAATTTGAAATAGTGTTTTGTCTGTATCTTTAGAAAAATTAAAATTGTGGATTATTTTTCAAAGATTATATTATTTCTGATCTTTTGCATTTTACCCTTCTAAATTCCCCCCTGCCGCCTTTTTTTTACAATTTTAGCACCATTTTACAGCTAACAACATTACTGAATAATGACACTATGATGAAGAAAAAGGAAAAGTTGTATTTATATTCATTAAGTTCTCTTACCTGATTGTAAATTGAGGGTTCGCTTCTGATTTGTTCCTGATTTGTTCCTAGGCTTATGTTGTGAGAGCAGATATCTTAGTAAGGCTGATTTGCAAAGTCTAGTTTAATTACTGAGCCTTTTAGATTTCTAAGAATGTAAACTTGTTAAGTTTTTTTTTTAATGTGTAAGTTTTTATTATTTGTCCCTCTGGAAGATTAAAAGGGATCTTAGAACGTGGGAAAGAAGAGCTGGCTGAAGCTGAGATTATAAAAGATTCACCTGATTCCCCAGAACCTCCAAATAAAAAGCCTCTTGTTGAGATGGATGAAACTCCACCAGTAGAAAAATCAAAAGGTAAGGCAGAACTGTGGTAACTATGTAAAAAGTTTTCCAATTTAGTTCTGTTGTACAGAGTCCTCTATGTTTTGTGTGAGGAAGAGCTACTCATGGCTCCTCATGTCACTTCAATTCAGTTCAGTTCAGTTGCTCAGTGGTGTCTCACTCTTTGCGACCCCATGGACTGCAGCACACCAGGCCTCCCTGTCCATCACCAACTCCCAGAGCTTTCTTAAACTCATGTCCATCAAGTTGGTGATGCCATCCAACCATCTTGTTCTCTGTCATCCCCTTCTCCTCCTGCCTTCAAACTTTCCCAGCATTAGGGTCTTTTCTAAGGAGTCAGTTCTTCGCATCAGATGGCCCAAGGATTGAAGCTTCAACTTCAGCATCAGTCCTTTCAATGAATATTCAGGACTGATTTTCTTTGGGACTGACTGGTTGGATCTTCTTGCAGTCCAAGGGACTCTCAAGAGTCTTCTCCAACACCACAGTTCAAAAGCATCAGTCCTTTGATGCTCAGCTTTCTTTATGGTCCAACTCTCACATCCTTACATGACTACTGGAAAAACCGTGGCTTTGACTAGACAGACCTTAGTCAAAAAAGTATTGTCTCTGCTTTTAAATATGCTGTCTAGGTTGGTCATAGCTTTTTATTGTAGGCCTTAGTTATCTTGAAGGTAAACTAAATTCAGTTATTTCAGGGTGAATGGGAAATGGTATGACAAAGGACTGGGTTTTTAACCACTGCACCCTTAGTAATACAGAAAGACCTCAAGGCTGGCCAGGTTAGTTACTGGTAGCTCATCCTAGGGAGGTTTGTTTATTTTTTTATGTACTGCTATTGTAATCTGTATTGTAATACATCTTAATAATCTCCAGTTTATTAGTTTCTTTGAAATTAGAGATAGAGGCAGTCTTATCAAATTTGTCTGTCAGGCATTTGCCAGGGTACCTGCAAAATAATAGGCTTTAAATAAACGTCTCCCGGTAAATTATCTTGTTACTCATATGCCACTGCTGATTCAGTTCAGTTGCTTAGTCGTGTCCGACTCTTTGCAACCCCATGAATTGCAGCACGCCAGGCTTCCCTGTCCATTACCAACTCCGGGAGTTTACCCAAACTCATGTCCATCAAGTTGGTGATGCCATCCAGCCATCTCACCCTCTGTCGTCCCCTTCTCCTCCTGCCCACAGTCCCTCCCAGCATCAGTCTCCTTTCCAGTGAGTCAACTCTTCGCCTGAGGTGGCCAAAGTATTGGAGTTTCAGTTTTAGCATCAGTCCTTCCAAAGAACACCCAGGACTGATCACCTCTAGGATGGACTGGTTGGATCTCCTTGCAGTCCAAGGGACTCTGAAGAGTCTTCTCCAACACCACAGTTCAAAAGCATCATTTCTTCAGCGCTCAGCTTTCTTCACAGTCCAATTCTCACATCCATACATGACCACTGGAAAAATCATATCTTTGACTAGACGGACCTTTGTTGGCAAAGTAATGTCTCTCCTTTCGAATATGTTATCTAGGTTGGTCATAACTTTCCTTCCAAGGAGTAAGCGTCTTTTAATTTCATGGCTGCGGTCACCATCTGCAGTGATTTTGGAACCCAAAAAAATAAAGTCTGACACTGTTTTCATTGTTTCCCCATCTAATTGCCAGGAAGTGATGGGACCAGATGCCATGATCTTCGTTTTCTGAATGTTGAGCTTAAGCGAACTTTTTCATTCTCCACTTTCACTTTCATCAAGAGGCTTTTTAGTTCCTCTTCGCTTTCTTCCATAAGGGTGGTGTCATCTGCATATCTGAGGTTATTGATATTTCTCCCGGCAATCTTGATTCCAGCTTGTGCTTCTTCCAGCCCAGCGTTTCTCATGATGTACTCTGCATATAAGTGAAATAAGCAGGGTGACAATATACAGCCTTGACGTACTCCTTTTCCTATTTGGAACCAGTGTGTTGTTCCATGTCCAGTTCTAACTGTTGCTTCCTGGCCTGCATACAGGTTTCTCAAGAGGCAGGTCAGATGTTCTAGTATTCCCATCTCTTGATGAATTTTCCACTGCTGATTAGGATGCAGTTAATTTAGGTTAATTCTAAACAATGTTTCAACATTATTTGGAAAATACAACTCTAAAAATTATTAGTAGTAACAAAATGTCTCAGGCACCTGAAACATGCATTAGTAAGAGAACGACTTAAATGACCATGGGTCCATAGGGTGGAATGTATAAAGCCCCAGAATTGCTGTTGTCACAAATGTCTCCTCTCCCCTCTCGCAAAGGAATATCATTTCAGATTTTAGCTTAGATAATAACTACTTTTTCAGGAAAGACTTCCCTCACCTCCTTTCACACTTATCTGTGTTCTTTTTGATGATAGCCATTCTGACAGCTGTGAGGAGATATCTTATCGTGGTTTTGATTTAGGATATTGAACATCTTTTCATGTGCCTGTTGGCCATCTGCATTTCCTCTTTGGAAAAATGCATATTCAGGTCTTCTGCCCATTTTTAAATTGGGTTGTTTGTTTTTTTAATGTTGAGTTGTAAGAGCTGTTTATATATTTTGGATACTAACCCCTTATTGGTCATATCAGTTGCAAATATTATATCGCATTCAGTAGGTTTTGGTTTTATTTTGTTGATGGTTTCCTTTGCTGTGCAATCTTTTAAGTTTAATTAGGTTCCATTTGTTTATCTTTCCTTTTGCTTTAGGGGACAGATCAGAAAAAAATCATTGCTATGATTTATTTCAGAGTATTCTGTCTGTGTTTTCCTCTAGGAGTTTTATGGTTAATGGTCTTACATTTAGGTCTTTAACCCATTTTGAGTTTATTTTTGTATATGGTGTTAGGGAATGTTTGTTGCCTGTTCATATTGTGTAGAAAAGAGTTAACTATAGCAGGCCTGAGGCTATATCATCATTAGAAAAGCCTGCTTGCATGTTTGGCCCTTGGCTGACATCTGGGAATATGGCTTTTGAAACATTCCCCAAATGATGAAGTTATGTCTGAATTAAACACCTGCTTTGCTTCTAGGAGTCTGGAATTTTGGTAGTTGTAGTTAGGAAGAGAATGCATATGTGCCCAGCCTCTATTGAACTCTTGAGTCTTACTTTTTTGTGCTTTTCTGACAGAAATATTGTACACACATGGCCGCATTTTTGCTGCTGGAAGAAGTATGCACTCTGTATGAACCCTCATGGGAAGGAGAGAACATAGAAAGCCTGTAGATGGATTTCTCTGGTCTTTGCCTATTGTGTCTTTCTGCCACACTGGGCTGGCTATGTATTCTTACTGTGCTGCTGTAATGATTCTTAGCTATGACTGTAGCTTATTTTAGTTACTTGAATCCTTCTAGAAAATCACTGAACTCTAGCAGGTGGTCTTGGAGATCCCTAAACACATAAAAATTTTAGAATAAAGAGAAGATGATATTGCTTAAATTCATATAAAGTGAACAAGAATTAGAGGTAAATTTGTAAACTTTGAAGTAATGAATTGTTCTACTTTTTTTCTCTTCTTTCAAATATTACACCAGGGCCAGTGTCCTTATTATCTTTATGGAGTAATAGAATCAACACTGCCAATTCCAGAAAGCATCAGGAGTTTGCTGGACGTTTGAACTCTGTTAATAACAGAGCTGAGTTATATCAACATCTTAAAGAGGAAAATGGGTTTGTATTATTTATTGTAGAAATTAGTTTTGTTAATTGCCTTACTTTAATAAGTTTAAAAAAAACACTGCCTGTTTTTTGTGTTCATTAGTTTTGATAATGTTACTTAAAAGGAGAAAAAAAATCACTTTCTTAAATTTTTGGTGCTTGTAAAAGATCTGATATTGTTCATTGTAACCATGAATGTTCAGTAAACATCATAGAGGGAAAAATCATAAAGAAAACTTAGTATGTAGCACTGACCCTTGTATAAAATGACAGGGAGAAAATATTTTCCTAGTAAGTAGTACAGTATTAGGAATATTGAGTTTAATTGAATAAATCTAAAATCTACAAATAATTGAAGATTTATTAGGATAAATATAAAATAATTTAAATGGTTATTTTAATTGCTTTTTTAGAAGAAATTCTCTTTAAAATGTATTGATAAAGAAATTTTTTAGTAGAAAAGGAAATAAATTCTTGTCTAAATGGTAAAGATTTTTTCCTTTAGTTTTACGCAATCTCTCTGGGCCTCCCTCAGTTTTCACTCATTTGCAAAACAAGGACGTTAAACTAACCATCAGGAACCCTCAAGTTAGTTGTTTTCTAAAGTGTTTACATTCTTCTGTTCTGTGACTATATTAGATTTTAATTTCATTTGAAAGTTTGATAAAGAGAAAAAATATGGGTAGTTAATGAATATTTTATTTTACCAGCACTTTTTTCCCCTCCTATTTTCCAGAATGGAGACAACAGAAAACGGAAAAGCCAGCCGGCAGTAAAGAGTGACTTGAGCAACTGAATTTAGTATACTGCATAGATATTTTGGATGGAATTTGATATAAGAACTTTTACAGCAAGATTATATAGTTATGATGCCTGGACTGGTTTTTACATTTTTAAAATATTTCAACTAACTTTATCTTTTTTGTATTAATTGTAAAATTGGCACATATGTCAAAAATATACATTTGTCCTCCCAAATTAAACAAATTTATTTTATGGTAGAGGGTGTTCCCTCTGGAAATGTTTTTTAAAAAATTCTTAGGCTTCTCTTTGCCAAATAAAACTATTAAAATATCTAAAATGCAAAATATCAGAGTGTTCTTTTAAATAAAAGATTATATTCATATAATGGCTGACAATTTTGAGAAATTTTTAAGAAATTTTAACAATTTGGGTGATATTTACAGTATTTAATATAAAATATTGCCTATGAATCTACAACATATGCAGTGCTTTTCCAAAAACTAATGCTTTTGTTTGCTTATTTTGTATTTTATTTTAGATTATTTTGTGTGTGTGTGTTGCCCTTTTAAAAGCAGCGTTTTCAGGTAGTTTTCAGTTTGGAGATGTTAACATGTTGGATGATGTTATTTATTCTTTTTCTGCCAAAAACTTACTATCCATTAACTTTTCATATTGAAAAAGAAGCATGAAGGAGATTGCTTTGCAGACTTATTTACCCATATTGGATGATGTTACAATTCTTTTTCTGCTAAAAACTTACTCATTAACTTTTCATATTGAAAGAGGATGAAGGAGATTGCTTCTGCGGACTTAAAGAAAAGTTACTATGTCGCTTATTTTAATCCCTAAATAGAATCTTGGTCTCCTCATCTCTCAGAAGTGTCACAGTTATATGGTATATGTTTGGTGAGTCTTCTTCCTGGCTGCTTTTGGAAGTTCATAACATGTTGCAAGAAACATGTTATTTCATTGTTAAATGCTAATTCTAGGCTTGCCATTTTTCTTTGAGTTTCTATTAGAGAACAGGAAAAGCTCTTTGTTTAAATATAGAAATTCAGTATTTTCTATTTTAAAAAAAAAAATCCCTTGTGCTTAAACAAGGATTCAGCAGGTTATCTTGTCAATCCAGTGAAATTTACAAGGTTCTCCTTTATCCACTCCTGTGTGATTCTAAGCCATTGCACCTGCCCTCTACCCTAAGCTAGTGCCATCTTAATTTCTACCACTGTGCTTAGATACACACCACTCAAATGCATGACCAGACCTAATTAGCACCTAGACTTGCAAGATTTAAGGAGTTGTAACCCAGTACTAAATTATTGGATCATATTTACTTGTGGTAAATATGAATTCTGACTGTTTCTGCCTTATCCTTGATACCCATTTAACTTGACCAAGTTGAAGTCCCTAGTTTAGTTCTTAATTCAAAAATACTTTCTTTATAACCCATTTGAAAGAGATTCTTTTTTACTCTCAATTTGTGCTTCTTCCTTTGCCATGTGCTAAGGCAATGCTCCTTTGTTGACAGACTTATCTACATTTCAGTCTTCATTTGTAAGTATTATTTTTGCATATATACTGCTGTTACTGTGTTCTACCAACTGGGAGGATGTTTCTGTGGCTGCATTTTGAACTAGTATTATTCTATATATTGTTGGTGGTTAATAATCTCTAGTAGACACATTCTTACCTGTCTAGATGCCTTTTGAGCACCTAAAATTGAGCTCCTCCTCCATCTCCCACAGAACATCAGGCTATGTATTATTGGTCTTATCCTGCAATATCTATTACAGCCTTTTGGTAGACGTGACTGTTTTAGAACAAAAATAGAAGAATGGTTGGTGAGTTTTTGGTTCTTCTAAAACAGGATCCATATTGAGGATTTACTAGTCAAGAGAAGTGGACAAAACATAAATTAAGAAAATTATTACCCTTCCAATACTGGAATCTAAGCTTAAGTCCAGGCTTAATGATCATGGGAATCAAAGTTACCCTAGAGGGAACAAGTACACTTTCAGTTCTAAAGATTCTGATACCAGTATCATGGGAGCAAAAGATGTCCCTTATTTTTGTCCCCTGACTCCCCAACACCACCAATGAAAGTTTGACATCCATCCATGGACAAAAGTCCCTTTGAGGGAGCTGTGGAATTCTGCATCCTATCACAGCCTGAGAAGAGTCCCAGCCACCTGTGTGTCAAGGCAGACTCAGCTGTGGGCCATGCAGTGGCTCATGAAGAGGCTCCAAACCCTCAGCTACACTCTGGGAGCCCCTGGGAAACACTACCGTAGGCCGTCACCCATGGACGCAGAGCCTTTGTGGAATTCCAAGTTTCTAGGTGAGAAGTTTCAGCACACCACTGAGTAAAAAAGTACATCTGGAGGTATTGGAGTAGATAAGAGAAACAGCTTGACCTTACCTGCATCACCCTTCCTCCAACGTGACACAGCTTAGGGCCAAAAGAGATCTTAGCGTGGAGAAAGGGAGAGTGTATAAGCACCCAACTTCCCCAGTGGTGTTAACTCTTACAAAAGTTAAAGGACAAAAGTATTAAAAATATAACTACAATAGTTTGTTAATAAATATACAATATAAAAGATGATTGTGACATCAAAAGCATGAAGAGGGGAATAAGTGCAGAGTTCTTGTATGTGATTAAAGTTGTTATCAGTGTAATGTAGACTGATACGTGTATATTTTATGTAAAACTCATGGTAACTACAGAGCAATATCTACAGTAGACTCAGAAGACATAAGGAACAGGGAATCAAAGCATACCGCTCCAGAAAATCGTCAGTTCACAAAATAAGGTAGCAGGAAGAAAAGAACAAGAGAAATACAAAACAGCCAGGAATAAAGATGACATTACCAAGTCTTTACCTATCAATAAGTACTCAAAAAGTAAATAGATTGAATTCTCTAATTAATGACATACAGTGACTGGGTGGATTTTTTAAAAATTTGAGACACAACTGTATACTGCCTGCAAGAGACTCCTTCAGATTTAAGGACACATGGGCTCAAAACGCAAGGAAAGCAACATTCCATGCAAGCGAAAACCAAGAAAGCAGGGTAGATATACTTTATATCAGACAAAATAGACTTAAAGCCATAAATGATGACAAGAGACAGTCATAAAATGATAAGGGGGTCAATTCACCACGAAAATATCAATCATATTCATCCATAATTGAGCACCTTAAGCAAATGTTAACTGCTCTGAAAGGATAAATATTATTGTAGTATAACAATACAATAATAGCAGGGGACTTCAGCACCCTAATTTCAACAGTGAATAAGTAATTCAGATAGAAAACTAATGGTTAAATGAACCGAGCAGTCACACAAAACATTTCATCCAATTGCAACAGAACACACATTGTCCTCAAGCACACACACGATATTCTCCAGGATAGTTAACATGATAGGTCACAAAGCAAATCTTAGCAAATTTACGAAGAGTGAAATAATACCAAGTATCTTTTATGCCCACAGTGGTATGAAACTGAAAGTTGCTAACAGGAGGAAAACTTAAAAATTTACAAAAATGTGAAAATTAAATAACACTGTCTTGAACAATCAATAGGTCAAGGAAGAAATCAAAAGAGAGATTTTAAAATATCTTAAAAATGGAAAATTAGCATATCAAAACATACAGTATGATGCAAAAGAGAGGAGTTTGTAGCAATAAACACCTATATCAGAGAATAAAGATCTGAAGTAAACAACCTAACTTTACACCTCATGAAACCAGAAAAAGAAGTCCAAAGTAAGAAGAAGGAAAGAAATAACAAAGATCAGAGCAAAAATAAATGAAATAGAGGTCAGAAAAACAGCAGAAGAAATAAAACTAAGAGCTGGATTTATTGAAAAGATAAAATTGACAAATATCTAACTAGACTAAAGAAAAAAGACTCAAAATGATAAAGTGGAGACATTTTAACTGATAATACAGAAATACAAAAGGTTGAGAATGCTAGGAATAATTATATGCCAACAAACTATAACAGAAAAACACGTGAATTCCTAAAAATATACAACCAGACTGAATCATGAAGAAATAGAATATCTGAGCGGACCAATTATAAGTAAAGAGATTGAATCAGTAATAAAAAAAAAAAAAACAACATTCTCCAAAGGGTAAGCCCAGGACCAAATGATTTCACTGGTAAATTCTACAAAATTGTTAAAGAAGTAATGCCAACACTTCTCAAACTTTCCCACAAAATGGAAGAAGAGGAAACGCTCTCAAATGCATTCTGTGAGGCTAGTGTTACCCTGATACCAAATCCAGACAAGAACACTACAAGAAGAGAAATGGATATAGATGCAAAAATTTTCAACAAAATGTTAGCCAAACCAAATTCAATGACAAATTAAAAAGTGTACATACACCATGATTAAGGGGGATTTAGCAAAGATGGCTGGAGAAGGCAATGGCAACCCACTCCAGTACTCTTGCCTGGAAAATCCCATAGATGGAGGGGCCTGGTGGGCTGCAGTCCATGAGGTCTCTAGGGGTTGGACACAACTGAGCGACTTCACTTTCACTTTTCACTTTCATGCATTGGAGAAGGAAATGGCAACCCACTTCAGTGTTCTTGCCTGGAGAATCCCAGGGCTGGGGGAGCCTGGTGGGCTGCCATCTATCGGATTGCACAGAGTCGGACACGACTGAAGTGACTTAGCAGCAGCAGCAGCAGCAAAGATGGCTCAACATATAAAAATCAGTAAATGTGATGCATCACATTAATCAAATAAAAAATAAAAATCATAAGATCACCTCAATGGAAGCAAAATAGCATTTGATAAAATACAGCATTCTTTTATGATAAAAGTACTCAACTAATTGGATATAGAAGTAACATATCTCAACATAATAAAGGCTTTATATAACAAGTTCACAGTTCACAACATACTCATTGATGAATGGTTGAAAACTTTTTCTCTAAGATAAGGAACAAGACTACTCTTATTCAGCATAGTACTGGAAATCAGAGTAATCAGGCAAGAAAAATAAAAAGCATTCAAATTGGAAAATGAGGTATAACTGACTTTGTTTGCAGATGATATAGTCTTAAATAGAAAATCCAAAAACTCTACCAAAAAAAAAAAACCTGATAGACCTAATCAAAAAGTTCCGTAAAATTGCAGCATAAAACATCAACACAGAGAATTAAATTGCATTTATGTACACTAATAATGAAGTATCTGAAAAGGAAATAAAATTTCATTTACCATAGTATCAAAAAGTGTAAAATACTAAAGAAGTAATTTGACCAAGAGGTGAGAGGTCTATATATATTGAAAATTATGACTCTGGTGAAAGAAACTGAAGAAGACACAAGCAAATGGAAAGATATTCCATGTTTATGGATCAGAAAAATTAATATGGTTAAAATAGCCATACTACCAAAAGCTATCTATAGATTCAGTACAATCCCTATCAAAATTCTAGTGGCATTTTCACTTTTAAAAAAAAGGCTTTTTTTTTTTTTTTAGAATAAGGGTTCTAAAATTTGTATGGAGTCATAAAGAAATCCTGAGAAAGAACAAAGGTGGAGGCATCACTGTTGCTGATTTTAAACTATACTACAAAGCTATAGTAATCAAAGCAGTATGGTACTGGCATAAAAATACACACATAGACCAATGGAACAGAGTTGAGAGCCCATAAATAAATTCTCATATGTATGGTCAACTGATATTTGAAAAGGGAGCCAAGAATACTCAATAAATGGTGTTGGGAAAACTGGATAACAACATGTGAAACTATATCCTTATCTCACAAAAATTAATTTGAAATGGATTTAAAACTTAAAAACAAGACTTGAAGCCATAAAACTCCTAGATAAAGATATAGGAGGGAAACTTACTGACAATGATTTTTTGGATATGACACCAAAAGCACAAAAAAAGGGCAAAAATTGATAAGTGAGACTACCTCAAGCCCATGGTCGAGAAAATCCTTTGGAGAAGGAAATGGCAACCCACTCCAGGATCCTTGCCTGAAAAATCCCATGGACAGAGGAGCCTGGTGGCTACAGTCCAGGGGTCTAAAACAGTTGGACACAACTGAGCGACTGAGCATAGCACCTCAAGCTAAAGAGCACAGCAAAAGAAACAATCAATAAAATTCAAAAGCAATCTTTGATATGGGAGAAAATTTTGCTAATTACGTATTTGATAAGGGGTTAATATATAAAGAACGCATACCGCTCAACGGCAGAAGAGGGATTGAGTCAACATTTTTCCAAAGAAGATATACAAATCATCAGGACAGTTCATTTGCTCAGTCGTGTCCAACACTGCGACCCCATGCACTGCAGCATGCCAGGCTTCCCTGTCCATCACCAACTCCCAGAGTTTGCTCAAACTCATGTCCATCCAGTCAGTGATGCCGTCCAACCATCTCATCCTCTGTCATCCCCTTCTCCTCCTGCCTGTAATCTTTCCCAGCATCAGGATTTTTTCAAATGAGTCAGTTCTTCCCATCAGGTGGTCAAAGGATTGGAGTTTCAGCTTCAGCATCAGTGCTTCCAATGAATATTCAGGGCTGATGTCCTTTAGGATAGACTGGTTGGATCTCCTTGCAGACCAAAGGACTCTGAAGAGTCTTCTCCAACACCACAGTTCAAAAGCATCAATTCTTCAGTGCTCAGGTTTCTTTATGGTCCAACTCTCACATCCATGCATGACTACTGGAAAAACCATAGCTTTGACTAGATGGACCTTTGTTAGTAAAGTTATATCTCTGCTTTTTAACATGCTGTCTGGATTTGTCATTGCTTCTCTTGCAAAGAGCAAGTGTCTTTTAATTTCATGGCTGCAGTCACCATCTGCAGTGATTTGTAGCCCAAAAAAATAAGGACTGTCACTGTTTCCTTGTTTCCCCATCTATTTGCCATGAAGAGATGGGACTGGATGCCATGATCTTAATTTTAAATTTTGAGTTTTAAGCCAGCTTTTTCATTCTCCTCTTTCACTTTGATCAAGAGGCTCTTCGGTTCCTCTTTGCTTTCTGCCACAAGGGCGGTGTCATCTGCATATCTGAGGTTATTGGTATTTCTCCTGGCAACCTTGATTCCTGCTTGTGCTTCATCTAGTCTGGCATTTCACATGATGTACTCTGCATACAAGTTAAATAAACAGGGTGACGATATACAGACTTGATGTAGAATTTGGAACCAGTCCATTGTTCCATGTCTGGTTCTAATGCTTTTTGACCTGAATACAGATTTCTCAGAAGGCAGGTCAGATGGTCTGGTATTCCCATCTCTTGAAGAATTTTCCACAGTTTGTTGTGATCCACACAGTCAAAGGCTTTGGCATAGTCAATAAAGCAGAAGTAGATGTTTTTCTGGAACTCTCTTTTTTGATGATTCAACAGAGGTTGGCAATTTGATTTCTGCTTCCTCTGCCTTTTCTAAATCCAGATTGAACATCTGGAAGTTCATAGTTCACGTCCTGTTGAAGCCTCTCTTGGAGAATTTTGAGCATTACTTTGCTAGCGTGTGAGATGAGGGCAATTGTGCAGTAGTTTGAGCATTCTTTGGCATTGTCTTTCTTTGGGATTGGGATGAAAACTCACCTTTTCCAGTCCTGTGGCCACCGCTGAGTTTTCCAAATTTGCTGGCATATTGAGTGCAGCACTTTCATAGCATCATCTTTTAGAATTTGAAATAGCTCAACAGGAATTCCATCATCTCCACTAGCTTTGTTTGTAGTGATGCTTCCTAAGGCCCACTTGACTTTGCATTCTAGGATGTCTGGCTCTAGGTGAGTGATCACACCGTCCTGGTTATCTGGGTCATGAAGATATTTTTTGTATAGTTCTTCTGTGTATTCTTGCCACCTTTTCTTAATATGTTCTGCTTCTGTTAGGTCCATACTGTTTCTGTCCTTTATTGTGCCCATCTTTGCATTGATCCCTGAGGAAGGCTTTCTTATCTCTCCATGCTATTCTTTGGAACTCTGCATTCAGACCAGTATATCTTTCCTTTTCTCCTTTGCCTTTAGCTTCTCTTCTGTTCTCAGCTCTTTGTAAGGCCTCCTCAGACAACCATTTTGCCTTTTTGCATTAGTTTTTCTTGGGGCTGGTCTTGATCAGTGCATCCTGTACAATGTTATGAACCTCCATCCATAGTTCTTCAGGCACTCTGTCTATCAGATTTAATCTCTTGAATCTATTTGTCACTTTTACTGTATAATCATAAGGGATATGATTTGGGTCATACCTGAATGGTCTAGTGGTTTTCCCTACTTTATTCAATTTAAGTCTGAATTTGGCAATAAGGAGTTCATGATCTGAACCATAGCAAGGTCCTGGTCTTCTTTTTGCTGACTGTGTAGAGCTTCTCCATCTTCAGCTGCAAAGAATATAATCAATCTGATTTCGGTATTGACCATATGGTGATGTCCATGTGTAGAGTTATTTCTTGTGTTGTTGGAAGAGGGTGTTTGCTGTGACCAGTGCGTTCTCTTGGCCAAACTCTGTTAGCCTTTTTTCTGCTTCATTTTGTACTCCAAGGCCAAACTTGCCTTTTACTCCAGGTATCTCTTGACTTCCTACTTTTGCATTTCAACCCCCTATGATGAAAAGAACATCTTTTTTTGATGTTGGTTCTAGAAGGTCTTGCAGATCTTCATAGAACTGTTCAAATTCAGCCTCTTCAGCATTAGTGGTTGGGGCATAGACTTGCATTACTATGATATTGAACGGTTTACCTTGGAAATGAATGGAGATCATTCTGTCATTTTTGAGATTGCACCCAAGTACTGCATTTTGTACTCTTTCTTTGACTATGAGGGCTACTCCATTTCTTCTAAGGGATTCTTGCCCACTGTAATAGATACAATGGTCATCTGAATTAAATTCACCGATTCCAGTCCATTTTTGGAAAAGTCAATGGCACCCCTCTCCAGTACTCTGGAAAATCCCATGGGTGGGGGAGCCTGGCGGGCTGCCATCTATGGGGTTGCACAGAGTTGGACACACCTAAAGCGACTTAGCAGCAGCAGCAGTCCATTTTATTTCATTGATTCTTAAAATGTCAATTCTTGCTATCTTTGACCACTTTCAATTTACCTTGATTCATGGATCTAACATTCCAGGTTTCTATGCAATATTTTTCTTTATAACATCAGACTTTGCTTTCATCACCAGTCACATCCACAACTGGGCACTGCTTTTGCTTTGGCTCTGTCTCTTCATTCTTTCTGAAGTTATTACTCCACTCTTTTCCAGTAGCATATTGGGTACCACTGACCTGGGGAGTTCATCCTTCAGTGTCCTATTTTTTTTGCCTTTTCATACTGTTCATGAGGTTCTCAAGGGAAGAGTACTAAAGTGGTTTGTTATTCCCTTCTCCAGTGGACCACATTTTGTCAGAACTCTCCCCCATGACCCGTCTGTCTTGGGTGGCTCTAAATGGCATGGCTTATAGCTTCACTGAGTTAGACAAGGCAATGGTCAACATGATCAGTTTGGTTAGTTTTCTCTGATTGTTCAACAAGACGGCAGAGTAAAAAGACGTGCACTCACCTTCTCCTGCAAGAACTGCAAAATTGCAAATCACTGTGAGTGTCCATGAGTCTACAGTGGATGCATGGGTCGACAGTATACAAACCATAGTGTATGGTAAAATCTTCACAATCCTGTGATAATTGCATGGTTTGTTTGATGAACTATTACAGTCATAAATAGTGTGATATTTTACTCCAAAATTTTCATGTTTATATGAATATTTTTCAAAATCACTGTGTGGACATGTGCAAACCTCATTAATGCATATATCTGTTAATATATGGATTGACACTTGTATATCATGGAATAAGACTGAAACACACAGTGTAGTTTTAGAGGAAAGTTACCAGTGTTTGAATTCTTGAATACTGCTCTTGTATTCCTGACTTTACAGCACTAAGTGCCCTTAGTTGAGGGCAAAACAATCTACAGTAGTTTGTTCTCATTGTTTTATGAGGCACTGTGTTATTTGCTTTGTTATTTCTGTAACACTTCAATTAAAGTCACCAGCACAATTGTACATGTGTGGAGAACACTTTCACTTTTCACTTTCATGCACTGGAGAAGGAAATGGCAACCCACTCCAGTGTTCTTGCCTGGAGAATCCCAGGGACAGGGGAGCCTGGTGGGCCGCCATCTATGGGGTTGCACAGAGTCAGACACGACTGAAGCGACTTAGCAGCAGCAGCAGCAGCAGGAGAACAAGTGTCCAGATGTTAACTTTGTTATGGAGGTGTTGCTAATGTGAGCAAATCTAGAAATGTCCATATTATTGTAGAGATTTGAAGCACTAGACTTAATTCTGAGAACGCTGAACTTATTCTTATTAGGTTTCATTTCATTGAAATATAGTTGTGTTATTAAAGTGAACATATTAGATTGAACCATATAAAACTGTCATATTTACAGTAAAAACAAAATTTAATATTGGCCATTTCATGTGGTTTGACTGAACTGAACTGAACTGATTCATGGATTTGCTTTTATATTCTGACCAAATATTTGGTAGAAACTAAATTTAGTAGCTTGTGCATATTGAAACAAGTTCCTCCTAGTGAAAGGTGCAAACTTAATTTATTTTCTTATTTGTAACATTTTAAATTAATTCCACCACTGTCCTGAATCAATTTAAAATTAAAAGCTTCAAAGGACCTATGGCTTATTCACGATGATGTTTGGGAGAAACCAAAGTAATACTGTAAAGTAATTATCCTTCAATTAAGAATAAATAAAAATTTCAAAAAGCTTCAAAAGAGAAGAGCATTTTGAATTTACATGCCCCTGTAATTTCTTTCTTAGTAAGAAATGGAGTAATACTCAACTATTTAGATTTGAATATTAAAAGAAGAGAGAAATATTATCCTATTTAAAAGCAGACATCGCATTAAATTTATGTACTTACCAGGTTCAAGAACAGTCCTTCAGAATATGTTTTAAGTGGTATAAGAGAAGGGAAAAATAAAGGTCAAAGAGGTTAGAATACAAAAGTGCCACCAGAATTGCATAGATGTTCAGAAGACTGAAGATTTAGACAAGGCCAACCAAAAATATGCCAACCAAGATGTTGGCAATTACTTCCACAAAGCCATTTCTATGGAGTGGTGGGAGTAGAAACTGAACTGTAGTGATTAAAATGTTGCTTGAATGCAGTTAGAAGGGGAGGATATGAATCAGCTCTTTCAGAAGTGTGGTGGCCAAAGTGCTCTTGCCAGGTATGGCAGCTCAGTAAGAGAATTGAGGGAAGGTTTGTTGTTATTTTTTGGTAGTCCTTAAAAAAAATCAATATCATATGCTTGTTTGTGAACTAAGGGTAAGAGTACAAAGGAGTCATTTCAACAATCGTCTTCCAGTCCATGAGCATGGGATGTCTATCTGTGTCACCTTCAATTTCTCTCATCAGTGTCATAGTCTTCTGAGTACAGGTGTTATACCTCCTTAGTTAGATTTATTGACAGGTTTTGGATTTGGGGTTTTTTGCTTTTTAAATTTTTTGTCCTGTTAGCTTGCAGGATCTCAATTTCCTGACCAGGGATTGAAGCCAGGCCATGGCACTGAAACTGGTGTATCTTAATCACTCGATCCCCGGAACTCCCAATTCTCAGGTATTTAATTCTTTTGGTTGTTATTGTAAATGGGATTGTTTTCTTAATTTCTCTTTCTGATAGCTTTTTGTTAGAATTAAAAAATGCATCGTATTTCTGTATATCAATTTTGTATCCTGCATTCATTGATGAGTTCTAGTAGCTATTATGTTGACATCTTAAAAATCTTCTATGTAAAGAATCATGTCAATGGCAGACAGTAACAGTTTTATGTCTTCCTTTCCAATTTGGATCCTGTATTTCTTTTAATTGTCTGATTGCTATGGCTAGAGCTTTCAATACTATATTGAACTAAAATGGCGAGAGTGGGCATCCTTATCTTGTTCCTGATCTGAGAAGAAATGCTTTAAGCTATTCATCACTAAGTATGATGTTAAGCGTGGGTTTGTCATTGATGGTTCTTATTATGTTGGGGGAGGCTCACTCTATTGGGCCCTCATGGCTCAGATGGTAAGGAATCTGCCTGCAATGCAAGAGACCCAATCCCTGGGTTGGAAAGATCCCCTGGAGAAGAGAATGACTACCCACTCCTGTATTCTTGCCTGGAGAATCCCATGGACAGAGCAGCCTGGTGGGCTACAGTCCATGGGGTGCAAAGAGTCAGACATGACTGAGCGACTTCACTTTCACTTTCAGGTTCCCTTTGTGCCCACATCCTGGAGAGTTTTTAATCATAATGGTTATTTAATTTTGTCAAAAAGCTTTTCATTCATCTATTAAGATGATCATATGATTTTTAATTCATCAGTTTATTAATGTGGCATATCACATTAATTGATTTGCAGATATTGAACAATCCCTGCATCTCTGGGATAAATCCCAATTGATCAAGATATATGATCCTTTTTAATGTATTGTTGAATTCAGTTTGCTAATATCTTGTTAAGGGTTTTTGCATCTATGTTCATCAGTGATTAAGACTTATAACTTTCTTTTAGTGTGTGTTATATCTTTGTCTGGTTTGGGTATCAGGGTGATGCTGGCCTGGTAGAATGAGCCTGGAAGCATTCCTTTCTCTGAAATTTTTTGAATAGTTTGGGGGCTTCCCTTGTAGCTCAGTTGGTAAAGAATGTGCCTACAGTGCAGGAGACCTAGGTTTGATCCCTGGATCAGGAAGATCCCCTGGAGAAGGAAATGGCAACCCACTCCAGTATCCTTGCCTGGAAAATCCCATGGACAGAGGAGCCTGGTGGACTGCAGTCCATGGGGTGCAAAGAGTTGGGCATGACTAACTAACACTCACACTTATACTTTGAAAAGGATAGGTGTTAACTCTTCTCTAAATGTATGGTAGAATTCACCTATGAAGCCATCTGGTCTAGGACTTTTATTTGTTAGTTTTTAAATTACTGACTCAACTTCATTACTGAAAAGTGTTTCATTCATATTTTCTATTTCCTCATGATTCAGTCTTGGGGATAGAATTAGTATTATTAAAAATAAAAATAACCATACTACTCAGGTCTACAGATTCAGTGCAATCCCTATTAAAATATCAATAGCATTTCTCACAGAACTAGAACAAATAATTCTAAAATTTGTATGGAAGCACAACAGATCTTGAATAGCCAGAACAATCTTAAAAAGAAGAATGAAACAGATGTATCACCTCCCTGATTTAAAACTATACTACAAAGCTACAATCATCAAACAGCATGGTACTGGCACAAAAACAAACACTCAGATCAATGGAACAGAATAGAGAGCCCAGAAATAAAATCACACTTATATGGGCCATTGATCTACAACAAAGGAGGTGAGAATATACAACAGGGAAAATATAGCCTCTTCAATAAATAGTTTTGGGAAAACTGAACCGCTACATGCAAAAGAATCAAACTAGACTACTTTCTCACACCATATACAAAAATCAACCTAAAATGCATTAAAGACTCTAAGACTTGAAGCCATAAAAATTCTAGAAGTAAATGCTGGCAGTATGTTCTTTGACATCAGACTTAGCAAATTTTTTTTGGATATGTTTCCTTACACAGAGCAACAAAAGTAAAAATAGACAAATTAAACTATAACAAACTAAAAGGCTTTAGCGCAGCAAAAGAAACCAACAACAAAGTGAAAAGGCCACCTACTGAATGAGAGAAGATAATTCCAAATGCTAAATCTGACAAAGACTTAATATTTAAAACATACCAACAAATTATACAACTCAACATTCAAAAACCAAACAATCCAATTTTAAAAATGAGCAGAGGGCCTGAATAGGCAATTTTCCAAAGCAGACCTATAGATGGTTAACAGATACATGAAAAGATATTCAATACCACTAATCATCAGGTAAATGCAAATCAAAACCACAAGATATCATCTCAGACCTGTCAGAAGAGTATTATCAAAACATCAACAAATAACCAGTGTTGGCAAGGATGTGGAGAAAAGCAACCGTTGTGCACTGTGGTGAGACTGTAGATTGGTGCAGACACTGTGGAAAACAGTCTGGAGACTCCTCAAAAAGCGAGAAATATGATCCAGCACTTTCACTTCTTTGCATTTACCCAAAGAAATTGAAAACACTAATTAGAAAAAATACATGCACCCCATATTCATTGCAGAATTCTTTTCAATAGCCAAGATATGGAAGCCGCCTAAGTAACCATCGCTGATGAATGGAGAAAGAACATGTGGTGGTGGTTGTTCAGTTGCTAAGCCACGTTCCAACTCTTTGTGACCCCATGGATTTCACCATGCCAGGCTTCGAAAATTGCGCTTCCCTGGTGGCTCAGATGGTAAAGAATTACTCAGCTGTCATAATGAAATTTTGCCATTTGTGACAACATGGATGGACCTTGAGGGTATTACGCTAAGTGAAATTAAGTCTGACAGAGAGAAATACTGCACAGTCTCGCTTATATGTAGAATCTAAAAACAAAACAGATAAACAACCATAATCGAAAAGAAAGAGTTATAGGTTCAGAGAATAAGCAGGTGGCTGCTGGAAGGAGGTGGGTCTGGGGAGGATAGAGATAGGTAACAGAGATTAAGAGGTACAGACTTTCAGTTCCAATATAATGAGTGAAGGGTATGAAATGCAGTGTCAGAAATGTAGTCAATAACTATGTGATATCTTTGTATGGTGACAGATGACAAGTACACTTATTACGGTGACCTTTTGAAATGTACAGAAATACTGAATCACTATGTTGTGCACAAAGAGTTCATATAGAACTGTAGGTCAATTACACTTCAAAAAATTTTAATAAACAAATAGGAAAAGAGATTAGATTTGTAGCTACCAGAGGGGGAAATAAACGAAGGCAGTCAAAAGGTACCAACTTCCAGTTGTAAGATAAGTAACAATTACCAGGGATTTAAGATACAATATGATAAATATAATTAACACTGCCATACATAAACAGTCAGTTTAGTTCAGTTCTGTCACTCAGTTGTGTCCGAATCTTTGTGACCCCATGAATCACAGCACGCCAGGCCTCCCTATCCATCACCAACACCCAGAGTTCACTCAGACTCACGTCCATTGAGTGCGTGATGCCATCCAGCCATCTCATCCTCTGTCGTCCCTTTCTCCTCCTGCCCCCAATCCCTCCCAGCATCAAAGTCTTTTCCGATGAGTCAACTCTTCGCATGAGGTGGCCAAAGTATGGTAGTTTCAGCTTTAGCATCATTCCTTCCAAAGAAATCCCAGGGTTGATCTCCTTCAGAATGGACTGGTTGGATCTCCTTGCAGTCCAAGGGACTCTCAAGAGTCTTCTCCAACACCACAGTTCAAAAGCATCAATTCTTCGGTGCTCAGCTTTCCTCACAGTCCAACTCTCACATCCATACATGACCACTGGAAAAACCATAGCCTTGACTAGACGGACCTCTGTTGGTAAAGTAATGTCTCTGCTTTTGAATATGCTATCTAGGTTGGTCATAACTTTCCTTCCAGGGAGTAAGCATCCTTTAATTTCATGGCTGCAATCACCATCTACAGTGATTTTGGAGCCCCCAAAAATAAAGTCTGACACTGTTTCCCCATCTAATTGCCATGAAGTGATGGGACCAGATGCCATGATCTTCATTTTCTGAATGTTGAGCTTAAGCCAACTTTTTCACTCTCCTCTTTCACTCTCATCAAGAGGCTTTTTAGTTCCTCTTCACTTTCTGCCATAAGGGTGGCATCATCTGCATGTCTGAGGTTATTGATATTTCTCCTGGGAATCTTGATTCCAGCCTGTGCTTCTTCCAGCCCAGAGTTTCTCGTGACATACTCTGCATATAAGTTAAATAAGTAGGGTGACAATATACAGCCTTGACGGACTCCTTGTCCTATTTGGAACCAGTCTGTTGTTCCATGTCCGGTTCTAACTGCTGCTTCCTGACCTGCATATAGGTTTCTCAAGAGGCAGGTCAGGTGGTCTGGTATTCCCATCTCTTTCAGAATTTTCCACAGTTTATTGTGATCCACACAGTCAAAGGCTTTGGCATAGTCAATAAAGCAGAAGTCAGAAGTAGATGTTTTTCTGGAACTCTCTTCCTTTCTCTATGATCCAGCAAATGTTGGCAATTTGATCTCTGGTTCCTCTGCCTTTTCTAAAACCAGCTTGAACATCCAGAAGTTCACGGTTCACGTATTGCTGAAGCCTGGCTTGGAGAATTTTGAGCATTACTTTACTAGTGTGTAAGATGAGGGCAATTGTGCAGTAGTTTGAGCATTCTTTGGCATTGCCTTTCTTTGGGATTGGAATGAAAACTGACCTTTTCCAGTCCTGTGGCCACTGCTGAGTTTTCCAAATTTGCTGGCATATTGAGTGCAGCACTTTCACAGCATCATCTTTCAGGATTTGAAACAGCTGAACTGGAATTCCATCACCTCCACTAGCTTTGTTCATAGTGATACTTTCTAAGGCAAACTTCACTTCACATTCCAGGATGTCTGGCTCCAGGTGAGTGATCACACCATCGTGATTATCTTGGTCATGAAGATCTTTTTTGTACAGTTCTTCTGTGTAGTCTTGCCACCTCTTCTTAATATCTCCTGCTTCTCTTCGGTCCATACCATTTCTGTCCTTTATCGAGCCCATCTTTGCATGAAATGTTCCCTTGGTATCTCTAATTTTCTTGAAGAGATCTCTAGTCTTTCCCAGTCTGTTGTTTACCTCTATTTCTTTGCATTGATTGCTGAGGAAGGCTTTCTTATCTCTCCTTGCTATTCTTTGGAACTCTGCATTCAGATGCTTATATCTTTCCTTTTCTCCTTTGCTTTTCACCTCTCTTCTTTTCACAGCTATTTGTAAGGCCTCCCCAGACAGCCATTTTGCTTTTTTGCATTTCTTTTCCATGAGGATGGTCTTGATCCCTGTCTCCTGTACAATGTCATGAACCTCAGTCCATAGTTCATCAGGCACTCTATCTATCAGATCTAGTCCCTTAAATCTATTTCTCACTTCCACTGTATAATCATAAGGGATTTGATTTAGGTCATATGTGAATGGTCTAGTGGTTTTCCCTACTTTCTTCAATTTCAGTCTGAATTTGGCAAGAAGGAGTTCATGATCTGAGCCACAGTCAGCTCCCAGTCTTGTTTTTGCTGACTGTATAGCGCTTCTCCATCTTCGGCTGCAAAGAATATAATCAATCTGATTTCGGTGTTGACCATCTGGTGATGTCCATGTGTAGAGTCTTCTCTTGTGTTGTTGGAAGAGGGTGTTTGCTATGACCAGTGTATTCTCTTGACAAAACTCTATTAGCCTTTGCCCTGCTTCATTCTGTACTCCAAGGCCAAATTTGCCTGTTACCAAGGTGTTTCTTGACTTCCTACTTTTGCAGTCCAGTTCCCTGTAATGAAAAGGACATCTTTTTTGGGTGTTAGTTCTAAAAGGTCTTATAGGTCTTCATAGAACTGTTCAACTTCAGCTTCTTCAGCGTTACTGGTTGGGGCATAGGCTTGGATTACTGTGATATTGAATGGTTTGCCTTGGAAACGAACAGAGATCATTCTATCATTTTTGAGACTGCATCCAAGTACTGCATTTCAGACTCTTTCATTGACCATGATGGCTACTCCATTTCTTCTAAGGAATTCCTGCCTGCAGTAGTAGATATAATGGTCATCTGAGTTAAATTCACCCATTCTAGTCCATTTTAGTTCACTGATTCCTAGAATGTTGATGTTCACTCTTGCCATCTCCTGTTTGATCACTTCCAATTTGCCTTGATTCATGGACCTGACATTCCAGGTTCCTATGCCATATTCCTGTTTACAGCATTGGATCTTGCTTCTATCACCAGTCACATCCACAGCTGAGTATTGTTTTTGCTTTGGTTCCATCCCTTCATTCTTTCTGCAGTTATTTATCCACTGATCTCCAGTAGCATATTGGGCACCTACTGACCTGGGGAGTTCCTCTTTCAGTATCCTGTCATTTTTCCTTTTCATACTATTCATGGGGAACGTTATTAGAATTAATCTTGAGTTCTCATAACAACAAATATTTTTTCTCTTTATTGCGATGTATCTATAGGAGATGATGAATGTTCTCTAAATCTATCATGGTAAATCATTTAATGATACATGTAAATGAAATCATTGCTTAAACAGTGCTATATGTCAACTCAGCACTTTTATTTCTATCTCAATAAAACTTGAAAAAAATTAAAAAATACAATGGAGAGGTAAGCATTTACTAATTTTTTCCTATTCGTAGTCAAATCTTAACCCATTGCAGAATTTATTATTTACAGTTAAACTATGCCACCATGCTGATGTTGTAAAGAATGTCATGCATTGGCAATTTATAGCATTTTGTACACTGGGAAATGCTGTTCCCAGTGATGCAATTACTTTCCATAATGGATGAGTCTAGATGATTTGTTTAGATAGTGGTGGCCTGGATGACATAAATTTATAATTGATCATCAGGCTTCTAAGGACAGGTAAGTAATTAGAAATAATTGGTAGTATGTTAATACAATTAATGCAGAGGGTGAAGTATTTATTGCTTTTTATTTTTCATTTTACCTGCTTTCTAGATCAGTCATCCCTGTTTGTCACACAGTTGTTAACACATCTGGCTTTCTGACAGTATCACTCCCTTCTCTGCTGGCTAATGAGATCCACTTCATTATGAAAGCTGGTGTTTTGGAGGCTGGAAGACTGTCTGCTCTTGTTGAGAGGTAACAGTGCCCTTCTCTATAATCCAGGTGAAGGTGGAACTTCACACTCCAGGATAGGGGGCTTTCTCAGCCTTAGAACATACATTTCTTGGTCTGAATTACTTATTAAGTTTCTCCTTTGAAACATCTCAGAGGTTAAAATGTCTGTCCGGAATGCAGGAGACCAGAGTTCGATCCCTGGATCAGGAAGATCCCCTGGAGAAGGAAATGGCAACCCACTCCAATACTCTTGCCTGGAGAATCCCATGGACGGAGGAGCCTGGTAGGCTACAGTCCAGGGGGTCGCAAAGAGTCAGGCACGACTGAGCAACTTCACTTTCACTTTCACTTTGAAACATCAGGGACTGAGGAAAAAGAAGTGTCTTACAGTTTCTACAGAAATAGTGTGTAACACCGGCCGCTACTGCCACAGTCAGTATACACAGACTTACTAACAAAGCCAAAGGCAGATTTTTAATCTAGGGGCTATTTTCCACTGGAAAAAGCAAGAGAGTTCCAGAAAAAAATCTACTTCTGTTTTATTGACTATGCCAAAGCCTTTGACTGTGTGGATCACAATAAACTGTGGAAAATTCTGAAAGAGATGAGAATACCAGACCACCTGACCTGCCTTTTGAGAAACCTATATGCAGGTCAGGAAGCAACAGTTAGAACTGGACATGGAACAACAGACTGGTTCCAAATAGGAAAAGGAGTACGTCAAGGCTGTATATTGTCACCCTGCTTATTTAACTTATATGCAGAGTATGTCATGAGAAACTCTGGGCTGGAAGAAGCACAGGCTGGAATCAAGATTCTCAGGAGAAATATCAATAACCTCAGATATGCAGATGATGCCACCCTTATGGCAGAAAGTGAAGAGGAACTAAAAAGCCTCTTGATGAGAGTGAAAGAGGAGAGTGAAAAAGTTGGCTTAAGCTCAACATTCAGAAAATGAAGATCATGGCATCTGGTTCCATCACTTCATGGGAAATAGATGGGGAAACGGTAGAAACAGTGTCAGACTTTATTTTTGGGGGCTCCAAAATCACTGCAGATGGTGACTGCAGCCATGAAATTAAAAGACGCTTACTCCTTGGAAGAAAAGTTATGATCAACACAGACAGCATATTAAAAAGCAAAGACATTACTTTGCCAACAAAGCTCTGTCTAGTCAAGGCTATGGTTTTTCCTGTGGTCATGTATGGATGTGAGAGTTGGACTGTGAAGAAAGCTGAGCACTGAAGAATTGATGCTTTTGAACTGTGGTGTTGGAGAGGACTCTTGAGAGTCCCTTGGACTGCAAGGAGATCCAACCAGTCCATCCTAAAGGAGAGCAGTTCTGGATGTTCTTCTGAAGGACTGATGTTGAAGCTGAAACTCCAATACTTTGGCCACCTGATTCGAAGAGCTGACTCATTTGAAAAGACCCTGATGCTGGGAAAGATTGAGGGCAGGAGGAGAAGGGGACGACAGAGGATGAGATGGTTGGATGGCATCACCTACTCAATGGACATGGGTTTGGGTAAACTCCAGGAGTTGGTGATGGACAGGGAGGCCTGGTGTGCTGTGGTTCATGGGGTCACAGAGAGTTGGGCATGACTGAGCGACTGAACTGAACTGAAAACTCTGGAGTGAATCCAAATAAAAGGGTGAGCATCAATTTAAATTAAATGTTTAATTCAAACATAGGAATTCTCTCAGAATTAAAAATCATATGTGAAATTTTCCATGAAGTTATCATTAAAATATGCTTCAATATGAAACAGGGTTTAGCAAATATGAGTTACCTAGTTCAGAAAAGAGAAGATGGGCAGAGATGATAACAGGTTACATTTAAAAAAACATTCATCCAATACCAGGCACTGTGCTAAGTGTATATTTCATTTTAACTTCACAACAAATATATGGGGATAATAATTATCCTCAATTTATAAATGATGAAAATGAAATAATAAAATTAAGTAGCTCCTCAAGGTCACACAATAGTATATTATAGAACTAGATTTCAAACCCTTGTCTGACTGTAGATACTGGATTTTTAATCAATGTTGCCTGTGTTTAGAGTATATGATGGGAGAGAACATGGTCTTAACTTTACCAGTTGAGATTAAATTTGTTAGCAAGACTTTTTCTAATGATGAGAAACCACAAGGTTGCAACAGATGAATAGCATCCTTCTGAGATAATTTAAGAAGAATAATAACTAGACAGCACGGCCTAAGTGATGGTTTAACATTCCTTCCAGTTTTGTTAATCTTTGGTAAATGTGAATTGTATTTAATGTGTAGAGGGGAGAAAATGGATATCATGTCTTTTTTAATTTTTTAAAAAATTTATTTATTTTTTAATTGAAGGATAATTGCTTTACAGAATTTTGTTGGTTTCTGTCAAACCTCAACATGAATCAGCCATAGTGGATACTGTATTTTGTTGAATTTTCTTACATAATATTTTATTACAAGTTTTTCCTCCTGAAAATCACTACACTCCTTGTAGAAATATTGGAAAATACAGAAACTATAAAGAGAAGAAAACAAAAAACGTATAATGTCACCACAGTTGACATCAGGCACTATATTTTAATCTTAACACTCTCCTTTAATCTGAATATTTTAACCAACATTAGCTGGTTACTACCTGTCCGTATAAAGATTCACTGAAAAAATATAGCAAATAGAAAACTAAGCAATTACCACAATCTTACCTTGCATGTTGTTAACATCAGAAACAGTCCCATATCTTGTCAATAATGGAGGTTGACAAGTGAGTTTTGGGAGGTTTATGAGTGACTTATCACCATTTCAGTAGAATCCAGGTTAAACATTATGTTGCCTGTTGAAGTCTGGCTAGTTCTGGAGAATTTGCCAAAAACTAAATGTTCTATGCCTGAATATCAGTCGCTAGGAAAATGCAGTACAATCTTTGAGCCCAAACTTTCAGGTAACTCAAATGTATTTACCAATTTGGGCAGCTCAGAAAGGGATAAATCTGATAAATGCATCAATGATGAGATATCCTTAGAATAAGATGGAGTTCTCATAATCACATCAGATGATGAGTCTTCTTCTAATTGGTTGTTGGTGAAACAAGCTGTTTGCCACTGCCAAAGAGCTGAGTCAAATATACTGTCCCATGCAAATTTTGTATTTACATTCATGCTAAGAGGCAAAAATGTCTCTGCAGGAGTGGAGAATGAATGATTCTTCTGAGAAACTTCAGGAGTCTCAGACACATGTCTATGGTCATGAAGATGCTTCTGTCCCAGCTGGCTTGACCAGAGCAACTTCCTAAACTCAAGGGGAAGATGGGAGGCTGCCCTTGCTGATGCTGAAGCTATCAGGAGGATTAGGTGACTGGACAAAGCTTTTCGGGTAGACTGGGTCAAAGCCACTCCATTTGCAGAGCAATGTTGTCATTGAAGATAGTCCCTCAGAAGGTGAGGCTTTATCCGACATTACTTCCTCTGAGACAGAGGACCCAGGAGAATGAGACTACTGGGATGAAGCAAGCGGGGCTCTTAAATACCAGGCTTGACTAACTGACTCTTCAGTTCAGTTCACTTCAGTCGTTCAGTCATGTCCGACTCTTTGCGACCCCATGAATCGCAGCACGCCAGGCCTCCCTGTCCATCACCAACTCCTGGAGTTCACTCAGACTCAGGTCCATCGAGTCAGTGATGCCATCCAGCCATCTTATCCTCTATCATCCCCTTCTCCTCCTGCCCACAATCCCCCCCAGCATCATATGCCAGCAAATTTGGAAAACTCAGCAGTGGCCACAGGACTGGAAAAGGTCAGCTTTCATTCCAATTCCAAAGAAAGGCAACACCAAACAATGCTCAAACTACCACACAATTGCACTCATCTCACATGCTAGTAAAGTAATGCTCAAAATTCTCCAAGCCAGGCTTCAGCAATCCGTGAACCGTGAACTTCCTGATGTTCAAGCTGGTTTTAGAAAAGGCAGAGGAACCAGAGATCAAATTGCCAACATCCGCTGGATCATGGAAAAAGCAAGAGAGTTCCAGAAAAACATCTATTTCTGCTTTATTGACTATGCCAAAACCTTTGCCTCTTTGGGTCACAATAAACTGTGGAAAATTCTGAAAGAGATGGGAATACCAGACAACCTGACCTGCCTCTTGAGAAATCTGTATGCAGGTCAGGAAGCAGCAGTTAGAACTGGACATGGAACAACAGACTGGTTCCAAATAGAAAAAGGAGCATGTCAAGGCTGTATATTGGTCACCCTGCTTATTTAACTGACTCTTAGACAATGTCAAATAAAACAGGATGCCTTCGTCTTTTTGCCCTGTGGATCAAGCTGTGCCCCTTTATTCCCTACTCTGTTGAGTCTAGTTTTCCTAATAACATTGATATGGTAGTTCTACTCTGAAGGAAGTCAAAATCTGTGAATGAAGTAGCTGTTGATACCATAGAAGGAATGACCTCAGGCAAAGCAAAAGAATATTCAAGGTTTATTGTCAAGGAGAATTCTCTTTAATGAATTCTGTGTTGCTACTGTATGCAGCAGCCTTGTTGTCTTTGCATACCTTGGGGTACCTGGATAAAGTCAGGGTCAAGGATAGGAGTGATCTGTCTTAAGTGATCAAATAAGCCAGAAATTGATGAGGCCTCATCTTTAGGGGCCTTCCCAGGTGGCGAAGTGGTAAAGAATCCGCCTGCCAATGCAGGAGATGCGAGAGATGCGGGTTGGATCCCTGGGTCATGAAGATCCCCTGGAGGAGGAAATAGCAACCTGCTCCAGTATTCTTGCCTGGAAAATCCCATGAAGAGAGGAGACTGGCGGGCTAGAGTCCACAGGGTCGCAAAGAGTCGGGCATGAATATGCGACTGAGCAGGCACAGACACATCTTTAGGGATCCAAGACGTCACTAAGGTAGATTATGAAACAGAGAAGGGTTTGTTTGGTTTTCTTGTTATCTCATTTGGCCCCATCGTTGTCACTGGGACAGCCCTTAACTGTCTGGGTCTTCTCTGAGGTTTCTGAGGTAATCTCCAACCTGTAATCTTATATCCTAAAATCTGGGCAGGACACTTAGAGGAAGCATGCTGTTGAAAAACCTGCATTAGTTCTGGCAGTGTTGTAGAAACCTCATGGTCCATAGGCCAGTGGAATTGTACAAAGGGACCTTCTAAAGGAATGACGTACCTGGGATCTACAGCCAACACTGGAAGGTTCCAAAGGTGCTTGTTTATCTTGCTTCTGAAGGAGTTCATAGTCACTCACGATGGATCCAAGTGGAAATAGTCTGCCAGTGTGTGCACCAAAAAGAGACGGTTTCCAACACCAAGAATTTCGGCAGCTGCTTTAACAGTGATTTCAGCTACGTTGGTAGAAAACTTTGAGCCTCCTTGGACCCTAACACTGAAAATTTAAAAGAACACACAGAGTGGATTGTTGCCTTATTAACAAACCGTTACTTTTATGTGGGCCTTCAGAGTGTATTTAGAATGATATAGGCTTCCCAGGTGGTGCTAATGGTAAAGAACCTGCCTGCCAAGGCAGGAGACCTGGGTTTGATCCCTGG
This sequence comes from Capra hircus, assembly GCF_001704415.2. Taxonomy (NCBI): domain Eukaryota; kingdom Metazoa; phylum Chordata; class Mammalia; order Artiodactyla; family Bovidae; genus Capra; species Capra hircus. Next base: position 81,519,915 of record NC_030812.1, read on the forward strand.
GTCTGGACGATTCCCTGGAAGAGTGTATATAATAGTCTCACATGGTTTATTGCTACGTCCAATAACTAGGAGAGGATGGAGGACAATTATTATAATCCCTAATATATAGTTGAGGCTTCCCTCATAGCTCAGTTGGTAAAGAATCTGCCTGCAGTGCAGAAGACCTGGGTTCGATTCCTGGGTTGGGAAGATGCCCTGGAAAAGGAAATGGCAACCCACTCCAGTATTCTTGTCTGGAAAATCCCATGGATAGAGGAGCCTGGCAGGCTACAGTCCATGGGGTCATAAGAATTGGACACGACTTAGTGACTAAACAACCAATATATAGTTGAAGAAACTGAGATTCAAAGAGCTAAGTGAAATGTCCAAAGGAACAGAGTAAGTACCCGATCCAAACCCAGGTGTTTGATGACTTCAAGTCAGAAGATAAGAATTTCAGTGGGAAAGTCATTTTGGAGTTTGAAAGTTTTGAGTTATTTAACTGATCTGAGTTTCAGTTTCTTCAAACAGAAAATGGGTATAGTAATTTCTCTTTCAGAGATTTTTTTTTTTTTTTGGAATGTGGACCATTTTTAAAGCCTTCACTGGATTTGTTACAATACTGTCTCTGTTTTATGTTTTGCATTTTCATCCTCAAGGCATGTGGGATCTTAGTCCCTGACCAAGGATCGAACCCGCACCCACTGCAGGGGAAGGCAAAGTCTTTACCACTGACCACCAGGAAAGTCCCAGATATTTTGAATATGAACTGACATAGGACACTTTGCGAGTCGCCTGGCACAAAAAAAGCCTTTCACTCTACTGCACCTGTCCTGTTCCTTTCTGTCCCTTCTCTTTTCCGGTGACCTCTCCTATCCTTCCCATCCCTGAGCTCTGCCCTGTGTCCTTCCTTTCATCTACCTCGTGTCCTTCCCTTCCTTGCATCCATCCTCTCCTTTCACCCTCCTGTATCCCTCTTCTCCATGCACCTTCCTTTTGCTTTGCTCTCTTATACTTCTTCATCTCACCTCTTTTTCATCTAAATGAATGGGAGATCTCCTCTTAAATGGAAGTATTGACTTGTAGTTCCCACAATTACTAAATACACTCTTTTAAGTAATAGACCCTGATTTGACCTCAGTCCAGAGCTGGGGTCGTGAGGCTAGTGTCTCTAGGAGGTCCTGGCTTTACTGAATGAAATGTCAAGTAATAATCCTCACAGATCCAGAGAGGATCTGAGCATCATACAGCCCTGGTTTACTGTTGAAATGAATAGGCATGCTAAACCCAAAATTATAAAAAAAAATTTTTTAGGTCTTTTAAGACAAGGAAAATAGATTTTATTTCCAGGGTGAAGTGACTAGATTCTGTTCTGAAGGCTTCTGTTTCTTCCCTTCATATCTAAGACCTTCAAATGTGCCAGGGAGCCCACAAGACTTTTCAAGATCCAGGGTCTGCTAACTTCTCCAGCCTCATCTCCTGCCACTGGCCAACTCACCCTGTGTTCCAGCGATGCCAAATTTTGTGTGGTTTCCCACACATATCATTCTGCGTAATGCTTTTGTAACCATCAAAGAGGTCCTTCTTTGAGACTATAGTGCCTCCTTTTCTAACTAGCTAACTTCAACTTTAAAATCCATCATAGACATGATCTCATCCAAAAAGTTTTGCCAACATCCTACCCTCAGCTGGGTTAAGCTACTAATTTAGCCTCTATAACTTTTTCTCTTTTACTGAAGTACAGTTGATTTACAATGTTGTGTTAGTTTCAGATGTACAGTAATGTGAGTGTTTACATGTTATATATACAAATACATATACGTTCTTTTTCATACTCTTGTCCATTACAGGTTATTGAAAGATAGTGAATATAATCCCCTGTGCTCTACAGTAGAACCCTGTTTATTATCTACTTTATATATATGGTGTGTATTTGCTCATCCCAAACTCCTAATTTATCCCTCCCTCTCCCCTTCATTAACCGTAACTTTGTCTTCTATGTTTTTGTTGTGTAAATAAGTTCATTTGTATTATTTTTTTGATTCCACATACAAATGGTATCGTGTGATATTTGTCTTTCTCTGTCTGACATTTCACTTAGTATGATCTTCTCTAGGTCCATCAGTGTCGCTGCAGATTAGCCTTTGCATATTTCATATGGTTCTGTTATTGCATTCGTTACACTGTATTACAGTTTCTTTATTACATTCCTACATACCTTACTGCACTATTAGACTGAGTTCTTTGGCAACAATTTATTCCTATTATTTCCTGCTCCAGGCCTCTTCGGGATGTGGCAAATAGTAAGCACTCACTAAATTCGTAATGAATGAATGAGTAGATAAATGAGCAAAAAAATATGACTGGAATGCAAAAGTAGGAAGTCAAGAAACACCTGGGGTAACAGGCAAATTTGGCATTGGAATGCGGAATGAAGCAGAGCAAAGACTAATAGAGTTTTGCCAAGAAAATGCACTGGTCATAGCAAACACCCTCTTCCAACAACACAAGAGAAGACTCTACACATGGACATCACCAGATGGTCAATACCAAAATCAGACTGATTATATTCTTTGCAGCCAAAAATGAAGACGCTCTATACAGTCAACAAAAACAAGACCGGGAGCTGACTGTGGCTCAGATCATGAACTCCTTCTTGCCAAATTCAGACTGAAATTGAAGAAAGTAGGCAAAACCACTAGACCATTCACATATGACCTAAATCAAATCCCTTATGATTATACAGTGGAAGTGAGAAATAGATTTAAGGGACTAGATCTGATAGATAGAGTGCCTGATGAACAATGGAATGAGGTTCGTGACATTGTACAGGAGACAGGGATCAAGACCATCCCCATGGAAAAGAAATGCAAAAAAGCAAAATGGCTGTCTGGGGAGGCCTTACAAATAGCTGTGAAAAGAAGAGAGGTGAAAAGCAAAGGAGAAAAGGAAAGATATAAGCATCTGAATGCAGAGTTCCAAAGAATAGCAAGAAGAGATAAGAAAGCCTTCTTCAGTGATCAGTGCAAAGAAATAGAGGAAAACAACAGAATGGGAAAGACTAGAGATCTCTTCAGGAAAATTAGAGATACCAAGGGAAGATTTCATGCAAAGATGGGCTCGATAAAGGACAGAAATGGTATGGACCTAACAGAAGCAGAAGATATTAAGAAGAGGTGGCAAGAATACACGGAAGAACTGTACAAAAGAGATCTTCACGACCCAGATAATCATGATGATGTGATCATTAATCTAGAGCCAGACATCCTGGAATGTGAAGTCAAGTGGGCCTTAGAAAGCATCACTACAAACAAAGCTATTGGAGGTGATGGAATTCCAGTTGAGCTATTTCAAATCCTGAAAGATGATGCTGTGAAAGTGCTGCACTCAATATGCCAGCAAATTTGGAAAACTCAGCAGTGGCCACAGGACTGGAAAAGGTCAGTTTTCATTCCAATCCCAAAGAAAGACAATGCCAAAGAAGGCTCAAACTACCACACAATTGCACTTATCTGACATGCTAGTAAAGTGATGCTAAAAATTCTCCAAGCCAGGCTTCAGCAATACATGAACTGTAAACTCCCTGATGTTCAAGCTGGTTTTAGAAAAGGCAGAGGAACCAGAGATCAAATTGCCAACATCCACTGGATCATGGAAAAAGCAAGAGAGTTCTAGAAAAACATCTATTTCTGCTTTATTGACTATGCCAAAGCCTTTGACTGTGTGGATCACAATAAACTGTGGAAAATTCTGAAAGAGATGGGAATATCAGACCACCTGACCTGCCTCTTGAGAAATCTGTATGCAGGCCAGGAAGCAACAGTTAGAACTGGACATGGAACAACAGACTGGTTCCAAATAGAAAAAGGAGTATGTCAAGGCTGTATATTGTCACCCTACTTATTTAACTTATATGCAGAGTACATCATGAGAAACGCTGGACTGGAAGAAACACAAGCTGGAATCAAGATTGCTGGGAGAAATATCAATAACCTCAGATATGCAGATGACACCACCCTTATGGCAGAAAGTGAAGAGGAGCTAAAAAGCCTCTTGATGAGAGTGAAAGAGGAGAGTGAAAAAGTTGGCGTAAAGCTCAACATTCAGAAAATGAAGATCATGGCATCTGGTTCCATCACTTCATGGGAAATAGATGCGGAAACAGTAGAAACAGTGTCAGACTTTATTTTTTTGGGCTCCCAAATCACTGCAGATGGTGACTGCAGCCATGAAACTAAAAGATGCTTACTCCTTGGAAGAAAAGTTATGACCAACCTAGATAGTATATTCAAAAGCAGAGACATTACTTTGCCAACTAAGGTCCGTCTAGTCAAGGCTATGGTTTTTCCTGTGGTCATGTATGGATGTGAGATTTGGACTGTGAAAAAGGCTGAGCGCCGAAGAATCAATGCTTTTGAACTGTGGTGTTGGAGAAGACTCTTGAGAGTCCCTTGGGCTTCAAGGAGATCCAACCAGTCCATTCTAAAGGAGATCAAACCTGGGATTTCTTTGGAAGGAATGATGCTAAAGCTGAAGCTCCAGTACTTTGGCCACCTCATGCGAAGAGTTGACTCATTGGAAAAGACTCTGATGCTGGGAGAGATTGGGGGCAGGAGGAGAAGGGGACGACCGAGGATGAGATGACTGGATGGCATCACGGACTCGATGAACGTGAGTCTGAGTGAACTCCGGGAGATGGTGATGGACAGGGAGGCCTGGCGTGCTGCGATTCATGGGGTCGCAAAGAGTCGGACACGACTGAGCAACTGAACTGATCTGAACATGCAAAGACACCTTATAAACTGTGAGTAATACACGAACACAATAAAAGAGTCAGAAGGCACAAAAATGAAAATCATATAAAATATACAATGTTCCTTTTTACCCCTTCATTCTTGTTGCCCAGTCTCCCAGTTTTCCTCCCTTACTGTTACTATAATATTCTGATGTATTCTATGCCTACAAGGCATACGTGTATTCAGGTTGCTGCCTTTTGAAAGAGAAAAGGAGGATTGTTCTCAGTTAGTGTGTGGTCCATGAGTGTAAAATAAAATGGTGTGAGAAATAAAAACTTAGTTCCCAAGAGTTCACTTATTTGGAGAGTTTGTCTTCCAATTCAAGGAATTATCATAATAAGCTTTGCTCTAAGAGCCTGTTTACTAGCAACATTGCGAAATGTGTCTACTTCCTTCTGTGGTGGTCTTCTATTCCTTTCTCTTTCTCTAGGGCAAGGTTTTACTTCGTCATATCCTGTCTTTGCTCTTGACTAAACTCATAGGCTGAGCATCTCACACAGCTGTCCTGGTACTTTTTAAAATGAGAACACTCACCCCCTTGGAGACGGAATCAAGCTTGTTTCCTTTACGTCATCGCTGTCCAGCACATGAAGGGTAGAGGTGATGGAGGCTGTTCGTGTTTGCTGGAAACAGAAATTCCCAGACACCAGCGCTGTGATTTGGAAATCTCTTCCTTCATCTTCTAAAGGCAGTCCTTGCAAGGTCTTGATAGAAGGGTTATATTCTAGCTATCTTGGCAGTCTAACATTATGAACCAGTGTGACCTGTTAAGTTACATGTGAAATAAAGAACTTGCCTTTAGGAAGACGTTTTACGTTTGTTTGCTTGCTCTGTTCCTGTGACAGAGTACTGAAACAGGAGTTAAAGATCTCTGTTGAGATAGAAACGTCAGTTTAATCATAAACCAGTATTTTTAAACCCTGAAAATAGACATTCTTTCATCTCAGGCTCGTAAAGTCCTTATGAAAAACAAACTTTGAGTAGAAATCATTGAACAAACACTAAACTTTATTAAACTACTTGGACAAATATTATAGTAAAAAAAAATTTACCAAAACCTAGCAGCTATTTAATGATTGACAATTAAGACTTGTGTCTAAAAATGTTATATTCTATTAAATTCAAATACTGAGTTGTTTTTCTTCTTGAACTAAGTTCCTTACAGGAAAATTTATTTATGAGCCTTTTAAAATAATTTCATTTCTTGGTTAGTGCTCTGAGACACCTACATATAAATTATTACATGGACAGCTTGGAAAGCTTGAACCATTTTTTTTTTAATTTTTAAAATTTTTGTCCCTTGTGTTATACAGTAGGTCCTTGTTGGTTATCCATTTTAAATATAGCAGTGTGCACATCTATATATCCCAAACTCCCTAGCTTTCCCTTCCCCGCTATTTTCCCCCTTGGGAACCATAAGTTCATTCTCTAAGTCTGTGAGTCTATTTCTGTTTTGTACCATTTCTTTTTAGATTCTGCATATAAAGGACATCATACAATGTTTCTGCTTCTCTGTCTGACTTACTTCACTCAGTATGACAATCTAGGTCTCTCCGTGTTGCTGTAAATGGCACAATTTCATTCTTTTTAATGATCCCTGTTTATTTTTAATAACTGCAAGAACACAGTGCTGAACAGATGGTTAAAGATACTTAAATGCTTACCTGAAACTAGTTTATTTTCCCTTGGAAAGCATATGGAAGAATTGGATAATAGAATAATTTTCCAATGATAGCACCTGTGTCTGGCTTGCTATGAAGAGTTTGGATCTCGTTGCATGAACAGTGAGTTGTCACAGCCAGCACATTCTCAGAGACAGATGTTAGCACCAGCCCCAGAGGTGATATGGTTGAAACTCTTCTGATCCAATTCAGGGACAACAAAGGGGTGCGGCGAGGTAGGCTCCTCTGTGTTTCTTACTGGTATCCATGGCTCACTTGGGTAACTGGATATCACATTACTGAACCTCAAACTGCCTAAAGATAAAAGCAACAACATTTAAGCTCAGCCCATTAGCATTTCTAACTTATGTTCAGAGCAATATTTAAGGGTTAGAAGCCTTTTGCTTTCACATATCATTTGTATCAACTAGCAGAGAATGGAAGATTCCCACTGTTTCAAAACATCACTGCTCCATGGTGACAGTACAGTGAGAGAGAGGGAGGCCACTGATGCATTTTGACAGTCAGGCTTGTGTGGCTTCCTTCAGTGATTTCCATCTAGCTCTACCTAGAGTTAATGTGGGGCTCACAAAAGGATGTTGATGTAATAATCCAATAAAAAACAAATACAAAACAGCAACAAAAAGCCTTCTGCAAAGAAACAGACTTATCCCATTTTCATCTGTGCCCCCATAATAGAGGTCAGAGGGTTTTAGGCATCCCTGTCCCTCATTTTCATCATAACGACCTCCCTTTGGGAAAATTTCCTCCACCTATTTCGTGACCAAATGATGTAGTGACCCATCACAGTCACCCACCTCTCTGGCCAGGCAGGTGAGCAAATAACTATGGGTTGCTCAGTCAAAATCCTCAGTGCCTCTTGCTGTTGGGAAAGACCAGGTTTAGGGAGGAGACCGAGGCTCGACTTCTACTGCGTTCTGGGGTTTTATATGGACATGCTGGGACATAAAATCTCTCCCTTCCCTCTCAGGTTGGTTGAATGTTAACCTGCGGCTTCTTATCACTGCTCCTTCCTCTCCCCACTCCGCTTCTCTCATCGCCTCTGGTTTCTGGAAATTATAGAACAGCTCAGTCACGCACAGGCACTCTGAAAACAGTCGAATAACCCACAGTGCGAGCTACGCTTTGCTCCTTTTCGACTCCCAATGGACTGGTGCTGTCTCCAGCATCTTCTTCAGGTTGAGCGCAATGTTACGCTTAACCGGTAGAGAGCGCTGGAGAGACGCTGCAGGAAGAAGGAGGCGTCTGGTTTCCGGGAGCTGTTAACGCTTTTGCCGGTTCCTGCTGAAGGACTCAGCGAGATAGTGTGTGAAAGAGGATATCCAGTGCGCTCCTTACTCGCCACACGGTGTCCCTTGGTGACCTGGCAGCCCGGCCCAGGCCCAGCTGGCCACTAACCGTGACTCACCCGCCTGGACGCTGGCACGTTCCAGACGTTCGTCAGCAGTGGTACCCAGACCCTCGCTATGCATCCGCCTGTCGGCCTTGGAGCATCTGTACCCCGGAAGATTGTTTCTGGCTGCCGGGTGACAACCCAGTAAACATCCCTGTCATCTCGGGGGTGGCAAGCATCCTTTTCTCTAAAGAGATCTAAACTCTGCTCTTGGAGAGTGGACCTTCTCCAGGTTTTCTCTCTCTTACGCACTGCCCAGCAGCCCTAGGTATACTTTAGAATCTTTCTTACATCTTTTTAAAGCTATTCTCCTAAGTTAATAATTCTTTACATAAAACCTTCCCTTTTCAAATTCCTGTGTGTCCTGTTTCCTGATTGTCCAGACTGACTCACCCCTTATTCTTAATATTACTTTTAATTTCTTTAATTAGCTTGGTTCTTTCCTTATCTTCAGGTTGGTCATGTTTTATTATTACTATCCCACCACTGAAGTCTATGTAAAATGGGAGAAGCAATGCCTTTTTTACCTGTTATTATGTATATGGAAGAGTTTGTAAATTATAAAGTGATATTTTATGTTTGTTATTTTTATTATCTAACAGCCCTTCTACCTTATTTTATTTACCGTCACCCCTTCTCTGCTTCCAGGTCATTGGTTCCTGACTTTTGCCTTCTCTCTATACCTTACCTTAGCTTTTCATACTTATGGGTTCACCTTGATCTCTTGCTGGAACTCTAGGCTTAGTGTCTCCATGACTGTCTGCAGTTATTCTACACTGTCTAGATTATGGAAAATAATGTCCTTAATTTTTAATTTGACAATCAAGACTTCATTTATTCAACATTCATGAGGGCCTGTGATGTGCAAGACACTGTTGTGGGTGCTGGGCATCTAGAAGTGAACAAGATAGGCAAAGCCCCTATGTTTATGGAGTTTACAATCCACAATTTAACCCTAATCTTGCCTTCCAGACTCATCTCCCTGGTTTAACGTGTGCTCCAAGGGAAGTAAACATCTCCTGGTCATTTTCCTGCCTGTCTCAATTATTAAAAAAAAAAACAAACCTGAAATGATCTCCATCCTCTCTGTCTATCTGCACCCTATGTTTCAAGACCCAATTAAAAACCATCATGAATCTTCGGTAGACAACTCCCAAAGCACTTAGAGCAGTGATTCACAACTTTCCCAAGGCTTCTCTGAGAGTTAAAATATGCCCTTTTTGTAACAGCAGCCAATATTACCCTCAGTTGGAAAGGGGAGGGTTTTTGCCAGAATTTCAGTATGTAGGGGTGTGTGTGTGTGTGTGTGTGTGTGTGTGTGTGTCTGTGTGTGTGTGTGTGTGTCTGTGTGTCTGTCTGTGTGTAAGTATATGTGCAGGGGCCGGGGGTGGGAAGCATGTATAATTTGAAAGTCTTCTGGGTGATTTCAATATATCTCCATAGAAGGACCTGGCTTCTTCCTTGTTGAGAATCACGGGTTCTGTACATTATGTTTCTCAGTGAAATATGTGCAGCTTTTAAAACAGTTTCTATTATTCAAATTCTCATGTTTCATCTTCTTAATTGAATGGAAACACATTAGGAAAAAGTTCAGTGGGTCTGCTACTTCTTGAGATTCTTCCCTGCCCACAATTCCTACTTGTATGTAATATACACAGAATGTCGAGAAATATTGAAATGATTATTGGTTTTACTTGTAAATTGCAAAACCAAAGCAAAACAAAATAAAATACTATTTCCCTTAACAACTATTGACCAAGCTTCCCCCCTCCCACGTTTTTTTTGTTTTTGTCAAGGGATTCTAAGTCCATTCCCTGGCTTGTGCCTCACACTTAATTTTAGACTAAAAAATCAAGGTTATATCTAAATATAAGAGGTAAAACTATAAAACTTCCTGAAGAAAACTTGGGAAAAAACTTTACGACCTTGGATTACACAAAAAATTCTTAGGCTATAAGAACCACATAATTACCAAAATTGTTTATTTCTTTTAATGTTGACAATATCAAATGCTGGCAATAATGTGGGGAAACATTGTTAATAGTTTCAAAATGGCACAGCTACTCTGAAAAACACACTGACCATTTCTTACAGAGCTAATCACAAAAATACAGAATTTATCAAACATACAGTTTATTATTATTGCTGGTGGCAATATAACATTTCAGAAACCCAAATTTGAAATTACTTTAAAGATTAGCATTTTGCTTTTTAATGAGGCAATTTCTCCTTAATGTATTTTTTCCTGCACTTAGCTGTCTCTTCTTTAGATAAACAGTCCCACCTCACTTAACTGCCACAGAGAAACCACTTCCCACCCTTTGGGCTTTTCAGTTGCTTATCTTCGAGCCTCTTTAAGTTCTCCAACAGTCTTTCACATGAGCAGAATGAAAGGAAACATCAAGGAAGAGTTTCATCTTGTCTAAATATAAAAGACTGCTTCACTTAAATGATGACTGGGAGAAAATGTGGCCAAGAACTAGCAGCATTTGATGCTGCCTTTGGGAAATGAGCTGACAGCCTGAGCACGACTGCCAGCCCTGCAGGTTTCCCACGTCTGCTGGGATCTGCCTTCGAACTCCCTGTGGAGAGGATGGGGTTGTCAGGGGGGCGTGCTCATGTGTCTCAGAAAGGGAATGTGGACCCAGACAAACTGCCATCTGTTTCACTGAGCTTAATGACCCAAAAAAGTTAGACTCCGTCATTCTGATGAGTCCTGAAAATAGAAAGCTCCCTCCAGCCAACAGTTTGTATCCTTCTTATTAAGCATTTAAGGCTTTATCAACAGCATGATAAATGGAAAGTGGGGGAGGAATGGAAAGCTCTGAATTGGAGGGAGTTAAGAAACTTGGGTTCTTCTTTCTTTCCCAATTAACTAGCTAGTACACTTCCTTTCTTGGCGTCTCAGATTTTGCAGTTGTTGAGTTAGAGACGATCGGACCAAAAGTTCCGTGTGGTCTCTTTCGGTTCTTAGATTTTATGATTCTGTAGTGATAGGTGACAAGAACTTTGAAGTGAACCCTTCTCCCCGTGGCAACCATAGGAGAGTTAGCAGGAGTAACTGCACTGGCTTGCTTGGCTGTCTTACTTGGAAGCACTTCAGTGACCCCTGAGGGCGAAGAGATTGAGCACTTCAAATTCCATTTCATCATGTACACTGTCAGAGAAAACTGAAGACAGATTTATGGATAGCTTGAGAATATGTGCTTGAGTATTTTAGAGAGTTACTGTTCATTTAAATAGGTAGGAACTTAATGGGCTCTTTCTAGTCTCTGCGACATGTGATAACAGAAAATAAATAATAGAGTAACTTTGCCAGAGTGTTAGATTCTGGGTTCCTTTGGTTGATGAACAGGATGATCCAAGAAGTAAACAACAGAGAATGAGCTCATTCTTAAAATCTTGATTTTTAGGTACTTTTCCAAAAGAAAAGTATATTTCATGTGTGAGATCTAAAAACCATAACAATTAAAAAGTCTTTGGATAGAAAATTCATAAAGTTTTGAGCTTAAAAAGATTTGAGGTGTTTTTTTTTTTCTTCCCTCAGAACTTCAGCAACACATAGATAGACACACTGTTTGCAAGTGGTTGCCTAGTAACTGCTTATTTACAGTGACTATGGGGACCACTTCCCTGTAGCCTGACTCTAAAACTAGAAAGTTCAGGGAAAACACAAACACTAAATGATTTATTTCATTGATCATCAGTTTGATTTTCAGACATTCTGTAATTCTTATGTTTTAAAAGTACCAGCTTTAAACAGTGGATTAAAAAAATACAGTGTGATATTTGCTTTGTTTTAGTGGGAAAATAATGCATTTTCATTTATTTTGGTTATTGAAATATTAGGATTGTATAAATAAATCTTATTACGTCCTTTCTCTTTGTGCTGCCTTTTCTGCCTCCCTTCTTTAATATTGCTGTCTTTCAAATTCATCACGTTTTCCCTTATTTGAGTCTTTCACATGTACTAATTAGTATATTGAAAAGCAGAGATATTATTTTGCCAACAAAGGTCCATCTAGTCCAGGCTATGGTTTTTTCAGTGATCATGTATGGATGTGAGAGCTGGACTGTGAAGAAAGCTGAGTGCCGAAGAATTGATGCTTTTGAACTGTGGTGTTGGAGAAGACTCTTGAGAGTCCCTTGGACTGCAAGGAGATCCAACCAGTCCATTCTAAAGGAGATCAGTCCTGGGATTTCTTTGGAAGGACTGATGCTAAAGCTGAAACTCCAATACTTTGGCCACCTCATGTGAAGAGTTGACTCATTGGAGAAGACTCTAATGCTGGGAGGGATTGGGGGCAGGAGGAGACGGGGATAACAGAGGATAAGATGGCTGGATGGCATCACCAACTCAATGGACATGAGTTTGAGTGAACTCCGGGAGTTGGTGATGGACAGGGAAGAGTCGGAAATGACTGAGCGACTGAACTGACCTGAACTTAGAAATGATAAGCTCTGTGTCTCTTATTTTGGTGGTTATTCCGATTATTTTAATGTGAACACGTGTCAGAGTGTATAGTTGTTCAATAATTTTACCTTCCAAAAATTACGAAGAGTTCAGAGTTTTGTTATTGTTGTTTTTAGCCATACAGCATGCGGAATCTTAAGTTTCCTGACCAGGGATTGAACTAGTGGACTGTCAGGGAAGTGTCAACCTTAGAATGTTTTAATTCTGGTCACCCTCCACCCTCTCACTATTTGTAAGGTACTAAAATGGTGTTTTAGGCTAATTACTCCCACTGATTTTTATAACATTACAATCAATGTAATCAGTTATAAACAATCAATGTTGTTAATTTTATCCTTCTATCACCAATGTCTTTGTTACCATTTCTTTGAAATAGAGTCCTTCCTTTAATCCTTGGTGAGCTCTTTGGTAGTAGATTCTCTGTTTTTATTTGTCTGAAAATTATTTTCTCAAGGGCGTTAATAATAGGTTGTCAATTGTTTTATCTCAGCCTGTTGAAGATACCCCGCTGGCTCTGGCTCCTGTCACTGCTGTTGAGAAGTCAGCTGTCAGCCTAGCTGCTAGTCCATTATGGGTGGCGCACCTTTCGTCTGTGCGCTGCTGGAGGCATTTTGTCTTTTGGTGTTTTGTGGCTACGATTAGGCATAGAATGCTTTTTTTCCATCCTGCTTTTCGTTTTGTTTTCATTCGGTTTTTCTGGATTTGTGCCTTTTAAGCATTCTGGGAAATTCCCAGCCATTATCCTGACCAAGTTTTTCTTACGTATTCTAGTACATCACTCTGGAATGATAGTTAGACCTCACTCTATACTCCATGCCTTTTAACTTCTATTTCATATTTTTCACCTCTGTCTGGGATATTTCCTGAATTTTTTTTGTATGTTTCTTTCCATTCTCAAATTCTCTCCTCGGGTATAGCTAACCGATTATTCCTGTCCATTGATATTTTACAATTCAATTGTTGATCTCTAGAAATTCTGTTTGGTTCTCTTTATTTATTTATGTATTTATTTTCACTCCTGCATTTTATTTTATTTAAATTTTATATTGGAATATAGTTGATTAACAAGGTTGTGTTAACTTCAGGCTTACAGCAAAGTGATTCAGTTATAATGTACATGAATCTCTTCTTTTCCTATTCTTTTCCCAATTAGGTTATTACAGAGTATTGAACAGGATTTCTTATGCTACACAGTAGGTCCTTGTTGGTAATCTATTTTAAATTTAGTAGTGTGTACATGTCAATTGTTTGGTTCCCTTTAAAATCTGTTTGTTCATCTGTGGAGTTTGTTGTTCTTTACTCATATTTTGAGCTTTCACATTTATTTATTTAATCATATTAAATATATTTATTTTATATCTGTGTCTAATAATTCCAACATCAGAAGTCTTTGGGGGTCTTTTTCCCCTGTTGTTTCTGCTATCTCCTATTCATTGTGCCTTGCTTCCTTGTGCAAGGAATTGTGCAAATTCATTTGTGAATTACTCCTTTTCCCTGGGTCTTTTTTTTTTTTTAATTGAAGTGTAGTTGCTTTACAATGTTATGTCAGTCTCTGCTGTACAACCAAGTGACTCAGTTATACACATATATACATTCTTTTTTTGTATTCTTTTCCATTATGGTTTATCACATTATATTGAATATAGTCTCCTGTGCCATACACCTTGCTGTTTATCCATTCTAAATGTAAAGTTTCTTGGATCTTTATCTATGGGAATTTTTGTGTCCTAGATTTTACTCTCTTCTGCCAACCATTTAGGAGACATATCACCATTTTAAATAAAATTGTTATCTTAAGAAGTTTTATTTATTTATTTGTTTGATTCAGTGGCAAACTGTAAATCACAATTCAGGCTATAAATCTTTGTGAGAATTAAGCTGTTATTTTCTGTCAGAGAGGGTTTTTACTTAGTTAGGAGACCTGAATATTTCTTTCTTTCCTGTTATTTTATCCATCATTTTATTTGTTTCTAGTAAGAGAATCATTTAGGGCATCTAGTCTGCCATCCTGCTGGAAATGGAATAATCTTATGAAATTCCAAGTTGAATGCAACTTATTTTTGTCACTAGAATTTCTTTCTTGACACGAGGCACCAGTGACTAAAAAGTCACACAATTCGGACCAAGTTTAGCAGAAAGAGTAAATGAGAATTGTTACAACATAAATGAGAGTGTAGTTCTATTTTTTGTAACATCCATGGACATAGAACCTGACACTTGCCAAATTTCAGAATTTACTGTACTCAAGATCTGTGTCATTGACTTTAAAAAGTGAAATGTGAGGGTTTAAAAAAATATTTATGTATTTGACTGTATCTGGTTTTCATTGGGTCATGCAGGATCTTTTGTTGAGATGCTTGGACTCTCTAGTTACGCCACGTGGGCTTAAGTAGTTGTGGCATGCTGGCTTTGTTGCTCTGCTGCACGTGGGATCTTAGTTTCCGAACTGGTGATTGGACCCATGTCCCCTGCATTGCAAGGCAGATTCTTAACCACTGGACCACCAGGGATGTTCCTGATGTGTGAGTTTTGAAAGAGACTTGGATCCCTCCTGGTAGCTTAATGTTAATAAACAAATTATACTGATTTAAGTGCAAGATCCATTCTGGGAGTGGTTTATACTTGATACTGGATCTGAAGGTGTAAATTCCCAGTGATGGATACAGCCAGGTGTGTTGTGCTGACACCCAGGAAAACATTCCTCCTTGCCTTCCCTTTTTTCTTTTGATGCTCAGTTGCCCATGGTCAGAAACAGGTGTTACTTTCTGAGAACAGTTCTGAAAAATAGTTCACCTCAGAAATTTAAGTGAACAAGCTATTCAATGCCAATAGAAAGTTGGTAAATACCATATTCCTAGGAATAATGCAAATGGCTGTATACCTGTTTCAGCCTCTATGGGGCTTGATGAAACCTGCTATCATCTCAAAAGATCCTCAACACAATAACAAAATGAAGGACACCACATATTCAGCTACTGCTTGCTGTAGCCTGCATAGACCCAAGATTTCCTCAAGCTTAAAAATGCTATCATTTCTTTGAGTCACTGCAGACTATTAATAGAAGCTTCCACTATCTCTGGGAATCATTTAACTGAATGCAGCTCTCGCTGTAGGGAGAGTGAGTGGTCAGTGATGAGACCACTCTTATTCCCCAAGTCCTGTTCAAATAGGCCATCTAGAATGTTGGTCAAAAGAAGACAGATAAGCAGTTCAGAATCACAGAGGAAATGATCTCACCAATAATGGTTTATTCAATAATTAAAAAAATATTTACTGTGTATCTTCTGTGGTCTCTGGCATTGTTCTAAGTGCTAGAAATATAGTAGTGAGGAAAACAACCCCATTCTTACAGCTCACAGTGCTGGAGTAGAGGACAGATGAGAAAAAACAGATGAGTCCATTACTAGAGGTTTTTTTTGCCTATACTCAACAGGATCCTAGTTCCCCGAGCAGGGATCAAACCCACACCTTCTGCACTGGAAGCACAGTCTCAATTACTGGACCACCAGGAAAGTGCCCCATTACTAGAGCTTAATGAAGGCTTTAACAGGGGAGGTAGAGGCTGCTACCCAATCATCTTGGTGTGCACTCTGCTGGTCCCACATGGAGTTTTTCAGCCAAAACTGTACTACGTCACAACACAGCATAGAAAACAGCCTTCCAGGAACTATCTCCCCAAAATGAAGCAATGCAGAGGGTGGGGTGGGAAAAGGAGCAAGAAACGATGATGAAAATATTGTAATTATTTGACCTTTCAGGAGAAGTTTCAAACATATTAAGAAAGTTTGTTTAATAAGCAAAACATTGGTACAGTGTTCTGGCACATGGCATTTGTAGACAAAACTGGGAAAAAGGAAGTAAAATTTTTAGTTTGGAATTGAAAAGCCAAATTTTAATATTTTTCTATGTTCACAAAAAATAGTTCGTTTTAAAAATTAAATCCTCATGTAAAGAATTTTTTAGGGCCATGAAAATACCATCATAATGATGGACACATGTCATTTACATTTGTCCAAACCCATATGGACTTCCCAGGTGGCACAAGTGGTAAAGAACCCATCTGCCAGTGCAGGTAGGTATAAGAGACCTGGGTTTGATCCCTGGGTTGGGAAGATCCCCTGGAGGAGGGCATGGCAACCCACTACAATATTCTTGCCTGGAGAATTCCCATGGACAGAGGTTGGTGGGCTACAGTCCATAGGGTCACAAAGAATTGGACACGACTGAAGTGACTCAGAGAGAAAAACCCACAGAACGTAAAACACTAAGAGTGAACCCTAACGTAAACCAGGGGCCTTGGATAATCATGAAGTGTCAGTGCTGGTTCATCAGTGTAGCAAATGTACCCCTTTTGTTGATAATGGGGGAGGCCATGCCTCTGCTGGGGGGAGGAAATAACGGGAAATCTCAGTATCTTCCAATCAATTTTGCTGTGAACCTAAAATTTCTCTTAAAAAAAAGGTTTTGTTTCAAACAAGAAAATTTGCCCCTTGGTTGTGTGCTCTGACCACACCCCCTTATAAAGCAGCCATATAAGTGAATCAGATATTACAGAATAAAAAGCCCATCAACACACAGTGTCTTAAATGAATAAGAGTGGCTCTAGCACTAGTATGTGTTAGCATTTTCTTGGGAATAATGGTTGTAAAAATTGCTCAGTTGGGTCCAACTCTTTGTGACCCCATGGACTACACAGTCCATGGGATTCTCCAGGCCAGAATAACAGGGAGTGGGTAGCTGTTCCCTTCTCCAGGGCATCTTCCCAACACAGGGATTGAACCCAGGTCTCCTGCATTGCAGGTGGATTCTTTACCAGCTGAGCCACAAGGGAAGCCCAGGAATAATGGTTAAATAAAACTTAACACTCCCATTGGAACATTAAGAACATTTTTTCTCCTTTTTCAGTTGTCAGACACAAGAGCTGGCTTAATCACCAGCCCCCTCTTCCAAATGCTCCTTATCATTTGGTTGTTGCTGCTTGTCCCACCTGGCTACTCTTTGTTCTCTCTGCTTGGGCTCTGAAGTTGTTAGTTTTTTGCCAACTGTCTCCATGATGACTGGTAGGAAATAATTGATCCTTCCTTCATTGTTTGTAGTGAAAGCCTGTCTCCAGTTCTATAAGCTTTCCACTGCATCTTGCCTAGAGAAGACAAGAGAGACATAATTTCTCCCTGGGCCCTGGCCATCTGACCCATTCCCCAAGCATTGTTTTCTCTACATCAGGAGATTGGGGCAATCACCATTCACCCTGAGGGGTAGCAGATGAAGGGGATGTGTGTGGGAGTGAAAAAGCCTAGTTTTAAAGAGAGAATATTGTGGGCACCATGCCAACCAGAATAGCCTAGATTAATGAGAATTTTTTTTCATATTTTCAACACTATTCTGATCAGCCTGCCTTTCTCATCACTAGTCCTTTCTGAGATTTTAACACTATTCTCTGTTCATATGGAAACAAATATCTATATTTCGTTTAAAACCATTACATCATCAAGAGGGCAAAGTTTAAAGTACTTGACCTGTTTCTGAACATTGTTACAGGGCTGTCTTAACAAATGAGACATAGAAGAATGTTTTCAAGAGTCCTAGGACAATGCTATTTCTTAAGATATAGAGTATACCTTTTCATGAAGATGGCGCCGAAGGTGAAGAAGGAAGCCCCTGCTCCTCCTAAAGCTGAAGCCAAAGCAAAGGCTTTGAAGGCCAAGAAAGCAGTGTTGAAAGGTGTCCACAGCCACAAGAAAAAGAAGATCTGGACATAAACTACCCTCTGGCGGCCCAAAACACTGGCTCAGGAGGCAGCCCAATATCCCTGGAAGAGCGCCCCTAGGAGAAACAAACTTGGCCACTACGCCATCATAAAATTCCCCCTCACCACCAAGTCAGCCATGAAGAAAACAGAAGACAGCAACATACTGGTATCCACTGTGGATGTCAAGGCCAACAAGCACCAGATTACACAGGCTGTGAAGAAGCTCTGTGACATTGACGTGGCTACGGTCAAAACTCTGATCAGGCCTGATGGAGAGAAGAAGGCATATGTTCAGCTGGCTCCTGACTATGATGCTTTGGATGTTGCCAACAAAATTGGGATCATCTAAACTGAGTCCAGCTGGCTAATTCCAAATATAAAAGTTTTCACTATGTGGAAAAAAAAAAAAAAAGATATAAGCTATACATGGGGTGCTGTGGGGAGTCATGGATGCTAGTCATAGTCTTGATAGTCACATTTTATTCATTGGTGTGAAATTCCAGGTAAGTGTGGCCTGCACAGGTGTTGCCAAAACTCAGCCTCTGTTCAGTGGTGCCGAATAGAAATGTGAGACTGAGTTTTGGGTGACGTAGAAAGAAGAGTAGCTGCTATTTCTTTGCTAGACAAAGGGGCCCGCAGTGGGCGAGTGCACTGAAGACAGTGCCCTGGAGGGAGCAGTGAGGAGTTTTATAGTGTTCAAGGAGCAGAGCATGATCAGCTCTTGGACTGATTGACATCAAGGTGGAGTTTCAAGCATCATCCATCTTCTGGTTTCAACCAGTGTAGGGTCTGTATTCTTGTGGTCAGCAGTTTTCATCTGAGTGGAGGGTAGAGAGGGTGGTCTGCCTCCCATAAAATCAACTTAGGAATGTGTGTCAGGCCTTTATCTATGTCTTTCAGGGAACTGGGAATATGATGATTCTGTGATATGGCAGAATTATCGTCTAAATTATTACCAGTTCCCTAGCCCAACAGCTCTTCTTTGTTTCTACATCTTCACATTTCCCAATCATTAACTCTTGAGTCAGCATTTTACTTCAAAAGTCAAGGACAGAGGGGCTTGTACACAGTTCCACAGGGACCAGACCTGACCTTTTTCTTTACCTCATACTCTACACTCAAATCCTGTTGATTCTACTTTCAAAATATAGTGTGTTCCTAAATCAATCATGTCTCAACATTACATCTTAGTCCAAAACATCATTATCTATTTCCCGGGCCACTGAAATAGATTTTACTTCCAGTACCTTTGACCACTTTCCCATCCACCCAGCTGTTGGGTTGGGCCACTGAGTCTCCTAAGGTTCAAATGACAAATCTTTTTCAAGGAAATTGGCTTGCTGGCTCGTCCGTCCCCTGAGTTGTTTTTGCCTTATCTGCACAGTTATCCCTCAGTCATCCTTGATGAATGGGATCCAGGTGATGTATGGGATACTAGAGATGACTACATAAGTAAGAATATGGAGCTGCTGGGACTTTGCTCATGGTCCAGTGGTTAAGACTCTGTGCTTCCAATGCAGGGGCCACAGTGGGTTCCATTCCTGGTTGGTGAATTAAGATCCCATATGCCCTGTGGTGGGGCTTCCCAGGTGGCTTAGGGGTAAAGAATCTGCCTGCAATGCTGGAGACACAGGATGTGCGGGTTCGATCCCTGGGTCAGGAAGATCCCCTGCAGGAGGCATGGCAACCCACTGTAGTATTCTTGACTGGAGAATGCCATGGACAGAGGAGCCTGGCGGGCTATAGTCCATAGGGTCGCAAAGAGTTGGACATGACTGGAGCAACTGAGCATGCATGCACGTGCTCTGGGGTGAGGCCAAAAGATTTTTTTAAAAATGAGTAGGGATCTTCTATGGAGCGTGGAGCACACAGAGAAGAATCATGAAAAGTTTGTGTTGGACAGGAGGATTTTTTGCACCAATAAAAGACTCTCATCTTAACAGTTTCTGCTTCAAAATAAACAAGTTCCAGGACAAAAGTTTAATATGCTCTAAAGGGGTGTAAGCTGAAGGTCACATAACTCATGAAGAATAAAGTCCAGGAGTTTTCAAGCAAAGATAAACATGAGGCTATATACGTAAAGTTGGGCTTCTGCAGGTGGCTCAGTGGTCAAGACTCTGCCTCCCAAAGCAGGAGATGTGGGTTCAGTCCCTGGGTCGGGAAGATCCCCTGGAGAAGAAAATGGCAACACACTCCAGTATTCTTGCCTGGGAAATCGCATGGATAGACTAGCCTGGAAGGCTGCAGTTCATGGGGTCTCGAAGAGTCAGACACGACTAGTGACTAAAGAGCAGCAGCGGCATACACAACAAAATAGGGTCACCAAAGGCCCGTCTAGTCAAGGCTATGCTTTTTCCAGTGGTCATGTATGGATGTGAGAGTTGGACTATAAAGAAAACTGAGCGCTGAAGAATGGATGCTTTTGAACTGTGGTGTTAGAGAAGACTCTTGAGAGTCCCTTGGGCTGCAAGGAGATCCAACCAGTCCATCCTAAAGGAGATCAGTCCTGGGTGTTCAAAGCCGAACACCTGATGCTAAAGCTGAAACTCCAATACTTTGGCCACCTTATGCGAAGGCTGACTCATTTGAAAAGACCCTGATGCTGGGAAAGATTGAGGGCAGGAGGAGAAGGGGACAATAGAGGATGAGATGGTTGGATGGCATCACCAACTCAGTGGTTTTGGGTGGACTCCAGGAGCTGGTGATGGACAGGGAGGCCTGGTGCTCTCTGGTTAATGGGGTTGCAAAGAATCAGACACAACTGAGCAACTGAACTGAACTGAACCACACTATTTGAAGAATGACTATCTAATGTGGACACAATTATAGTAAAGTGAATGCCACTCGGCAAACTAAACTGTACAAGAAGCCTGCTTTTCTACAGTCCTACACTCTACCTGCTTAGCTATGGCAGGGAGTATAGGAGTCTGTTCTTCTATAACCTAATTTCTGTTTGGACCCCCCTTATTCCAATGCAGCAGGAATTAATCTCTGTCAGTTCAGGGATTTCCTCCCACATTTCCCAGAGTTGCATCCAATTTTTGGAGAATGTTCAACGGACGAGAGGTTGGGAGTGGAAGTACAGGTTTGAATCTGACCTCTGGTCACCATCTGCCCACGCTGGCGGGCATCACAGGGATGGCCGACACTGGGAATGGGAAAGACCTGCCACCCCAGCTCCCACAAGGACCGCACCTTCAGTATCTATCTGCTGGGCACACCTCACAGTCATTTTTCTAGGCTGTTCCCAGGAACCCCAAAACCTATCTGGAGCTTTGGTAATGCCTCCTTCCCACCTGACTCTTGAATGAGTGAGGGAGAAGGGCCGGGGGTGGGGCCATCTCAAGGCCACATTAGCATTTATGTTCCAACTTCTTCCTACACCAGGAAATCTTTGTCAGGGATCCCATCCTCTACATTACTGAGTAGATTTCTACATCTTATTTATGCCCTGCATACTTGCCATTCTCTTTGGGGTGTTGAAAGCCAAAAGCAGCTCATTATTTTCTACTTTCTGTTAATGTATTCTGCCCGAGGGTGTGCATGCTCGGTCACTCAGTCACGTCCGTCTCTTTGCGACCCTATGGACTGTAGCCCTTCAGGATCCTCTGTGGGATTCTCTAGGCAAGAATACCGGGGTGAGTTGCCATACCCTCCTCCAGGAGGATCTTCCTGACTCAGGGATCAAACCCAAGTCTTCTACACCTTCTGCATTGGCAGGCAGGTTCTTTGCCACTAGCATCACCTGGGAAGCACCTGGCCTGAGGATAATAGAATTCAGATAACCTGTCTGCTGTTTGGAAGTCATTAAGAATGAAGAAGTAGAGAAAATAACAGAGGAACGCATTGGCTAGTACTTTAAAAATGTATCCTACCTCATAACTTTCTATTGATTAATTCTGTAACAGAGGTATGAAGCATAGACTGGAGTGGCATCTGAAACAGACTAAATCTCTTGATGCATACTAAATGATGATTACATGCTCTAATATGATACATGGGAGCTCTTAAAAATATTATTTGCAATAACTTAGAATGTCATTAGATTATACATGGTCCATTTCTGCTGTGATCAGGCCATAGAACGCTAGGCTAATCAATTGCTTAACTTTCTAAGCATAGATTTTCCTATTTGTAAAGTGGGGATAATAACCTCTACTTCACACAATTTTTTGGAAATTAAATCATGTTAAATAATCAAGGTGATGCATCACTACCATTAAGTAAGCTCTCATTTGTTCATTCGTCCATTTATCAACTCATGGCTTCACCCTTTCTGTCATCAGGTACACATGCCTTACTCCTGTACAGCAAGACTACAGCCACTGTTATTTGTTTGTTGTTGTTGTTGTTGTTGTTTTTTAAATTAAGGTGGATGGCTCTTTCTTTCTTTCTGGCTGCCTCAGATCTTAGCTGCAGTTCCAGCATGTGGGATCTTTGTTGCAGCATATAGATCCTTCATTAGGGTGCATGGGCTTCTCTCTAGTTGGGGCACATGGGCTCAGTAGTTGGAGTGTATGGGCTTAGTTGCCCTGGCACACATGGGTTCTTAATTCCCCGACCAGGGATGTCCCCTGCATTGGAAGGCAGATTCATAACCACTGGACCACCAGGAAAGTCCCCAGCTGCTGTTAATGAAGCTTTTGCCATATATATACAAACAGGTCTTTGGGTGCGTGTGCCTGCCCTAGCCATTTATCAAGTCAATTATAGATAGAAGCCCTAAGTAAGATCAGTGAAGATAAGCCCTGGATTCACTATTCCCAAGGATCCTATGAACAACACTCATGACTAGGGCCTCCGCATTGCCCTTACTGGTTTTCAGCAGATGAGTAGTTTAGAACAGAAATAGTAACTTATGGACAACAACATCTCCCTCACCTTTTGTGTATATAAATATTATCAATGATACTTTACAGGCTTCACATAGAGACTTGGATGAGATAAACTCTTAGATCTAGAGCGGAGTTCATAACTATTCTTTCTCTTTTCATTGCAGTATAATTTTTATACAATAACGTGAACTGATCTTACATGTTCAAGTCAATGAATTTTTGACAACTCTATACACCACCCTGAACAAGAATTAAACATTTTTATCACCATCCCCACAATTTACCCTCATGGGCTTCCCCGGTGGCTCAGATGGTAAGGAATCTGCCTGCAATGCAGGAGACACGGGTTTAATCCCTGGGTCAGGAATATCCCCTGGAGAAGGAAACGGCAACCCACTTCAGTATTCTTGCCTGGAGAATTCCATGGACAGAGGAAGCTGGTGGGCTACAGTCCCTGGGGTTGCAAAGAGCCAGACACGAATGAGCAAAAGCTAGGAGTTTACTTTCATGCCCCTTTCTAGTCAATTCTTCTCCCAATATGGCTGAATTTTTTTAATTGTGAGAGTCCCCACATGTTCTTAGGGATGCCTTCTATTTTAGTTATCATTTGAATTCTCACAACTTTCATCTGTTGGAAATAAACTAATGAGGGACAATGCTTGCTGCATCATCTCAAAATCCATAACTATCCTGGGAGGTTGGAACTATTCCTCCTTTCATTTTACAGATGAGAAAACTGAAGCTTAATGAGATAAAGTCAGTTACCCAAAGGTCAAAACACTCTGAAGTGGCAGAGCTGGAATTTGAACTCAGATGGGTCTGATTATAGAACTTTTATTTTTTTTAAAGACACATTTATTTAGCATCATGATCAGACTATTACATTTAGCATCAGTAGCATGGGTACAAAAAAAACCAAGTAAAACACTTCGTTGGAATGATTTACACTTTCCACAGGAGAGAAACTAAAATAACCTGTTATACAATTAGTCGCAAACAGAGTCCTGGAGGTTTCTCATCCATACATGTGAGTATTGTCTAAAACATGTCTTCTTTGTTGCAGCTAGGCCCCGCCACCACTGTGCCTGGCTGAGTTCTCAAGTCTGTTGTAACCTGTGGCTTCCCTGTCACTTGTCTGACTATCCTTTCTTCCTAAGCTTTGTTTCCTGGCAGTAATGAAAACCTTCTGTCGCTGCCATAGATACTGCTGGAACTGCCATAGCCACCTTGGTTTCATGGCTTGGCAAAGTACTGGCCTCCACCACCACAAGGGCCTGAACTTCTGCCTCCAAAGTTTCCTCCTGTCATGGGTCCAAAATGTGAAGCTTGGCTGTTGTAACTGCCAAAACCATTGTAGCTTTTGCCACCTCCAAAATTGTTTCCGTCATCACCAAATCCATTATGGGGCTTCCCTGGTAGCTCAGCTGGTAAAGAATCTGCTTGCTATGCAGGAGACCTGGGTACAATCCCTGGGTTGGGAAGATCCCCTGGAGAGGGGATAGGCTACCCACTCCAATATTCTTGGGCTTCCCTGGTGGCTCAGACGGTAAAGAATCTGCCTGCAGTGTGAGAGACCTGAGTTTGATCCCTGGGTTGGGAAGATCCCCTGGAGGAGGGCACAGCAACCCACTCTAGTATTCTTGCCTGGAGAAACCCCATGGACAGAGAAGCCTGCGGGCTTGAAGAGTCGCACATAACTGAGCAACTAAGCATAGCACAAATCCACTGTAGCTGTCCCCACTGCCTCCGCATCCGCCACCAGCACAGCTGCCACCAAAGGCACCTTGACCACTGAAGTTTCCTCCTCGACCAAAGTTGTCATTCCCACCGAAACCACTAGCCATCATTCATTCACCAGCTAGTGAAGCCCTAACCATCTCTTGCTTAGCTTAGGCTTTCCTTACTTCACAGTTGTGGTCATTCACAGGGTAGTTGATAGTCTTGTCTACAGAGTCATGGTACCAAAGGTTATGAAAGCGAAGTCTCTCTTTGCCACTGCTTCGGTCAGTCATGATTTCAAACACTTCAATTTCCCTATACTGTTCAAAATAACCTCTCAGGTGATATTCTTCAGTGTCTTCTTTAGTGCCACCCATAAAAATCTGTTTTTCACAGTTAAGTGGGCACCAGATCTTTGAGAATCTTCTCCTGAGACGGCTCTCTTGGGCTCCACAACTCCTCCATCGCCTTGCGTGGCCTGGCCTTCCTGGCTGCATCCACCTCCTCCACAAGGCACATGTGACAAAGCCGAAGCCTCTGGAGTGCTTGGTGTTTGGAGCCCTCATTACCATACAGTCTGTGAGTGTTCCCCATTGCTCAGAATGGCTCCTCGGACTCTCCTCAGTTGTTTCAAAGCTCAAAAGTCTGACGGAGAGCTTCCACAGCTGTTTGGGTTCTTTGGGAGACTCTGAGTTAGACAATCATGCAACAGCGAGGGTGGGTGGAGACTTTAATGATGCTTACTGGGCAGTGTTCATGGGCAGAAAGGCTGGAACTTGACTTTTAAATCACTATGCTAAAGAGCAGGTATATCTTGAGGTTTGGCTCATGACTGCAATTGTCCTGGGTCTGAATTTGGGGCATTATGACATCTGCTATAGATAGCATTAGTCACTCAGTTGTGTCTGACTCTGTGACTCCATGGACTATAGACTGCCAGGCTCCTCCATCCATTAAATTCTTCAGGTAAGAATACTGGAGTGGGTTGCCATTCCCTTCTCAAGGGGATCTTCCCGACTCAAGGATCAAACCTGGGTCTCCTGCATTGCAGGCAGATGATTTACCATCTGAGTTACATCTGAGCTACACATCCTTATGATGACAAAAGGAGAAAGAATAAGTTGGTTGACTTAATACTATCATACAGTGTAACTTCCATGTCCTTAATAGTATCTTCACAAGCCTTGTTACACTTTCATTAGCTTATGCCTGCAAGATTTCTATCAGTTGATGGTTAAGAACCATGATGGTGATCATGATAATGATGAGAATTATGAAAACAAACATTTCTGAGCACTTACTATATTTAAGGTGCCATATGAGGCCCTGTATCTTAATTTCCTTATTTAGTTCTCATAACCACTTTCAGGGTAGAATCTGTCATTAACATTTTTACAGACTAAAATATTGAGACTTTAGACAACCTGAGTGACTTGCCCAGTGCTGTCCAGTTAAGAAGGTAGTACAACTGATTTTGAATCTTGTCAGGCTGTCCCAAGAGCCTGTGTTTCAACCACCACCCTATACAGCCTCTTAATCCTCTATTTATGCCCTCAGTCCTGTTAATAAAGAACGGTCTTGGTTCCTGCCTGAACTAGATTCCACCAGTATAAATATGTGAACATGAACTCTGCCAGCTGGCACACTTTTAGATAAGATCCTTTTAGTCCCAAACACTCAAGTCCACCTGGTCTTCAGAAACTTGGATAACAGCCAGACTGGCCTTTGGCCAAGTTATGAAGTAGAGGAAGTTGGTCTTTGGCATTTCATACGTCCCTGCACTCTGCTGCCATACCCTTTAAATATCCAATCAGTCAAAGACTCCTCTAATTTTCAGTTCCTGGAGCCCAAATCTTACCAAAAGGACTGAATTCTTCAGTCTCTGCCTGTTTACTTCTTGAGACTCCAAGCTCCTCAAGCCCCAGCTTATTGATTTTCCATCTATATCTGAGTCAGTTTCACTCTAATTTCCCACCCAAGCCCGTGCTAATGTCCTCATGGAGGGAGGTTGGTGGAGGCCCTCCAGACACTCAAGGCTTTCTAGAGATAGGACCCCTATCTATTGGGTTGGCCAAAAAGTTCATTTGGGTTTTTCCATAACATCTTATAGGAAAACTCAAACAAATTTTTTGGCCAACTCAATATTTTGGCAACTGGAGTGCTCTGTGTTCCAGGACTGATAGGAAAGGAAGAGATGGCAGCCTTAGTGATAACAACAGCTAATCACAGAGTATTTAATCTGTGCCCTAAACTGTTCTAAGTACTTTATATGTGCATGTGTGCTAAGTTGCTTCAGTCATGTCCGACTCTTTGTGACCCCATGGACTGTAGCCCACCAGGCTCCTCTGTCCATGGGGATTCTCCAGGCAAGAATACTGGAGTGGGTTGCCATGCCCTCCTCCAGGGGATCTTCCCAACCCAGGGATCGAACCCGTGTCTCTTATATTTACCTGCATTGGCGGATAGGTTCTTTACCACTAGCACCGCCTGGGAAGCCACCTGGGAAGCACTTTATACATATTAATTTATTTAACCCTTCCAACAGTCCTATGAGGTATTTCAGTCAAGGCTCAAGCAAGAAATAAGAGATACACAGAGCTGAAATTCTGAAACGAATTCAAAGAAGGGACTATTTGCAGATGCGTAGGCAGATCTGAGGGAATCAATCAGGAATGCTGAGGCATCCAGGAAACTAGCCACAGTAGGAAGTCATTCCTACCTCTAGGCTGAAACGGCAGTCAACAGAATGGTGTTAGAGCTGATGAAGAGCTTCTCCAGAAAGAGCTCCTCTTGGTCATGGGATGAGTCAGAACTCCAGTGATCTGAGAACTGGGGGAGCAGGGGACGTGACCATCGCACGGGTTAGTGAGGTGTTGGGGAAACAAGTGCTCTTCCCCCTTCCGATTTCGTATCATCAGTAGTCATGTATGGACGTGAGAGTTGGACCATAAAGAAAGCTGAGCACTGAAGAATTGATGCTTTTGAACTCTGGTGTTGGAGAAGACTCTTGAGAATGCCTTGGACTGCAAGGAGATCCAACCAGTCCATTCTAAAGGAGATCAGTCCTGAGTGTTCATTGGAAGGACTGATGTTGAATCTGAAACTCCAATACTTTGGCTACCTGATTCAAAGAGCTGACTCATTTGAAAAGACCCTGATGCTGGGAAAGATTGAGGGCAGGAGGAGAAGGGGACTACAGCAGATGAGATGGTTGGATGGCATCACTGACTCAATGGACATGAGTTTGAGTAAACTCCAGGAACTGGTGTTGGACAGGGAGGCTTGGCATGCTGCAGTCCATGGGATCACAAAAAGTCAGACTCGACTGAGCAACTGAACTGAACTGAACTGAACTGAAACAACTAGCAGTCTGAGGTCAGTCTGGGTGGTATAGGCTGGAGGTACCCATCACCATGGGGCTCAGTACATGGCTTAAGGACAGAAAAAAACCACAAAGCACAGAGAGGTTGAACAATGGACCCAAAGTCCCAGAATTAGGAAGTGGAAGCACTAGGATTGGTATGGAGGTTGATACACTCCCGCTAGCATTGAGGAGTCCTCCCACATTTCCATCGAGTCTGACAGCTTCCAAAAATGCCCTCAGGCTCCAGTCATCTGTTTAAAATGTCCTTTCATGTTGATGTATGGCAAAACCAATACAATATTGTAAAGTAATTAACCTCCAATTAAAATAAACAAATTTATATTAAAAATGAATGAATAAAATGTCCCTGTCTGCAGTAGACCCTGGGCAGAAATTACTTCGTGATGGGTTTGGGTGATACTGGTAGGTCTTGGCCAATTGGGTGGGTTAGTGACAACTAATACAGTTAAGCTTATGAAATGGAAAGATCATGAACTAGTAAGTTTGCCGGAAAACTGCTGAGAAGTTGGGGAGAACCATTTTGCCTCAGCAGAGAAACTGAGACCTGTGGTTTCTGGGTGAGAGAAGTCAGTATGTCTTCAGTGTGAACAATTTCTGAAGAAAAAAAGAAAAACCTACCCACCTGGGTTGAACCTGCTCATGGCAGAACAACTGCATTGCATGGAGACATTTCCTGTGAAAAGTGGTACATAAAAGCACTCTTATGAAACAGAAAATTCAAGAGAAATGAAATGATTAGAATAAGCCTGTTTTACATTAAAGAGGTGACGCTCTAATGATAGCCTTTTTGTATTTATTTATTTCTAATTAACTTTTTGTTTTCTTCTTGGAAAAACTGGGCAACAAGCTAAGTACACTCCCTCCCTCCTTTTTTTTTTTTTGCTTGTGCTGGGTCTTCATTGCTGCAAGGCTTTTCTCTAGTTGCAGTGAGCAGGGTCTACTCTCTAGTGCTCAGGCTTTACACTGAGGTGGCTTCTCATTGCAGAGCATCAGCTCTGGTGAAGGGGACTTCAGTAGCTACAGCGCATGCGCTCAGTATTTTTGTGACTACTGGGCTCTAGTGCCATGTGGAATCTTCCCAGATCAGGGATCGAATCCATGTCTCCTGCATTGCAGGTAGATTCTTTACCACTGAGCCCCTTGGAGAGCCTCTAAAGTATACTTAATGTAAGCCAGACAATGGCTTCTATGAAGAAAAAGAATGAAGCTGGGAAAGAGGGAAGAGGCCCAGGGTGATGCATTAAGAGGCACAGAGTGTAAGAAAAATATCAGCTTTCCTTATGTAATTTAGCAACAGAATTGTATAGGTGTAATGGGTCACTATGGCTTGGCGTTACCTCTGTAATTTAAGAAAGAAAAGCAGTCTTAAGCAGAAGGAGCAGTTTTCTGATAGAACTCTGTGAAAAGTAAATCAAATGTACTCAGCTTATAATCAAATCAAATGTTATAGACCCAGAGAACACTCTTTTCCACTAGACATTTTTCTCTCCTACTATTTGTTCACAAGTTGTTCTGGTAAAATTCTATTCTATTAAGCTATTTGAAATGTGAAATTGGCTTTAGGTAAGCAATCTTTATTTATCATAAAGATGAAATATAATTGCCTTAATTTTTATTCTTTCCAGAATTTGGCTATTTCTGGCATCTGATCCCATCACTTCATGGCAAGTAGAAGGGGAAAAAGTGGAAACAGTGACAGATTTTATTTCCTTGGGCTCCAAAATCACTGTGGCCTGTGACTACAGCCATGAAATTTAAAGACACTTGCTTCTTGGAAGGAAAGCTATGAGAAACATAGACAGTGTATCAAAAGAGCAGAGACATCACTTTGCTGACAAAGGTCTATATAGTCAAAGCTATGGTTTTTCCAGTAGTCATGTATGGATGTAAGAGTTGGACCATAAAGAATGCTGAGCACTGAAGAATTGATGCTTTTGAACTGTGTTGCTGGAGAAGACTCTTGAGAGTCCCTTGGACTGCAAGAAGATCAAACCAGTCAATCCTTAAGGAAATCAACTCTGAATATTCATTGGAAGGACTGATGGTGAAGTTGAAGCTCTAATCCTTTGGTCACCTAATGTGAAGAGCAGACTCATTGGAAATGATTCTGATACTGGGAAAGATTGAGGGCAGGAGAAGAGGGTGACAGAGTGTGAGATGGTTGGGTGACATCACCGACTCAATGGACTTGAGTTTGAGCAAATTCTGAGAAATGGTGATGGACAGGGAAGCCTGGCGTACTGCAGTTCATGGGGTCGCAAAGAGTCAGACACGACTGAGCAACTGAACAACAACTGGAGAAAGAAGCTTGGGGTATATACCACAGCTGTCTTCCCTCTTGGTGACCATAGCATATGGAATAAACATTAGAGTTGTTTTGAAAATTTTTAATTGAACTGAAAGACCTGGACACATCAGGGAAACATTTCAGTTCAATGGAAGGAAGATCCGTTCAACCTGAAACGGGTTCCCTTGAGAGTCATTTAGCTAGAGACTCTCATGCATGGAGTCTGTGATTTATGTAAAGTCAAGGCAAGCATATGCAGAGTATTGAGCCAGATAAATTTCAGTGCCCCTCCCGTATTCCGATGACTAAATGTCTATCCCTTCTTGAGGAAAGAAAAGAGAAATAGAGCCAGAGCATAAAAGTCCATGAGCAAATAAAGCCTTTGTAATGGTCTGAATGGGCTGTGTTGATGACTGACAGATTAATGGTGGAATAATTTCCGCTGTTTGTCCTGTAATGAGCATTTGTACCTTGGGTTTACAACAAAATTCTCGCCCTGTGAACTTTTCCAGCTGGATTTCAAAGAAAGGAAATGGTTTGGCTTAAGTGACAATTAACAGAATTCCTTCTCATTAATTTTTTTCTGTATTATTTTTATCACAGGCAAATAGGGAGCTATTTGTTTCAGTTATAATCCTAAAATCTTGTAAGTTCAAGATAAGAGTTTACATCCAATTTATTTACACAGCATATGGTTTTCTGAATGCTTAAACTTTTTATGGATCCTTTTCTTCTGAACACAGAAATATGAAATTTATTTCTACCTAGCAGCATCCTTACATCCCCTCACAGAAAAGTATTTTTGTATTAATTTATTCATTTTCCATCTTATAAATGGGAATTTTTCTAAACAGTTTCCCCTCTCTTTCTTTGATTAGTTAACATGTTTTCCTCTCTATTTTAACCTTTCATTCTCTCCCACTTCTTATCTCTTTTTCATTCCAGTTCATTGAGAAAAAAAAAGCATTGCTCTCTGGTCATCCCCTGGAAAATCCTATGAACACATCTATTTCTGCACCCATCTTCTTCCTCTTTCCTTCCCTTTCAGTGAAAAAATGTTCCTCCTTTTAAAAAAAATTAAAGGCAATGTTCAATGAAGCTAAAAGAAGGGCTTGATTCTATATTTGTGAAGAATCACATGTCATGGTGAAGAAAACCTGATCATTTACAGGCAATTAATGAGAGTGAGGCTTATTTTTTTTTTTCTATAAAAAGAGGAAAATTAAATGATTTCAGAATTCCTAGTGAGCTATCTAAAATTTGGTTGCATTTAGCTTATGACATTGAGACAATCAGTCCACAAACATTTATTGCCCTTTTCCTTATTGTACACAGTAAACAATTTTATGTTTGGAGGCAGATGTACTCAAGAATGCGCAGAGGACCTGAATAAACATTTTTCCATAGAAGACATGCAGATGGCCAACGGGCACATGAAAGGATGTTCTACATCATTAATCATCAAGGAAATGCAAATCAAAACCACAATGAGATATCACTTCGCACCTGTCAGAATGGCTGTTACCAAAAAGAATGCAAATAACAAGTGATAGCAAGAATGTGGAAAAAAGGAAATCTTTAACACTGTTTGGGGGGAATGTAAATTGGTGTAGCCGCTATAGAAAAAACAGCATGGAGATTACTCAAAAAACTCAGAACAGAACTACCAAATCATCCAGCAATTCCACTTCTGGGTATATATCAGAAGAAAACAAGACACTAATCAGAAAAGATATATGGACCTTTATGTTCATTGCAGCATTGTTTTCAATAGCCAAGATACAGAACCAACCTAAGGGACCATTAAGAGACATTGAATGAATATAAAGTATGAATACAAACTATGTTGTAAAAAAGAAAACAGGAAATTAGCAAGTTATACAATATTATTAACCAAACTACAGATTTTGTTCAAATTTCACAAAATTTTATGCCAGTGTCCACTATATGTTTTCATACCTTAGTCAAGACTCCACATCGTATTTAATTACATTGAGCAGCTTCAGCTGTGTGCAGAAACTTTTGGTAAATTCTCTTTTCATTTTTATTCTATTACAAACATTTGCTAAATTTCCTTGTTATGGCTTCTTAGATACATCCATCATTTAAAAGTGGACATTTAATTTCCAAATACATGAGATTTTGTTTAAAGTATCTTTGACATTAATTTCTCACTTTTCATTTCATTTAAATGTTTTCTTCTTTGCAATCACCCTCTGTGCTTTTTTCAGTCTTCCAACTTTACTGAGGTTTTTAATGGCTAAGTCAAAGACCTCTCTTGGTAAATGTCACGTTGCACTTGAGAATATATGGGCCTATTTTAAAATATCTTTTGATACTGATTTCTAACATAATTCCACAGTGATAAAGGAACAGATTCTGTATGATTTCAGTAACTGAAGCCCATGATACTTTTGCACCTTGTTTTATGTCCTTGGATCTGTTCCAGCATCTCCACTTTACATTCCATAGGAACTTGAATAGAATTTGTATCCTACTATGGTGTGAAAACTAGACAGATTTTAATTACGTTGAATTGGTTCACAGTGCTTGTCAGGTCTACTATATCCTTTTACTTCTCTGTATATTCATTCTATTCATTTTTGAGAGTTTGATATTGAAACTCCAATTAAAAATCTAAATTTATCTACTTAAAAAATAATTGTGATATATAGTGGAACTATATGTAAACTTGTTCTGTATTTTCCAGTTATAGTGTCCTATAAATGAGTTATCATACTTTCATAATTTTTAAAAAAATATTAAAAAAGGAAAAAAGAGATGAATGAATAAAGAAGTGGTATATATAGACAATGGAATATTAGTCATCCATAAAAAATCAATGAAATATTTCCATTTGTGACAACATGGATGGAGCTAGAGGGTATTAATACTCAGTGAAATAAGTTAGAGAAAGATAAATGTTATATGATTTCACTTGTATGTAAAATCTAAAAACAAATCAAATAACCAAACAACAAAACAAAAACAGAGCCTATAACTATAGCCTATAGCCTATAGAAGTGAGAACAAACAGGGTGGTTGCCAGAGAGGACAGGCAGTTGGGAGAGGAAAGAAAGAGGTGAGTGAGACCAAGAGGTACGAACTTGCAGTTGGAAAAATAATTGAGTCACAGGTATGAAACATACAGTGTGGGAATATAGTCAAGGACTATGTAATATCTTTTTATGGTGACATATTGTAACTAGACTTCATATGATCATTTTGAAATGTATAGAAATATATTATGTGCCAGGAACTAACATAGTATTTATTGTTGGTCAATTATACTTCAAAAGAAGAGAAGCAGACAAACTCATAGAAAAAGAGATCAGGTCTGTGGTTACCAGAAGCAGATGTTGGGGGGGAGGGCAAATTGGATGAAGGCAGTCAACAAGGACAGACTTCTAGTTACAGGATAAATAAGTACTACCAATGTGATATACAACATGACAAGATAATCAACACTTCTCTACATTATAAATGAAAGTTCTTAAAGAGAATAAATCTTAAGATTTCTCATCACAAGCAAAAATATTTTTCTTTTCTCTAATTTTTTATTTATATGAAATAATAGATGTTCACTAAACTTACTGTAATCATTTCATGATATATGTAAGTCAAATCATTATGGTGTACACTTCAAACTTATACAATGCTGCATGCCAATTATACCTCTATAAAACTGGCAAAAAACAACAACAACAACAACAACAAGAAAAGAAACTGTTAAGAAATGATTGGTCTTATGAAGTTAATATCATTCTACTACCCTTATGTCTGCTACCCACAGGACATTTCATTCATTTTTGCGGCAGTCTGTGATGACTCTAAACATGAAGAGATAATGTCTTTTATAAAATATCTTTTCATTTCTCCACACCTCCATCCAATCCCTTATCATGTCCTTTGATTCAAACTTTCAGACAATTTTAAATGAGGCCCTATCTCTTCATCTCTACCACCCCCACTAGAGTTCACATCAATATTATTTTTTGCCTGGGCTACTACACGGAGCTTTCTCACTAGTGGCCCTACTTTATTTCTTGCTCCCCTTGAGTCTTTTCTTCGTGCAGCAGCCAGAGCTGTCTTATCTCAAATGCTGCTGATCAGTAGGACTAAAACCTGTTTATTGGACAAAGAGGTATAAATGTCTAGGCAGGTAGATATAGAATTTGGAATTAAACTTGGAGTGGAAAGCCTGTAAGTGAAGGTAGACTCAAAAGAGAAGAGGCCCAGTGGTTAAGCCCTGGGACACAATATTGTTTCGCTGCGTTAGATATACTGAGACACCTGCAATCAGTGACGTGTCAGTACAAGGAAAACCAAGAGAAGGTGGTATCCCTGAAGGCAACGGAAGCAAAGAGATCAAAGAGGAGGGAGTCGACCACTGTGCAAAATGTTGACGATAGGAGAAGTAAGATGAGGACGGAGAACCACTGATTTAGCATCATGGAGGTCACAGGCGATGTTGATGAGAGTAGTTTCAGTGGATT
The DNA here is from genome assembly GCF_001704415.2 of Capra hircus. Lineage (NCBI taxonomy): Eukaryota > Metazoa > Chordata > Mammalia > Artiodactyla > Bovidae > Capra > Capra hircus. The sequence goes on from NC_030812.1 coordinate 81,554,710, forward strand.
CGTGGGGGCAAACCAAAGCACTCAAAAGAGAATGGGAGGAGGACTTCCCTGGTGGTCCAGGGGTTGAGAGTCCACCTGCCACTGCAGAGGACATGGGTTCTTTCCCTGGTCTGAGAAGATCGCACATGCCTCGGAGCAACCAAGCCTGTGCACCACAGCTGCTGAGCCCACACTCTAGAGGCCACATGCTGCAACTGCTGCACCTAGAGCCCATGAACATGCCAACAAGAGGGGCCGCTGCAGGGAGAAGTCTGAGCTCCACGACAAACAGTAGCCCCCTCTCACGGCAGGCAGAGAAAGACTGCGCAGCAACGAAGACCCAGTGCAGCCACACAGGAATAAAATTTAAAAGGAGAGAGAGAATGGGAGGAGACAAATTGGAGAACGAGACCATGTACAACTCTGTTCAGGAGGTTTTCTGTAAGGGGATTATCTACCATCAGGGTGAGCTCATAACAACGGAGCAGGGGACACAGGAAATGGCAGAGGTGTGCCAGCAGGTGCTTGTGGAGCTTCTGTCTCAATTGTTTCCATTTCCTCACGAGCTGGGAGACAAGGCTACCATCAGGAAGACAGTCAGAGCTGGGGAGCAGCTGTGGCATTTGAGGAGGGATGAGAAGGTGTGAGCAGTCATACAGAGGAGTGGAAGAGGGATGGAATTAAGAAAATGTGTTCTGATGGCCTCACTCCCTGGAAGTCCAGTAGTTAAAATATTTTGTATTTGGGGTATAGCCGATTAACAATGTTGTGATAGTTTCAGATGAACAGTGAAGGGACTCAGCCATATATATCCAGTAGTTGTGATTCTAGAATGGGACTGGTCGGTGAGGGTTTGCATTTTTTTCTAGTGATATTAGTTAACAGTGCAGGTTGCAGCAAGCTGGGATATTGGATATAGCCAGAGTCGCAGTTGTCTAGGTGAATAATACAGAGAGAGAAGACAAAGAAAATTGAAATAGTCATGTGTGATGATGACAATGGACCCTAAGCCAGCTGAGTAATGAAGGAAAATAGGGCCTGTGAGAGGCGGGTTCCCATGTAAAAGTGATGGATCAGTGGGATCTTAGCAGGCTGAAAGATGGTGGAATTAGGGTCGTTACAAAAACAGGAAGCAGATGGTAGTGAGAGTAGCTGCTTGAGATTAAAGTTTATGTTTGTAATTACTATTGGTAATGATAAGGATCCACAAAATGCTCACAGAGTGAGCAGATGAAGCAGAGAGGAAAAATTGGGGTTGATTAAGTTAGAGACCAGGATGTGAGAAAGATCTTTCATATAAATACTGAAAGTATTATGAGTTATGCCTGAAGTGTTGGCAAGAGTAATAGTGAGCCAGAAGGTAAATCTGCAGAAAATTGAAAAGGATGACTCAGTAGTCTATAGATGACTGTAATAAAGATTCAGTTCAGTTCAGTTGCTCAGTCATGTCCGACTCTTTGCGATCCCATGGACTGCAGCATGCCAGGCCTCCCTGTCCATCATCAACTCTCAGAGTTTAGTCAAACTCATGCCCATTGAGTCCTTGATGCCATCCAACCATCCCATCCTCTGTCATCTCCTTCTCCTCCCACCTTCACTCTTTCCCAGCATCAGAGTCTTTTCAAATGAGTCAGCTCTTCGCATCAGGTGGCCAAAGTATTGGAGTTTCAGCTTCAACATCAGTCCTTCCAATGGACACTCAGGACTGATCTCCTTCAGAATGGACTGGTTGGATCTCCTTGCAGTCCAAGGGACTCTCAAGAGTTTCCTCCAACACCACAGTTCAAAAGCATCAATTCTTCTGCGCTCAGCTTTCTTTATAGTCCAACTCTCACATCCATACATGACTACAGGAAAAACCATAGCCTTGACCTTTGTTGGCAAATAATGTCTCTGCTTTTTAATATGCTGTCTAGGTTGGTCATAACTCTCCTTCCAAGGAGTAAGCATCTTTTAATTTCATGACTGCAGTTACCATCTGTAGTGATTTTGGAGCCCAGAAAAATAAAGTCTGCCACATAGAATATTCAAACCTGAGTACCAAAGAACAGTAAAACCAAAACTATAATGCTGGAATGTAATAGAGCTCATAAAAGAAGCACAAAATGTTGTGACCACAGTGCTCATATTTTAGCAAGCATCAGAATACTTACATGATTTGTTAAAATACAGATTGCTGGGCCCCACCCCTCAGAGTTTCTCATATAGTAAGTCTGGGGGGGTGTCCAGTGATTTGCATTTCTAACAAGTTCCCAGCACATTTCAAAAATGAACTTGGTATGGAAATTTAGAATAAGGAGGGATTTCTTCTGGCTGGAAAGATCAAGGATGATTCGTGAAGAATATTCTGTATTTCTTTACATAATTTTGGAAACAACAGTTTGACATCATCAAATACCATATGTTTGGTATAAAGAAGAGAAGTCATAATTTTCAGTCACACATTTACCTGCTCTGCATGTCAGAGGAACTAGGAAACATGGTTCCTTCATTTGTGTACACTTTATCAACATTTTGCACACCACATGCTAAGTCTCTTCAGTTGTGTCTGACTCTTTGCCACCCTATGAACTGTAGCTCACCAGGCTCCTCTGTCCAAGGGATTCTCCAGGCAAGAATACTGGAGTGGGTTGCTATGTTCTCCTCCAGGGAATCTTTCCAATCCAGGGATCAAACCAGTGTCTCTTTATGTCTCCTATATTGGCAGGCAGGTTCTTTACCACTAGAGCCACTAGGGAAGCCTCCCAAATGTATGCAATGTTGTATGCCAATTATATCTCAGTAAACTAGAGAGAAAAATTAAACTGCATTGTCCACAGTGAATTTGATTCTCATCAAGACTCTATCTGATGGACGACCAGAAAAAAAACTGACTTCAATCCATTCTGTTTAAACTTTGATATGTTGTTGATTATTTGCTAAGCCGTGTCTGATTCTTTTGCGACCCCATGGACTATAGCCCGCCAGTCTCCTCTGTTTATGGGATTTCCCAGGTGAGAATACTGAAGTGGATTGCTATTCCCTTCCCCAGGGAATCTTCCTGATCCATGTCTTCTGAATTGGCAGGCAGAGTCTTCTTCGTTTTTTTTTTTTTTTAATTGGAGGCTAATTACTTTACAATATTATGGTGGTTTTTACCATACAGCAACATGAATCAGCCATGGGTGTATGTGTGTCCCCCATCCCGAACAACTCTCCCGCCTCCCCCCATCCCATCCCTCTGGGCTGTGGCAGGCAGATTCTTTACCACTGAACCACCAGGGAAGCCCCAACTTTGATCTAGTTACATAAATTCAAGCAATCCCTTTAAGTCAGTATTCAATATCTTTGGGGTGAAATGTTTGGCCTTTCGGATTTCACCCGGTGGAATGTGGTTTTGTGACCTCGTGGCTGTGGGGGTATGGGGCCCCCCCTATTCTGGCTTCTCTCTTCTCTGCAGTGAAACCTCTTGTCTGCCGGGCTGCTGGTCGCTCTGCTGACATTCTTGGCTGAGGTCTGTGCTGGTGTAACCCATGGTCTGCTCACTGAGCTTGAACTGAGCCCAGTAATTCTCTTTCACCAAGTTGGCATTTGCTTGCTTGCCATGGTCCCATCTGAGTTTCTGCCCTGTTTCCTATCTGGCCACTGGCCTGGTGGATTATGGATCATCTCACCCTTCACCAAAATGGGGTGGGATGTGTGACAGAGGCCCTGTGGCAACCTCACTGGGTCTCCGTTCATGTGACTTCACAGTCTAACCCTTGGGATCCTCACTTTGGGTCCCATCTCTACACTGGGCTTCGCCGGTGGATCAGGAGGGAAAGAATCTGCCTGCAGTGCAGGAGACCTGGGTTAGATCCCTGGGTCAGGAAGATCCACTAGAGAAGGGAATGGCAATCCACTTCAATATTCTTGCCTAGAGAATCCCATGGACAGAGGAGCCTCGTAGGCTACAGTCCACGGGGTCACAAAGAGTTGGACAGGACTGAGTGACTAACACTTTCACACTTTCTACCACATGGGAGTAAAAGCAGATTTGGGGGATCTGCTGTCTGTCTCCCCTCTCTGCCCAATGACATGGACTCACCACTTTTTCTCTAACATGGCACTCTGCCGCCCTCATTTGGCATGGGAATTGCCTGAGAGGCAGCCTCCTTCTGGAATTCTAACTGGAAGCAGAGCCTGACCCCGACTGCCCTCAGCATTGCCCTCCAACTAGCCTCCCTCCATCTTCCTGTCTCTAACGCCCCAGACTGAGGAGATCAGAGCATCTCACCCACCTCCCTCGCCCCCTTTCTTGTCTATTCCTTTGCTGTACTTAGGCATCAGAGAAGTGCTCTCCATGCCTCCTCATATTTGAATATCCTTGAAATTGGGTCTTAGAATTCATATCCTGTCCTTAGTTTAATTGGCAGAATTTTTTCTTTCTTGGTGGTGTAACGGTGCTCCTTACCATCAACGTTGTCTTAGATTCTAAAATACTGCATCTCTTTGCTTCTCCTGTGTCACATTCTCCTATTTCCACTTTATTGTCACAGCTGAGCACCCTGGTGTCACTAAAGGTATCGTCCCTACTCTGTGGCAGGTATCATTTGTTGAAAGGGAAATAACGAATTTAATAAATTCCTTCTCCACCATTCTGGATTTTTACCTATTGTCTTGATCAAGAAACCCAAAACATGCCCTTCTACCTCTGAAGTGAAGTGACGTGAAGTCGCTCAGTCGTGTCCGACTCTTTGTGACCCCGTGGACTGTAGCCTACCATGCTCCTCTGTCCATGGGATTTTCTAGGCAAGAGTACTGGAGTGGGTTGCCATTTCCTTCTCCAGAGGATCTTCCTGACCCAGGGATCGAACCCAGGTCTCCAGCATTGTAAGCAAGACACTTTACCGTCTGAGCCACCAGGGAAGTACCTCTAGTATGATTAAAATCCAGGGCTTGGTCTCTGAGATGAAGACAGCATTGAAATCTGATTATGGAGTGGGGAATAAAATGTATCTGTTTAACAGTTGCAAAATAAATGTGATACCTGTTACACATTTGAATATCAGAGCAAAAGTTACTTTTATAAAGGTATTGTTGATAATGATGGTAACAATTTGATGCTTATAGTAGTTTTTCAATAGTTTAATTGCTAATAGTGAAGTCACTCAGTCATGTCCGACTTTTTGTGATCCCATGGACTGTAGTCTACCAGGCTCCTCTGTCCATGGGATTTTCCAGGCAATAGTCCTGGAGTGGATTGCCATTTCCTTCTCCAGGGAATTTTCCCAACCCAGGGTTCCAACCTGGGTCTCCCACATTGTAGACAGACGCTTTACCGTCTGAGCCACCAGGGAAGCAACCTTAATTGCTAATAGTGATAACTAATTTTCTATTATTGGAAAGTATTTGTTTAGGTTGGGCCCTCTTTAAATTCAATTTTTTATTGGAGTATAATTGATTTAAAATATTGTGTTAGTTTCTGCTACATAGTAAAGTGATTTATATATATGTATAATCAAAAAGTTATACATATATATATTCTTTTAATTTCTTTATCATTATGGTTTATTACAGGATATTATGTAATAGCCCTGTGCTATACATAGGACCGTGTTGCTTATCTATTTTATACATAGTGGTTTGTATACGCTAATCCCAAACTCCGAATTTATCCCTCCCCCACCCCCTCTCCCTTTTGATAACCATAAGTTTGTTTTGTATGTCTGTTAGTCCTTCTGTTTTGTGGATGAGTTCATTTGTGTCATAGTTTAGATTCCACGTGTAAGTGATAGCGTATGGTATTTGTGTTTCCATTTCTGACTTACTTTACTTAGTATGATAATCTCTAGATATAGCATTTGAGAAACAGGGCAAATAAAAATTTACTTATGATGTAAATATGATAATGATCTACTGTTTAGTAAGAAAATGTAATTTCCAAATGGTTTGAATAGCATGATCTTTTCTATCGTTAATCTTATTTTCTGTTTTATACTATAAGCATGATTTATTTGTATATTCTTCTAAAAATCAAGCATAGTTTCTGTTACTACAAAAAAAGATTCTAATATGATAATGAGATCAGAGTGAGAAGGTTATGATTTAATTCCTGATTTATGAACAAATCACCTGATATATCTGGTCCTTAGCTTTTGTCACTTGTAAAATGAGAAAAAGATGATATTCATCTAGGTGTGGAGGGCTATCAAGTCTGGGAGTGTTCTGTCTGCAAAGTCAATAGGAAAACTGAGCTCAAAAGAGAAAGCGAAAACAGAAACCTAAGCTTAAACTCAAGTATTGGACTATTTCATTATAGTGTGAATTATCCGGAGGACTGCATTAGTTCTCTGCCTCATTTTGCATTGTCAGTAAACATCATCAGAAACACCTAAAAATGTTTTAACTTCTTCACCTATAAAAGCTTAAGAAATTAAAAAATATTAACTGAAAAATATACATATGTGAATAGTCACCTTCTGATTGTTATCTTAGGTTTATTAAGATTTATTAATACTGATGATTCAGTCATTTCTTATAATCAGATTGAATGATATAAAGTTTGCCGTCATGGATCATGGATTCTTTTCTCTCAGGCACACCTTCTGATTCTATGATACATTTTGGAGTATGAATTATGTTGAACAAACTGACAAATATGGAATTTTCTGTTCTTTGAAATATGCAAGTATTACAGCAAAATAAAATAATTTTCATTTTAAGGTTAGTGATGACATGTTACATATCTGCCGGGAATATAGATTTAATCCTTACACAGTTGTCACAAATTTATACAGCATTTTTCTTCAGATTATATAAAGTTTAATACTACAGTCTTTGGGATTGTACTAAATTGAGAATAGATAGATGCTTTTTTGCTTGTAAATCCAATTTGAGAATTTCTCTAACTCAGAATGAAGATGAAAAATCTAAAAGTGTGCTATTTGATAATTCTCATTACAAATTGAGGGACTGATAAAAAAATGAAAAAAATGCAACTTATTTTCCTGAAAATGTTACCAAAGAAACAAGTTCTTGTAGTCTATTAATATACACCACAGTTTTTTCACATTTACTAATACCCTCCCTATTTTCAGACATAATTTTTTACATTGTCTCCTTTTATTCACTGTATCTAGCTCAACTAGATAGAGAAATGATTTTGAAAATTGTAAAAAGTGTTAAAATACGTGTTAAATGATAAAGTTGTTCTAAGCAGTCATTGTACAAGTAGTTAGGCCAAGAGAATTTCGTTATGAGAATTCATATTAAATATTAATGTTTAGATGGTTAAATCTCTATTTTATAAGCAGATCATGTTATTGAGGGGAGAAGTAAATGGCAACCCAGTCCCAGGAAAGTACTCTGTCCACCCCATGGACAGAGGAACCTGGAGGGCTGTAGTCTCTGCGGCTGCAAGTGACTTGGTGACTAAAGCACCACCACCATGTTATCAAAGAGGAGCTGTGATAGGGAGAGTTTTCTTTCCTGGCCTTCAGAAAGGTGCTGGTCCTGATTCAATGAAAATTGCTAGTGAATAATGGGTAGCTTATGATATGTAGTGTTTGTTGACTTGTAATTACAATTTACTGCTTTGTTTTGGCACTGCAAATGTCTTAATTATTCACATTAACACACATCAACTTAAACAAAGCTTAAGAATAGTCAGCTATGTGCCTTCATCTATGTGACAACAATTTTTGTAAAAGTGAGATGAGTTCAGAATGTATTATAGATCAAAATTAATATGGAAGCTTTTATTTATTTATTTTTTAAAATTTTATTTTTACTTTATTTTACTTTACAATGCTGTATTGGTTTTGCCATACATCAACATGAATCCACCACGGGTGTATACGAGCTCCCAATCCTGAATCCCCCTCCCACCTCCCACCCCATATTATCTGTCTGGATCATCCCCATGCACCAGCCCCAAGCATCCTGTATCCTGTATCGAACATAGACTGGCACTTCGTTTCTTACATGATAGTATACATGTTTCAATGCCATTCTCCCAAATCATCCCACCCTCTCCCTCTCCCTCAGAGTCCAAAAATCCGTTCTATACATCTGTGTCTCTTTTGCTGTCTTGCACACAGGGTCATCATTACCATCTTTCTAAATTCCGTATATGTGTGTTAGTATACTGTATTGATGATTTTCTTTCTGGCTTACTTCACTCTGTATAATCGGCTCCAGTTTCATCCATCTCATCAGAACTGATTCAAATGAATTCTTTTTAATGGCTGAGTAATACTCCATTGTGTATATGTACCACAGCTTTCTTATCCATTCATCTGCTGATGGACATCTAGGTTGCTTCCATGTCCTGGCTATTATAAACTGCTGCAGTGAATATTGGGGTTCATGTGACTCTTTCAATTCTGGTTTCCTCAGTGTGTATGCCCAGCAGTGGGATTGCTGGGTCATAAGGCAGCTCTATTTGCAATTTTTTAAGGAATCTCCACACTGTTCTCCATAGAGACTCTACTAGTTTGCATTCCCACCAACAGTGTAAGAGGGTTCCCTTTTCTCCGCATCCTCTCCAGCATTTATTACTTGTAAACTTTTGGATCGCAGCCATTCTGACTGGTGTGAAATGGTATCTCATTGAGGTTTTGATTTGCATTTCTCTGATAATGAGTGATGTTAAGCATCTTTTCATGTGTTTGTTAGCCATCCGTATGTCTTCTTTGGAGAAATGCCTATTTAGTTCTTTGGCCCATTTTTTGATTGGGTCGTTTATTTTTCTGGAGTTGAGCTGCATAAGTTGCTTGTATATTTTTGAGATTAGTTGTTTGTCAGTTGCTTCATTTGCTATTGTTTTCTCCCATTCAGAAGGCTGTCTTTTCACCTTACTTATAGTTTCCTTTGTTGTGCAGAAGCTTTTAATTTTAATTAGATCCCATTTGTTTATTTTTGCTTTTATTTCCAGTATTCTGGGAGGTGGATCATAGAGGATCCTGCTGTGATTTATGTCGGAGAGTGTTTTGCCTATGTTCTCCTCTAGGAGTTTTATAGTTTCTGGTCTTACGTTTAGATCTTTAATCCATTTTGAGTTTATTTTTGTGTGTGGTGTTAGAAAGTGATCTAGTTTCATTCTTTTACAAGTGGTTGGAAGCTTTTAAAAATAAGTTATTTGGGAACAAGCTATATCCTGGAAGAAATACAAAGCTTGAGAGAGTAAAATCAGAAATTCTCTGGATAAGTAAGGGTTTATCTATTTAATTATTACACATGGGAGGCAATTATTTTTAATCAAAATGTATCTTTTTATTCTTTGAGAACATTCATTCAAAGAAAGCATCTGTGGCACTGACATTCTAAAATCCAAACAAAGAATAAATGCATCCTAACAAGTAAGCTGACCCTAGAAAGGCTGGGTCTTGCTACCCCGGCCTGGCTACCTTGCTCTGCATCACATTGTGTGGGGGGTTGGGGGATAGTTTTCTTTTTTCTTAATTTTTAAAATTTATTTATTTCTTTTTGGCTATGCTGGGTCTTTGTTGCTGTACTTGGGCTTTCTTAGTTGCGGTACACAAGGTTCTCATTGCAGTGGCTTCTCTTTTTGCAGACCACAGGCTCTAGGGTGGGTGAGTTTCAACAGTTGTGGTGCCTGGGCTTAGTTGCCCCATAGCAGGTGAAATCTTCCTGGACCAGGGATCGAACCTGTGTCCCCTGCATTGGCAGGTGGATTCTTTACCACTGAGGCACCTGGGAATTCCAATAGTTCTCTTTATTGATCCTTACTTACCATCTGCCTCCTCTCCCCTTCTACCTTCTCCATTCTTTTTGCTTTCCTTTCCTTTTTCTTTCTATATGTTTTTCATAACTTGAAAAAATTCCAATTTTTGTCTTCTTTCCAAATGATAAAACACATTTGTGTCATTATACTATTAAAGATACATTGCCAAAATACTATTTGATTATAGTAAATTCACACATACAGACAGACATTAAGAGTCTATTTCAATTCTGGATAAATTATGGAAACAAACAATAAAATTGTGTTTGACTTATATAAGTTGAAAATGCTTTGCACACAGGTGCCAAAGTTTATTGATCAGCTATTTCGTTGAGCCAGTATTTTAATATATTTTGAATGTGAAAATATTTGACGTTCCTTGTAATACAAACCACTCAAGTCCGTTTTTTTTTTTTCTACCCTTGAGAGTCTCTATATAATAACCATCTTATAAATAGAAATGTTTGGAATTCTTTTTGCATGTATGCTTTGAAAGACATGTGTCACTGGACTTACTGGTCATGGGTGACAGTGTATGGTTTTTTTTCTTTTTCTTCAGAGAGTCAGTTTTCTAAATTCTCTTCCCTCACCAAACTCTTTCTTAGTAATATACACGAAAAGACTTTCTTGGTGATCCAATGGTTAAGAATCTGCTTGTCAATGCAGGGGACACGGGTTTGATCACTGTTGGGAAGATTCCACGCGCCTCGGGGCAACTAAACCTGTGCACCACAATTACTGAAGATGACACACCCTATAGCCTGTGCTCTGCAACAAGAGAAGCCACCACAACAAGTCCCCACACCGCAACCAGAGAGTAGTCTCCACTGGCCGCACTAGAGAAAGCCCGCTCATAGCCACGAAGACCCAGCACAGCCACGATAGGCTGTAGAAAATAATAGACACAGTGATACATCCCTATCGGAGGAAAGTGTCAGTCCAAAAATATAAGGCGCTTAATCTTTTTTCTTCCCTTTTATTGAGATATAATTGACATGCAGCACTGTACGCATTTAAGATGTATAGCATAATGATTTGATTTACCTTCATCATGAAGTGATTATCACAGTAAGTTTAGTGAACATCTATCATCTCATATAAGTACAAAATTGAAGAACTAGAAAAAGATTGGTGTTTGTTGTATTGCGAACTCAGAATTTACTCTTAACAACTTTTATATATAGCATTCAGTTCAGTTCAGTCGCTCAGTTGTGTCCGACTCTTTGCGACCCCATGAATCGCAGCACGCCAGGCCTCCCTGTCCATCACCAGCTCCCAGAGTTCACTCAGACTCATGTCCATCGAGTCAGTGATGCCATCCAGCCATCTCATCCTCGGTCATCCCCTTCTCCTCCTGCCCCCAATCTCTCCCAGCATCAGAGTCTTTTCCAATGAGTCAGGTCTTCGCATGAGGTGGCCGAAGTACTGGAGTTTCAGCTTTAGCATCATTCCTTCCAAAGAAATCCCAGGGCTGATCTCCTTCAGAATGGACTGGTTGGATCTCCTTGCAGTCCAAGGGACTCTCAAGAGTCTTCTCCAACACCACAGTTCAAAAGCATCAATTCTTCGGCGCTCAGCCTTCTTCACAGTCCAACTTTCACATCCGTACATGACCACAGGAAAAACCATAGCCTTGACTAGATGGACCCTAGTCGGCAAAGTAATGTCTCTGCTTTTGAATATGCTATCTAGGTTGGTCATAACTTTTCTTCCAAGGAGTAACTGTCTTTTAATTTCATGGCTGCAATCACCATCTTCAGTGATTTTGGAGCCCCCCAAAATAAAGTCTGATACTGTTTCCACTGCTTCCCCATTTATTTCCCATGAAGTGATGGGACCAGATGATATTTTTAAAAATTTACTAGAGTATAGTTGATTTATAAAGTTGTGTTAATTTCTGCTGTACAGCAAAATGATTCAGTTATACATACATCCACTCTTTTTTAGATTCTTTTCCCATATAGGTCATTGCAGAGTTTTGAATAGTTTCCTGTGCTATACAGTAAGTCCTTATTATTTATTTTTTATATAATAGTGTGTATACATCAATTCCAATCTCCCAGTTTATCCCTCCCTACCCCTTCCCCCACCCTGTAACAATAAGTTTGTTTTCTACATATGTGAATCTATTTCTGTTTTAAAGACAAATGATTTTTAAACTCTAAGAATACAAAGTATAGTTAATGTAGACTTGTAACATAGCTGCTAAGAAAACCAGTATGGTACAACTTTATATGGCATTGTGTATGGCTGCGTTGAGGGAGATGGCATACATAGAGACATATTATCATTAGAGACATGAACCATTATGCAATGACTCTAGGGGAGGGTATTTCAAATGCTGTGAGAATGAAGGAATTGCATGTCCATTAGAAGCAAATAGAACAGATGTTGCTGACAAGTTGTCTTAAAAGTTCTAGCATGTTCCCTTCTCATCCTCTGGTTCTACCCACTGCTGCTTACACCTTCTCTCAGAAATTGACTGACTAGAAGGAAGTGAGCATGTATTCAAAACCTGGTGTTATGTTATCTTCATCCACACACAAACATGGACAGGAAATGACATTTGAGCCAGGTGTTCACCTCTTCAGGGAAATGAAAGTGTGAAGTGGCCGTGATGGTTGCAATATTTGAAGGAATGTTTTTGTCTAGTGTAAACCTACTTCCGCATGAAAAATACTAGATTCGCTTTATACAATAGCCCTCAGGCATTCTTAGGAGAAGATGCAATATAATTTGGGAGAGTTTGGGGAAGCTGAGGTTAGGCCTGTTTATTTGAGTATCTCTTAAAATCTCTTATTCAGTTTAGAGTTTTATATAATTACAAAAAAAATGAATATTTTGATGTCATTTATGGCAAGTTTTATTCAATATCAAGCCTGCTCCGGTTTGATAAGCAGAGATTGATTGTAAGGGTGAGCCTAGCCAAATCCTGACTTAGCCCAAGGCCCAGAACTAAGGCAAAAATGGTAACAGGTTTAGTTGCAACACTTTCCTGTTACCTGGTACCCAGAAATAACCAGACTCCAAACACTGATAAGGTTGTCATGGAGAACTACATTCCAATCTTAAATCTGTTTTTGCCAAGAAGGGTGGATTTGAATTCTACAGGCTTCTTGAATTTCCACTTGGCATTTTGTCTACTGAGATGTTCTGAAAGATGCCAGGAGACACGTGTGTGTGTGCCTAGTCACTCAGTCGTGTCCAACTCTTTGGGATCCCATAAACTGTAGCCCACCAGGCTCCTCTGTCCATGGGATTCTCTAGGCAAGAATACTGGAGTGGGTTGCCATGCCCTCCTCCAGGGGATCTTTCTGACCCAGGGACTGAATCCACGTCTCTCTTCTTTCCTGCATTGGCAGGCAGGTTCTTTACCACTCGTGCCTCACCTAGGAGGCCCTCTAGGAGACACTGGGCCAGCCCAAACTGAATTACTGAATTGCCATGCAGCTATATATCCTCTGCTTGTAATTTCACTACAAAGACTCTGATAAACACTTCCTTAAAAATATGCCTTAACAAGAAAAGGTTAAGTAAAAAACCAAAATCAAAAGCTGACGTCCTAGGCATGTCTTCTGCATGACTGAATCTGGTATTTCCATTCTCTCCTGTTCTGCCTTCACTCTATTGTGTCAACTGAAACTTCGAAAAAATCTTTCTCAGAGTTTCTTTAGAAATTTTTCCATTTAAAAAGAAGTGTCATTTATTGCTGTGATTTTTATTTTTCATTTTAAAAAATATGAACTTTCTAAAACATTAAGGAAGTAGAGAAAATTAGTCCTAGTTTTACCATACAAGTCTTGTGTTCTAGTATGTTGTTTTCCCCTGACATTTTAGTGACCAAACTCAATATAGAACTTTGATCCTACTTGTAAATCTTGACATAAATCTTTTTATATATTTTACATATTCTTAATAAGAATCATTGGCATATATCATGTTAGCTACTACTTCTACATCATTGATTTGCTATTGTTCAATATTTGCTTTGCTTCCAATGTTTATTATTATTAATACTATGACAAAAACTGTGAGTAAAGTATTTTTCATATGTAGAATTATTTCCTCAGGATATACTCCTTGGATCTATATTGTCACTGAAAAAGGCTGTAAAGATATGAGACTGGCTCTTTCACCATCAGCATTGGTTATTATAAGTAAAAAATATTTTTTGCTATTATGAGAAATTACATCTCACTATTATATTACTTTCATTTCTTGCCTACATCCAACATTTTGCCTATAACATCTGTTGCATATAGTTTGCCCATCTTGTTTTCTTTTAAATTTTATTAGAATTTTGACATATTTTACAGTTGTATGAGTTAAATCTACTTGACATTTTATGTTTTATATCAATGCATATGTATTTTAAATTCAGAAATCCCTTATACATACTTATAAATATTAAATTTCATTTTTGAGTTTTTTATTGAATAACTACATTCTCCTGAATTTATCTTAAGATGTCATGTGATGTTCTAAAAGCATTAAACTAGAATTTTCAGCCAACCACGATTTGCGAATATGGTACAACTTTACACGGGTGTGTGTATATGCCTGGATGTTGGTTAAAACTGCAGATGCAAAACCCACTAATAGGGAGGACCAGCTGGACCAACCCTCTCATGGGAACTTGAGCATCTGAGGATTTTGGTATCCGTGGGCCCTCTTGGAACGAATCCCCCCCAGATAATGAGAAATGATGATATGACAGTTTATAGTACGTACACAAATGAGAGGAAACCAAGGCAAATTTGGGAAAGGTCAGGTCAAAAAAAAGACTTCAGGACGTTCTCCTTGAGTTTACTCTCCCTGTTTTTGCCCTTTTCTGAGTTATGGTGCTGTTTTCTCTTTTCTCCCACTAGTTGGGTGCCCTTGGGTTGGTTCTTTAACTGCTCTTAGACTCAGTTTCTTCAGCTGTAAAATAGGGCTGATAGTAAGTAGTATTTATCTCCTGGAAGTTCTTAGATAATATACGAGAAGTGCTCTGTTCGTAGACTCAAATATATAAGTCATTAATATAATTACTTTTCCCCATCTCTTTCCTTTCTACTCACATTTGCTCTTACGTCTTTCATTCTCATTGACAGTTACCAGTTTGATGGGTTTGGCCTTAGTAGTCTGTTTCCACTCATTAAGACAAGGTTAAAGTTCCTGAAGTAAACCTTTAAGAGCAAGTCAGAAATCCTGAGGGATCTGGGAAATGGGATTACACATGGAGAAATTGCTCCTAGTTTGCATTTTAGGACCTTAATTGCCCCAACTGCACTTCTTATAGTATGGGAAGTCTGTAAGAGGTGAGGGATAGTCAGAGGTCTGCTTTATGTCTTCCTGTTATCAGGCTGGGGACCATAAGCCCAACAGCTTTTTCTTGTGTTAAATGGCAGTTTGCTTTCAGGGTTTTATCTGCCCCCCTTCTGTGAAGAGAGAAAAACTTGCGGAAGGCACAGTTCCCACGGGACATTGTGGGGTGGTTGTGCAGCACCAGGGTGGGAATTTAGCCACTTTGGTTTCAAAATTTGTTTTCTCTAGTATGTTTGAAATTTTCCCATTAAAAATCAGATTTCTTTCTTTTAAAGAAATTTTAAGGAATCAAATATCCCTGAGAGAGATTATCAGGCATTCACTACTGTTTACTGAAGGGGCTGATGTGTAAATAAAGCAGCTATTGACTCAGACTCTCTGGAGACAGGTCTGGTGTTGACTTTGTCATTGATCTGTCTTCTTGCACAGGTCACAGTATCTCTGATGCTTGATTTTCTTATGACTTTTACTATTGCTTTTCTCTCAGACAATGGTAATGACAAAAATAACTAACCCCATGTCAAACTTGTTTAGTGTATTTTCTAATTTAAATCTCACAAGGACTTTAGGAGGCAGGTACTATTGTTCTCATTTTACAGATAAAGAAAATTAGGCATCAGAGGCTGAATATTTGCATAAAGTCAGCAGAGAGTCAATTAGTGACTTAAACCAGGTTTAAGTGGCTCAGACCATAAAGAATCCACCTGTAATGCAAGAGACCTAGGTTTGATCACTGGTTTGGGATGATACCCTGGAGAAGGAAATGGCAACCCAATCCAGTATTCTTGCCTGGAGAAGTCCATGGACAGAGGAGCCTGATGGCTACAGTCCATGGGCTTGCAAAGAGTAGGACACGACTGAGAGGCTAACACACACACAAACCAGGTCTATGTGATGCTTTATTTTTAATTATTCTGGTATACAGTTATGATTGATGACTGTTGTCCTGATATCTAGCTGAGAACATGAAATTATATTAGAGGAAGAATAGTTGCAAAGTAAGCAAGAATTGAAATATTTGAGCAGTTTAACAGCTGGTAGTGTAAATATCTCTAAGAGGTTGGAAGAATATTTTTATAGCATGTTAAACAGAACTTTCAGTGGAGACATTGAAATACAATAATTAAGACCAAGATACAAATTGTGAAGGGAAACATGAGCTAGGCTGTTGGAGATGATAAATGATTTTGAAGTACTTTGGTGTGCACTGCTGCTGTGTTATGAGTCCTGCCCTACCCTCAGTGCATGGGCAAGATCCAAGCGTGTGTGTGTGTGTGTGTGTGTGTGTGTGTGTGTATTGGGAGGAGGGTGTGGAAGAGATAACTGGCTCTCGCATCTGGGAAGAACTTCAAAGGCACCACTGGGGGAGACTGGAATTTGTCCCCTGCAGGTAGGGAAACAGAGTAGATGTCAAAACCCTAGCTTTGGAAATAGGTTGAAGGTCAGGAGATGGGTTGGACACCATTCTTGGCAGGAAAATCAAACTTGCTGCTGCTTTGGGATTGGCCTACATTTGTGGAATTTTCCCAAGCTAAAAGGGTGTTTCTTGTGGATCAATCTTTAAAATGAGACCTGCTTTGGGATTATTGCTAAACTCTTCTCCACTAGACAACACTTTGACAGTGATCAAAACTAAAGTCATAAACAAGGGGACAGATGTACACCACTTTCCTGAGGTCAAGTCGCCTGAGGAAATACACGTTGTCACTTAACGTATTAATACTATTCTAGCTGGAAACGCTTAACCTAATCTAGTTAGGAAGAAAGGCAAGACAAAACCAAACAGAGGACTATCGTATAAATAAATGGCCTGATTCTTCAAAACTGTCAATGTTATTAAAGACAAAGGATGTCTGAAGAATTGGTACAGATCAAAAGACACTGAAGAGATATGACAGCTAAATGCTGTATGTGATCCTGCATGGGATTCCGTCCTGGAGGAAAAACAATGCCATCAAGCAGTGGTCCTCAACCTTTCTGGCATCAGGGACTGGTTCTGTGGAAGACAATTTTTCCATGGACTGGGGGTGGTGGGGATGGTTTTGAGATGATTCAAGCACATTACATTTACTGTGCACTTTATTTCTATTATTTTTACATCAGCTCCTCCTCAGATGATCAGGCATTAGATCCTGAAGGCTGGGGATCCCCTGCTATGAAGGACAGTTGACCACACTGGATTATGGACAGTAGATTAAAGTTTTAGATCAATGTTAACTTTTCTGAGCTGGATAGCTGTATTATGGATACAGAAGAGAATATCTTTGCTCTTAGGAACACATGAAGTCCTAGGTAAAGGGGCATGATATATGCAAGCTGTAGACGGATGGTTCTTAAAATAAATTGTATGTGTGTATGTGTGTGTTTGTAGAGAAAGACAATGATGAAACAAAGGTGGCAAATTATAACAATCGGTGAATTTGGGTCAAAGTGATGTGCTCTTCATAAAAAGTTACTCTTCTATAACTTTTCTGTAACTTTGAGATTATTTCAGGATAAAAAGGAAAAACATTATTTTTTCAGCAATGCCTTCCCACTCACCAAAGTCTGTTTCACCCTACCTCTCTCCACCCCTTCCACACATGACCACCTCCTCCAGAAATGCTAGTAAACCCCACTCTAGACCTGGTAAGTCAAAAATTTCATGGGATGGGGCCTAGGGAGCTGTTTTAAAATGGTTCTTACACTAAAGTTTGAGAAGCACTGGTTTAGACTAGTCAGAACCCATGCTTGGAGTTGGAGGAGGGGGGTGGTGTTGACCCCACTCAGGCTGGTAGACATGGAGGAAAGGTGGACAGTTCTCTGGGATCTATGACAAACCCTATGAGAATCTTATCAACTTCTCACAGCATTTTTTTTAGTACAAAATTTCACAGCAGGCTGTTTACATGACTAAGGCATATTTGTTAGAGGACAAATCCACAGAACTCTCCCTAGTGAATACAGAGATGGGATTCAGGAGGAAGGGGCACTTTGCCCTGGCTGTACCTGGGACACTTCCCTGGGGAAATGGAGCTTTAGGGTGTAGAGGTGGGAGGAGGGAAGGAGGAAGGGGATTTTCTGGCAGAGCGACCATTGCATTCAAAAGCATGAAGACTGGGACTTCCCTGTGGCCCAGCGCCTAAGACCCTGAGCTCCCAATGCAAGGGGCTTGTGTTTGATCCTTGGTGAGGGAACTAGATTCTACATGCTGCAACTAAGAATTTGCATGCAACAACTAAAAGGTCCCACATGGCACAATGAAAATTGAAGATTTCACACGACACAACTAAGACCCAGTGCAGTCAATAAAAAGAAAAATCATGAGACTAAAAGTACTAGATTATATGTGGGAAGTCTGGCTTCCCACAAGGCTATCAGGAGTGGAAGAGTAGAAACTTAAGTTATCAAAGGAGGAGACCAGATAATGACCACTGTGGAATGTTATGACATGGTGGTGTCACATTCTCAGTAGAGGAAATCCGTTTAGATGGACTGATGCCCACAGTATCTAATATTCATACCAGCAGTTAAAGACTTTAAACTTTCTTCTGTAGACAAGGGGGTGTCACTGTAAGTCTGAGCAGTTTTGATCAGATCAGCCTTGTAAGGAGAGTGCTTTGGCTTGCTGTGAGGACAGTGAGTGGGGGAGAATGGAAGAGCAGAGACTTGGGAGCAGGCAACAGGTAAAGGATGGAGCAAGTGGGGAAGGTAAAGAGACATTTTTTGAGATAAAGGAAAGAAAGTAGGAAGAGAAAAGAAAAAAGAGTGACTCCAAGACTTTGTGCCTGATTACTTAAGAGGTTGCTGATGTCATTGATGACAAAAGTGATTTGACTGGAAGATGGAACATTTTGAGTTTGTACATTCAGACCAATTAATGAGGAATTAAGTAATGTGTTTTACCCCACCTACAGCTTCATTGAATTCTTTTTAGTTATAACCTACCACCTTTTCCCCAGTCTCGGCAGCTAAGTATGAGGCTACTGTTGCTCAAAGTAGGTGTGAGGTGAAACCAAGAACACAGAGGTCAAGGGAAAAATATAGTGAGCAAAAGTGTAAGTTTGAAGAAAACTTTCTCATCACTCCCAAAAGGAACCCTGTGTCCTTTCCTATCCACTCCAGGTCATAGGTAACCACAATTGGCTTAAAAAATATTTATTAATTATTTGCCTGCACTGGGTCTTTGTTGCTGCATGTCGGTCTTTAGTTGCAGTATGTGGGATCTAGTTCCCTGACCAGGAATTGAACCCAGGGCCCCTGCATTGGGAGTGCAGTCTTAGCTACTGAATCACCAGGGATGTCCCCATGAATTGACTTTCATCTACATGAATTTGCCTATTTCGCACATTTCATATAATTAGACTCACATAACATGTGATCTTTTGTGCCTGGTTTCTTTCACTCAGCATAATGTTTTCAAGGTTCACCTATGTTGTAATATGAACCAGTAGTTTTTATGGCCACGTACCATTCCACTGTGTATTTATCCATTCATCATGGATGATGGACATTGGCTATTATGAATAAAGCTACTACGAATATTTTTGTACAATTTTTTTTGTGCACATATATGCTTTCATTTCTCTTGAATACATTTGTAGAGATGGAATTGCTGAAAGTGAAAGTGACGTCTCTCAGTCGTGTCCAACTCTTTGCGACCCTACGGACTGTAGCCCACCAGGCTCCTCTGTCCATGGGGACTCTTCAGGCAAGAATACTGGAGTGGGTTGCCATTTCCTTCTCCAGGGGATCTTCCTGACTCAGGGATCGAACCTGGGTCTCCCACATTGCAGGCAGACTCTACCCTCTGAGCCACCAGGGAATTGCTGGGTCAAATGTTAAGTTTGTTTAACTTTTTTTAAGGACTATCAAACTCTTTTTCCAAAATTTCTAATAGCAACAGAACATTCCAATTTTTCCATATCTTTGTCAACACTCGTTATTATCTTATCAGTCCCTTATCAGATATATGATTTGCAAATACTTTCTCCCATATGATTATTTTAACTCTCTTGATAGCATCCTTTGAGACACAAAATTTTTAACTTTGGTAAAGTCAAATTTATCTATCTTTTCTTTTGTTGCTTATGGCTTTGGTGCCATATTTACCAGACCATTGATAAATTCAATATTATGAACACTTACCCCTATATTTTTTCTTATTTAATTGAAGGATAATTACAATATTGTATTGGTTTCTGAATACATCAACACCTCTATGTTTTCTTATAGGAGTTTTATAGTATTAGCTCATATATTTAGGTCTGTTTTGAGTTAATTTTTGTGTATGATGTGAGGCCAACCTGGTCTTTAATAATTTAATCTGTTTCAATTGTCCATCTCTACTGGGGCTTTCCTGGTGGCTCAGAGGTTAAAGTGTCTGCCTCCAATGCCAGGAAACCCGGGTTCGATCCCTGGGTTGGGAAGATCCCGTGGAGAAGGAAAAGGCAACCCACTCCAGTATTCTTGCCTGGAGAATCCCATGGACAGAGGAGCTTGGTAGGCTACAGTCCATGGGGTGGCAAAGAGTCGGACACAACTGAGTGACTTCACTTCCACTTCACTGCTGCTAAAAATCTAGTCAACTCTGGATACATTAAGTTTAGGTTTTCTCAATCACCGCAGTTTTAGTCTCAGTAAATCTAGGACTCAGCGTTTTCCTTCATCCTCTTCTTATGTGGGATTTAGCCAAGTCATTAATGGTTAATGGTACCTGTTGACAAGTAGTATGTATAGAGTGGGTTAGAATTAGGATTAGGTTCAAATGTGGTTCTCTATCCTAGGGTTAGCTTCAAAGAGAAGACAATGATGGATTCTGAAGAAAGTTTGGGAATCTGGGATTAGGGTGAACATGCATCCCAACTGAAGTATGGTTACTCTCGGAGATAGCAAGTTTTACAGAGGTCCCTGAGACTCTATAACAATAGCTGTACTAGGGGATTTTTCTCCCACACATTTAACATATATTTATTAATTGCCTATCATGTGCCAAGAACTCTCATAATAGTGGAATAAAGCAGGAATGAAAACGGACAAATTCTCTGCCATCCTGGAACTCATATTCTAGTGGGAGGAGACAGGACAATAAATAAGCACATAACATGTTGTGCTAAAAAAAAATCTAAGAAAAACAGAATTGGGGAGACAGAACAAATGAAGCTGAGGACAGTATTTTTTACAGGGTGGTCAGGGAAAGTCTCCTGTGATATGGTGACATCAGAGCAGAGTCCTGAAGCAGGAGAAGGACCGAACCCTGCAGATACACATGGGAAAAACACACAAGGTGGAGGGGACAGCAAGTGCAGTGCCCTCCTGTGGCATATGTGAAGGTGAGCGAGGAGGCCAAGATGGCTGGAGCGGAAGGGTTCAAGTCAGTGGTGGGAGATGAAGTCAGAGATGTGGTGGCGGGCTCTCAGAATGGCTGTGCAGGTGCGGACTGCTCGCCACTCACTCATACGTAAGGTGCTGGTCACGTATGTGTACCTGCACAGCTGCACCACATCAGCCCAGGGGGAAGATCAACATAGGGCCTTAAAGACCATGGAAGTGACTTTAGAACTCACTCGGAGGTGGGAAGCCACTGCAGTGTTTTGAGCAGAGGCTTGACCTAATTTCTATTTTAACAGCAAATGTCTGGCTTCTTGGTAGAGAACAGATCATAAAGGTGCAATGGTGGAAGAGGGGAAATCAGTGAGTAGTCCGCTGTGATCCAGGAGAGAGATGATGGAGGCATGGACCAGTGCTGTAGGATTTTGTTTATAGTTTGAAAGCTGAGTTGACAGGATTTGCTGGTAAACTGAATGTGGGACATGAGAGAGAGGAGTCAAAAATGATTCTAAGATTTCCAAGCTGAGCAGACGAAGGAAAGAATTGCCAGAATAGCTAAGGCACAGAAGACCCTTCGGTGGTTGACTGACCATCTATTTCATGTTAATGCAGAAGTGTGACTGGATTCAGGTCTCAAACTATACAGGACACCTCAGTGGATGGTGGTGGTGGGGATGGGGTGAGGAGGAAAAAAGACATTGATCTTGGTTATATGACTTGAAGTTTGTACCTGTTCATTAGTATGATGCACGTGTTTATAATGTCTTGTTCACCAATAAGTTTGTACCTAGGGGAAACAAAGAAAAACATTCATGACTTCGGCCAATAATAGTGGAGCATCCATTTGGATATTTGGCACAGGATTGCGCAACATGAGAAACCATAGAATGTAATCCATGGGCTTCTTGGATAAATAGAAACCTCCATTTTCAGGGTCTTCATCAAGTTCCATCACAAGCTTTTAAATAGTTCAATGCCTGGGAGGCTCCCAACATTAATATGGTGTATCATGTAGACAGAAGAGAGCTTCTGCCACATAACAGGCATTTCTAAGTTGCTAAGTAACGATTTCCAAAGGAGAACACGGAAGTAAAGGGACATCCGTCAGTTACATGGTAGGACAACGACTGGGTCCAGTTTATCTCAACACATACAGGCTTTGCGCTGACATTTCCTGGATTCTGTGAACATTTTATTCTCCTCTATCTTGCATGCCTTCTAAACGTCTGAATATTAAGCTTATTCCTTCAGTATAGAACTCACCTGCCAATGCAGGAGACATAAAAGAGACAGAGGTTCCATTCCTGGGTTGGGAAGATCCCCTGGAGAAGGAAATGGCAGCCCACTCTAGCATTCTTGCCTGTAGAATCCCATGGACACAGGAGCCTGGTGGGCTAGAGACTATGGGGTCATAAACAATCCGACACGACTAAAGCAACTTTGCAGAACTAGCTTTACATTCCATTATATAAGTGTCAACCACCTTCAAAATGTTAGCCAGCCTTGAATTGTAAATTTAAATTTCCATCAGTTGCACAGTTTGGCACACACCTCTTTGTCCGCCCCTGGTCCCTTCACCTTTCAGCAAACCTTGCTCTGGGGGGATTACTTGGGTCGAAATTCTTTGACTGGGTGTCTAGAGTCCTAACTGCTGCCCAAGTTTGCCTTTTCCAGGTCTTCCGGAAGGATAGGATCAAAGTCTTTTAAAATGATAAGACAAGAGTTACAAAAACAACAAAGAAGGTGTGGAAACGTGTCCCGCTGCCAGTTTCATTCATGACCGTTGGAACTTTAAGAGTCAGTAGCTTTAAAAAGGAAACAAACCGAGGCTGTTGGTGAGAGGGTGACAGCAGGCTCTGGAGGTGGAAGATTAAACCTGGGTTTGGGATTAAGAGCAGGAGGCGCGGCCTCCGAGGTTTAAGAGAAGGTTCGCTGCCTACGGTTGGCTAAAAAATTGCTGGCTCGGCCAAGTAACTTTTCCCTCGCGTTTACCTGGACATCTGCTGACGGGTCAAGTTTCACTAACGCCTTACATTAATACTAGAGACAAAAACCTAAACTACTAACTCCACATGGAGACAAACCCTTCCCTCTCCCTCCCCACTGTCTCCCTCCTTTCCCCTCGTATTTTCTTTCCTTATTGTGTATTTTGAAAATGTTCTATTTTTTCCTTTACTTCAACATACCTTTCTCTCCCTCAGTCAGCATATTACCCATTCCACGCACCCAGCCCACCCTGACTCCTCCTTTTCATCTGCAGGCGTGAGGCTGGCTCCCTCTGCTCGGGTCCAGCGCGTCCGCCTCATCGCCAATTCTCATGCTCCCCGCCCCCTTTAAGACCCGGGAACCGGTCTGGACCCCGCTGCCCTTCGCCTTTCCAGGCGGGAACTGTCGCATCCCAAGTCTAGCCACTCCAGGGCGGCTCTCGGGCGACAGTTTCCCGGCTCGGGGGCCCCACTGTCGCCCCTCCAGCGCCTCCCCGCGTTCGGCGCGCTCGCGCCGCGGCTTCCCGGGTGGCCGGGTCCCCCGCCCCCTAAAGTCGTCCCTCCCTGGCCGGGCTCCGCCCCCTGCCGCCGCTGCCTGATTGGCCTCCGCCTCCTTGTCCCCACGCTCCTCGGCTCCCCTTCGCCCAATGGGCACCACCACCTGGTCCAAAAATTTCCCCGAGGGGACCCAAAGGCTCTGCAAGCAGCAGATCCGGCAAGGCGGCTGGGACCGCCGCGGAGGCGCGCGGAGAGCGGAGGGTTCGCGGAGGCGGGAGCGGAGGAGCAAGGAGGAGGAGCAAAGGTGTCGGAGAGAAAAGTTCTGAAAGGAACAGGAAACCTGCCGGGAGGCGGCGGCTGCAGCTCTCCCGGCGTCCGGGCGGCGCGCGTCGCGGGGTCTCCGGAGCTGCGGCTCCGGTCCTGGCAGCCCTCCCGGCGCAGCTCTATCCCTCTGGTCGTGCCTGCCGCCGCCGCCGCCGCTGTTCTGGGCTGCAGGCGGGCGCTCCGTTCCGCCTCTGCCGCTGCGGCTCCCCAGAGAGGGCGGCGCGGGTGCTGAGAAGAGAAGGGGACGTCTTCTTCGGAGCATGAAGCAGCATGTCCGATAAAATGTCCAGCTTCCTCTATATAGGGGACATCGTGTCCCTGTACGCGGAGGGTTCGGTCAACGGTTTCATCAACACGCTGGGGTAAGCCAGGGCTCCGGGTGGGGAGCGCGGGCTGGGGAGCCCTGACGCTCGGTCTCCTCGGAGCTCATCCCCTTCGCCTGGGGTTGCTGGGCAGGCTCTGTGCCCGCGGACAGCGCGGTGCGCTCGGCTCGCGCGCTCGCAGGAAGCTGCCGGTGGAGGCAGGACTTTCTCAGCAACTTCGTAATCTCGAGCTCAGACGCATCTGAAAAGGAGGAAGTGATTCAGAAGCCCGAACACAGGCCCGACGAAGTCCTTGTTGGCCTCTCCGTGGGTTGTTTTGATTGGAAAAAAAAAAAAATTTTTTTTTTTTTTTTACGCTTACAGGTGGGGAAAAAAGAAAACTACACAAACAACAGGGCTCCTCTCCCCACCTTTGCTCACTACGACTCTCAAGCCCCTGTCCCTCACGGCCGGGTTTGTAAGAGCAGTCGATAAAAGTCTGTGGCCTTGGACGTGAGACGGACGATGAGGCGAGCGGGAGGAGTATGGCTTTGCCCTGCGGGAGGAGCTCACTGTCCCCGCTACGCTGAAGTAATTTCCTTTTGGCCGTGCCAAACGGGAACTCGCCCTTCCTCGGGGGCGTCCTGGGGGCTTCTGGGTTCTAGAACTCACACCTGCTTTCTCCCCTCTCCGGGCCTGGGGCCACTGAAATGCTCAGCCTCTCCTGGGATGCAGCCAAATGCTTGGCTCTTGAGATTGAAGTTGATTTTTGAATGGGGGAAGTAGGTATATAAACATAACCTGTGCTAGCTGGGTAAAGAGGACTTCCTTGATTACTAGTATTTTCTCTCTGTCCGGATGGTGAATACCAGCCTGTAGTTTTAATGCGCATTGCATTGTCTTTGCATAGGCACGGTTTTGGCTGTTGCCGTCTAGTTTCAGTAGCTGGACTCCCCAGTCTTAGAGATTTTAGGCTGAGGAACTGGTGTTTCCACTTATGACTGGTCACTTTTTTTTTTTTTTCCTGCTGTTAGATTTTAGGGCACACGACTTAACATGCAGCGTCATTGGATGGTGACTTTGAGCCATGCTATTCACGGGGTGGTGTCTACCTGACAGGGGACGTGGGAGTCCCAACTTCCACAGTTTCTGTTACTTGTGCGTCTCCTCTAGTGAGTGAAAGAAGGGAGGTCGATTTAATGTAATTCCTATAAGATCAGTGTTAATTTATTGTGAAACCAAAGCATGGAAGGAAAAAAAAAAAACCAGCTGTAACACGTGCTTGGTGCTGAGTTTGTAAATCGTAAGCTGACATTTGTTTCTGGGAGAGTTCACAGTACAAGGTCAGTGTTTGGGCCCCCAGTAACATTTTGCGGATGGACTCTGCTGCACCTCCCCCTTCTCCACTGTGGACTCTTTGTGGAGGTAACATGGTGGTTAAGCTGGAGGGGCCTGGGGTCAAATCTCTGCTTTTCCTATTATGAACCTGATGACCCTGGGCAAGTTGTATAATTGCATTCCAGTTTCCTCACCTCTGAAAATGGGAAGATTGTGGTTACTACCTCATAGGACTGTGCTAAGAAGTGAGTTAACATAAAGTGTTTAGTATAGCACCAGGCACGGGAGCAGTTGTATAAAATGTTTGCTATTGTAATTATCACTCCCTTGGTAACTGTGAGCAATAGTGACACTCTTGGACAAAATAATAAAAAGGATTAGGAACAAAGTATAAAACCTAGTCAAATTAAAAAGCCATGTTTTTGTAGTGTGTTATTCAGCAAAAGAGGGCTTCCCTGGTGGCTTAGATGGTAATGAATCTACCTGCCATACGGGAGACTCAGGTTCAATCCCTGGGTTGGGAAGATCCTCTGGAGAAGGGAATGGCAACCCACTCCAGTTTTCTTGTCTGGAGAATTCCATGGACAGAGGAGTCTGGCCAGCTACAGTCCATGGCGTTTCAGAGTCAGACACTGCTGAGCGACTCATACACACTTTCAGCAGAGGAATGTGTTTGGTAACTACCTACTTAAGCACTTGTAGTGTCTCTCCAGCTCAATTTGGAGGTGGAGAAACGGAGGGGAAGAGAAATGAAGTGACTTACCTACGAAGCAGAGGGCATTAATGTCAAAAGCTGGAACTGTAGCCCTATCCCCAGATTCTCAGCCAAGTGTGTATTTCTTTGGTTACATATTGTTGTCTTTAAGCCTTGAAAGAAAGAAGCTTGACCTTTAATGTAGCATGTAGATTTGTATTCAACATTTCTTGCTGGTGTTGTGGAAGTCGAGTTGCTTTAGAGTGTGTTTGTGCAGTATTATTTTTCTGTTGACAAACGGATTCTTTTTGAGGTTACTCTGACAAGACCTCTGTGTAGCTCAATTCTAAGGTGAGGATGGATCTTTGGGTATGCTGCCGCTGGTGAAGCTTGGTGCTTTGATTGAGTGTTCTTTTTCTTTATGGAGTCCATGGAATAGTTGGAGCACAATATAGTTCATGGAACTACATTGGCCTGAGAGTTTTAGGAGTTACAAAACTGGCAGGAGCCTATGTGCATGCGATGTGAAATGTTCTCTAGGCAAAGTAGCATCATCTACTTTGCTAGTGTAGAAGACAACTGGTAGATATGTTACCTTGCATCTTTTTTAGGGCCATAAATATGGAAGCAGCATTATAGTTTTTCATTATATTGTTGTAGGATCGTAGTAATACACTTTTTCTATCAAAGAGAGAGAGCATACTTCAAATTGAATCTCTCTGCTCTTCTATAGTTGGAGGGAGATCTGTTGTTTGAGGTCTGTTGTTAATTATAACCTTGTTCATATCATTTATTCCCTTTTCATGTCAGCATGTCTTTGTAGAGAGTAAAAGTATATGCTTGTCCCACCCCTAGAGTATTATAAAAGTGAATGGAAGAGACAGAAAGGAAAGAGCCCCCCACTTTTTTTTTAGACAGTTTGTAGGAAAATCCACATTATGCTTATATTCTTGTGGCCTTTGCTGCTGCTGCTAAGTTGCTTTAGTTGTGTCCGACTCTGTGCGACCCCATAGACGGCAGCCCACCAGGCTCCTCTGTCTCTGGGATTCTCCAGGCAAGAACATTGGAGTGGGTTGCCATTTCCTTCTCCAATGCATGAAAGTGAAAAGTGAAAGTGAAGTCGCTCAGTCGTGTTTGACTCTTCGCGACCCCATAGACTGTAGCTTCCCAGGCTCCTCCGTCCATGGGATTTCCCAGGCTAGAGTACTGGAGTGGGGTGCCATTGCCTTCTCCCTTGTGGCCCTTAAGTTTCTTCAAAGGTGTGTGAATTGTTAAAGTGAATCAGAGAGCTTGATTGGAGACATTGGCATTGTAGTTAGCCAGCATAGTTTGTTCCACTGTAATATTAAAAACTCAGCGGAAGAGCTAAAAATGAGGCTGAAGGTTTCTGACTTCTGTTTTCACTCTTTATCTATTTGACACTTTTGGTCGTGTGATGGTTTTTCAAATTCAGCTTAATTATCACGAGATAATTGTTAGATATTTATTTGTCTGCAGATAAATTGTATCTGATTTTAGTATCTAGTGTGGAAATTTGAGAGAATACACATTGTTATTATTTGGTTTTGGGGAATTTCTTGCAATAAAGTCATGAATTTTTCAGCTGGAAAAAAAATTACAGCTTTTCATTCTGTTAGAGTTCAGTAGGCCCTTTTAGAGGCCTTTCCAACTGGAAATGTGGTAAGATTTTTGTAGGCTCTGTGACCTAGCTTTTAAGCTCAGTTTCTTAGTCTGAGAAATTAGACTGCTCCTGTTGCAAAGGTTTGCATTTCCCTCCCACCCACCCACCTCCCCACAATTATCCTTTAACTAGTATTTACCTGATGTTTCTGAAGCCTGAGTTGTTGCTAAATAAGGTAGAGTATTGTTCTTCCAGCTTGTATAGGTAACAAAGGGGCCTGGTTTATATTTTCTAACTTAAATTTTCATCTACATATTTATTTAGGAAACACATTAAGGAAAAACTGTTAAATCCTGTTGGATGAAGATGGTGAATATATTTTAAATAAACAATTTTTTTTTGCTACTGTACACTTTAAGGTTATGGTTTTTATTTTTCTTTTAAAAGTGAAGGAGTTTGGGGACATGCTGTACAGTTTCAAATGTGGTGTTGCTGTTTTTTTTTTAATTTAAAAAATTGAGATATAGTTGATTTACAATGTGTTAATTTCTGCTTTACAGCTAAGTGATTCAGTTATGCATATATATATGTGTATAGTTTTTAATATCTTTCCCATTATGGTCTATCATAGGATAGTTCTCTGTGCTATATAGTAGAACCTTGTTGTTTATTCATTCTCTATATAATAGCTTACATCTGCTAACCCCAGCCTCCTGCATTATCCCTCCCCCAACCCCTCTCCCTTGGCAACCACAAGTCAGTTCTCTATGTCTAGAAGACTGTTTCTGTTCATTTCTGTCACATTTTAGATTTTAGGTTGCACATATAAGTGATATCATATATGGTATTTACCTTTCTCTTTTTTAAATATATTTTTTGATGTGGACCACCATTTTAAAAGTCTTTGTTGAATTTGTTACAGTGTTGCTTTTGTTTTATGTTTTGGTTTTTTGGCTCTGAGGCATGTTAGATCTTAACTCCCTGACCAGGGATTGAACTGGCACCCCCTGCATTGGAAGGCAGAGTCTTAACTGCTGAATCACCAGGGAAGTCTGTATCTTTCTGTATCTTTCTCTTTCTCATTTCTCTTAGTATGATAATCTGTAGGTCCATCTGTGTTGCTGCAAATGGCAGTATATAATTCTTTTTTATGGCTGAGTAATATTCCATTGACGAGGAACTAAAAAGCCTCTTGATGAAAGTGAAAGAGGAGAGTGAAAAAGTTGGCTTAAAGCTCAACATTCAGAAAACAGATCATAGCATCTGGTCCCATCACTTCATGGGAAATAGATGGGGAAACAGTGTCACACTATTTTTTTGGCTCCAAAATCACTGCAGATGGTGATTGCAGCCATGAAATTAAACGATGCTTACTCCTTGGAAGGAAAGTTATGACCAACCTAGATAGCATATTAAAAAGCAGAGACATTACTTTGCCAACAAAGGTCCGTCTAGTCAGGGCTATGGTTTTTCCAGTGGTCATGTATGGATGTGAAAGTTGGACTGTGAAGAAGGCTGAGCGCCGAAGAATTGATGCTTTTGAACTGTGGTGTTGGAGAAGATTCTTGAGAGTCCCTTGGACTGCAAGGAGATCCAACCAGTCCATTCTAAAGGAGATCAGTCCTGGGTGTTCATTGGAAGGACTGATGCTAAAGGTGAAACCTCCAGTACTTTGGCCGCCTCATGCGA
The DNA here is from genome assembly GCF_001704415.2 of Capra hircus. Lineage (NCBI taxonomy): Eukaryota > Metazoa > Chordata > Mammalia > Artiodactyla > Bovidae > Capra > Capra hircus. The sequence continues at coordinate 81,584,462 of NC_030812.1, forward strand.
AGAGTTGACTCATTGGAAAAGACTCTGATGCTGGGAGGGATTGAGGGCAGGAGGGTAAGGGGACAACAGAGAATGAGATGGCTGATGGCATCACCAACTTGACGAACATGAGTTTGAGTAAACTCTGGGAGTTGGTGATGGACAGGGAGGCCTGGCGTGCTGCGATTCATGGGGTCGCACAGAGTCGGACACGACTGAGCGACTGAACTGAACTGAATATTCCATTGTATCTATGTACCACGTCTTTATCAGTCCATCTATTGATGGACATTTAGGTTGTTTCCATGTCTTGGCTATTGTGAATAGTGCTACTATGAACATAGCTCATATATCTTTTTGAAATATAGTTCGATCTGGATATATGCTCAAGGGTGGGATTGCTGGATCACATGGTAATTTTTAGTTTTCTGAGGAACCTCCATACTGTTTTCCATAGTGGCTGTACCAACTTATATTCCCAACAGTGTAGGAGGGTTCCCTTTCCTCTACATCTTCTCCAGCATTTGTGATTTGTAGAGTTTTTGAGGATGGTGATTTTATTTGCACCAAATGCAGCGTTAATTGTCTCTTTCCCCTTCCTCTATTTTTTTTATATTGAGATTTACTTCGCTAGTCATTGATACTTGTGTTTTTTTTTAATTTTTGTTTTATATTGGAGCATAGTTGATTAATAATGTTGTGTTTCAGATGTACAGCAAAGTGATTTAGTTGTACATTTATCATTTTTTTTCCCAAATTCTTTTCCCATTTAGGTTATTACAGAATATTGAGCAGTGTTGCCTGTGCTGTACAGGGAACTGTATATCCTTGTTGGTTATCCATTTTATATATAGTAGTGTGTGTATGTCAATCCCAAACTCCCAATCTGTCCCTCCCTCCCTTTCCACCTGGTAACCATAAATTCATTCTCTAAGAGGTGCTTCTGTTTCTGTTTTGTAAATAAGTATATTGGTATCATTTTTTTTTAGACCTCACATGTAAATGATATTGTGATACTTGGTTTTTTATTTCTGAGTTACTTTACTTAGTATGATAATCTCCAGGTCCATCCATGTTGCTGCAAATGGCATTATTTCATTCTTTTTAAGGCTGAATAATATACCATCGTTTATATGTACCACATTTTCTTTATCCATTCTTCTTTCACTGGACATTTAGGTTGCTTCCACATCTTGACTATTGTAAATAATGCTGCATTGAACATTGGTGTGAATGTACCATTTCAAACCATGTTTTTCTCCAGGTATATGCTCAGCAGTAGGATTGCTGGATCATATGGTAGCTCTATTTTTGTTTTTTTAAGGAAACTCCATATGGTTCTCCATAGTGGATACACCAATTTATATTCCCACCTACAGTGCAGGAGAGTTCCCATCTCTGCACATCCTCTCCAGCATTTACTGTTTGTAGGTTTTTTCTGATGTTTGCCAATCTGAGTGATATGAAATGATATCTCATTGTAGTTTTGATTTGCATTTCTCTAATAATTAGTGATTTGAGTATCTTTTCATGTGCCTCCTGGCCATCTGTAGGTCTTCTTTGGGGAAATATCTGCTTAGGTCTTCTGCCCATTTTTTTGATTGGATTGTTTGTTTTTTGGATATTGAGCCGCTTGAACTCTTTGTAAATTTTGGAGCCTGATTCTTGTCAGTCACATCATCTGCAAATATTTTCTCCCATTCTGTGGGCTGTCATTTTGTTTTGCCTATGGTTTCTTTTGCTGTGCAAAAGCTTTTGAGTTAATAAAGTCCCATTTGTTTATTTTTGCTTTTATTTCCATTACTCTAAGAAATGGCTCAAAAAAGATATTGCTGCTATTTATGTCAAAGAGTTTTCTCTGTTTTCCACTAAAGTTTTATGGTATCTGGTCTTACATTTAGGTCTTTAATCAGTTTTGAGTTTATTTTTGTGTATGGTGTTAATTCAGCCTAGTTTTGGAAGTCCTCGCCTTGACACTTCTGACATTAGGTATTTTGGGTACATCGCCTTGATCAAGAATCTCATACCACACTGGGAGTGAGCGGGACAGAATTCCACGGGACAGTAGAGTCAGTGAAAAGTACACCGTTGTTTCATTGTCTGTTCTGCTCGTAGTTCAGGGTTCGGTGAATGACAAGCGTATGTGATCATGTACGTCTGTGTACATATATTTAAGTGATTACTGCCTTTGGTTTGAGGGTTCTTCTCAGGACCTACCAAGAATCAACACCAGCTTGTTAAGGTTTGAGAAAATGCTCAGGTGACCACCCATTGAAGCAGTGACTGCCAAGTATCATAATAGTTGCTTAGCCAGAGTGGCTAAAGATCAGGACTCTTATTTTTAGTTCATGTTTGATTTTTCTCAGTTCAATGAGTTTTGTTTCCATGTTCAATGATGGATATCAGGTAGGGGAATGGTGGGTCATTTATAATTCTGACTTAATCCCTCAGATAAATGAACAAGACTGTGTAAAGTCCTATGTTTATTTTTTCCAATTGTAGTCCCTTGAATTTTCATTTCTGATCTTTTTTTCTGCTTAAAGTTTTTAATATTTAAATGTTTGCAGATTTGACTGTTAATTTTTTCTTCATTTACTTATTTAATTTTTCTGTTCTTTTCATAGTTTAGAAAATCTTCCCCTTAATAGGACTGTTTAATCAGTAGAGACTCGGATGAAACAAGGAATGGTTACAGCTGACTTATGTTTGCATTAATTTGTAATTTATCTTTAATCTCTTCTAGATAAAACTCTTCCAAGTAGCAGGCATTATTTTCTGCTATAACTAGGTGTATAAATTTAGCTCTGTTTTGGCTACAGCATTTGTTACTATGATAAAAGTATCTAAAAATCCATTGGATGTTTGCATGTGTCTTTAAAGAGGAGGAAGAAGACTGTATAATCTTGAATACTGAGTTGTTTTGGAAAGTGTGAGGGTTAGTAGTGTCATGTTATGGAACTTGAAATCAGCTAGAATACAAAGACAGCTTCTGAAGTGGTGAACATAAAGTCTATTTTAAGCTGAAAGGTCGACCATTTCTTAAACTTTGAAGTCATTCCATAAACAACAGGGTAGCTTTTAGACCCTCTCCGGTGGAGAGCTCAGTCAGGTAAACAACCATGCTTCCTTAAGTGCCTTGACTTTGGGAGAAGAGAATTCAAAGGCAAATGATTGCCCTGGTTCTTTATTTAACAGAGCTTTTTTGCTTAAAACGGTTTTTTTTTTTTTTTTGCATAGGTAGCGCTTTTCATAATCATGTATTCCCTTTGGAACTCAGCATATAGACAGAATACTTTAAAAGTTAAATTCAAACTTTTAAAACAAATTCCGGACACAAGGTGTATCTTCATATAAATATAAAGTTACAGTGGACTTCTGTGACAACTTTCTAGCATAACAAGTGATTGAATTTTCCTCCTTTTGTTTACGTCAGAACTTGGTAATAAATCACCGGATAGTAATCAGAGAAGTGAAATTTTAATGGTCATTCATCCATTCATTTATTTAATGAGTAAAATTGATTGTGCCTTTCAAATGCACAGGGGTTTTCTACTCTCATGCAGATTTAGGTGGGAATGTTTTTAATATATGCTTTAGAAAACCATAATTCTGATGTAAAAATATAGAAAAAAATATCCACGGAAAATAGTGAAATCGAAGACCTTTCAGCATGTTTTTTAACATTGGTGACACCGTTTCATGGATGGGTGCATGATTTTCATTTTTATTTTCATTCTTAGGTCTCCTGTGTTTCCCAGATTATACATATATTTCTTTAATTAGACATTTATTACTGTTAACAGCACAGTTAACTAAAATGAAAATAATGTTTTTGAGGATCTTCAGTTTCTTATTACTGTTCATCAACAATGTTTATTTTAAAAAGCATAAAGAAAGCATTTTCCTGGTCATTGTCAGTAGACAAAACCCACAAACCAGGAACTACATGTTGCTAAAATATATAGGTCATATGTTTACCATAAATTTTTTTGTTCCTAGTTATTTATTGTTGGTATTTTAAAATGTATTATGGAAAAATGTTTGGCCAGTAATGCGGATCCTTTATAAATGGTTGATTTAACTTTTGCTTCCCTTGTGGCTCAGATGGTAAAGAATCTGCCTGCAGTGTGGGAGACCTGGGTTCGATCCCTGGGTTGGGAAGATTCCCTGGAGAAGGGAATGGCTACCCACTCCTGTATTCTTGCCTGGAGAATTCCATGAATGCTGGCAGGCAACAGTCCATGGGATCACAGAGTTGGACACGACTGAGTGACTAACACTAACTTGTGCAGTAAATATACAGTCTATTTTAGAAGTCTGTTTACACATGCAAGAAGTATGCCCTTCAGCATGACTGACTAGTTCATTTTAATAATCTTAGTACCCACTATGGAATTTTATTGTCTATCAGTTTCTATGGGTATTACTTAGTGAGGGCTCTGTGTGTGTATGTGATTGAAATCATTTGAGTAATTGTTTTTATTGAATATCTTTGAAATGGATGGATTAGCCCTTTCAAAATTCAAATCAATGATTGGTTAATAATAGTGATTTTATAGTTTATTCTGACACAAACCTACAGAACTCCAACCCTGAATTAAAAATAAATTATCAGTTTATTCAGAAAAATTTAATCATGAAATTGAAAATGTGTCCCCAGCATGATCAAGTTTGTGGACCATTCTTGGTGATGTGGTTTATGCTGGAGGATGCTGCAGATGAATCACTGGTTCATTTGACACATAGTTAACAAACCCTGACTATGTGTTAGGGATCCAGCATGAAGAGATGCCAGATATTGTGCTATTTTAATTGTTATCTCAGAAATTCAGACTTCCTTTGATAATTTGTAGTATGACATTGGACTAGGATCTATGGGAGTCTAAGGGTATTTGACACCTCTGCCCTCAAAGTTGTAAATGCCACAAGATCAGGAACTGACTCTGACTTTTAATCCTTGTATGCTCAGCACCTCACATAATTCCTGCTACATAGTAGGCATTTAATAAATATTTGTGAAATCAATGTAGTCATTATTTAGTCATGGAGATAAGATTGGTATTGAATAACTACAACATAAAGCAGCCGTTTTCAAATAAAGATGATTAAAAACAGAGATCACAGGGAAACCAAAGCGAATTCTTTGAGTGGTATGACCCAAAGAGGGCTTCAAAGAGGAGGTGATATTTAGCTGAACTTTGTGGGATCATTAAGGTGAATATTTGTCTCAAACCTGTGTCCATAATTTGATCATGTATGTGGAGCCCTATAGCAAGGTCACAGTGTGGAGCCCTATACCAAGGGCACAGTGTGGAGCCCTGTACCAAGGTCACAGAAGAAAAATCTCTGGAGCTGACCAAGGCCCATAGCAACTGTTGCCGTGAGCCTCTGGATCTAAATTAGCCAGTTCCTTGCCTGGTAATCGAACCTGGGCCGCAGTGGTGGGAGTGCTGAATCCTAACCACTAGACTCGACAATATATTCTTGGTACTTTTTTCTTTTATTCAAAAAATTAGTGAAATTTTACTGTTTATATTAGTAGCTCCAAAAAAGGAAGCAAAAATTTGATATTATTGAGATGTGCAAAGATTGAAGAAATATCCTGAGAACATATTTTATGCTTATTTATCGAATGTAAGAGCTTTGTTTGATTCAGGCCCTCTGAATTTGTCATGTGCTGAGACATGTTAATTGAGTTTAGTCAGTTTGCTGAGACAAGAGATAAAGAGGGCAGGATATAAAGCCCAGAAATTTGGCAGTTATTTGGGAGAATTTTTATAGTATTTCCAGCTTCTTTGAATATTCTGATTTCATTCCTTTCCCCCTTATTTCTCCTTATCCCAGTGTTTCATCATTTTTCTTCCTTAATCATGGACTTCAGTTGTCTTCTAGATCCCTGGAAGCTTTGCTAATAAAGAAAACTTTCCATCTAAAATAGTTATAATTTTTTTTGTTTGTTTCATAGTGCCTGAGACTGTTCAACACATGCACGCATGTACAGGTGCACATGCATGCGCGCACACACACACGCACACACACACTCCGTTTCGCGTAGAGTGCTGGTATCTGTGGAGCCCACTCTGCCCTCATTTCCTGTGGGTGTTTAACAAGCAATAGAGGCCATAGATAGATTCCCATGATGGGCAGGAAAGACTTAGGAAGTGAACAAAGCATAATCTAAATTCATATCTAAATTCTTAGAATTCAAGCATGTGTTATTAAGATTCTATCTAAAGTGTTTGAGTCATTTGAGTCATTGTTAAAATATCATCAGAAAAATCTCTTTGTGAAAATTGCAAATTGCCGGACTTCTATTATGCATTTGTTATACAAAAAAACTCTACAGTGGAATCTTAGAACAAACTTTTATGTTTTTAATTAGACAGTTCCTAGATGTCTAGCTCTCTAAGATCTGTGGTAATGACAGATTATGAAATAGCCACTAGGAGCAGACACTACTACTCTCCACATATTATCTCCTATTGAAAAGAGGATTCTTCAAATTGTATAAAGAACTTATGGATTATCAGAGCTAAATACAACATATCAAACAAACAAAAACCCAACCAAAAATGAAACTGGATTAAAAAAGTTGTTGATTAACTTTTCCAGTGGCAAATCAAAGTGTATTATTTATAAAAACTAGAGAATGTTAAGTCCCCTCCAACTTGCATTTAGTTAAATTATTTGCAAGCCTTATATTGCATTGTCTTGGAACTCTTGAAAAGCTGCCTGTAGGTATCTCTTGTTAGTCTTTCTTTTAAATAAAACGTTTATTTATTGCTGCATTGGGTCTTCATTGCTGTGTGTAGGCTTTCTCTAGTTGCAGCGAGTTGGGGGCTATTTATTCTCTAGTTGTGGTGCACCGGCTTCTGGTGCAGGCTTCAGTATTTGTGGCTCTTGGATTCTAGAGCACCGACTTAATAGTTGCATTGCATGGGCTTTGTTGCTCTGCAGCTTGTGGGATCTTCTCTGACCAGGGATTGAACCCTAGTCTCCTGCACTGGCAGGTGGATTCTTTATCACTGAGCCGTCAAGGAAGCCCCTCTCTTGCTGTTCTTACTATCTGATCACAAAAGCTCAAAAGATTTGGAAAGCAAAAGATACTTGAATATCTCTTTGCCCATATGGGTAAAGCTTAAGAACTGAATATTAGAAATAAAGTTCCATTGTTAGTAAGGAACAGAAACCATCTTTGGCTAGCATAAGCAAAGAAGGGAATTTATAAGTACAAGGATCCTGGAGGAGCTCCAGGAAATTGAATGATGAGCTCAACAAGTGAACATCAAGAAAGGCAGAAACTCAGAGCTGCTGTGGGTATATTGGTAGCAGAACCTTCTGTCTGGTCCTGCCATTTATAGGACTAGGATACAGCAATTTCTATACCCTTTGTCTTCTTACCATTCAAAATGCAGAATGATAGAATTTGGCTCCACTTGGATTAATCACTTATGTCCATGAAGAAAAGTCACAAGGCCAGATCTGATTATCAGGGAAATCACTTTTAGTGGGGCTCTGATTTCTGCCTGCTTCCAGGGCGGTGTGGTATGGCAGGAAGAGAGTGTGGAGGACCTGAGTGAACTGAGATCTCATCACTTAGTAGGTAATTGAATAGTAACTTCTCAGCACCTTTTAAAATTATGGTCCTATTCATAACATAAAATGTACTGTCTTTTATTAAAAAAAAATTTATTTCTTTGTGCTATGTCCTTGTTGTGGCACTCGCAATCTCTCTTTGTTGTGGCCTGTGGTATTGAATCTGGGCCATCTGCATTGGGAGTGTAGACTCTTAGCTTCTGGACCACCAGGAAGTCCCTCATCTTACTCATCTTTAGGTGTAAAGTTCAGTGGCGTTAAATGCATTCACAGTATTGGGCAGCCATCACCATTATCCATTTTCAGTACTTTTTCATCATCTCAAAGAGAAACTCTTCACCCTTTTGAAAATAACTCCCCATCTTCCTCACCAGGGCACCCCCCGCCCCCGCCTTTGGTGTGGTCCTTTAGCTTTTGGCTTATTTTACTCAGCATAAGCTCTCAAGGATCATCCATATTGTAGCATGTGTCAGGACTCTATTCCTTTTTATTGCTGAATAGTATGTTATGATAAGGATACAGCCCATTGTGTTTACTCATTCATCAGCTGATTATCATTTGTGTGGCTCCTCCCTTTTGACTATTACGAGTAATACTGCCGTGAATATTTGTATGTAAGGTTCTCTGTGGACATATTCTTAATTCCTTTGGGTATACACCTAAGGAGGGGAATTGCCTGGACATGGTACCATATTTAACATTTTGCCTCAACCTTTCCTGTTCTCTTTATCTTGCTTTACCTTTTTCTTTCATATCTTCTTATTATACACAATATAATTTACTATTTCTTGTGTTTAGTGTTTATCACCTGTCTGCCCCTGGTAGAATGCAAGCTCTTTGAAGGCCGAGATCTTTTGTTTTGTCACTGAGTATCTTAAGTTCTTGACTCCATAAATATGTGTTGAATGAATTCATGTTGAATTAGGATATGAACATTCCCAAATCTCTAAGTAGATGTTAACATCAGCCCTGTTCTGGGAAAAAAGTCAATTTAATTGTAAAGTCAGTGTAATTGTTCTTATTAAATACTTTGAGAAGCCATAAGGGTAATTCTTTTAAAATGAATGAAAGTTGTCACTAGATTTATAGTGCCATTAACTCTTGCTGTACTAGGAACTTTAATAAATCTCTTGGGTCATATCTCTGCACCTCCCTAGCCTAACATGTGATAAAACTTACTTATAGCCTTATTTAATGGTTCGAGTGTTATAGACACATTAAAGTTGTTATTTCTGAAAGTTCAGTTTTATTTTTGCACATGCAAAAAGTGAATTTGTAAGCATTTTGTGAGACCATTTCTTAATTTCAATCAGCCCTTTTTCTTAGTGGATAATATATAATACATCCAGGGAAATATTTTGTACCCTAACAGCTTTAAGCAAAAAAGTTTAGTTGAAAATGATTTGCTAGTATGAAACCAGAAAGTATTTGGGGAATTTATAATTTTAGTTTACTAAATAGAAGAGGGCGTATAACAAGTTGTAATATTTATTTCTGAAATTTAGGAAAAAGTGTCTGGAAAGGGATGGGCACTTAAATGTAGGTTGAGGAGAACAAGTGAATGGTATTTTTGTTCTTCGTTACTTAATATTCTTTCTGTTGCCTCTGTTATAATGTGCTCTGCCTCAGTCTTATTCCAAAAGACATGTCTGGTCATTCTCTTTAAGAATTCAAAATTCTCCAGTGTTGTTATTCACTCTTATTCTTGGAATCCTTACTGGTAGTGATGTACAAATGAGAACTTCTTTGCGAGCATATTTGCATATAGGACAGAGAAATAAAGGGAAAAATGTAGATGTGTACAAATGATAAAATAACGTAGAAACATAGAACAGGGTCATTCTGTTCCCTCTAGTCCTAACATGCTGTGATCCACTGTGATAGATGTTTAAAAATATGATATCTTTAGAAAAGTAATATTGAGATAAAAGATGAATTAGGAATCCAAAGTAAGTTAATGATTCAAGGACTAGTTATTTGTGTTTGGCTAAAGTGTTCAAGGTCATTGCTAGTATCAGGGATATAATTACTTGGACATTTGCGTTTCAAGTAGACTTTTGGTTTCAGCCATGTTTGCAAAGAGGGTAATTTTAGTTTGGGTTTGTTAAAATTCACAGGGAAGAATTTACAACACTCCTTGTTGTGTTGAGGACTCTACTTGTGGCTAGGAATGGTTAATAGTATGACATTTTAAGTCAAATCAAGATTACTTGTCAATGAAAGTGTAAGTTATTTAAAACTTTACTGAATAAATCCATCGCCAGGATTAATAACAAATGATAAAAGGCCTTTATTTATCTTTCTTCCCTATTTACCTGGCAGGACACGATTTAGTAATTGAGTTCCAATTCTAAATCCATGTCCAGACTGAGCCTCCTTTCCTGGTCAGCACAAATGAAGCCATTGTTATCTGTCATGGTGAAACAAAGTACTTATTTCTGAAGTCTTAGCTGCTATAGAATCTCTCAGAACTGGCTTTTAAAAACTATCAAACTGCAAGTAGAAAAACATTTTGTCAATTATTGGAGAATCTGAAAAAATAATTGTTAAAGTAAATTGACAGGTACAGGCTCTGGAGAGTCCATAATTTGGCAACAAGATAGCCATAATTTTACACTATAAACATTTTTGAAAGAATAGATCAACATTCATATTGTACTTTTTTCAAAATTGAAGTTGTAATACATGCTCAAAGAATCAATATTAACTGCATTATTTAGTTTGAACCATATTTAATTTAGCAAAATGCACAATGATTTTAATTTTTGTATCAGAGTGTGCTAGTTGGTCCCCAGCATTAGTTTTTCACTCTTTCATGATAATAGAAGGATTTGAGTGTGTGGGTGCTGAGAATAAGGACCACATTTCCTAGCCTCTTCTGTAGCCAGGTATGGCTTCAGACTAGAATTTGTGGTCAGACCCTTACAGGAGATGTTTACTCCCCTCTACTGACCCCCCCAGCCCACTCCCATTCACCTGTTTGTAATGTGCAAGGGAAGAAGCCGTCTTGAACCATGTGGATGAGGCCAATGCTTTAGGAGTAACAGGATAGCAAGAAATGAAGCTGTTCTCTGGACATCTGCAAATCCTGGCTGTACTGTCTGTATTTGAACAGAAGATGAAACAAGATGGGCTGACAGGGGTCAGATCATGTATTCCCTGTTAGGCAATGTGAAGCCCTTGATGAACTGTTAAGAGGAAGAATGAAATGATCAGGTTTTGCTCTAGGAGGATCAGACAGTGGTAAAGAGAAGTAGAAGCAAGCTGCAAATGGCAGGCATGGGAGGAACCAGGTGACTCATGAAAGCAGCCTGAACCTAGCAGCTGGAGTGGGGATGTAGAGTAGCTTCTCATCAGAATCGTTGAAGGGACAGTATCTTTGTTTAGTGTCTGACTTTAGACCCAAATGATTTATGAATCATTTGGAGATGTGGGTTTGATCCCTGGGTCGGGAAGATCCCCTGGAGAAGGAAATGGCAACCCACTCCAGTATTCAATCCAGTGTCCTCCTGCATTGGCAGGTGGATTCTTTATCACTAAGTCACCTGGGAAGCTTGGGAGAAACAGAGATAATCCAATTGTTATAAAAGAAGTACAATTAAAACTACAACTGGGTAAACTTTCTGAAAGAAAGAAAATCCCATGGACAGAAGAGCCTAGCGGGCTGCAGTCCATGGTGTTGTAAGAGTTGGACATGACTGAGTGACTAAATAACAAATGTTTCTCCCACTAGGCTTTAAACTGTGTAAGGGCAGCAACTGTGTTGTTTACAGTTACATCCCCACTGCCTTGCACACTATCTGTCATATAATAGGTTTTCAAGAAACATATTGAGCAAATGAGTAATGTTTTAGCATAATGGCTAAGAGGATGAGTTTTTGATCAGATAAACTTGGTTTCAAATTATGTCTTTACTCCTTCTCATGGTATGATGTTTGGAAGTTACTTAATACCGAAAACCTCAACTTTCTTATCTGTAAAGAGGGATTGTTACCTATAGTATTGCCATGATGACTAATGGAAATTAACGTATGTAAAACCCTTAGCTTCAGCCTCTCAGAATTAGGCACCTAAGTGTTAAATAGGTAGAAACCATTATTATTACTATTATTCTATCTGAAAAAATCAGCAAGAGTCTCTCTGGAAGCTTGGCTAAGTTCTTACTGCATTGATTTGAAAGTTCTGCCATATTGTGTTTATAAAACTTTGCAGTAAACCAGTTTTTCAGTGGGTATTTGTTTAGTAGGCTGTTCAAAGGCACTCCGCCTTATCTATTGTTTGCTTTGGTTTTGACCCTTTTTTTCTCCTTTCCTTACTTTGATAATGTGTACTACTAAACTGCAGGCACTTCTGTTTATCTTGTATTAGTGGTTTGATGCATGCTATCTTTTTGATGTAATGCAAACACCTAAAGTATATCAACATTAGTCACAACCTTTGAATTGCTTGGCATACATTTTCTATATCTTCCTTGACTAGAATTTTCAAGTCTTGTTAAATTTTAAAGCCATCACGCTACTTCAGTGGCTAACATTTCTTCCCTACTGGAACGCAGTGGTGAAAGGAAACAGTTTTATTTATTGAGACAAAACAAATGTTTGCTTTGAAGCCATTAGAATGGAGGTTTTGCATAAGTTTCCACCAAGCAGCTGGTGTCACCATCCCTTCTCTGAAATTTCCTATTGCCAAGAATTCCTTCTGAGCTTCTGTGATGTTAGAGGGATTAGCAAAAACATTTATCTAATTTGGATAATTAATTAGTTTAGAAATAAACAAATTTGCCTAGGACAATCATGTCAGATTTTAAACAGTGACTAATCAAATTATAATGGTTACTTCTCTTTAGAATAATAATGATTTTTAGACAAAATCATAGGGATCTGAAAGGCATAGAGAGGATATCTTACTCCTGCCACTTAGATGTACCTAGTGAACAAAAATGATCCAGGTTGTAGCCTTCTTTTGATTAAGATATGGAAGGAGATTTTGCTATTTGCCAGAAACTTACTATGTGTATACACTCAGACTGTTGAAGCGCTCTTAAAAATTAAAGCATTAAAACACTTGAACCTGCTTTGCAAACTCTTGTTAGAAAATTTCTCTGTGAGAAGGTATTTCCTTTTAGTTAAGAGCAATTCCTGATGGTGCAGTTTATGCCAGTTTGTTATCTCTAGTCTTACTGGACTAACTACTAATGAATAAAAGTGCTCCGTTCCTTGTTCTGACAGTGAATTAGTCAATCTGAAGACCGTTTGTTAGCCAGGATGTTTTTTAGTTGCAAGAAACAGAAAACTCAATTGGAACAATTGTTAGCAAAGAAGAGAACTTAAAAAAAAAACCTTTTATTTTTTATTGGAGTATAGCCATTAACAATGTTGTGGTAGTTTTAGGTAGATAGCAGAGGGACTTGGCCATACATGTACATGTATCGATTCTCCCCTAAACTCCCCTCCCATGCAGGCTGGCACATAACATGGAGCAGAGTTCTCTGTGCTATAAAGCGGGTCCTTGTTGGTTACCCATTTAAAATACAGCAGTGGGTACATGTCCATCCCAAACTCCCTAACTATCCCTTCCTCCCCCCACCCCCCACCCCGCCTCTGGCAACAAACAAGAATGTATTATTTATGATCAGAGTAGCTAAAAAGTCTATGCATAACTTTGTTATAGGCTCTCCGGCTTTATCCTTGGTTCGGTTTTGTCATCAGTATTAGTCCATCCTCAGACAGGCCTTCTGCCTCTAATGGCAGTGTGTCTGCTGGCAGCTTCATCATTAGTGCGTCCTACCATCTTACATCCAGAGCTTAAACTCTGGAAGTGCTGCAGTCTTCACTGTTGCAATGGCTGGGATAACAGTCCCATCTTCAGCTGAACACTGTGGCCAGGGGATGAGAGGCTCTGATGACGCCATCATGCACTACGTGGAAGAAGAGCCCTTCTCCATTCTCCTTTCAGGGCTCAATGGCCAGAAGGAAGACAGTGGATGCTGGAAAGGCAATGACAACACGTGTCTACTGCAGCCAGATGGAATTGCTCTGTGGACATAACAAAGCCATATTTCCTGTGTCCTTACCAGCAGGTTTTAAAATGTGAAGCCATTAGTTTTTTTTTTTTTTTGAAGGATAATTGCTTTACAGAATTTTGTTGTTTTCTGTCAACCCTCAACATGAATCAGCCATAGGTATACATATATCCCCTCCCTTTTGAACCTCCCTCCTATCTCCCTCCCCATCCCACCCCTCTAGATTGATACAGAGCCCCGTTTGAGTTTCCTGAGCCATACAGCAAATTCCTGTTGCCTATATAGTTTACATATGGTAATGTAAGTTTCCATATTACTCTTTCCATACATCCCACTCTCTCCTCCCATCTCCCCATGTCCATAAATCTGTTCTCTATGTTTCTCCACTGCTGCCCTGAAAATAAATTCTTCAATACCATTTTTCAAGATTCCATATATATGCATTAGAATATGGTATTTATCATTCTCTTTCTGACTCACTTTACTCTGTATAATAGTTTCTAGGTTTGTCCACCTCATCAGAGCTGACTCAAAGGTGTTCCTTTTTATGGCTGAGTAATTTTTCTTCATGTATATGTACCATAGCTTTACCCAATCATCTGTTGATGGACATCTAGGTTGCTTCCATGTTCTAGCTACTGTAAATAGTGCTGCAGTGAACAATGGGATACATGTATCTATTTCAACCCTGGTTTCCTCAGGGTATATGCCTAGGAATGGGATTGCTGGGTTATATGGTGGTTTTATTCCTAGTTTTTTAAGGAATCTCCATACTGTCTTCCATAGTGGCTGTATCAATTTACATTCCCACCAAGTGCAAGAACATTCCCTTTTCTCCACACTCTCTCCAGTAATTATTGTTTATAGACTTTTTGATGAGGACTGTTCTGACTGGTGTGAGGTGATATCTCATTGTAATTCTGATTTGCATTTCTTTAAATATGAGCGATGTTGAGCATCTTTTCATGTGTTTGTTAGCCGTCTGTATGTCTTCTTCTGAGAAGTGCCTGTTTAAGTCTTTTTCCCACTTTTTGATTGGGTTATTTGTTTTTCTGGCATTGAGTTGTATGAGCTGCTTTATATATTCTGGAAATCAATCCTTTGTCAGTTGTTTCATTTAATATTATTTTCTCCCATTCTGAGGGTTGTCTTTTCACCTTGCTTATTGTTTCCTTTGCTGTGCGAAAGCTTTTGAATTTAATCAGGTTCCCCTTGTTTACTTTTGTTTTTATTTCTGTTACTCTAGGAGATCTTGGTTTGATTTATGTCATTGAGTGTTCTGCCTATGTTTTCTTCTAAGAGTTTTATAGTGTCTGGTTTTACATTTAGGTCTTTAATCCATTTTATCTTTGTGTATGGTGTTAGGAAATGTTCTAATTTTGTTCTTTTACGTGTAGCTGTTCAGTTTTCCCAGCACCATTTATTGAAGA
This sequence comes from Capra hircus, assembly GCF_001704415.2. Classification (NCBI taxonomy): domain Eukaryota; kingdom Metazoa; phylum Chordata; class Mammalia; order Artiodactyla; family Bovidae; genus Capra; species Capra hircus. The sequence goes on from NC_030812.1 coordinate 81,599,489, forward strand.
GGCTGTCTTTGCCCCATTGTATATTCTTGCCTCTTTTGTAAAAAATAAGGTACCGATAGGTACATGAGTTTATTTCTGGGCTTTCTGTCTTGTTCTATTGGTGTATATTTCTGTTTTTGTGCCAGTACCATACTGACTTCATGACTATAGCTTTGTAGTATAATCTGAAATCAGGAAGGTTGATTCCTCCAGCTCCATTCTTCTTTCTCAAGACTGCTTTGGCTGTTCGGGGTCTTTTGTGTTTCCATATGAATTGTGAAATTTTTTGTTCTAGTTCTGTGAAAAATGCCATTGGTAATTTGATAGGGATTGCACTGAATCTGTAGATTGCATTTGGTAGTGTAGTCATTTTCACAATATTGATTCTTCCTACCCAGGAACATAGAATATCTCTCCATCTGTTTATGTTGTCTTTGATTTCTTTCATCAGTGTCTTATAATTTAATGTGTACAGTTCTTTTGTCTCCTTAGGTAAGTTTATTCCTAGATATTTAATTCTTTTTGTTGCAATGGTGAATGGGATTGATTCCTTAATTTCTTTTGCTGATTTTTCATTGTTAGTATATAGAAATGCAAGTGATTTCTGTGTATTGATTTTGTATCCTGCAACTTTGCTAAATTCACTAATTAGCTCTAGGAGTTTTCTGATACATCTTTAGGGTTTTTTATGTACAGTATCATGTCATCTGCAAACAGTGAGAGCTTTACTTCTTTTCTGATCTGGATTCCTCTTATTTATTTTTCTTCTCTGATAGCTGTAGCTAGGACTTCCAGAACTATGTTGAATAAGAGTGGTGAAAGTAGACACCCTTGTCTTGTTCCTGATCTTAGGGGGAATGCTTTCAGTTTTTCACCCTTGAGAATAATGTTTGCTGGAGGCTTATCATATATGGCCTTTACTATGTTGAGGTAGCTTCCTTCTATGCCCATTTTTTGAAGAGTTTTAATCATAAATGGGTGCTGAATTTTGTCAGAGGCTTTTTTCTGCATCTGTTGAGATGATCATATGGTTTTTATCTTTCGATTTTTAAATATAGTGTATAACATTGATTGGTTTGTGTATATTGAAGAATCCTTGCATTCCTGGAATAAACCCAACTTGATCATGGTGTATGAGCTTTTTGATGTGTTGTTGAATTCTGTTTGCTAAAATTTTGTTGAGGATTTTTGCATCTATGTTTATCAGTGATATTGGCCTGTAGTTTTCTTTTTTTGCTTTGTCTTTGTCTGGTTTCGGTATTAGGGTGATGGTGGCCTTGTAGACTGAGTTTGGAAGTGTTCCTTCCTCTGCAATTTTTTGAAAGAATTTTATAAGGATAGGCATTAGCTCTTCTCTAAATGTTTGATGGAATTCTCCTGTGAAGCCATCTGGTCTTGGGCTTTTGTTTTTTGGGAATTTTTTTTTTATCACAGCTTCAATTTCAGTGCTTGTAATTGGGTTGTTCATAATTTCTATTTCTTCCTGGTTCAGTCTTGGAAGATTGAACTTTTCTAAGAATCTGTCCATTTCTTCCAGGTTATCCATTTTATTGCCATATAGTTGTTCATAATAGTCTCTTGTAATCTTTTGATTTCTGCATTGTCTGTTAACTTCTCCTTTTTCATTTATAATTTTGTTGATTCTTCTCTCTTTTTTTCTTGATGAGTCTGGGTAAAGGCTTCTCAATTTTGTCTGTCTTCCCAAAGAACCAGCTTTTAGTTTTATTAATCTTTACTATTGTTTCTTTCATTTCTTTTTCATTTATTTCTGCTCAGATCTTTATGATTTCTTTCCTTCCACTAATTTTTTTTGTTGTTGTTCTTTTCCTTCCCCCAGTTTTTTTAGGTGTTAAGTTAGGCTGTCTATTCGATGTTTTTCTTATTTCCTGAGTTAGAGTTGTATTGCTATAAACTTCCCTCTTAGAACTGCTATCTCCGCATCCTATCGGTTTTGCGTTGTCATGTTTTCATTGTCATTTGTTTCTAGAATTTTTTTGATTTCCCTTTTGATTTCTTCAATAACCTGTTGGTTATTTAGAAACATGTTGCTTAATCTCTGTGTGTTTGTGTTTCTTACAGTTTTTTTCTTATAACTGATATCTGGTCTCATAGTGTGGTCAGAGAAAATGCTTGATACAATTTCAATTTTGTTAAATTTACTGAGGTTTGATTTGTGACCCAAGATGTGGTCTATCCTGGAGAATGTTCCATGTGCATGTAAGAAGAAGGTGTATTCTTCTGCATTTGGATGGAATGTTCTGAAGATATCAGTGAGATCCATCTCATCTAATGTATCATTTAAGACTTGTGTTTCCTTTAAAATTTTCTGTTTTGATGATCTGTCCCTTGGTGTGAGTGTGGTGTTAAAGTCTCCTACTATCATTGTGTTACTGTCAATTTCTCCTTTTATGTCTGTTAGTGTTTATCTTATGTATTGAGGTGCTCCTATGTTGGGTGCATAGATATTTACAATTGTTACGTCTTCTTTTGGATTGATCCCTGGATCATTATGTAGTGTCCTTCCTTTTCTCTTGTAATCTTCTTATTTTCAGGTCTATTTTGTCTGATATGAGGATTGGTATTCCAGCTTTCTTTTGCTTCCCATCTGCATGGAATATATTTTTTCATCCTCTCATTTTCAGTCTATATGTGTCTTTAGGTCTGAAGTGCGTTTCTTGTAGATAGCATATATATGCGTCTTGTTTTTGTATCCATTCAGCCAGTGTGTGTCTTTTGGTCGGAGCATTTAATCCACTTACATTTAAAGTAATTATTGATATATATGTTCCTATCGCCATTTTTTTAATTGTTGAGGTTGATTTTGTAGATCTTTTTTCTTCTCTTGTATTTCTTGACTATATAAGTCCATTTAACATTTGTGGTAAAGCTGGTTTGATGGTACTGAATTCTCTTAACTTCTGTTTGTCTGAAAAGCTTTTTGTTTCTCCATTGATTTTGAATGAGATCCTTGCTGGGTATCGTAATCTTGGTTGTAGATTTTTCCCTTTCAATACTTTAAATATATCCTGCCATTCCCTTTTGGCCTGCAGAGTTTCTGCTGAAAGATCAGCTGTTAAGTGTATGGGGTTTCCCTTGTAGGTTACTTGTTGCTTCTCCCTTGTTGCTTTTCATATTCTTTCTTTGTGTTTAGTCTTTGTTAGTTTGATTCGTATGTGTCTTGGCGTGTTTCTCCTTGGGTCTATCCTGTATGGGACTCTTTGTGCCTCTTGGACTTGACTGACTATTTCCTTTTCCATGTTGTAGGAATTTTCAACTATAATCTTGTCAAAAATGTTCTCATACCCTTTCTTTTGCTCTTCTTCTTCTGGGACCCCTATAATTCGAATGTTGGTGTGTTTGATCTTGTCCCAGAGGTCTCTGAGACTGTCCTCAGTTCTTTTCATTCTTTTTACTTTATTCTGCTCTTCAGAAGTTATTTCCACCATTTTATCTTCCAGCTCACTAATTTGCTCTTATGCTTTAGATATTCTGCTATTGATTCTTTCTAGAGTATTTTTAATTTCAGTAATTGTGTTGTTTGTCTCGGTATGTTTATTCTTTAATTCTTCTGGGTCTTTGTTAATTGAGTCTTGCATTTTCTGCATTTTGTTTTCAAGGTTTTTGATCATCTTTACTATCATTATTCTGAATTCTTTTTCAGGTAGTTTGCCTATTTCCTCTTCATTATTTGGACTTCTGTGCTTCTAGTTGTTCCCTTCATTTGTGTAGTATTTATCTGCCTTTTCTTTTTTTTCTTTTTTATCTTATTGTGTTTGAGGTCTCCTATTCCCAGGCTTCAAGGTTGAATTCTTTCTTCCTTTTGGTTTCTGCCCTCCTGAGGTTGGTCCAGTGGCTTGTGTAAGCTTCATATAGGGTGAGATTTGTGCTGAGTTTTTGTTTGTTGTTTGTTTGTTTTTCCTCTGATGGCAAGGCTGAGTGAGGTGGTAATCCTGTCTGCTGATGATTCAGTTTGTATTTTTGTTTTGTTTGTTGTTTAGCACAGGGTGCTACTGTTGGTTGGGTGATGCTGGGTCTTGTATTCAAGTGGTTTCCCTTGTGTGAGTTCTCACTATTTGATATTCCCTACGGTTAGTTCTCTGGGAGTCTAGGATCTTGGAGTCAGTGCTCCCACTCCAAAGGCTCAGGGCTTGATCTCTGGTCAAGAACAAAGATTCCACAAGTGGATTCTTATGGCATTAAGTGAGACTAATATCCAAAAATGAGAAACCAAAGATGAACCCCAGACAAATGGCGGTTATAAAATCAGGCAAATAATAATTAAAATAATGGAATATACAAATATACATATACACCCATGAGCAAAGTGAGAACAGTCCAACAAAAAAGTATAGTAGATGGACCTGGTGAAGGAAGAAAATAAAAAATTATATTTACCAGTTAAGAACAAAACTAATTAAAGCACAAACTGAAAAACAAAACTAAAGCAAGGTGCCAAATGGGGAAGAAAGCAATGAAAATAAAAGTAAAAAATATGTTGAGAGGAAAGGAGAGAAAGAAGAGAAAGAAAGAATAGATTTGCAAAGTTAAATAGAGGCAGATGCAGAAGATTTATATACATTATAGATTAATTGCAAGGGGAAAAGAACAGTACGGAAGGTGACCAAAGGAATAAATGTAGAAAAGTATAATATTTAAAAGCAATTAAAAATTAAAATTATAAAAAAGAGAAAAAAAACAGAAGAAAGAGAAAGGAAAAAGAAAAAGGGAAACTCCATAGAACTGCAAAAGCTCAACGTAGAGGCAGGGGTTTATAACAACAATAAAAAATGTGACTGAATATGCACATGTACATATACACCCATAAGCAAAATCAAAAGAGTCCAACAAAAATAAAGTACAATAGATTGACCTGGCAAACAAAGGAAACCAGAAATTATATCTACCAGAACAGAGCTAACCAAAGCTCAAACTGGAAAACACAGCTAAAGCAAGGTGCCAATTGGGAAACAAAGGAATGAAGAGAAAACTGACATATACATTGAGAGGAAAGGAAAGAAGGAAAAGAAAGGGAGACCAGATATGCAAAGTTAAATAGAGGTAGATAAAGAAGATTTATATATATTAAAGATTAACTGCAAGGGAAAGAGAACAGTAGGAAACAAAGCAAACAAAGGCAAAAATGTAGAAAAATTAATAACTGGTTTAAAAAATTTAAAATTAAAATTAAAAAAAGAGAAAAGAAAAAAGGAAAAAAAAAAAAGAAACCCCCATAGAGGGAGAGGTTTTTAACAACAGTGAAAAATGTGACTGAGAAAAAAAAAAAAAGCTCAAAAGCTTAATAAGATTTCATAGTGCCAATAAAATCGACAACTACAACAGACAGGGAAGAAAAAGGCGGGGGGAGGAATCCAAAACAATCTACAGAACAAGTCAAAACATAAGAATAATAAATGTTTTTCTTGAGTCACTGCTGTCAGAGTCCTTTTCCTCACTGGGAGTCACAGTCTACCTCACCTCCCGAAGATAATCTCCAGCACTGTGCTGATCTCTGGACCTGCTTGTGAGGGCAGCTCAGATTCTAACCTGGTCCTATTCCTATGTGTTCTTGCCTCCAATGTCCACAGTGTTCTTTTGTGGGAGATCTCAGTGACCTTTTATATATTCCATAGACACAGAGTCTGCCTAGTTGATCGTGTGGATCTAATCTGCAGCTTGTACAGCTGTTGGGAGGGTTTTGGGTCTTCCTTAACCACACTGCCCCTGGGTTTCAATTGTGGTTTTATTTACACCTCTGCATGTGGGTCATCCACTGGGGTTTGCTCCTGAGGCTGCCCTGGAAGACTTGGGTCTGCCCCTGTGAGGGCCTGGTGTGGAGGTGGTGCAGCTGCTTGGGTTGCAGGGGTTCTGGCAGCACCAGGTACTCAGGGGAGTTGGTGGATAGGACAGCAGGAACTATAATGCTCTAGAAGGATATGGCAACCAGTATTGGCCAATATGCTCCAGTATTCTTGCCTGGAGAACCCCCCTCCTTGACAGAGGAGGCCACAGTCTACAGGGTCACAAAGAGTAGGACACTACTGAAGCTACTGCGTGCATAGACGTAAGAGCCTTTTTGCCTGTGGCAGCTCTGCCCCAGTGAGAGTTGAGTGTGAAGGTGGCGCAGCTGCTTGGCTTGCGGGGACCCTGGAGGTGCCAAGTGTGCAGGGACATGGACTGCCTCCTCTGCAGGAGCTATGGCCCTATCAGAGTCTTTTTTCGAGCTTCTTGTAGCTGATGAACATAAGGTCTCTTTGACCAGTCTTTCTCCGTAGCTCCACCGGTTCAGGCACATAGAGGGGCACCTGGCTTGGTTCCTACTCTGTAGGTCGGTGCATCAGGCACTTAAAGGGGCACCCTGGGTGGGGTCTTACTCTGTAGTTCGGGGCATCAGTCACTTATAGGGGCACCCTGGGTGGGGTCTTATTCTGTAGTTCGGGGCATCAGTCACTTAAAGGGGCACCCTGGGTGGGGTCCTGCTCTGTAGGTCTGTGTGTTAGGCGTTTGATGGGCCAGCCTTTCTGTTGTTCAGCTGCTGATGCTGGCATGTGGGGAGAGAGAGGCTCTGGTGATGGCCCCACCCCTTACGCGTGACTCAGCAGTATCACCTTGCTTCCATGGCTGCCAGCTTTCCTCCACAGGCATTTCCCACCACAATTTCCTCCTTCACCTCCCCTCCATCTGTCTCTCACAGTCAACAGCAGCCCTCCTCCTGCTATTGCTCCACAGTCCCCAAACTCCAGCTCCAAGCCGCCGTGCTTTCCAGAGGACCCATGTCCCTGTCCAAGGTATGTATGGCTGCGGCAAGGACTGTGATTCTCATTCCATTTAGGCTGCCACAGATCAGCTCTCTCATTCTCATTCTTAAATGTTTCTCCTCTAACTCAGACAGTTGTCCTGATGTGGGGATCGGACCCCTGCTTCAGTTCCCCCACCCGCAGAGGATAGGTCCAGTCCTAATAACACTCCTGTTTTTCGCCCTAGTTCCTTCCTCCTCTTGAGTTTGCGTGGTTCTGTGTATTCCTTTCCTCTGCTCGTGTATTCCTTTCCTCTGCTCAGGTACTCCTGTCCTCTTTCAGCTGGGGTTCTGCATGCACTTCTGTGTCTGAAGGTGTGTTCCTAATGTATCCGTGGGGAGAGACGTGCTCCACATCCACCTACTCCTCTGCCATCTTGTTCTCTCTAGCCACCATTAGTTATTTTTGATGTTATAGAAGACTATTGTCTTTCCAGTTTACTAGTTTTGGGTATTAAAGTAACACAATTTCAGGTGGAGTCTACTTCATGATGAAAAGGAAAATTATCTGAGTACTATGCATGGCGTGGTAAAGCCTGATTAGTCTGGTCTGGTCTAAACTTTTCTTTGGCATCGTCTCCTGAAGAAAAGAATCCGAGACTATCAAGGGTGGGGGTTGTAGTGAGGGTCAAAAAAGGAAGGCAGCATTTGTTGATGCAAAGTGAAAAAGGAAAGAGGAGTTGAGGAAACAAGCTATTTCAAAATGTGTACATTTTTCATAAGTATATGAATAAACCTGCTTTGATAAATGAATCTCATCCTGAAGATATATGCATTTGAACCTCTTGCTCACAGTAAATTTGATTATGAATGTATTTGCTTTTAATATTCATAGCTTTTGTTTAGATATAAGCAGCTTATTGACTTTATAGAATAATTGTGTCACCTTATATGTACACAGTGTATAAGAATTGGTTATTATGATGGAGATAGGTGTTAAGCAAGGTGTAACATAAGCAGGATTAAAAATAGGAATTTTAAAACTGAAAATTGTTAATTTAGATATCAAAATTAGCAAATGTTGCTAAAATACTTTTCATTAAAAATTCCCTCTGTAAGACAAATTTTTTTATGTCACAGCTAGAAATGAATTATAATACCTAATTAATATGTAATATTTGAAATGTGATCTTTATGTAACATTTAAAAAATACATAGTAAATTTTTCTCTTAATAGTCAGTGTCTTCAATTTTTGTTTTACCTCTTTCTCCCTGGTGGCACAGAGGTTAAAGCGTCTGCCTGCAATGTGGGAGATCTGGGTTCAATCCCTGGGTCGGGAAGATCCCCTGGAGAAGGAAATGACAACCCACTCCAGTATTCTTGCCTGGAGAATCCCATGGATGGAGGAGCTTTTAGTCTTACCTTAAATAATTAAAACTGAGGTCCGTCTTGAACTATTGAGCAGATTGGTTGGTTATGAAATGACTATCTAGAAATCATATTTAATTTCAAGGTTGAAGTCAAACCATTGAATAAATAGATACTTGATTATGAACTTTAAAAAATATGAATCTTGTAAAGAGCTGTCTAAGTGCTTAGTTTTGAATTCTAGTCTATCCTGAAGTAGTTGAGAACTTGGACACATCATTTAATCTTTGAAGTCAGTTCCTCATCTTTAATTTGGGAGTACTACTAACACTTCTATTCTGTTCCTCAGTGGTCCTTTGAGGGTATGAAATGATGTTATACTTGTGTGAGTGTTTGGAAAACTATATTGGTATATGCTGAATATTTAAAAAGTTACTGCTGCTGCTGTTGCTAAGTCACTTCAGTCGCGTCCGACTCTGTGCAACCCCAGAGACAGCAGACCACCAGGCTCCCCCGTCCCTGGGATTCTCCAGGCGAGAACACTGGAGTTACTATATGAGCTTAAATTAAAAAAAAAAAATTCAGTTTATTTAAACAGAAAAAAAAAGTTAACACATTTCTCCTACCCACTACCCCCTATCTCTTGTAACCACCAGTCTGTTCCATCTGGGAGCTTGTATTTTTTTTTTTTTAAGAGACCACATATAAGAGACTTTGTATGTACCTATGACTGATTCATGTTGATACGTGGCAGAAACCAACACAATATTGTAAAGCAATTATCCTCCAATTAAAAATAAATAAATTTTAAAAAGAGACATTGTATGGCATTTATCTTTTTTTGTTTGACTTATTTCACTTAGCATATTTCACTTCAAGGTCCATTTATGTTGTTACAATAGAAAGATTTCCTTTCTATTTTATGGCTGAATAATATCCTATTATATACATTCATTAATATTTTGTTTAAATAATATACAGTTGTATGTGGTATATACCATATTTTCTCAGTTTATCCATCAGTTCAGTTCAGTTCAGTTGCTCAGTCGTGTTCAACTCTTTGCAACCCTGTGAACTGAAGCATGCTGGGCTTCTCTCTCTGTCACCAATTCCAGAGCTTGCTCACTCATGTCCATTGAGTTGGTGATGCCATCCAGTCAATCTCATCCTCTATTGTCCCCTTCTCCTCCTGCGTTCAGTCTTTTCCAGCATCAGGGTCTTTTTCAGTGAGTCAGTTCTTCACATCAGGTGGCCAGAGTATTGGAGTTTTAGCTTCAGCATCAGTCTTTCCAATGAATATTCAGGACTGATTTCCTTTAGGATGACTGGTTTGAACTCCTTGCAGTCCAAGGGACTGTCAAGAGTCTTCTCCAACACCACAGTTTGAAAGCATCAGTTCTTCAGCACTGAGCCTTCTTTATGGTCTAACTCTCACATCCATACATGACTACTGGAAAAACCATAGCTTTGACTAGGTGGACATTTGCTGACAAAGTAATGTCTCTGCTTTTTAATATACTGCCTAGTTTGGTTATAGCTTTTCTTCCAAGCAGCAAGCTTCTTTTAATTTCATGGCTACAGTAACCTTCTGCAGTGATTTTGGAGCCCAAGAAAATAAAGCCTGTCACTGTTTCCATTGTTTCCCTGTCTATTTCCCATGAAGTGGTGGGACTAGATACCATGAGCTTAATTTTTTGAATGTTGAGTTTTGAGCCAGCTTTTTCACTCTTCTCTTTTACTTTCATCAAGAGGCCCTTTAGTTCCTCTTCACTTTCTGCCATAAGAGTGGTGTCATCTGCATATCTGAGGTTATTGATTTTTCTCCTGACAATCTTGATTCGAGCCTGTGCTTCATTTAGCCCAGCATTTTCCATGATGTATTCTGCATATAAGTTAAGTAAGCATGGTAACAATATACACCCTTGATGTACCCCTTTCCCATTTTGGAAGCAGTCCATTGTTCCATGTCCAGTTCTAACTGTTGCTTCTTGACCTGCATACAGATTTCTCAGGAGGCAGGTAAGGTGGTCTGGTATTCCCATCTCTTGAAGAATTTTCCACAGTTTGTTGTGATCCACACAGTCAAAAGCTTTAGCGTAGTCAATGAAGTATAAGTAGATGTTTTTCTGGAACTCTCTTGCTTTTTCTGTGATCCAGCGGGTATTAGCAATTTGATCTCTGGTTCCTCTGCTTTTTCTAAATCCAGCTTGAACATCTGGAAGTTGATGGTTCACATACTGTTGAAGCCTGGCTTGGAGAATTTTGATCATTACTTTGCTAGTGTGTAAGACGAGCAATTGTGCAGTAGTTTGAACATTCCTTGGCATTGCCTTTCTTTGGGATTGGAATGAAAACTGACCTTTTCCAGTCCCATGACCACTGCTGAGTTTTCCAAATTTGCTGGCATATTGAGTGCAACACCTTTAGCAGCATCATCTTTTAGGATTTGAAATAGCTCAACTAGAATTCCATCACCTCCACTTGCTTTGTTCCTAATGATGCTTCCTAAGGTTTATCCATCAGTGAACACTTAAGGTGAGGTAAGGTAAGGTGAAGTCACTCAGTCATGTCCGACTCTTTGCCACCCCGTGGACTGTAACCTATTAGGCTTCTCCATCCATGGGATTCTCCAGGCAAGAATACTGGAGTGGGTTGCCATTTCCTTCTCCAGGGGATCTTCCCGACTCAGGGATCAAACCCGGGTCTCCTGCATTGGAGGCAGACGCGTTAACCTCTGAGCCACCAGGGAAGCCCAGTGAACACTTAAGCTGATTCCATATCTTGGCTATTGTAAATATGCTGCAGTGAAATGGGATGTATGTAGCTTTTCAAGGTAGTGTTTTCATTTTCTTCAGATACATACCCAGAAGTGGAATTTCTGGATCATATATGGTAGTTATATTTTTAATTTTTGAGGAACCGCTATATTGTTTTCCATAATGGCACCAGTGGTTAAGAGTCTCCCTGCCAGTATGGGAGACAAGAGGTGCAAGTCAATCCCTGGGTTGGGAAGATCCCCTGGAATAGGAAATGGCAACCCATTGTAGTATTCTTGCTTGGAAAATTCATGGACAGAGGAGCCTGCTGTGCTACAGTCCACGGGATCATAAAGAGTCAGACACAACTGAGCACGCATAGGCATGCACACACACACACACACACACACACACACCAGTTTACATTCCAGCCAACACTGCACAAGGATTCTCTTTTCTCTACATCCTTGCTAACACTTGTTAATTCTTTGTCTTTTGTTAATAGCCATTCTAACAGGTGAGAGGTGATATCTTCTTTTGGTTTTGATCTGTATTTCCCAGATAATTAGTGATGTTGAGCACCTTTGCATGTACCTGTTGTCCATCTGAATGTCTTATTTGGAAAAACTGTCTATTCAGGTCTGTTACCCACTTAAACATTGGATTTTTCTTTTGCTGTTGAGTTGTATAAGTTCTTTATATATTTTGAATATTAACTCATAAATATCTGATTTGCAAATATTTTTTCCTGTTCAGTGGATTGCCTTTCATTGTTTGATACCTTCCTTTGCTGTGCAGAAGCTTTTTAGTTTGATGTAGTTCCACTGTTTATTTTTGCTTTTGTTGCTTTTACTTTTGGTGTCAGATTCAAAAAATCATCGTCAAGAGTGATCTCAAAGAGCAGCTTACTGTCTTTGTTTTCTTCTAGGAGTTTTAAGGTTTCAGGTGTTACAGTCAGGTCTTTAATCCATTCTGAGTTAATGTCTGTGTATTGTGTAAGATAGTGGTCCAGTTTTATTTGTTTGCATGTGGCTGTCCAATTTTCCCAACACCATTTACTTCAGATACTGTCCTTTCTTCATTGTATATTCTTGGCTCCTTTGCCAGAGTTAATTGAACATATATGTGTGGGTTTATTTTTGGGTTCTCTATACTGTTCTGTTTATCTATGTGTCTGTCTCTACCCGCCGCTGCCATACCATACTGTTTTAGTTACTATAGCTTTGTGAAAGTGAAAGTGAAGTTGCTCAGTCATATCTGACTCTTTGCGACCTCATGGACTGTAGCCTACCAAGTTCCTCTGCCTATGGGGTTTTCCAGGCAAGAGTTCTGGAACGGTTTGCCATTTCCTTCTCTGGGGAATCTTCCCATCCCAGGGATTGAACCTAGGTCTCTTGCACTGTAGGCAGACACTTTACTGTCTGAGCCACCAGGGAAGATGCTTTGTAATAGCATTTGAAATGAAGGAGCATAATGCCTCCAGCCTTGTTCTTTCTTAAAGTTGCCTTCGATATTCAGGGTTTTTTTTTGTAATTCCATATAAATTTTAGGATTGTTTGTTCTAATTCTGTGAAAAATACCATTGGAGTTTTGATAAGGATTGCATTGAATCTGTATATTGCTTTGAGTAGTATGAACATTTTAACATTATTATTTTTTTCTATCAATGAATATAGAATATCTTACCATTTATTCGTGTTTTCAGTTTCTTTCATTAATGTGTTATAATGTTCACCATACAACTCTTTCACTGCCTTGCTTAAATTTATTCCTAGGGTTTAAAAACTGATTAAGTCATAGAGAAGTCACTGAAACCTATTTATTTTCAACAATTGAATCATATTACACATTTAATATCAGTGACTTACTTTTCCAGATCTGCTATAATTTTAAAGCCAGGAATGTTTCCCCTTTAGCAGGGATACAAGTAACTATTGAATTGGTTACATAACTCAGTATTTTCTTGATTATACTTTGTATTTATTGATAAATATATTTGGAAAATAGAAATAATTTATGTTTAGTTGTATACATCATTAAATACCTTGTTTTAGGCAGTGGTTTTAAAACTATACTCCAAATATCATCTGATTACAATTCAACAGATCAGTCATGACATTTGGTGTGTCATTAAGGTAACCTACCAGATTACTTTTTTTTTAAACCTTGAAACATAAGAGATGAGACATAAGTTTAAGATTTGTTGTTAGAAAGAAATCTAGTGAAGCTGTTTCTTAAAATTGCAGTGTTTAGGGAAGCTTAAAGGACAAAATAGTAAACACAGTTACGTGTTTAAATCAAGATATTCATAAATTAAAGGAAATGTAACGTTAAATGAAGGAAAATAAAGCATTTCCTATCACATCCTTTCTTTTCCTGTTTTTAAATTCCAGGCTCTTTAGAGAAAACTTTAGCTACTTAACAATTCTTTAGGCCATGGATGGAATACTTATGAGTCTGGCCCAGTAACAGCCCCTGTACTGCCAAGTTCTTGGAATTTAGATTTTCGACAGTCTGGGAAGAGGCTTTTGATTAGTTTGTGAACACAAGGGAGGATGGAACATCCCTGTGGTGCTGTGCTGAGGATAGGGATGAATTAGAAAGGGTGGACAGTGGGGAGGCAGTGAGTTCCTACTGTATAACTTTTTTACATTCAGAGAGAATTCAGTAGTTTAGAATGTTGAATTCAGCAGGTAGCTGAAGATACGTCATTTCGCTAATTTAGCACTGAAAAATAGGACTCTCCAGGGGAAAAGCTATAAGGATTTTGGGCAATTCTTTACTCTAGGGACTATGCATAGAATTACTTTGAGAGAGGAAAGTAGAAAAGGCATGTGGTGATTCTGTTGGTAATAGTAAATCTTGCCCACAGTGAATTACGTGCCTTTTTCATAGACTTTCTTCAGACAGGACAATAGCAAGGGCCAAATGCCATGGTGAAGGATTTTTACTCTTTATATGTGTGTGTGTGTGTATGCATGTGTGTGCTCAGTCATGTCCAACTCTTTGTGACTCCATGGGCTGTAGCCCGCCAGACTCCTCTGTCTGTGAATTTTCCACCAGGATACTGGAGTGGGTTGCCATTTCCTCCTCCAGGGGATCTTCCCAACCAAGGGATTGCACCTCCATCTCCTGGGTCTCCTGCATTGGCAGGCATATTCTTTACCACTGCACCACCTAGGAAGCCATTTCTTCTCCTGGCAGCAGTTGTCAGCATCTGCATGGATGAGACCCTCCAGTGACGAAGCTCTTGGTGTCTAAGCTAGAACCAACGCACAGTTGCAGAATTTTGTCTCTTGACGGATGTATTTTTCCCATCTAATTTGTTGTTGTGAACAGTATTGTGGCTTAATGTGTGAAGTGAAAAACTTTAATAAAAAGCTGAAAGTTGTATTGGTTTGTGGGAGAAATTGAGTATGTTATGAAGCCTACATTTGTTTCTTAGAGGATGTCCAATAAGATGGGGTAATCATGGATGTTTATCTTTTTCTTCTTGATTAGAAGTTTGGTTTGAAATCATCAGTTTGGCAAGATGACTGGGCCCTAAAAACAGTTGCTCTAAAAGGAAATTTTAAAATATTTTGAATAAATGTTACTTAATATCTTTTTAAAGCTTGTTGTTTATCCATCTTCTATAAAATAGTTGTCCTACTATATAGTACAGGGAAGGGCCTTCCGTGGTAGCTCAGTTGGTAAACAATCTGCCTGCAGTGCTGGAGACCCCATTTCGATTCCTGGGTCAGGAAGATCCCCTGGAGAAGGGATAGGCTACCCACTCCAGTATTCTTGGGCTTCCGTTGTGGCTCAGCTGGTAAAGAATCCACCTGCAATGTGGGAGACCTGGTTTCGATCCTTGGATTTGATCCCTGGGTTGGGAAGATCCCTTGGAGAAGGGAACAGCTACCCACTCCAATATTCTGGCCTGGGAATTCCATGGACTGTATAGTCTATGGGGTCACAAAGAGTTGGACATGACAGCGATTTTCACTTCACATCATAGCACAGGGAACTATATTCAGTATCTTGTGACAAACCATAATGGAAAAAATTATGATAAAGAATATTTTTGTGCATATATATATATACATAAAAGTGTCACCTTGCTATATAGAAGAAACTAACACAACATTGTGAATCAACTGTAATTCAACAAAATTAAAAAAAATCTGTTTAAAGCTTGACATTATAAAAGAGAAAAAATGAGAAAGACAGATAGAGAAGACTAAGGAGAGCATGAGTTACCTAAAGACTGTAGCTGGCTTTTTTCATGGGGCAAAATGACTGCTGGTGACATTGTTTTCTCTTAGCTCTCCACGGGGGCAAGACAGTCATAGCGTCTTGAGGAAACTGAGAAAATCTTAACCAAAATGTCAAATGTTGCTGTCCCTAGGGAGATGTCTTTTATACCACCCATAAGTAAACTTGGCTGGTCTTATTAAGTCTACTCCCTAAATGTATGGTGTTAAAAATTACATCTTAGAGAAATTATATCTTTTCATAGATGGTTGTTATTTATATGTCTACTGTGCTGAATGAGGAAATGTAATTTTTATTTAGAGACTGCAAATCTAGAATTAGGAGGCATAATTACTCCTTTAAGTTATTCAGAATATCAGTTTGTGAGATTCCAAAGTCGTAACAATTATGTGGAAAACCTAGGATGAGAAAGAGCGTGTGAGTGTTGGTAGGCCAGGTGCTACTTCCTGTGAATTCAGTGAAAAAGGTGGGTGAAACTTAACTTCTGTCCAGACATTTTTAGAGAAGGGTGAAGGTAGTGGATGCCTCATGAATATGAATCAGTGAATTATTTGGGCAGAATAAAACAATTCATTGTTTACCTTTGATTACCTGGTCTTCAGTTTCCCTCCATAGGATGGCAGAAAGTTGAGAAATGAGTTATTTTGTCTTGAAAAAGAATCTGCTTTTGGTTACTTAGAAGTAGGAATAGCCAAAGCAAAAACCACCAGAACACATTCTTAGAGACAGTTTTGATGAGAAAATAATTATGATGCATCAGCTGGTATTTAAACATCTCCAAAGATCTTTTTATTTTTGGAATAAGGGTAAGCAGTGACCCTGGTTCCTGTTTTGTTTTGTTTTGTTTTTTAACCAGATACGAATCTGATCAGTATCAATTTAGAAGGAAACCGTTTTGCAGGTGAAAGGAAGTTGCTTTTCTTTTGGGTCCAGGAAATGCAAGTGTGAAGCATAAACAACCTGTATATAAAAGGGAGTTAGAAAGTAGGGCAGAATATCCACATCCATTCTCATGAAGGGGAGAATGCAGAAGATGGTACCTTTCTTGAGTTTGTCTTTGTACAATTAATTTTCCTCTCGCTTAAAATTCTAAAGATGAGGCATATAACTTCAAGAGAAACTTCTATAATGGTAATTTCCCCTTTGACTTTTGCTTGTTGCAACTTGATTGCTCTTTAGTTGTATTGAATTACAGCATGGAAACTTCCAAATACAAATTAAGTTGCTAAGGGAGAAGAAAAAAATTGGTTGTTAATAATAGCAGTATTTGTAAACTGGGCCCTTCAAAACTTAATGTGGATGGGTGTGGGTGTGGGGATGGAATTTTCCTTTTAAAAAGATAATGTGTAATTCCTTTGCATCCCATCAGTTTTCAAAAAGTTATTGAGCTATTTGTTGGCCAAGAACAGCTTCCTAGGAAGAGGAGACTACGTGACTTGAGGAGAGGATCTAAATATTTTATTCTCTGTTCCTTACAGCCCTTGATTGAGGTGCTATTATTTGAGGTACTTTCTAGGCTTTTAGGGTTTAAGGCAACCACTTTTTGGGCTTCTCTAGTGGCTCAGCAGTAAAGAATTTGCCTGTCAATGCAGGAGACGCGGGTTTGATCCCGGAGTCTAGAAGATCCGCTGGAGAAGGAAATGGTAACCCACTCCGGTATTGTTGCCTGGGAAATCCTGTGACCAGAGGAGCCTGGTGGCCTACAGTTCATGGGTTATCAGAAGAGTTGGACACGACTTGTGACTAAACAACAACCACCTATTAGCTGTTAGTTTTATTTCTGTTGAAAAATAAAGTATGAAAGGTGTTAGCTTCCTAATAGATGTTCAAGGAGAACGATATTTATGTAAAATCTCTGTTGAATAGAGTGTGTCTTCTTTGAACAAAACTATGCTAACATTATGATAGGAGAATTTCCATGAGAACTTAAGACTTCTTGATCCTAAGGTATGCTTTTGTTCCAAGTGTTTTTCTAAATCTTTTGGCTGGGGCCTGGGGGAGGCTATGTTCCCTTTTGAGACTAAGAGAACTATGGTTCAACTTGCCATGAATATACACAGACATAAAATTTTACATATATTGAGGGTGTTCAGTGCTCCCTAAAACCCACTCTGTGGACCTAAGCTTGGGAACAGTTGTGTTAGTATGTAATTATGGTGCTTATATTAAGATGTAAGCTCTGGGTTTGGTCTGTTTTATACTCTGCTGTTTACCTTGTGCCTGTACCATGCCTCCACAGTCAGCCCTCAATGAATGTTTGTTGAATGAATGAGTCAGGGACAAAATCAATGTATGTTGTTTGTGATTACATGGCTACTCTGGATTTTCTGGTTGCTTATATTCAATACTTTACCAGTTCTTTACTAGCTCTGGGCCCTTCATGGGTACGTTAACTTCTTTTGCAAGGACCAAAGACCCAATCCGGTTAAATAAAACAAAGACTTTTTGGCTTGCATTCCTGAGAAGTGCATGAGGAGGTCTCGCTTCAGGTACAGTTGGAACCAGGGGTTCAGTTGATGAGACTGGGATTTTGTCTTTTGCTTCATTTTTTCCCTCCTTTTGGGCTTTCTGCTCTGGCACTTTTTCCACCCATGGTGGGGAAAAATGATTCCTGATAGTGTTAGACCTACACTTTCCCTCACAATTCTTGATCCTAGAAGGAGATTAGGACTGCTTCCTTTCCCATTCATTGTTCATATCTGCTTCTGTAAAGGTGCTTTGGCCCTGCTGGGGTTGTATACTGTCCTCTGGATGAAGCACTGTGTCTGGGAGGATGTGACAAGAGGGGTCAGCCTAGGCCTCTTATCCTTCCTTGGGTGGCTGAGAGGTCTTCATGGTTCTTAACTATGCTCTGTTAAGAGTTTTAAGTGGAAAATGGAAGCTTCTAAAAGGTTAAGGAGCAGAATAAGAAGTAACATATGTCTGAGGCACCTTCCCTGTATAGTTCATTTCAGGTTGATATGGTCTTGGGATGTCACTGGGTCCGGGATCAAACCCGCGTCTCCTGCATTGACAGGATTCTTTACTGCTGAGCCACTAGAGAAGCCCAAAAGTGGTTGCCTTAAACCCTAAAAGCCTAGAATGTACCTCAAATAATAGCACCTCAATCAAGGGCTGTAAGGAACAGAGAATAAAATATTTAGATCCTCTCCTCAAGTTACGTAGTCTCCTCTTCCTAGGAAGCTGTTCTTGTTCTGAACAACTGGTTTTCTGGATGATATCACCAAACACATTTAATGTCCTCAATGGAATGACTTCTGTCTTTCTTGCAGAATTTTTGAGAATTAAGAGAATAAATGCCAGCGTTAACTAAGTGAGCACAGTAATCTTGTGAAACCTGTTATAAATCAGAGAGAGCTTCTGTCTTCAGATTGCAGGCACAGTGATTTGGATTTTCTGTACATGTTCGAGCTTTGACTTATTGGCCTTGTAATGACTCTTGTAGGGCATCAGCATGGGCTGAACACCCTGTGCTTAGCAGGGCTCGTACACGGAACCAGTGCAGGTTGGCTCTGGTGGGAAAGGAAATACTTTAGAATATGTGGGTGTTGTTTGAAACACTCTGCTATGTATTTCAATTATAATTTCACTGTTCTTTCTTTGATGTATATTTCATTCAACAATGATTTTCTAATGATGCGTATATGTATATATATATATATGTTTAAAGACAAGAGGAATGTTTTCTTTCTATACTTACCATGCAAGTTTGAGAATAACCCACTGAGGAGGGTTCAAATGCACTGAAAATCTTGAGATATATTTTGATAAGTTAAGACAGTTTAATTTTGAAGTGCATAATGTTCTGAATTTTCTGTTTGGTTCATTGTGGACCCGTGCTGAGCAGGAGACTATTAAATCCTTGATGCAGTGCTGACTTTTGAAACTTAGATTAAAAAAAATTATTTATTTTAATTGGAGAATAATGACTTTACGATATTGTGATGCTTTTTGCCATACATCAACATGAATCAACTTCCCTGGTAGCTCAGTTGATAAAGAATCTGCTTGCAGTGCAGGAGACCAGGGTTCAATCCCTGGGTTGGGAAGATCCCCCAGAGAAGGAAATGGGAACCCACTTCAGTATTGCCTGGAAAATCTCATGGATAGAGGAGCCTGGTGGGCTGCAGTCTGAGGCTGTAAGAGTCGGACATGACTTAGCAACTAAACCACCATATACATGTGTCCCCTCCTATCCTGAACCCCCCTCTCACCTCCCTCCCCAACCTATCCCTCTGGGTTGTCCCAGAGCGCCTGCTCTGGATGCCCTGCTTCAGGCATCAAACTTGCACTGGTCATCTATTTTATATGGTGATATACCTGTTGCATTGCTGTTCTCTCAAATCATCCCACCCTTGGCTTCTCCCACTGTGTCCAAGTCTGTTCTTTATGTCTGTGTCTCTTTTGCTACCCTGCATGTAGGATTGTCAGTACTATCTTTCTAAATTCCATATATATGTGTTAATATACAGTTGTTTGTCTTTTTCTTTCTGACTTACTTCCCTCTTGTCAGTCCTCAAACACAGCAAACATGCCCCCTCTGTGCTGTTTCCTCTGCCTGGAATGCAGTTCTCTTAGCTAACTCCCTTACCTCCGTTATATCTTCTATCACGTTTTATGTTTCCTTTTTAAAGCAGTATTTATGCCTTAGCACATCCCATGGGTGGAGGAGCCTGGTGGGCTACAGTCCATGGGGTGGCAAAGAGTCAGACACGATAGAGCGACTAACACACTATGTAATTACTGGATTTATTGTGTTTATTGTTTCTTATTTGTCTCTTTCCTACTACTCCCTACTAGAGTGTTGGTTTTGTTTGCTCTTAGAACAATGCCTGGCACATCGTACTCCTCAGTCA
Source organism: Capra hircus (assembly GCF_001704415.2). Taxonomy (NCBI): domain Eukaryota; kingdom Metazoa; phylum Chordata; class Mammalia; order Artiodactyla; family Bovidae; genus Capra; species Capra hircus. The sequence goes on from NC_030812.1 coordinate 81,619,439, forward strand.
ATATTTGTGGAATGAATGAATTTCCTGATGAAGAGATTTCAATTCATTTTTTCTATAGTGATTGCCTTACTGCTGAACTTTTTTCAACAACCATGTGTTAATAATAAATAAGAGGAATGAAAAGATGAATCCTCATAATTATTGAGAATGTACTTTGTGCTGGGTATTTATATAATAAATAACATTGATGATGGTGGTGGCTATCCTTTATTGAATGTTAACTTTGTACTGGGTGTTTCGCAGTGTTAAATCAGTTGTTTTTTCAGATCAACTCTATGATGTTAGTACTGAGTTATCTTAGTTTTATAGGTAGGCCAGAGAAATAACTTCCCAACATTACATGTTTATATGGAATCAGTACAGTTGTGATATTAGAATCTTTAAAGAAACATGTATTGTTAAGGGCTTAAAAAAAAAAAAAACACCTTCTTTTTTTTTTTTTGGCTGTGCTGGGTCTTTGTTGCTGCATGTGGGCTTTCTCTAGTTGTGCCAAGAGGGGCTACTCTTTGTTGCGGTTCTTGAGCTACTCACTGTGGCGGCTTCTCTTGTTGTGGAGCACAGGCTCTAGGAATTAGGGCTTCAGTACTTGCAGTTCCTGGGCTCTAAAGCACAGGCTCAGTAGTTGTGGCTCGTGGGCTTAATTGCTCCTTGGCAAGTGGGATCTTCCCGGACCAGGGATTGAACCCATATCCCCTGCATTGGCAGGTGGATTCTTATCCACTGTGTCACCAGAGAAGTTCCAGAAACATGTGTTGTTAAATTTATATTATCCTATTTTTGTCCTAATCTAGTAGAGCCAATATATCTGTTTGGGAACATTTATTTGTGTTTTTTTAAATTAAAAAATTTAAATGAGTATTTATTTATTTTTGACAGTGCTGAGTGTTTGTTGCTGCACAATGGCCTTTCTCTAGTTGCAGCGAGTGGGGCCTACTCTCTGTTTGTGGTGCTTGGGCTTCTCATCGTGGTGGCTTTTCTTGTTGTGGAGCACAGGCTCTAGAGTGCAGGCTCAATAGTTGTGGCACATGTTTAGTTGCCTTGCAGCATGTGGGATCTTCCCAGACTGGGGATCGAACCCTTGTCTCCCGCATGCGCAGGCAGATTCTTAACCCGTAGACCACCAGAAATGTCCCTTATTTTTGATGATCACTGTCTGAAGGATTAGGGTTTAGAATTAGGAGTATCCTCCGTTTGGTCTTCCCTGGTGGTCAGTGGTAAAGAAGCTGCCTGCAATGCAGGAGACCCAGGTTAGATCCCGGGTGGAGAAGATCCCCTGGAAGAGGGCATGGCAATTCACTCCAGTATTCTTGCCTGGATAATCCCATGGACAGAGGAGCCTGGTGAGCTTTAGTCCATGGGATCTCTAAGAGTCAGACACAACTAAAGCTACTGAGCACACACATCCTTCCATTTATAGGTAAGTTCTTTACCTAGGATTCATTATAAATTCTACTTTAAGAGTACTAGTATTTCTGCTTCTCAGTTCATTTCAGTTGCTCAGTCATGTCCGACTTTTGTGACCCCCATGGACTGCAGCATGCCAGGCCTCCCTGTCCATCACCAACTCCTGGAGTTTACTCCAACTCATGTCCATTGAGTCGGTGATGCCATCCAATTGTCTCATCCTCTGCATCCCCTTCTCCTCCTGCCTTCCATCTTTCCCAGCATCATGGTCTTTTCCAGTGAGTCAGTTCTTCACATCAGGTGGCCAAAGTATTGGAATTTCAGCTTCAGCATCAGTCCTTCCAATGAGTATTCAGGACTGATTTCCTTTAGGATGGACTGGTTGGATCTCCCTGCAGTCCAAGGGACTCTCAAGAGTATTCTCCAACACTACATCTTCTAGGCATTGGGAAAAAACTTTTTGTCCAACTTGGAAGCAAGAGAAAAAATTTAATTTAGTACATACATGTGTGGCTCTTTTCAGCCATCAGATTTCTCTGCTGTTTTTGTTTACCTTTGATTTTACTGTCAATTGGCTCTCTGTTTAGAGATTGTATGGTTTCTTTTACTATTTTCAGGTAAGAATACTTTCACTCTATCCCAGAAAGACAGGTCTCTGCTCTTTAGTTAAAACACTGCAGAAAAGGATGTATCTGTCATTTCAGCTACAACTAGACCCTTGACAGTAACACAAATAAGTTTGGAATTATTTTCTTTGTGCACAGAATGACTTAAAAGAAGGTATGTCCACTGATTCTATCCATACAAATTATATGTGTAACTTTAGAATGATGTCTGTTTTTTTAAACCTATATTTACTCACATTTAGCCACTGTTAATTAAATGTTGGAAGCTATGTCTCTGAAGGATCTATGTGAGAGTGTGATTTTTTTTTTTTTCTTAAGAAGGATTTTTAAAGCTCCCCCTTTTCTGGCAATTCTTAGAAATGTCCCAGTTCTTGTTGACTCAGAGTTATCTGCTTGTAGCTTTAACATGGTAGCTTTTATACCCTCCAACTTACTGGAAAAAAGAAGTCTAGTTTCTTATGCTAATCATTGTGAGAAAATGGTTTATGGTTCCCAGAGGTTTTTCTGGTGAGGGAACTTCTCTTGCCAACTATTTCCTCCTAGGTATATTTCTCTTTTATGCCTGATTAGCATGATATTTGGTTCTTATATTCATCTTGTTTTGAAGAAGGTAGCATAGTTAAAAGAACAGGGAAGACACAGGTCCTAGTAGCTATAAAACTAATTGCTAGTTGCATTGTACTCTGGAGATTTCAAAGGAGAGAAATGTTTTTGGATAAATTATGTTTGTTCTGCCTAGGAGCTCCTACTGACTGGGCTATTTTTTGAGGCCTGTTTTAGCCACTTACTTCTGTAATATATGATTGTTACTTTATGTTTTGCTGAGGGCATGAGCCCGGGAGGAGCAGTTCGATCACTGTTACATACTTAATTCATCTTTTCTTCCTGCTACCTCTTTATCGACCGTGTTTTGTCTTTTGAGATTTGTTTTCCTTATCCTGTGGTCCACTGAAGTATGTAAGTTCATTCATTCAGCAGTTATTTCTATGTACTGACTATATGCCAGTCACTATGCTAGGTATTGAGAATATGAAAATTAAATGTATACTGCTGCAGTCCCCAAGGATCTCAGTGTTTATTAGAGGCATGGAACTAAAAGTATTATACAATATATAGCAGCTTGAAAGGGTGCATATCAAATATGGTGGGATCATAGAAGGAGACCCTAAGCTTCTAGAGGATTGATGAGTATGGAGTTTTAAGCTAAATACTATGCACCAAGAGAATTTGTCAAAACCTTGTAAATTTAGGCTATATTGTTACAATATATTAGGGATATGAAAACCATATAACCTGAAAAGAGTTGAGGGCCCTGGTATATACTTTTTTCCTGGTATATACTTAGATGAATCTATTTGCAAAGCAGATACAGAGAACAAACAACTGGACACTAGGGGGGTAAAAAGAGAGTGTGATGTATTGGGAGATTGGGACTGACGTAAATGTTTATTTACATTTATACACTGTTATGCATAAAATAGATGACTAGCGAGAACCTACTATTTAGCACAGGGAGCTCTATTCAATGCTCTTTGGGTTCAGAGAGAGGGTATCTGTATGTGTATAGCTGATTAACTTTGTGGTATAGCAGAAACCAACAAAAACATTGTAAAGCAAGCAAACTCCAGTAAAAAAAAAAACTTAAGAAAACAATGCCAATAGATTGCTGGATGCACCGCTGCCACACACTTTCAATTTAAAAAAAGAAAGCAGTATCTGTAAAACGCAATAAAGCAAAGCACAGTGACGCAGGTATGCGTGTACTTCTGCTGCGTTTTATATCTCTTACCTGTTTTTTCCATTCTCTGCAAGATACAGATTTCTGAAATTTCAGAGACAAGAAGAGGCCTTTATGAGTTGCAGCCCAACACTGTAAAGCCATCGGTTCTGCTTTATTCATGGATGGTCTTGCTTTGTTGAAACATTTTTTCAGCAAGGCCTAATCTAAGAAGACTCAAGGAACATCTTGTTTGCTTTCTTCTCAAATGAAGGGTGTGTCTCCACAATAATTACCTGAGTATGCATTCTTAACTAGATCTTTCATTTCCTAGAGGTGCAAACTCTATATGGCAAATAGCTTGCATAAATGTCATAATACAAGTGTGGTAGATTCTTTCAGTCAGTTCAGTTCAGTCGCTCAGTCATGTCCAACTCTGCGACCCCATGGACTGCAGCACGCCAGGCTTTGCTGTCTAACACCAACTTCTGGAGCTTACTTAAACTCATGTCCATCGAGTTGGTGATGCCATCCAACCATTTCATCCTCTTTTGTCCCCTTCTCCTCCTGCCTTCAATCTTTCCCAGCATCAGGGTCTTTTCCAATGAGTCAGCTCTTTGCATGACCAAAGTATTGGAGTTTCAGCTTCAGCATCAGTCCTTCCAATGAATATTCAGTACCAATTTCCTTTAGGATGGACCGGTTGGATCTCCTTGCAGTCCAGGGGACTCTCAAGAGTCTTCTCCAACACCACAGTCCAAAGCATCAATTTTTCGACACTCAGCCTTCTTATGGTTCAACTCTCACATCCATACATGACTACTGGAAAAACCATAGCTTTGACTGGATGGACCTTGTCGACAGAATAATGTCTCTGCTTTTTAATATGCTGTCTAAGTTGGTCATAGCTTTTCTTCCAAGGAGCAAGTGTCTTTTAATTTCATGGCTGTAGTCACCATCTGCAGTTATTTTGGAGCCCAAGAAAATAAAGTCTGTCACTGTTTCCACTGTTTCCGCATCTATTTGCCATGAAGTGATAGGACTGGGTGCCATGATGTTGGTGTTTTTGAATGTTGAGCTTTAAGCCAACTTTTTCATTCTCCCCTTTTACTTTCATCAAGAGGCTCTTCAGTTCCTCTTCACTTTCTGCCATAAGGGTAGTGTCATCTGCATATCTGAGGTTATTGATATTTCTCCTGACAATCTTGATTCCAGCTTGTGCTTTATACACCCCGATATTTCTCATGATGTACTCTGCATATAAGTTAAATAAACAGGGTGACAATACACAGCCTGACAATATACAGGTTCTTTAGGTTCTTGTTATTAATCCTTCATTTTACAGATGAGGAAACTGAGACTCAAAGAAGTTAAATAACTTTCCTAGTGTCACACAGCCAGTAAATGTCAAGGTCAGAATTTGTATCCAAGCAGTCTGATGACACCAGAGTTGCAAATCTTAATCATTACACTATGTGTAACATTATTAATGCTAATTGGTTAACAGTCATTTTTGCCCTGTGCTCATAATTCCTGTTATATTTCTTATTCCCGACTGTCCCCTGTGTGGATTTTTTTTTTTATTGGTGGGAATACTAGGAGGATGGAAGGGAGAAGACAGCATATGAAGTAAATCAGTAAATTTGAGAGAGCCGGAATATTAATGTTCTATATATTCTCAAAAAGAAAATATTTTCTCCACTTGTTGTTTTATATATTTCTATGAGAAGTTGCGTGTTTTACATATGTCCGTTAGATCAGGCTTGCCAATTATGGGTTTTAAAGCATGTATCCTTGCTACATTTTGTCTGCTTGCCCTATCAGTAATTGAGAAATATGTTGAAATCTGCCACTGTGATAATATCTTTGTTAATTTCTCCTTGTAATTCTAAAATTTTTTTGCATAATTTGAGGCTGTTACATTAAAATTTAGAATTGTTATGTGTTCTTAGAGAACTGAAACACTTCTTGTTATTTAATCACCTTATTTGTTTTGAATAATGCTTTTTTTAAAAAAAATTCTGAAGTCTATTTTTCTACTATAGCTTTCTTTTGATCAGTATTTCTTTAATGTGCTTTTCTCTGTCCTTATGTTTTGGGTATAATTCTAGTACATAACATATGGTTGGATTTTTTCATTCAGTCTGGACATCTTTTTTTTTTTAGTCTGTCTTTGAAGTGGTATGTTAAAATTAAATTAATATGATTAATATTGACTCATTTCTACCTTCTTACTTTGTGCCTTATGTTAATCATGGTTTTCCCCAATTTTTCTTCTCTCTTAATTCTTTTTTGAATCAATTGAATTTTTGCTTATTTTTCTTTTTGTTCTGTTCATCCTTCTCTGTTGGCTCTGTGATAGCGAAGTCATTCAGTCGTGTCTGACTCTTTGCGACCCCATGGCCAGTAGCCAACTAGGCTCCTCCATCCATGGGATTTTCCAGGCAAGAATACTGGAGTGTGTTGCCATTTCCTTCTCCAGGGGATCTTCCCAACCCAGGGAACGAACCCAGGTCTCCCACATTGTAGGCAGACACTTTACCGTCTGAGGCACCAGGGAAGTCACTGTGTCACATATTAATACGTTTTAGTATTTTAAAAATTATGCTATGCACGCTCAGTAAAGTAAAAAGTTAATTGATATTTAGCTAATTCCTGTGCAGTTCAGAACCATGGAACTATTTAACTCTGATCACTGTCTTTCTACTTATATGCAGATATCTGGTATGTAATGTTGTATTTTTTAAAAAGTCATATGTTAGTCAGTATTATTCTTTTATACTAAAAATGTTTATTTACATTTATTCACATGTTAGTTTTTTCCTTCCAATGTCTTCTTAGAACTGATATTTTTATACTAAGATAATTTTCCTTCTACCTGAAGTGTATCCTGTAAAGTTTTTTAGTGAAAACCTGTTAGTGGTAAAGTTTAGCTTTTATTTATCTAAAAATACTTGATATCACCCTGTTCTTAAAAGTTAATTTTGCTGGGCACACAGTTTCAACTAAATGATTACATTCAAAGAAGTGATTCCAAAATCCTCTGGCTTGTATCGAATCTGAGACACTAGCAGCCCAATGTGTTGTGTTTTCTGTATTTGTGGATTCATACCTTTCATTAGTTTAGGAAATTTCCAACCATTATCTCTTCAAATATTGCCTCTCTTCCATTTGTCTATTATTCCACGGATGCTAAATATAATACATTGATACTTTCTCATTCTGTCCCTTGTGTTTCTTGGGTGTTAGTCATTCAGTTGTGTCTGACTCTTTGTGACCTCATGGACTGTAGCCCCCAGGCTCCTCTGTCAATGGGATTTTCCAGGTAAGAATACTGGAATGAGTTGCCATTCCCTTCTTCAGAGGATCTTCCTGAGCCAGGGGTTGGACCCAGGTCTCCTGCATTTCAGGCAGATTCTTTAACGTGTAAGTCACCAGGGAAGCCCTGGTGTTTCTTAACCTCTCTTTCATATTTTTTCTCTTTCCTGTCCTCTGTTTCATTTTGAGTGATTTCTTAAGATCTATCTTCTAGGTTATTAATTAGTTGTGTTTGATTTTCTATATTAAACCTACCTACTTAGTTTAACAATTATTTTTTGTTTCTGGAAATTTTTATCAAGTCTGTCTGGCCATTTTTGATGGGCTCTTTCTGTTTTTTTTTTCATTTAAGAAAAGTATCTTTAATGTCTGTAAATATTTATAATAGTTATAGTTTAAGTTGGTAATTAAATTGCCAACATCTGCTGGATCATTGAAAAAGCAAGAGTTCCAGAAAAACATCTATTTCTGCTTTATTGACTATGCCAAAGCCTTTGACTGTGTGGATCTCAATAAACTGTGGAAAGTTCTGAAAGAGATGAGAATACCAGACCACCTGACCTGCCTCTTGAGAAATCTGTATGCAGCTCAGGAAGCAATAGTTAGAACTGGACATGGAACAATAGACTGGTTCCAAATAGGAAAAGGAGTATGTCAAGGCTGTATATTGTCACCCTGCTTATTTAACTTCTCTGCAGAGTACATCATGAGAAACGCTGGGCTGGAGGAAGCACAAGCTGGAATCAAGATTGCTGGGAGAAATATCATAACCTCAGATATGCAGATGGTACCACCCTTATGGCAGAAAGTGAAGAAGAACTAAAGAGCCTCTTGATAAAAGTGAAAGAGGATAGTGAAAAAGTTGGCTTAAAGCTCAACATTCAGAAAACTAAGGTCATGGCATCTGATTCCATCACTTCATGGCAAATAGATGGGGAAACAGTGGAAACAGTGGCTGACTTTATTTTTTGGGGCTCCAAAACCACTGCAGATGGTGATTTCAGCCATGAAATTAAAAGACGCTTACTCCTTGGAAGGAAAGTTATGACCAATCTAAACAGCATATTAAAAAGCAGACACATTACTTTGTTAACAAAGGTCTGTCTAGTCAAGGCTATGGTTTTTCCAGTAGTCATGTATGGATGTGAGAGTTGAACTATAAAGGCTGAGCACTGAAGAGTTGATGCTTTTAAACTGTGGTGTTGGAGAAGACTCTTGAGAGTCCCTTGGATTGCAAGGAGATCCAACCAGTCCATCCTAAAGGAGATCAGTCCTGGGTGTTCATTGGAAGGACCGATGTTGAAGCTGAAACTCCAATACTTTGGCCACTTGATGTGAAGAACTCACTCCTTGGAAAAGACCCTGATGCTGGGAAAGATTGAGGGCAGGAGGAGAAGGGGACAACAGAGGATAAGATGGTTGGATGGCATCACCGACTCAATGGACATGGGTTTGGGTGGACTCTGGGAGCTGGTGATGGACAGGGAGGCCTGGTGTGCTGCGGTTCACGGGGTCGCAAAGAGTTGGACATGAATGAGCGACTGAACTGAAATGAAAGCAAACATTAGTTATAGTTTAAGTTGGTAAGTAAAGTGTATGTTTGTTGTTGTTTTTGCTGATGGAATAGCAGCTTGCTGCAGTAGAAACTTTGGAAATATTCGAACTCATATTTCTTGAGTATAATCTACAGTATAATTGCTGAGTTGGACAGAAAATAGTAAACAACTATTGGAAAGTGTGAGTGAGTGACCAAAACCAGGCAGAAACCTGGGGCAGGGGAGGTGTCTATTCTTGGAATAAGAGAGTGCCATTAGATGAGTTTCCCATTTTATAGCCTTTTTACTGGTAGCACCTTTAAGGTGGTACCAAACATGCGGCAAAAACTCAGATAGCCAGGACAGTATGGTAGTATTAGTATTAACAAAGTTCTCGACCTGAGCTTTGCCCAGTCTGTCACTTTTACCAGTGCCAAAGATTTTCTAGCTCTCTGCAGATAGTGACTGAGAACTGGAATTAGTTAGCGTAACCTTAGCCATCATTCCTGGAGAAGGAAATGGCAACCCATTCTAGTATTCTTGCCTGGAGAATCCCATGGACGGAGGAGCTTGGTGGGCTACAGTCTACAGGTCGCCAAGAGTCGGACACAACTGAGCGACTTCACTTTCACTTTCTAGCCATCATTAAACAGTTGATCTCTACTGATATCGATGACCATTTATATCCTGAGAAAGACACTTTGTAAACGCTTTGACTTTCATGAGAACAGTAATGGGCAAGCTAGAATAAAATGCTGCTTACACTGGCTTGCAATAGTATTGGGTTCAAAGAGGTTGAGCAGACAGCCTAGAGAGGATCAAGGAAAGAAAATTATTAGATGTAGAAGGAAAATCTGAGAAGAAAATGATTGCTTTCTTTGGCTAGATTAAGACTTTAAGCTTTCAGAATATACAGGCAAATCCTTTCTGAAGTCATGGTTAGGTAATACATGTTTCTCTTTGAGAGGTAATGTGTAATTCTTTTAGTTTTTTACCACCAGTTCTACCAGCATCCATACTGTGAATATAAATGTTTCACTAAATGATGGCTTCTTGCAGTGATTTCTAAAAATGTTAATGTGTGAGCAACAGCATTGCCTTTGTAGTCCTCAGGATATGCATTTTGTTTAAAGGTCTTTAGGTCATTTGGCACAGATGATAGTGCTGATCAAAAAATTTAAACGTAAGGATTCACTCAGTATTTTTCGGGATTTCTGTGTAGTATTGTTTGATAATTTAGTGTTTATGCTATAATTTATATGTGGTTTAGATTAATTTTATCTTTCATGGAAGAACAACTGGAAACATTTGAAATATGTAAGAGTAAGCACAATTTCAACTTTGGAAGGAACCAGTTTTAGAAATATTAGCAGCAACAAACCTGTGCATGGTTGAAAAACTTACATGTGGAATTAAATATACTTTTAATGTTTAACCTTAAAGTATTTGTGTTAGTAAAAATATGTTATTGAAATAGGAAACCTAATAAGAGAAAATAATGTTCAACTTTATTGATTTAACTTTTAAAAATCTCACATTTCCAATGGCAAAAGGGAATTTAATTCTACTTGTCAACATAGGCAAAATATGAGTCCAGGCCATGAGTGAATTTTCTATGCTGCATCTGTTTTACATTTACAAGTTAGAACACTCTTTGGCAGAAAGTTTAACAATGAAATTACTTCCCTTTTTGTGTGATTAGAATTGTTTATGGTGTAAATGCAGAGGTGTATCCACAGGACTTCTCAGATCTAAGGTATGGAACTGGACATTTGTAGAACCTAGTATTTCATGTTAAGTTACTCTGAATCATGAGACACATTAGTTGGCTTACAAACAAGAATATACAGGCCTTGTTGTTGCTGAGTTGCTAAGTCATGTCCGATTCTTTGTGACGCCACAGACTGCAGCATGCCAGGCTTCCCTGTCCTTCTCCATCTCCCAGAGTTTGTTCAAACTCATGTCCATTGAGTCGGTGATGCCATCCAACCATCTCCTCCTTTGTTACCCCCTTCTCCTCCTGTCTCAATCTTTCCCAGCTTTAGGATCTTTTCCAGTGAATCAAGTTGGCTCTACAGGCCTGGAGTTTGGCTTTTTCCTTAGGCAACTTGAGTATTGGTCAGTAAAAAAATGTCCCCGATACTAAATGGCAAGACTTTAAGATGCTAAAACACTGTATTCTAAGACTGTGGTGAATGAATGGAACAAAGATCACACACTAGTACTTTGCTTGGTATGATAAAATAATAAATAAACTTCAAGCAATTTATTCTGAACAGTTAAACTTTCAAACTACAATATATACAATATTTTAACCAATACAATATTGTAATTAGCCTCCAATTAAAATAAGTTTATATTAAAAAAAATAAAATCAGAATTTGCTACTGAAAGGTGATACCAAAGCCAACTTTGATTACAAAATAGAATCAGAGAAATGAGAAACCACAGAAATAGGAGGAATTTGTGAGATCACAGCTGCCCTATTTAGAAAATGAGGCAGAGAGAGGTTAAGTGGCTAGCATAAACACAGCTGGCTGTAAAGTGGCAGACCAGGGATTTGAGCTCAACATATGTTTCTTCTCCCCTACTACTACTTCTGAGTGACAGTAAGGGAGGGTGATGTGCCAGGGTTGACTGATGGCAGGTGGTGGGGCTGTGTGGGGTAGAGGGGCAGTTTTGCTAAAAGTCAGAAAATTGCAGCTAGAGGAGAGATTCATATGGCCATCAGGGTAAAACTCTTAACTCCCAGTTAAGCATCACTGACTCGATGGTCGTGAGTTTGAGTGAACTCCGGGAGATGGTGATGGACAGGGAGGCCTGGCGTGCTGCGATTCATGGGGTCGCAGAGAGTCCGACATGACTGAGAGACTGAACTGAACTGAACTGAAGGGTAAAATGGTTGTGACAGAGTCCTGAGAGTTCTGTAAAGGTAATTCCATCATACTTATGAACCTGGTCACAATATTAGCTTTTTCTTACTAATAGTTTTTAATGACACCTACTGTGGATTCCCCTTCTTCTCTCTCCCCTCAAATTCATTTTCTTTAAATGTGCCTCAAAACCATTGTATTAGGAATAAACTATATCACCTAATTGCACAAGGATTGCATATGTGTGTAGGCAAATATCAGGAAGATAAAACACTTATTTTAAAAATTATGATATTTCAAAGGTAGAAATATCAGTTATGGCTTCATGAGGAAAAACATATGACTAACATATTATATTTTACCTATTTTGTGGCAGTTTCTTTACAATTGGTGGAATAATAAGGGACTGAAGACCAACAGAGTAATTTGCTCTTTTTTGGAAGTCTACTTAAAAATTGGAAAGCCATGTATTTTTATACAATAATTTATTTGCACTCCATGTGTACTCCTAAAATATATGCTATTTAATTTTGCCTACCTATGCCTTCTGTATAAATGGACTTATATAACATTGAGACTTACTTGCTTTTAGCTCAATTTCATGTATTTGAGTGTTGTTGCATGTAATTGCAGTTTATTCACCTTTTAAATTAGTTCTCTTTTGCTTGAAATTACACACTTGTAATGGTATATTTATTCACGTTACTATTACTGATGGACATTTGAGTTTTTCCAGTGTTTGCTATCATGAAGTGTTGCCTCAAAAACTCTTGTATTAACACATGTCTTCAGATGCACAAAATTTGCAAGATTTCTCTAGGGGGCATATCTGTCCAGTTAAAATTTGATTCATGTATATTTTTGATTCATATTTATGTATAAAATCATTCAAAGTAGCTAATGAAATCTCCTTATAGATACCTTGGAAGGTCTAATTGTTAATTACAGTAAACAAATAATTTACAGTTATGACCTTATGAAGAGAAGATAGGTATGGAGGATAACAGGTTTTATGTTAGGTGAGTTTCAGTGACAGATTGAGAATTTTTGGCTGTGGCTATAATTGCCCATTTGGCCTACTTGCTGATTCAAACAGGGGGAGATTAATACATCCCTTTAAAAACTGTACTGACAGATTGAAGTTGAAAGGTTCTATATAAGATACTTTTATTTAGAGCAGGCTGTCTAGGTCCTTATCAGGATTTGACATTTTTGATAACTTTCTGAGATAGGTCACCCTTTCTTCCATCTACTATTAGTTAACCATTTGTTAGTGCCAGTTATTTTTATTGATTTTGTGATCTATTAATACCAAAAATAACATTATTGATTTACTCAGTTGTTCACTAAGAGTCGGATAGGACTGAGCGTCTTCCTTTTCACTTTTCACTTTCATGCATTGGAGAAGGAAATGGCAACCCACTCCAGTGTTCTTGCCTGGAAAATCCCAGGGACAGGGGAGCCTGGTGGGCTGCCGTCTATGGGGTCACACAGAGTCGTACACGACTGAAGCGACTTAGCAGCAGCAGCAGCAGCAGCAGTTCAAAAAGTGACTCAGTCATTCACTCAGTTAATACTTAACATCTTGCATGTTTGAGGCCTAACATTTAGATTTGGGCACAATATGCTCTCACATATTATGGTGAGAGCTTCCCAGGTGACACTAGTGGTAAAGAACCCACCTGCCAATGAAGGAGACATAAGAGACGTGGGTTCGATCCTTGGGTCGGGAAGATCCTCTGGAAGAGGGCATGGCAACCGCACCAGTATTCTTGCCTGGAGAATCCCATGGACAGAGGAGCCTGGCAGACTACAGTCCATAGGGTTGCAAAGAGTTGGACATGACTGAAGTGACTTAGCATGCATGCGTGCATGCAGAACAGAAATGTGCTGACTCTCCTGCAACTTACAATTTGTAGTGCTAGTAAAATACGCACGTAAAAGAAAACTGGATGGAGTGTGAGAAGTTCTCTTATAGAGGACAGCCTCAGGTACTGTGGGAGTATAGGTGCTACTAATCCATTCAAGAAAGATTGGAAAGTGTTTAAAAAATACAGATTCTTAGACTGTATCCTCAGAAATTTTTGTTTGGTAGATAGGAACCAAAGGAAGGTATTATTATTATTACCTCATGTATATATGATTCAGCCAATGAGCCAGATTTGGGAAACACTGTTTATGAGTGAGAAAAATGGGAAGTAATCATGAGAAGGTATTTAAATGACTTCAAGAGGGTATAGATGGCTTTCAGATGATTTTCTGCTCATTGGCCAAAGGTTGATCTTTATATTTGTACCTATTCAATTGTAAATCCTTGTTTGTAAGTTATAAAAGTTAACTGCTCCAGTGGTGGATGGGAAAGCCTGGTTTATCAGTAGTACACGTGAAAACACCTGAAATTGTTCAGCTATAATGAGTGTCAGGAGTGGGCTTGACTTCCATGGAAACCGATGTAATCTTAGGTAGCATAACTGTAAGCTTAGTGTCAGAAAGAAGGTGGTGAGAGACCTGTGACCCCTGCACTTGTTGGAGATGCACCTGGATTCATGTGAATAGTCTCTGGGATCACATTTATGGGTGTGTTAACCCTTGGACTGCAAGGAGATCCAACCAGTCCATTCAGAAGGAGATCAGCCCTGGGATTTCTTTGGAAGGACTGATGCTAAAGCTGAAACTCCAGTACTTTGGCCACCTCATGCGAAGAGTTGACTCATTGGAAAAGACTCTGATGCTGGGCAGGATTGGGGGCAGGAGGAGAAGGGGATGACCGAGGATGAGATGGCTGGATGGCATCACGGACTCGATGAACGTGAGTCTGAGTGAACTCCAGGAGTTGGTGATGGACAGGGAGGCCTGGCGTGCTGCGATTCATGGGATCGCAAAGAGTCGGACACGACTGAGCGACTGAACTGAACTGAACTGAACACTTGGATGCGTGAAAGGATGTTGAGCTCCTTGGTAAATATCTATATGAGGGAGAACTAGAGAGAAATAGACTTGTTCATCCTAGAAAAAGAAAACTTAGTTCAAAAGAAAGAACTGAGACCAAAAAGGGAAAGTTATTTGGGAAAGCCAGTCTCATTGTTTTTCATTTATTCATTTAACAAATATTTACTTAGTGGCCACTATAACTCATTCTAATGGGTGCCAAGGATATAATGGTAAACTAGATGGATTCAGTTTCTGACTTCATGGAGTTACAGTTTATTGAAAGTTCAGACTAATGAGCAAGTAGTTAGAAAATGTAAGTTCTGTGATGGAAAAAGACCTATAAAACAGAGCAGGAAGATGATAAGTGGTGAATACTCTGGCCCTGAGGGTATTCAAGAAGAGGCTCTTGGAGATATTATAGAAGTTGTTCAGTAAAGTCATCTTTAACATTTAACATCTGTGATCATATATGTTTTTATAACATTCACACTGTTGTAAAGTTCACACTTGTTTCACACTATTATAAAATTCACACTTGCTTCTTTATCCACCCATTTCATCGTAACCTTCCCTTTCTTCCATTCTCTCCAAACTCAGTTCCAGCTCATTCAGTCTGTATGATGAGATGACTGTCTTTGTAATTTTCACAGACTTTGGTTTGTAAGGAATAGGACAGATTCTTCGAACTGAAGTCACTCTTAATTACTAATGTTTTTATCTGGGCTATTGAGGATAGGCATAAATATTTATGTAAATGCACTGTGGCCTGACTGATGGCTTTAGTTTTTTCCCATTCCTCTCGATGGCAAGCCGTCATACAGGTGGAGACTCCTTGGGTGATTCTAGGGGAGCCTGTATTTCTGTGGGAATGGCAGACACAAAGACTAAGTAAAATATCAATGCCACTTTTAATACAAATTTTTTGTGCTCTAGATGAGTTGTTATTGTTCAGTTGCTAAGTCACATCCGAGTCTTTGAGAACCCATGGGCCACAGCATGCCAGGCTTCCCCTGTCCTCCACCATCTCCTGGACTTGTTCACGTTCGTGTCCATTGAGTCAGTGATGTCATCCAACTGTCTCCTCTCCAATGCCACCATCCTCTGCTGTCCCCTTCTTTTGCCTTCAGTCTTTCTCAGCATCAGGGTCTTTTCCAGTGAGTTGGATGTTCTCATCAGGTGGCCAGAGTAGAGCTTCAGCTTCAGGCCTCCCAGTGAATATTCAGGGTTGACTTCCTTTAGGATTGACTGGTCCAAGGGATTCTCAAGAGTCTTCTCCAAATTTGAAAGCATCAATTCTTTGGCCCTCAGTCTTCTTTATGGTCTAACTCTCACATCTGTACATAACTACTGGAAACACCATAAGCTTTGACTATACAGACCTTTGACAGCAAAGTGATGTCTCTGTTTTTTAATGTGCTGTCTTGATTGTCATAGCGTTCCTTCCAAGGAGCAAGCATCTTTTAATTTCATGACTGCAGTCACCATCTGCAGTGATTTTGGAGCCCAAGAAAATAAAATGTGTCCACTTTTTCCCTTCTGTTCGCCATGAAGTCTCTAAATTAGACTATGTGCTTTTTATTATTATTATTATTATGCTTTGAATTCTTAACTCATTTTTTTTAAATTGGAGGATAATTGTTATGTTGTTATGATGTTATGTTGATTTCTACTCTATATCAGCATGAATCAGTATACAGATAACCCCTCTCTCTTCAGCTTCCCTCCCACGCCTCCCCCCATCACACATCCACCCCCCTTTCTGCCCCCGTTGTCACAGAGCACTGAGCTGAGCTCCCTGTGCTAGATAGCTGCTTCCCACTGGCTCTCTATTTACACACGGTGGTGTATACATGTCAGTGTTCCTCTCCCAATTCATCCTACCCTCCCCTTCCCCCACAACTTAACTAGTTAGAAAAGCTGGAGTTTCCCTCACAGCATTTTTTTAGATTTAAATATTATATTGTGACATCCTTAGGACTCTGAGCCTTGCACATTCAGTGTTACAGCCTGAAGTTGGATTTTGTGGAGGTTTGGGTTTGCTTTCTCTCGACCCATTGTGACTTCCTGTTTCTAAGAAAACAATTTTGAAGCCTCTTAAAAGGAATTTCTTGCGTGCTTGGCAGCTCTTGTAAAACCACATTGTAGCAAACCAGTATGAATGAAGTATACTAAAAAAAAAAAAATCAAACAAAGAACTATATGCTTGATCAAATTATTATTTTGTTTGGTGGAAATTGGATCTTATAGAGAAATCCAGTGATTTAGGAATTATCTGCTTTTGTAAACAGATAAACCAGGAACCAAAAGTTTCATCTTGATTTGGTTAATTATTCTAGGTCAAGGGGACTGTTGATCATGAATTGGGGTTACTTTATGCTGGGGTTAATGCATATTAGTGAATGGGGTTTACTTTTGTGTTGGGATTAATGTGTGCTTTTTAACAAAGTTCCAACTGGGGCATTGTTCTTTAAATGAGCTCATAAATTTGGACTAACTCATGTACATTCTCACAATATCCTGGAGAAAACCCTAATGGCTCTCATTATTTAGTCAATGGAGAAAATGACTATCAGTGAGTCTTTTGGTAGTTAAATATTACCCTGACACAGAGATTCATGTCTCCTGGCTCTTAGACCAGAGATTCAGCTTTTCTGGGAATTGTCCTCAAAATTGGCTTTTCATGGATATTTTAATAGGGGCAAGTTTTTGTAACTAGAAAAGTACTCTATTCATTTGAGTAAATTTATTGAGTACTCATCACTAAGTGTCAGGCATTCTTCTCGAGGAAGATAGGAATAGGGCAGGTGAAGTCCCAAATGTTATTATCTTAAACGCTTAATATTTAAGGGCCTACTCTATGCTAGAAACTGTGCTAGGTACGTTACAGCAATGAAGTTAGTCAGTCCTCCTGACAATACCATGAGGTGGGTACTTTTATCTGTGTTTGCTGGTGTAGCGAAGGAGGTCCAAACCCCCACCTGGCTGGGCCATAGTTGAACACAGGATGAGCACTTTTTATCCTATTGTGTCATCACTCTGTGAGCCTGATCTCATAAGCTTACACATTCCTTATAAAAATAAGAGAACACTCTCGCATTCATGCTGGAACATGAAAACTTGGGCAGTCTAATCCCTGTTAATGTTTTGATGTCTGTGTTCCAGTCCTCATATGTGTCTCTGTAGAGGGGGGTGTTGTGTGTGTGTGTTTAAATACATACAATATCTTATTGATTTGTTCCCACTTATTTTCACCACATATTATAAATG
Organism: Capra hircus; assembly: GCF_001704415.2. NCBI lineage: Eukaryota > Metazoa > Chordata > Mammalia > Artiodactyla > Bovidae > Capra > Capra hircus. The sequence goes on from NC_030812.1 coordinate 81,637,110, forward strand.
TTTTCCACACTACTGCCTTTAAAAACTAGAATTGTAAATGGCTCTGCAGTGTTTCATGGTTTGTCAATATCGTGATTTCTCTAATGTTTCCTGCTGCTGCTGCTTGGTGCTTAGCCATGTCCGACTCTTGGCAACCCCATGGACTGTAACCCACCAGGCTCCTCTGTCCATGGAATTTTTCCAGACAAGAATACTGGAGTGGGTTGCTGTTTCCTGCTCCAGGGGATCTTCTCTACCTGGCAATCGAACCCTTGTCTCTTGGGTCTCCTGCATTGGCAGACGGATTCTTTACCACTACTGCCACCTGGGAAGCCCACCACCTAACAGTTTTTCAGTTTTGAGTTTTCTAAACCCTGCTTTGATTCACGCCTGTATAACCAGATCTTTTTCCAAATCTATGACTATTCAAACATTTCTGAATGAAGAGTGGTATTAAAAACTTTTTGTAAATATTGATGCAGTCTCCGTGTGCATTTTGTGCTCTATGAACATGACGATGTCAACAGTGTGAATGTTCTTTTCCTTCCAGACTGGTGGATGACCGATGTGTGGTGCACCCAGAAGCAGGGGACCTTGCCAACCCTCCCAAGAAGTTCCGAGGTAGGAAAGAAATACTTACTTTATACTATATGACCTAAGTGGGGGTATTTTTGTGTCTTAAAAGAAGTAATATTAGAACTTTTTTCAATATAAAACTTTCAAATAGAAATATATCTGCTGAAAACTCTTTCAAAAGTTCCCCATTGTTTCTCTTCCTTGACACACTGAAGGACTGATACTGAAAGACTAGCTTCAAGTTTTGTTTTGCTGGAGGGTAGTCTGTATGTTAAGAGGCCACTTTTCAAACTGGTAAATATAGCTGAATGATATGTATTTATATATTTCCGTGACAGTTACCCCATAAATGTTAGTGTTTCCTTATCAGCTCTTTAATTTATTTTTGTAAAATCTCCAGCATGGTGACACTGATGTGTTAGTTTCACTTTTAAAATGTCACTTTGGATGGTATGTAATAACTAACAATTGTCTTAGAACTCCTTTCTAGGTATAATTTTAGAGGCAGTGTCGTACTATCAACTGAGAAGTTGTTCACAGTAGCAAGTTGATTATGACTGTTACAAAGAGAAGGATTAATGGGACTTGTAGAGAATCATAGACAACTAAGACCAGTCATTAAGAGCTTGTGCAAGTCAAATTAATACTTTATAGTATATAATATAATGATAACAACTTGAAAGCAGCATTCATTTTGAATACACTGTGTCAGCATTCCTCCTCACATTGGTGAAAGACAGCTTTAATAAGGGAGCCTGATCTGGACAGAGAGCCAGAGGGGTTTGCTGGAGCCCCAGACCCAGGTCACGATGCTGTCCGTGTGCATGGGGGAGGAGGGAGCCTTCACGTCTGGTCAGTGTTTCCCATGCGTCATGTTCTGTAACTTTCTTACACCATTTTTATTATAAGGATTTTCAGGAATATTGCATTTTTGTCTCAGAGAGTGACAGGCACCGTGAATGTGGTTTGAGTGACATCAGTCACTTTGAATACGCGATCTACTTGTCTTTCCATGTGGGGAAATTAGTGTGAGAGCAGATTGAGGGAGTGATACCACCCATCAGTGCGCCTGGACCTGTGCTCAGTGGGGACACTCCCCCAGCCCTGGGCACGTGAAATCTTCTCACAACACAGTCCCCATGGAGGAGGGACTCACTGTTGACCTGCTTGAAGGAGAGTCAGCAGTTGTGACAAAGCAGACACAGAGTGCTCCAGGAGAGCTTTCCAGAGCCTGTGCAGTAAGTGTGTGGAAATGATTTCAGAGGCAGAAGAGGCTAGAGGAGGCTGACGGAAGAACGGACACTATGAAAAAGAACATACAGGTTCTAGAAAGCGTGAGCGAGTGTATTATATGAGGAGACGAGGAGACTGTGGTATGGAAGAGAGAGCTGAGGAGATTACCCAGAATGCAGGGCAGAGGAACGTGTGAGCATGTCATGAAAAACCAGTGCTGGGGAGGGGCCAAGAGGGTCTAGCAGCATCTAATCAGATTCTAGAAGGAGAGGCCGGAGCGCGTGAGAATGAGGCAACGTGTAAAGAGATACGGGTGAGAACTTGCCTAAGTTGTAGAAAGCCACTGTTTCTCAGGTGGAGGAGATATATTGAATTCAGAGAAGGGATGATAAACAAATTCAGATCCACAGACTCTCTTTTGTGAACTGTAAGATGTGGAAGATAAAAAGTTTTAAAAGCAAACTGGGACAACAGATCTGTATTGGTAGGAGAAAAAAGCGTGGAGTCTGGGTTTGACCGCATTTCTCGCCGACTTAAGTAGGTCACCCAACCACTTAGTGTCTCCGAGGACATCTGTCATTGCCTGGTGGGACCAGGGGTGGATAAAAACAAGAATAATCTTGCCACACAAGGCTTTGTGTGGCTTGGATTATTTCCAGAGAATAAATGTAAAAGTGTTTTAAGTCATTATACAAATGGTAGCTAACTTATGATAGAAAGACATAATATATTTCCTTTAAACATAATTGGCTCTTCTCTTACATTATAACCTCTTCAAGGGTAGGCTTTTCTTTTTTTCTGTTTGTGTTTCCCAGGCACAGAACTTTGCCCATAGTAGACATAAGAAAAAAATAGCCATTAGCTGTTTATGGGTGAGAGACCCACACTTTCCCTGGGATCATGTGATACAACTTGGTTCCCAAGGGTGCTTCATACTTCATGATCATGAGCTTGTGTAGCCTTATTCCTCTGTCAGTCAGGGGAAGTTAGTCTGTCAAAGATAAATCTTCAGGGTTTGTGGCTGTCTTTTTCCTTTAAATATTTTAGTGTGTCTGAGGGAACTCTGCAGTAACAGCTCTGTACCCAGGAGGTAATTATATACAAATACTTGGTGTTATATGATTCAGCGGGCATTGGTTCAAAGTATGAATCATTCAGGTGCTCCATCCGCCCCTGGAAGGCTGGCTTTTCCTGTAATCTAATACGTTAGGTCATTGTCGTTGCTGGTTTGCTCTCATTTTCTACCTCTTGTGTAAGACTAAGTCATTTGTCTCCACTCATCATTGGAGAAGGAGGGTATCTTGCCATTGAAGATTCAAGACTTGTTTTTGTCTGAAAGCTCTGACTCTTCTCCTTGGATTCTTGGAGGCCCCTCCTGACGGGGCCCCAGAGAATTCCATGAGATGGGCTTGTGTTGCTTTCCCTGCCTTCACATTGCTTGGCAGACCTTGTTTTCCCAATCCTGTATCCTTTCTCATACCTTATTCTTTTGCAGCTTCATCCTTCTCTTCCTGAATGTGTTCCTACTCTTCCCTTTGGCTATAAAAGCCATCACTTCTGCATAGATTGACCTCCCAAGATAACCTCTCCTGCCGTTCCAGACCCCTCTACCAAGTTTCCAGAGCACCCTCCCTTATTGTTACTTTTTAGATAATATGAAGAAACAACAGTGTATCCCCAGTTCAGCTGCACCTCACTTCCTTTTGCCTCAGCCAGACAAATGGTGTCTGCAAATTAATTTGAAACAGTTTTTATTTTTCATACTTACTGTATGGTTTGTTCAAGCGAATCATAAAATTTTAGAGCTTCTAGAAGGCAATTAGCAGTCAGTTAAGGACTTCCTGGTGGTACAGTAGATAAGCATCTGCCTGGAATGCAGGGGTTCGATTCCTGGCCCGGGAAGACTCCACATGGCCCAGGAAGACTCCACATGGCCTGGAGCAACTAAGCTGTTGTGGCAGAACTACTGAGCCCATGCTCTAGAGCCCATGAGCAGCAACTGCTGAGGCCACATGCTGCACCTACTTAAGTTTGTGCTTAGAGCCTGTACTTCACAGTGAAAGAGGCCTGTGGAGGCCTGTGTACCTCAATGAAGACTAGCCCCAACTCGTTGAAACTAGAGAATGCTCATGCACAGTGATGAACACCCAACGCAACCAAAATAAATAAATAAAAAGTAAATTGAATATGGGTCTCCCAGTTTTTTAAATGAGGAACCAAAATTTTAAAGAGGTTAATACAATTATCCCCAATACACACAATTGTACAAGCAATATTCCTTTGACGGGTTCCCTCTGCTTTTCACATGAACAGAGGAAATGAAGCTTTAACAAACAAACAGCTTCCCAAGGGTTTTTTAAAACCTGGCGGATGGACAGCTATTTTCAGTAACCACACCATCAGAATAGCACTAACAGAAGCACATTGGCTTTCTCTTAAGTAAGTGCAGAAGTCTTTTCATGATCAAATATTCTTTCGTTTTTAAAGATCAGCTATAAACTTTGGAATACATTTAGGTTATGAGGAGTCGTAAAGGGAGTATAGAGAGTTCCCTTCCACCCACTTTCCCCTGTGCTAGCATCTTATATAACTGTGGTTCATTTGTCACAGTTAAGAAATTACCATTTGTGCATTACTGTTGACTAAATTCCAGGCTTCCTTTGAATGTCACCAGTTTTCCATTATCCTTTCCGCAATCCCGATCCCGTTCAGGATCCCACGTGCCATTAGTCATCATGGCTGTTTAGTCTCCTCTGGTTTCTTCCACTTTCTCAGTCTTTCCTTGTTTTTTTTTTTTTTCCTTTTTAATGACCTTGATACTTTTGAAGAGTACTGGCCGGATATTTTGTAGAATGTTCCTTGATTTTGGTCTGGCTGATGTTTTCATCATACTTAGACACGGGCTAAGGTTTTGGGAAGGGATATTAACTGCCTTTTTCCCTACATCATATCAGGGGCACATATTGTCAACATGATTTATCACTAATACTATTTTTTGATACATAGTTTTAAAGAAATATTTGCTTATTTGTTTGGCTGTGCCAGGTGTTAGTTGCAGCATGTGGGATCTTTCAGCTATGGCATGTGAATTCTTAGTTGCAGCACGTGGGATCTAGTTCCCTTACCAGGGATTGAGCCCAGGCCTCCTGCACTGGGAATGCAGAGTCTTAGTGTGAAGATCCTGATGTACACTTTAGCCCTCCTCCTGCACACTAAATGATAGCGGTTATTTCTATTGACTTTACATTCTTTCCGTTTTTCTTTTCCCTGTCCTCGTTCCTTTATGCATGTCTACCCCTATTCTCAAGAGAAGTTGGGTATAGATTTTTCAAAACATTTAGACCTATTAATATGTATGCATTTTCTATTAGGTGGAGAAACAGACCTAAATCAAAACAAGAGAGGTTTGTGTGCCCTTTTCTTAACCATAAAGGTGATAAAACACAGAAGTAACCCAGAACTCAGGGGGCCACTCCCCAGGAGGGCCGAGGGAAGAGAAGACAGGCCTGTCTCCTAGACCACAGGCTTTTTGGCTGTTTGCTCTAGAAATTTCCATCTCTGTGACTCTGTGGTCATTTGACATGTGACTATTTCATAATCCACCAGCCCTATCAAAAGGCTGCTTCCGGCAAGCAAAAAGTCATTCTGAGGCAGAACTTTGAATGCTTCAGGAACTAAAACAGAGACTGTCTCTGCTGTGCGATGCCGCTTGAGAGCAGGTCGTGAGTATCAAGGACTTGGGGGAACACTGACAAGACCTCTCTTTAACTCAGTTTCTTCTGGGCGTGTAACTCAGAGAGCCATCTTCAGGCTGGCACTTTCACCTCCGGGCTTCCCTGGTGGCTCAGTCATAAAGAACCTGCCTGCCAAGCAGGAGACATGGATTCAATTCCCTGGGTCGGGAAGATTCCCTAGAGGAGGGCGTGGCAACCCACTCCAGTATTCTTGCCTGGAGGATCCCATGGACAGAGGAGCCTGGTGGTCTGCACTCCATGGGGTCGCAAAAGGGTTGGACGTGACTTAGTGACCAAACAAAAATGGCAGCAACAACAATACTCTCACCTTTTGGCTCTGCTCATGGAGGTTATGGGCTTCCCTGGTGGCCCAGATGGTTAAGAGTCTGCCTGCAATGCAAGAGACCCAGGTTTAATCCCTGGGTTGGGAAGATCCCCTGGAGAAGGGAATAGCTACCCACTTCAGTGGAAATAAGATTGCCAGGAGAAATATCAGTAACCTCAGATATGCAGGTGACACCAACCTTATGACAGAAACTGAAGAAGAACTAAAGAGCCTCTTGATGAAAGTGAAAGAGGAGAGTGAAAAAATTGGCTTAAAACTTAACATTCAGAAAACTAAGATCATGACATCTGGTCCCATCACTTCATGGCAAATAGATGGGGAAACAGTGGAAATAATGACAGACTTTATTTTTTTTGGGCTCCAAAGTCACTGCAGATGGTGACTGCAGCCATGAAATTAAAAGATGTTTACTCCTTGGAAGAAAAGTTATGGCCAACCTGGACCTCATATTAAAAAGCAGAGACATTACTTTGCCAACAAAGGTCCATCTAGTCAAAGCTATGGTTTTTCCAGTGGTCGTGTATGGATGTGAGAGTTGGACTATAAAGAAAGCTGAGCACTGAAGAACTGATGCTTTTGAACTGTGGTGTTGGAGAAGACTCTTGAGAGTCCTTTGGACTGCAAGGAGATCCAACCAGTCCGTCCTAAAGGAGATCAGTCCTGAATTCAATGTTCATTGGAAGGACTGATGCTGAAGCTGAAACTCCAATACTTTGGCCACCTGATGCGAAGAACTGACTCATTGGAAAAGACCCTGATGCTGGGAAAGATTGAAGGCAGGAGGAGAAGGGAGATGACAGAGGATGAGACAGTTGGATGGCGTCACTGACTCAATGAACATGAGTTTGAGTAAACTCCGGGAGTTGGTGATGGACAGGGAGTTCTGGCGTGCTGCGGTCCATGGGGTCGCAAAGAGTCAGACGCAACTGAACTGAACCCACTCCAGTATTCTTTCCTGGGAATTCCATGGACAGAGGATCCTGGTGGGCTGCTGTCCATGGGGTCACAAAGACATGACCGAGAGACTAACACTTTCCTGGAGGTTATACACTTAAGAGCACTGGTGAAAAAGCTATCTGGCTAAGTAAGAGCTTTGACATTTTATATAGTTGAATGTGTCAATCTTGTCTAACATAGTAATTCTCTGGTATGAGCCAATTTATAAATACCTACTTCCTCTACCAGTTTCACAGTTCCTTTATTGAATTCCTTCAGATTTGATGATCATGTAATTTTGGGGATGAAGACTGAAACTATTTCAGATTTGAAATCACTAACATGTATTGACCGAGCGCTTAATACATGCAACACTGGGCTCAGGACTTCCTGTGCATCAATATTTATAGTCATCTCAATAACCCTGTAAAGTAGAAATTGGTGCTGTCTCAATTTTGCAGTTGAGAGAGTTAAGTATAATGAAATTATACAACGATTTTAAGGTCCCCAAGCTTATTAGTGGTGGAGTTAGGATTCAAAATGAATTTATCTAGCTCTAGAGCTGTTTGCTTTTAACAACTGTTCCCTACTGTCTGTTGTATAATACCCTCCTGTAAATTCTGCCTGTTGGCCCTGAAAAGCCACATAGATTCTATCTAATCCCTCTTCCGCACAATGAAGCTTTAAGTATTTGTTTGTTATTGTTTGGTTGCTCAGTTGTGTCTGACTCTTTGTGACCGCATGGACTGTGGCATGCCAGGCTTCCCTGTCCTTCACCATCTCCTGGAGCTTGCTCAAATTCATGTCCATTGAGTCGATGATGCCATCCAACCATGTCATCCTCTGTCGCCCCCTACTTTTCCTGCCATTCTGTATTTGTTTAGAATGATTTTATTCTTGCATGTCTTTTCTTCTACAGTCTTAATTTAAAAAATTCTTTCACCTGTTGCCAGCTACATTATCTTCAGTGATTTCTCTAGTCTTCATCTCGCTGCTATGTTTGGATTCTGGTTAGGCTCCTATATGTCAGTGTCATTCTTAGTGGCGTAGGGAGATCTGAATATAGTACATTTGGGTGTGTTGTGATGAGACCCTACCTTGTATTTGGATGCCACACTTGCAGCCCAAGAGTCCTGAGCAGGACTCCCCAACTCCCCTATAGGTGTTAGTCAAGCCAGACTCCTGAAACGTTTTCATTTGCATCTCTGGACCCTTGTTTTCCTCCTCCGTGCTCAATCCATGGTATTTTGGAGCCAGATGGGGGAATCTGTTATGTTTCATCTTTTGAGCATTGGTCATTGATCTAGCCTGCCAAACTTCCTCTTTCTCTCTCGTTCTCTCTTTTTCGATCTTAACTCTCATCCACCTTATTTATTCAAAATCTCAGCCTCCTGACATCTTGAAGCTGAAGTGGATCACAGGGATATATGTGATAGTCTCGCTTCATGTGTTACTCCAGTGTGACTGAACACACCTGAAGAGAACTAGACTGGGACTGTGTTGGTTGGAGCTGTTGTCATGTCAGACCCTGGAAGACGTGGGTGGAGAGAATCAGTTTGGGAAGTGGTCCTGGGAAGTGTGAGGGAGTGAAGGAGAGTGAGCCTAATGCAGTGAAAGGTGGTGAAGTGTGCATAGGGCTTCCTGGTGGCGCTAGTGGGAAAGAACCTGCCTGCCAATGCAGAAGATGTCAGAGACGCAAGTTTGATCGCTGGGTCCGGAAGAGCCCCTGGAGGAGGGCATGGTATCCCACTTCAGTATTCCTGCCTGGAAAATCCCATGGACAGACGAGCCTGGCAGGCTGCACCCCATAGAGTTGCGCACAGTTGGACAGGACTGAAGTGACTTAGCAAGCATGCACGCAAAGTGTGCGTAAACTCACCAGTGTGCCAGCTGGAGCTCAGTCGTTTGGGGCCCTCTTGGAGAAACCACAAGGAACATGCCTCCGAATCTCCTATCCAAGGCTGCAGCCAAGTTTTATCCTCGGTGGGTTTGTGGATTGTGTTGTCATTCCTTCCACACAAACTTCTGGGTTGCTCCTGCTTGCTAGCTGAGCAAGTTTTCCAAGTGTTGGGGAAGCGATCACGAGGACAGGAGGAGCGATGTGGGCGCTTGAGCTTGGAAGCTGCCCACATGCTGGGAACTCTCCACTGTGGTTGTCAGTGAACTTGGGCCTGAGGACACATAGTTGCGGTACTTGTATGTGCTTAGAATTTGCACCCGTTTCTTTATTTGAAAGGTCTGTGATTAGACTACAAACTGTTTGAGGGTAAAAACTGCTCTGTCGAGTTACCTAGATCAAGAACAGTGTTTTATGTATCGTTGGGGCTGAATTAATTTTTGTTGAATTAATGAATAAAGTCCTAGAAAATTGTAATTCTGAAAGGCAATATAATTTCAGTTCTGTCATCACATGCTTTTTTTGAAGTCTTACTATTACCCAGCATGTAACATAGATGTTAGGTGATTATTTCACTCATGAGAAAGCAAAGTGTAGACCTATTATATTATTACAGCCTTATATTCTCAACCTCTGAATTTCAGTTCATTGGTGTTAAAACTATGTATTCTAATATATAAATCTGTAGTGTGAATAGCAGAAGATGAAAACTTTTACATGAATTAAGTGAAGTTCTTTTAGGTTGTAGCATTTTATAGTTTGCTGCTACTTAATTTAGAAAACTGCAGTGAATTTCCAAGCCAGAAACCCCATGGTTTATTGAAAAACATCTTTAAGATTCTCCAGTTAAATGTTTCTGCTGTGTTGATTCTGTGTATTTGTGGTAAGTCATCATATTAAGAACCTTCTATAGCTAATCCCCTATTATTAAATGCTTAAGTGGCAGTGGAAATTGGATAGTAAGTTTATTCTTTTCAGTGAGATTTCAGAGAAGGGCCAGAAGATGGAATGAAAACACATTGCTTTGTCTGTTTGCTTCTCTTGTTGAATCTAGTCAGGATTATAAAAGGGCTTGTACTTTTAAAATATTTTAGTCTCTGTTGGAAGGAAGTTGCTGTCCTGAGTGGTTTTCTGTTTTGGACTGCAACAACAAGAACAACACAGTTAATCGTGTATTTGTCTCTCTGTATATGCTGTATGAACTTTGATTCATACATACAAATGGACTTTGATTGATTTGTGGCTCTGACTTGTGAAGTTTAATTTGCTCCATGGAGAGTAAAAGTAATGGGCAGAAAATGAGCGCTTGTGATGTCCACGGTTTAGTACTGTTAGAACAACTCCCTTATTTACTGTTCTGTATCCATGGGCCAATTTTCCGAGTTGGGAGCTTGTTGTAAAAATCTCCCTTCAAGTGTTATGCATGATGTTAAATGTGTGTCTAAATTTTTGGTAAGTAGGAAATAAATGCCTTTTGTCTGTGAACATTTTAACTTAATAACTAAGACTGCTCTTTCTAAGAATAGAAAGCCCTACATATTGAAATTCTTAACTTTGAGTGCTTTGGATGGCCTTTGTCCATGTTCCCTTACTTAATTCGTGGTAGCCTCATTTTATAGATATAGAAATCACACTGTGAGGAAGTCAAATAATATGCTCAAGGTCACACAGCTGTTAGGTGAGAGACTGCCTTGTCTGAAGCTTATGTTTTGAACTCTATAAAATCTCGATATATGTAGTAGAGATTTATTGATTATTCACTGTGTGCAGTGTAGTGTGTGAGCTAGTTACTAGGGTTCAAATGAGTCAGAAAGTAATGCTACTCTCAAGGAATTTATAATCTAATGAGGGAGATAAGATGTGTGTGTAAATAATTGCAACCGAACATAGAAAGTACAGGTTCAGTTCAGTTCAATCACTCAGTCATGTCCGACTTTTTGCAACCCCATAGAATGCAGCACTCCAGGCCTCCCTGTCCATTATCAACCCCCAGAGCATGCTCACACATATGTCCATCAAGTCAGTGATGCCATCCAACCATCTCATTACTCTGTCGTCCCCTTCTCCTCCTGCCTTCAATCTTTCCCAGCATCAGGGTCTTTTCCAATGAGTCAGTTCTTCGCATCACATGGCCAAATTATTGGAGTTTCAGCTTCAGCATCAGTCCTTCCAATGAATATTCAGGACTGATTTCCTTTAGGATTGGCTGGTTTGATCCCCTTCCAGTCCAAGGGACTCTCAAGAGTCTTTTCCAACACCACAGTTCAAAAGCATCAATGCTTTGGTGCTCAGCTTTCTTTATAGTCCAACTCTCACATCCATTGGAGAAGGCAATGGCAACCCACTCCAGTACTCTTGCCTGGAAAATCCCATGGACGGAGGAGCCTGGTAGGCTGCAGTCCATGGAGTCACGAAGAGTCGGACACAACTGAGCAACTTCACTTTCACTTTTCACTTTCATGCATTGGAGAAGGAAATGGCAACCCACTCCAGTGTTCTTGCCTGGAGAATCCCAGGGACAGCAGAACCTGGTGGGCTCCCCTCGATGGAGTCACACAAAGTCGAATACAACTGAAGCAACTTAGCAGCAGCAGCAGCTCACAACCATACATGACTACTAGAAAAACCATAGCTTTGACTAGATGGATCTTTATTGGAAAAGTAATATCTCTGCTCTTTAATATGCTGTCTAGGTTGGTCATAACTTTTCTTCTAAGCAGCAAGCATCTTTTAATTTCATGGCTGCAGTCACCATCTGCAGAGACTTTGAAGCCCAAGAGAATGAAGTCTGTCACTGTTTCCACTCTTTCCCTGTATATTTGCCATGAAGTGATGGGACCAGATGCCATGATCTTAGTTTTCTGAATGTTGAGTTTTAAGCTAGCTTTTTCACTCTCCTCTTTCACTTTCATCAAGAGGCTCTTCAATTCCCCTTCACTTTCTGCCATAAAGGTGGTGTCGTCTGCGTATCTGAGGTTATTGATAGTTTTCCCAGCAATCTTGATTCCAGCTTGTGCTTCATCCAGCACAGCATTTTGCATGATGTACTCTGCCTATAAGTTAAATAAGCAGGGTGACAATACACAGCCTTGATGTACTCCTTTCCCAGTTTGTAACCAATCTGTTGTTTCATGTCCAGTTCTAACTGTTGCTTCTTGACCTGTATACAGATTTCTCAGGAGGCAGGTAAGGTGGTCTGATATTCCCATCTCTTGAAGAATTTTCCAGTTTGTTGTGATCTACACAGTCAAAGGCTTTGGTGTAATCAATGAAGCAGAAGTAGATGTTTTTTTCTATGATCCAAGGGATGTTGGCAATTTGATCTCTGGTTCCTCTGCCTTTTCTAAATCCAGCTTGAACATCTGGAAGTTCACGGTTCACGTACTGTTGAAGCCTGGCTTGGAGAATTTTGAGCATTACTTTGCTAGCACATGTTGCTGCTGCTGCTAAGTCACTTCAGTCGTGTCTGACTCTGTGCGACCCCATAGACGGGCGCCCACCAGGCTCTGCCGTCCCTGGGATTCTCCAGGCAAGAACACTGGAGTGGGTTGCCATTTCCTTCTCCAATGCATGAAAGTGAAAAGTGAAAGTGAAGTCGCTCAGTTGTGTCCAACTCTTTGCAACCTCATGGACCACAGCCTACCAGGCTCCTCTGTCCATGGGATTTTCCAGGCAAGAGTACTGGAGTGGGGTGCTAGCATGTGAGATGAGTGCAGTTGTGCAGTAGTGTGAACATTCTTTGACATTGTCCTTCTTTGGGACTGGAATGAAAATTGATCTTTTCCAGTCCCGTGGCCACTGCTGAGTTTTCCAAATTTGCTGGCATATTGAGTACAGCACTTTCACAGCATCATCTTTTAGAATTTGAGATAGCTCAGCTGGAATTCTGTCACCTCCACTAGCTTTGTTCGAAGTGATGCTTCCTAAGGCCCACTTGACTTTGCACTCTAGGATGTCTGGCTCTAGGTGAGTGATCGTACCATCTTGGTTATCTGGGTCATGAAGATCTTTTTTGGTATAGTTCTTCCGTATATTCTTGCCACCTCTTCTTAATATCTTCTGTTTCTGTTAGGCCCATACCATTTCTGTCCTTTATTGTGCCCATCTTTGCATGAAATGTTCCCTTGGTATCTCTAACTTTCTTGGAGAGATCTCTAGTCTTTCCCATTCTATTGTTTTCCTCTGTTTCTTGCACTGATCATTGAGGAAGGCTTTCTTATCTCTCCTTGCATTTTTTTGGAACGCTACATTCACATGGGTATATCTTTCCTTTTCTCCTTTGCTTTTTACTTCTCTTCTTTTTTCTGCTATTTGTAAGGCCTCCTCAGACAACCGTCTTGCCTTTTTGCATTTCTTTTTCTTGGGCGTGGTCTTGATCCCTCTTGCCTCCTGTACAGTATCACAAACCTCGGTACATAGTTCTTCATGCACTCTGTCTATCAGATCTAATCCCTTGAATCTATTTGTCAGTTCCACTGTATAATTGTAAGAGATTGGATTTAGGTCATACCTGAATGGTCTAGTGGTTTTCCTTACTTTCTTCAATTTTAGTCTGAATCTGGCAAGAAGGAGTTTGTGATCTGAGTCATAGCTCCTGGTCTTGCTTTTGTTGACTGTGTAGAGCGTCTCCATCTTTGGTTTCAAAGAATATAATCAATCTGGTTTTGGTATTGACCATCTGGTTAAGAAAGTACAAAGGGCTACATAAAAAGTTATAGTAATGGTATTGTGGAATGATGGAGTTTTTTAAATTTTTTACAACTTTATTGAGGTACAGTTGTTTAAAATGTACAATTTGATGAGTTTTGGCATATACATATACCAGTGAAACCACCACCACAATAAGGAGAAAATAAACTACTTTTCTATTAATAGTAAAATAAGTAAGTTCTAGTCAAGGAGTCAGCTGATAAACCACAGTATATATTCCATGCTGGTAGATTGGAAAAGACCCTGATGCTGGGAAAGATTGAGGGCAGGAGGAGAAGGGGCTGACAGAGCATGAGATGGTTGGATGGCACCATCAACTCGATGGACATGAGTTTGAGCAAACTCTGGGAGATGGTGAAAGAGCAGGAAGTCTGGCGTGCTGCAGTCCATGGGGTTGCAAAGAGTCAGACACGACTGAGTGACTGAACCACAGCAATGCTAGTAGACTCATGAGTTGGAGCAGGTGTGGTCCTGTGGAGCCCAGAGGTGTGGGGATGGAATGCATAAAGATATATGGTAGAACATAGGTGCCGATGGTTCATGGGGCCACTACTGCCTCCACCCCTTTGTTCCCAAGCCATCTACCCTCCCTCTTGGGCACATGGACCTGTAGAGGTCTTTGATTTAGTAAATGCACTGTGTGCTGAAGAATGGCACTTTATTCTTCCAGAGAGTTGCCTGGTACATCGATTATGTCTTTAGAAAAGCATTTCAGCATTCTGTGAGACTGGTCATTCTAGGTGCATTATGCGATAAGCTATCCCACAACCATGGGTTATTCCCATACCTCGTTTGCTGGTCATGTGCTGTGCTTGGTGGACTCCATGCCTGTGAATCAGGTAATTCTCATAACCACAAGGGGTCAAAAGTAATAGAATGAAGGTAATAGGAATCACATTGAGAAAACAGAGGGTGTCAGTATACAGTAACAGGCAAGATGAGTGATAAAGAAAAGGATTCTGTAGAACCAGAAAGCTAATCTTGTTCTGTCATGTTGGATAGAAGCTAGCCACTTCCAAAGTCTGCAAATTTTAGCCAATTCTTCAGAGTTCTCAGTCTGAGGTTTATTGGTTTGTAGTCTGGATAAAAATGATGTATGTATTTTCAGTTGACAAACGTATCCATAGTTTCATGCTGTGCTAATTGTTTTTAATTATTATTTATTTTTGACTGTGCTGGGTCTTCGTTGCCACTTGCAGGCTTTCTCTAGTTGTGGTGAGGTTGCTTCTATTGTTGGGGAGTGCAGGCTCAGTAGTTGCGGCGCACGGGCTTAGTTGCTCCCTGGCATGTGGGATCTTCCTGGACCAGGGATTGAACCTGTGTCTCTTGTATTGACAGGCAGACTTTTAACTATTGGACCATCAGGGAAGTCTTGTTATAGTATGTTCATTGTTAAGAGTGGGTGATAAGACCCTTTCTATTGATGCTAAAGAGCAATTTTCCTCTGATGTCTTTTCTAGAAACCAAATGTCCATATTTCAAAACTGGAGATTTCAGTTTCCTGTTTTGAGAGATGAGAATAGCTCCTTAATTAAGATAGCATTTTCCCTGTTAGTAGAAAGATTTGTGCCTATGGGGAAGAGACATTTTGGCTTTTCAGGCCTAGTATTCACCTTTTCATGAAAGTAGTTCCCAGGGGAATACTTGGTATGCAAAGCTAAACTGCATTTCCCTTTTAAATAGTAAGTATAATACTGAGATGAAAGTGCCAAGCCATTACCCAAATAAATTTGGCCTTCTCCATGACATAGACAAGTAAACCAATGATGACTAAATGTGATCAGGGCTACTCTACTACCACTGCTGCTAATCACTGGCATTTATTTAGTCCTTACTATATGTCAGGTGATGTCTGCAATGCTTTCTGGTGGCTCAGATGGTAAAGTGTCTGCCTGCAATGCGGGACACCTGGGTTCAGTCCCTGGGTCAGGAAGATCCCCTGGAGAAGGAAATGGCAACCCAACCCAGTACTCTTGCCTGCAGAATTCCATGGATGAAGGAGCCTGGTGGGCTACAGTCCATGGGGTCGCAAAGAGTCGGACACTACCAAGCAATTTCACTTAGTCTGCAATGGTTTATATTATCTTATCCATTCCATCTTTCTGAAACCCTAAGAAGTATGCATTGTTATTAAGATATTATTATCTGCGTGTACTGTATAAGGTGATGAATTTCCTGGGAGGCTCAGCAGGTAAACAGTCTGCCTGCAGTGCAGGAGACACAGGACACTTGGGTTCGATTCCTGGGTCAGAAAGATCCCCTGGAGAAGGAACTGGCAATCCACTCCAGTATTCCTGCCTGAAAAATGCCATGGACAGAGGAGCTTGGTGGGCTACACAGTCCATGGGATTGCAAAGAGTCAGACATGACTGAGTGACTAAGTGCAGAATACTGCAGACCTTGAAACAGAAAAAAATATAAGGTGCTAAAACAAATAAAACAACAACAAAGACCAAAGGCTTACAGAAGATAGAAGTTTATTTCTCTTTCACCTAATAGTTCCTAGGTGAGTGATACAGAACTGTCTTGTAACTGTATTGTCTTTAACACATGGCTTCCAAAATTGCTTCAGTGGTTACTATTCTGTAGTCGCTACAAAGAGGGCAAAGGGCAAGCAGATTCTTCTTTAAGGAGAACTTCTGGATTTGCATGTATTACTCCTACTTATGTGTAATAGTCATATAGTATATTGGGCTGAATGAGATCCTAGTTCCCAGACCAGGGATCAGACCCATGTTCCCTGCATTGGCAGGTAGACTCCCCAACCGCTGGACCACCAGAGAAGTCCCAACACATCCCATTTTGTGGATGCGTAGAGGTACAGAGAAGTTAAGTAACTTGTCCAAGGTCATGTAACTAGTAAGAAGCAAAAGACTGACTGAGATCCAGACTCTTAGGGGACGACCGAGGATGAGATGGCTGGATGGCATAACGGACTCGATGGACGTGAGTCTGAGTGAACTCCGGGAGTTGGTGATGGACAGGGAGGCCTGGCGTGCTGCGATTCATGGGGTCGCAAAGAGTCGGACACGGCTGAGCGACTGAACTGAACTGAACTGATACTGCTTTTAGTCCTAAAGGGCTATTGAAGTAAGAGAAGATTACAGTTGCCTTGGGAATTCAGAGGAAGGATGGAGGTAAGCTGGAGCTGTGGAAGGATGGGCAGTTGTTAACTAGGTGGAAAGGAGAGGGCTGGGGAGAAATAGGCACAGGGATGTGTAGTAGCATGACTCATTTGTGGTTGTGGTTTTAGGAAAGTTAAAAGCTGAGGAGAATGTGGAATAGTGACAGAAATGAGCTTGGAGGAGGGTCTGCTGCTGCTGCTGCTAAGTCACTTCAGTCGTGTCCGACTCTGTGTGACCCCATAGATGGCAGCCCACCAGGCCCCCCCGTCCCTGAGATTCTCCAGGCAAGAACACTGAAGTGGGTTGCCATTTCCTTCTCCAGTGCATGAAAGTGAAAAGTGAAAGGGAAGTCACTCAGTCGTGTCTGACTCCTAGCGACCCCATGGACTGCAGCCTACCAGGCTCCTCCGTCCATGGGATATTCCAGGCAAGAGTACTGGAGTGGGGTGCCATTGCCTTCTCCAGGAGGAGGGTCTAGGTGTTTTAATTTTTAACACCCACCCTCCTCCCCCACCAAAAAAAATACCCCCAAGCAAAACTGCGTGGCTTTCTGAGCATTCATTTGCTTAACTCCTGAATCTCGGGGTTTGCTTGTGTCTTCTTCTGTTCTGAGCTGACTTGGCTGATCTCTGATGGACTTGTTCGTGTATCTGTGGTCAGCTGATGGCTGGATGGTATGGGCTGGCTTCACCCACTTATCTGTGTGTGGATAGGTTGTTAACAGGTGTGGCTGGGCCATTCATCTCATTCTCTGTCAGGCTAGCTCAGATTCCTCCCATAAGGAGAGTGTGAGAACAGCCAGAAAGGGCAATCCTTCTCCCCTAGTGCTCAAGTATTATTCAGACCTCTAATGTTATATGGGTAAGTTCAGAGGCAGAGAGTGGAGAAATTGACTGTGTCTTTCGACAGAAGTACCTGCAAAGCCACTTGTAAAGAGACGTGCATACAGGGATGAGAAGAATTTATGACTGCTTGCCATTTACCACAGTTATGAACTTGGTTCTGGCATCCTTTTTGCCAGAGGGGTAGATCTAGAAGATTGCTGGAGATGTTAATCTCGAGGTGCAGGAAAAAAATCCAGATGCCAAATACAGATTTGAAATTTGATAGCATGTAGATAGAATTTAAAGCTGAGAGTGAGAAGAGTTTCCTAAATGGAATCCCAGAGAATACCAACATTTAAGGCACTTCTCCCAAAACAACAATATCAAGAACCACAATGAAGCACTACTACAAAAATGAGTGAAATAAAACTACTGACAATATCAAGTGTTTACAAGGATGCAGATCAACTAGGGCTCCATGCATTTGTCAGTGGTGTGAAAAATGCTCCAGCCGTTTTGGAAAAGAGTTTAGCAGTTTCTTATAAACACACATACCTATAAAAGCCCAAATCTCACTCTTAAATATTTACCAAGAGCAATTAAAACTTACTTTCATACAAAGATAACTGTTCTTCAATGCTTATATTAAAAACTGGAAAAAATTAAAAACTCTCTTTTAATGAATGGATAAATAATACATGAAGTACATTACTATTCAACAGTAAAAAGGAGTGAACCAGGGATACCTCCAGCAATATGGTGACTCTCAAGTGCACGACACTTGGTGAAAAAAGTCAGTCTCAAAAATCTGCCTAACGTACGGTTCCATTTATATACTATTCTGGAAGAGGCTGAGGCAGGAGGGGTAAATTTAGTCAGTTCAAGATAGAATAGTCCAGAGGGGAAAACTAGCCCTGAAATGCTTAGAAGTTCATGTGATCCAGAAATAATCTCATGACTTCACTGAAAAATAATGAAATCTCCTCCCTCTACACTTCTGTGAATTTTTTTCACCTCTTAGTCTAGCTGTGTTGAAACATGGAGAAAACCCTTAAGCCTTCAGGACTCTTTGCTTCTCTGGGCCCTCTCTGGAGGTCCTTGATGAGGTTTTCAGATATTTACATAATACAGTATTAATTTTGGGGAAAAGAACAATCCTTATGAAAGTACAACAAAGCACATTTTAATCACTTTTATAGGATGTTTGTTCTTCTCAATATATGGAAGGTTAGAGTATTTCTAGCTGTGCTATATCCATTATTATTTTTGTACTTCTTAGGTAATTTCAAGTATATTATTCCAGTGGAATTTCCTATGAGAAATGCATTGCTTTTATAATATAGTTTTCAGAAACACATTGTGGTGAGAAGCATGGACTGTTGGTAAAACTAAAGCTATGGCTCACTCAGAAACTCTTCAGTGAATTAAACTGTAGCTATTTTTAAAAATTTATTTAATTGGAGGAAAGTTGCTTTACAATGTTGTGTTGATTTCTGCTGTACAACAGTGCAAAGCAGCTATAATTATGCATATAATCCCCTCCCTCTTGACCGTCACTCCCCTCCCCCATCTTACCCCTCTAGGTCATCACAGAGCACCAGGATGGGTTCCTTGTGTTATTTTAAAATAAACTATTTCCCTATCCTCTCTTGTTTTGTCATGTATTAGACGTATTGAAAACATATTAAAAAGTCAGTCACTCCAGTTTTCACAAGCTGTATAGCATAAAATATCTCTAGTGGGAGGGAAAATATCTTATCCACATTTGATATTTTAAGTGAGAGTATGTGTGAATTAGGATTATACTTCTATAGTTTATGGTAGATTGGCTTTACTTACTTCACTCTTTTGAGTATTAAATAAATTAATATATGTTTTGTTTATGAAAGTCTCCGTACATCTTATAAAACTTATTAATCATTAACTTAAGCAACCACAGATAAAAGGTAGATTTGTACATTGTATGCTCAAGTCCAAGTCAACCGCCTTTCTTCCCAGGTGTTGATTTAGTGAATAAGCAATTTAAAGATCTTCTCTGATCAGGTGCCTTTGTTTACATTTTGTGGTTTTCAAGGTAAATACAGCAATTTCAGAATAAAGCAAACTGCTGGCGGGTGGCAGTGTTTGTTTTACAAATGCTTGGAAGTAGTTTGGAAACGTTGCCTTTGAAGAATAAGAGGTAAAGACTGAACAAAGCAGCCCTCTGAGTAGAGATCCAGCCTCAACTGGTGGTTCACCACCCTCTCACCTTGTTCTTCTCAAGCCTTGTTGTCTTTTGTTAGCGGGTGTGTGCTGGGCTTAGTCGTTCAGTCATGTGCGACTCTTTGCAACCCCATGGACTGTAGCTCATCAGGCTCTTCTGTCCATGGGGATTTTTCAGGCAAGAATACTGGAGAGGGTTGCCATGCCCTCCTCCAGGGGATCTTCCCAACCCAGCAATCAAACCCAGGTCTTTCTCATTGCAGGCCGATTCTTTACTGACTGAACCACTAGGGAAGCCCAAGAATACTGGAGTGGGTAGCCTATCCCTTCTCCAGGGGATCTTCCCGACCCAGGGATTGAACAGGGGTGTCCTGCTTTGCTGGTGGATTCTTTCCCAGTTCATTAACTGAGGACCCCTGCAAAAAGAGATTTATGCCCTGTGAAAGTGAAAGTGATAGGTCCGTAGGAGTTCTCAGAGTCTTGCTTCTTCTCTAATGTTTTGCTATATGACTGTGATTTTTGGTGATGGTGGTGGTGGTGTGTATGTGTGTGTGTGTTTGCACGTGTGGATGTTTGTGTGTGTGACTGTTTCACTGGATGACTTAGAACTGGTTAAAATTAAAATCCTAGAGTCTCTCAAGATCCATGAAAAACCAGAAGATAATAAGCACATCCATAAAGTGTTCTATCTTGAAGTCATAGATATAGGTAGGCTAAAAATGATTTTTAAGCTAGTACTTTCTAAACGACAGAAGCTTCAGCTCTGGTGAGAAGTAAGGCCTTGGGCTTTGTCCTTTTGGTTCCATTTAGATGTACTGCATAAAGCACAAGTCCAGGTATGATTATTCTAGAAAGCTTCATGGTTATTCAACTTGTACTCTGATTGTACCTGCATAATGAAAACCTTCATGTGGATAAATAATGGAAGGTAAAAAGAGTTAAAACAAAGTTAATTATGTGGTTAGCTTGGGAGTTAGGTTTTGTGAAAAGTAAAACTCACTCAGTTATATCTGACTGTTTGTGACCCCATGGAACTGTAACCTGCCAGGGTCCTCTGTCCATGGAATTCTCCAGGCAAGAATACTGGAGTTGGTTGCCATTTCTGTCTCCAAGGGATCTTCCCTGACTCAGGGATCAAACCCAGGTCTCTCCTGCATTAGGTTTTGTGATGTTACCACATAAAAGAAAAAAAAATCAAATAGTTGAAATGTCATGTTAAAAAAACCAGTGTGACCCTCCAGTGGGCAAATGTATAAAAAAGGAAAGAGCAGCTGTTGAGTGTAACTGATATTTTGACTTAAAGCAATAATTGGATGTTCTTTGATTCCTATTTCTTTGTCAACGCTTGTTTTTTAAAAAATATATATTTGGCCAGCATTGTTAATAAAACAAAGGGCAGGTACCTTCACTGGTTGACTTCCATATAGGCAAGCCCAGAGAGCAAGCAAGTTCCCTACTTTCACCTAACACAAAGATGGGTAGCATGTTCTGTGGCTTTTTGGGATATTCTTTCTGTATCTTCCTTGCCCTGCAAGTAAAATATCAAACAGCCTGAAATTCAAGGTTTCATCACTTAAATAGCGTAGAACAGAAGTAGCCTTGAAACGGCAACTTAGTTGCATAAAACCTTTTGGACTTGGAAACTGTAGTCACTTTTCTTCAGAGAAAACAAGGCAGTCAGGAGCCTTTGTTGCATGTGTTCTCTGAGCCACTCTATGATGGATGTATAGCAACCAAGCAAGCTGAAGACAGCCCAGCCTTGGTTGCCAGAGGCCATGCTGTGCTATGCCTAGTTGCTCAGTCACGTCTGACTCTTTGCTACCCCATGGACTGTAGCTCGCCAGGCTCCTCTGTGCATGAGATTCTCCAGGCAAGAATACTGGAGTGGGTAGCCTATCCCTTCTCCAGGGGATCTTTGCAACCCAGGAATTGAACAGGGTCTCCTGCATTGCAGGCAGATCCTTTATCAGCTGAGGAAAGCCCACCACAGGCCATAAGAGATGGTAAATGCAAAGTATGAATTACTTGTAGGACAAAGACCTAGGTGTAGTTCTCTAGCTTGGGGGTCATCCACACCCTTTTGAGAGGGTCTTCAAGATCAAAGTATTTTCATAATGATACTCAGGTGTCGTCTTTTCCACTCTCGTTCTTTGTTGACTGTACAGTGGGGTTTTCCAGAGGCCCTGTGAAGTGTGATGCTGTTATCTCTCTGTTTGCTAATGGAACGTAAGCTTGTGTTTTATTTTGTGTTGCAGATTTCTAATTTTAATCCGTTGTATAGTAAACATTGATAGAAATGTCCCACAAAAGAAAGTCTCTTAGGGGTTTTCAGTAATTTATAAGCTTGTGAAGAGGTCTTGATACCAAAAAAATTGAGAACAATTTACTAGAGAAACAGTCAAGTAGCAAGAGTTAGGAATCAGCTTAACTGAGCTGTAGGAAAAAGCATGTGTTAAAAGCAGTGGATAGGCAGGAAACAGGTGAGAACTCTGGTCAGGGAGAGTAATTAGAAGTCAGACCAGCAGGTATACCTAAGGAGGCAGGACAAAATGAAGGGACAAAGTACATAGTTATTTTCCGTGAATTTTTTGAGTTCAGCACTGTGCCTACAGCAGGATGGACCTTTGACAAATATTTATGAATGACTGAATTGGAAAATATAAAGATTGTGGAATCACATAAAAGTTTGAAAAACATGAGGTGCAGTGTTTATCATAGTATTTTTATAATGAAGGAAACTTAAATATACACAAGGGAAAAAAAGATATAGACATTGTGATTTGTCCTTAGTGAGTATTTAATATTTTCAAGTAAAGTTTAATAACTACAGAATATGAATGGATATATATATCCATATACATGGGCTTCCCAGGTGGCGGTAGTGGTAAAGAACCTGCCTGTCCATGCAGGAGATGTAAGAGACATGAGTCTGATCCCTGGAGGAGGACATGGCAATCCACTCCAGTATTCTTGCCCGGGAAATCCCAGGGATGGAGGAACCTGGAGGGCTACAGTCCATGGGGTTGCAGAGTCAGACATGACTGAAGTGGCAGCACACACAGTGCACGTCCGTATATGTACACACACACTGCATCTTCTCTATCCATTCATCTGTTGGGGAGCACTCAGGTTGCTTCCATATCTTGGCTATTGTAAATAATGCTGTGAAGAACGTAGGGGTGCATGAGTGAGTAAGGGAGTGAAGTCGCTCAGTCGTGTCCGACTCTTTGTGACCCTGTGGACTGTAGCCCACCAGGCTCCTCCGTCCATGGGATTCTCCAGGCAAGAATACTGGAGTGGGTTGCGATTTCCTTCTCCAGGGGATCTTCATGACCCAGGGATTGAACCCAGGTCTCCTGCATTGCAGGCAGATGCTTTAACCTCTGAGCCACCAGGGAAGCCCTATAGCTTTACAAATTAGTATTTATATATACAATGGAATATTACTCAGCCATAATAAATAAATGAAATCTTACCATTTGCAATAACAGAGATAGACCTAGAGGGTACTTTGCTAGGTGAAGTAAGTCAGACAAAGACAAATACTGTAGTATTTCACTTATATGTGGAATCTAAAAAACAAAACAAATGAACAAACATAGCGAAATGGAAACTGAGTCACAGATACAGAGATCAAACGTGGTTGTCAGAGAGGGAGGGGGGCCTGGGGAAGAAAGAAACGGATGAAGGAGATGAAGCAGTACAGACTTCCACTTGCAAAATAACTGAGTCGTGGGTATGAAATGTACAGGGTGGGAAATAGAGTCAGTAATGCATTTATCTTTGTATGGTGACAGACTGTAACTAGACTTACATTTTGAAATGTACAGAAACATCGAATCACTGTGTTGTACAGTAAGTACTAACAGATTGTTGTAGGTTAATTATATACCTCAAAAGCAAACACTCAGACTCATAGAAAAAGATAACAAATTTATAGTTAGAAGAAGTGTGGGGTGGGGAGGAGATGGTGAATTGGAGGAAGGCAATCAAAAGGTACAAACTTCCAGTTAAGATAAATAAGCACTAGGGGTGTACTATACAACATGACAAATATAATTAACACTGCTGTTAATTATGATTAACACTTAGGATTTAAGAGTTCTAAGAGTTCTCATCATGAAGAAAAAAATAGTTTTTTCCCGTTCTTTAATGTTGTATTTACATGAGGTGATGGATGTTCACCAACCCTATTGTGACAATCATTTAATTATGTAGTCAAATCTTTATGACGTACACTGTAAACTTATACAGTGCTATATGCTAATTTTGTCTCATAAAACTGGAAAGAAGAGATAATGTGAAATGGGAAAAGAGCTCTAGTTAAAATTGTAAATATATTTTCAGTTATAAAATACATAGGCATGTATAGTTGTATATTTTGGTAACTATATCTGTTTGCCTTTCTAAGAGCATACATCAAAATAATAAATATGGTTAACCTTGGGGCATGAAAAAAGTTAGGACTTTATTTTTTCTTTGTATTCTTTAGATTTTCCAAAGTATTTTGATCATATATCAGTTTTATATTAAGAGAAAAGTCAAGTATTTTTTTACATACACACACACTTATTTTAAGCCACTAGAAAAAATTTTGAGTTGTTTCAGATTGAGATATTCTTCTGTCCTAGGCTCAGAATCTTTTAATTTCTTCACTGCTTGTGTGAAGCTGACTTGAATGTCTGGAGGAGGCAGAGAGGGAGGGAATCCCAGGCCGAGGAGGGGGAAATGGCAGCTAATACTGCCCTTATCAGAAGGAAGACACAAACTCAAGAAGTCATTGTAATTTGTCCTGTAACACCGACTGCTCCTTGTGACGATCTTTACCAGAATCTGGGCCGAGAAGGAGGCCTGGCTGCTGCAGGGGTGTCAAGAAAAGAACAAGAAAGCTTGCAGCAGTGAGTAGAAGAAAATAAAGAAATACTAGTTTATCTGCAGCTTTGCTTGCCCTTTGCCATTTAGAAGATATAAAAACTAGGCCTATATTGGAGGAAAAATAATAATAATTAAATGTATATATAATGCACACATATATTCTACTTGCTCAAGTTTTTAGTGGTTTTTCTGGAACATAGATGGTCCTTTAGTGCTTCGCTGTTTTTCTTTTCTCCTCTCTTTAGTAGGGGAATTTTTGGACATTTAAAAGTGAAAAGACCATATACAAAAATGAGCTCAAAGAAGATTATAGACATAAATGTAAAAGTGAAAACTATTGAGATTATTAAAAACAAACATAGAAATAACTCTTTGTGATGTTAGGTTATGCAGTGATTTCTTAGGTATGGCATCAAAGGCACAAGTGATGAAAAAATAGATAGATTGGACTTCATCAAAATTAAAGCTTTTATGCTTCAAAGTACGGCATCAAGAAAGTGTAAAGATAACCCATGATCTGAGAGAAAATATTTGCAAAACATATATTTGATAAAGGGCTCATATCTCAAATGTATGAAGAGCTCCTATAACTCAATAATAAAAAGACAAATGATGTAATTGAAAAATGGGCAAAAGATCTGAACATGTATTTCTCAAAAAAAGATAAAAATGGTCAATTAAGCACATTAAAATATGTTAAATATCAGTAGTCATTGGGGAAATATAAATAAAATCCACAGTGACTATTACTTCACACATGTATTATGGTTGTACTAAAAAAGATTGATAATAGCAAGTGTTGGTGAGGATGTGAAATATTAGAACTTTATACACTGTTGATGGGAATGTAAAATGATGCATAGTTTTGGAGAACAATCCAGGAGTTCCTCAAAAAGATAAAGTTATCATTTGACCTGGGAAATCATCTCTAGATATATAGCTAAATGAGACGAAACATAATCCACACTAAAACTTGCATACAGGTGTTCATAGCAGGATTATTTATAATAGCCCAAAGTGAGAAAAGTCCCATATGTTCATCAGCTGATACATGGATAAACAAAACATGGTATGTCCCCACAAGGGAACATTATTTACCCATAAAAAGTAAGGATGTACTGATACATGGCATGGATGAACCTTGAAACCATTATGCTAAGTTACAAAAGACTCCGTATCATATGATACTATTTATGTGAAATGTCCAGAGTAACACAAAGTAGATTAGTGATACATAGAGATGAAGAAGGGAATGGCAACCCTCTTCATTATGCTTGCCTGGAGAATCTCATGGACAGAGGACCCTGGCAGGCTATAGACCATGGGGTTGCAAAGAGTCAGACGTGACTGAGTGAATAACACACTCACACACACACACACACACACACACACACACACACACACACGTGAAGGAAGGGAATGTAGGGGAATGGGTGCTGAGTACA
Source organism: Capra hircus (assembly GCF_001704415.2). NCBI lineage: Eukaryota > Metazoa > Chordata > Mammalia > Artiodactyla > Bovidae > Capra > Capra hircus. Next base: position 81,662,992 of record NC_030812.1, read on the forward strand.
AGATTTCTTTTTGAGGTGATGAATTTTTCTAAAGTTAAAATATTATATATAATGATATTTGTACATTTCTCTGAATATTTTTAAAACAATTGAATTGTACCTTAAAGTATGAACTTAATGGAATATAAATTATATATTAATCAAGCTTATGAAAAGCAAGAGGTCATGTAGTCAACATGTGATAAAATGTTAAAACTTATAAGTTGTACCTACTTGGGGAACTATTATTGTTGTCCAGTCAGCCAAAATAGGTGAAAATTGTAAGCTTTAGAAAGGTTATGAACTTCCTCCTCTTAAAAAAGAGAGGCTATGTGGAAATAGGCACTCTTACACTCAAGGAGAAATTATAAATTAGCACAGACTGGAGAGCTGTCTGATGAACCAAGGCTACTTTACAAGGCCTTGGCTGAGAGAGGGAAATATAAAATATCCAGCAAGCAAAAAATTCTGATCTTAAATGTTAAATAATAAGGTTCTGTCTCTGTCTACTTACGAGCATGCAAGTTCAGTGATCAGTGGCTCATAAAACCTATTATTAGCTCATAAAGTATATAATTAACATAGGCTGATGAATCAAAAAGTCTAACTGATATAAACTGGAACATTTCTTTGTCCATGAAACATAAGTAACACCCTAGAATTTCGTGTGAAAATCCAACAAAATAGTATTTTCCATGTGACACACATCAGAATGGGGCTTCCGAGGTGACTCATTGATAAAGAATCTGCCTGCCAATGCAGGAGAGGCTAGAAACTCAGGTTCAGTCCCTGGGTCGGGAAGATCCCCTGGAGTAGGTAGACTTTTCCTTACCATTCTATCTGATAACAGATCTAGATGGAAGAGCTTGATAATCTTGTCAAAGCCTTTGTTCTAGTTGAGTCTTAGCGTAGCTAGAACTTGCAGAACTTTTGTTTTGCTTATTTTAAAGCTGTGTTCCTCAAAATAGCTAAAAAAAGAAACAAAATATCCAACAATTTAAGAGTAAGTAAACCATGAAATATCAATGCCATTAAGAATAGGTGCACCGTTGCTACATGTTCTTAGGTATACATTTCCGCTATGGAAGTAAAAACTCTACAAAGTATAACCCTCTTGTTTATTTTTTCATTCCCAGCAAATAGCATAGTGCTTGGCACATACTATGTACTCACTAAATATCTAATAAATGAGCCTGGAAAATTTTATTTTTTGTTAGACTCTGCTTTTCTACATATTGGAAGTAGTTCATAATTAAGAAACATTAAAACAGAACAAAACCATGTGCCTACCTCTATTGTTGCTATGTAACATTTTATTTTGGAGAAGGCAATGGCACCCCACTCCAGTATTCTTGCCTGGAAAATCCCATGGACGGAGGAGCCTGGAAGGCTGCAGTCCATGGGGTCGCTGAGGGTCGGACAGGACTGAGAGACTTCACTTTCACTTTTCACTTTCATGCATTGGAGAAGGAAATGGCAACCCACTCCAGTGTTCTTGCCTGGAAAATCCCATGGATGGAGGAGCTTGGAAGGCTGCAGTCTATGGGGTCGCTGAGGGTTGGGCATAACTGAGCGACTTCACTTTCACTTTTCACTTTCATGCATTGGAGAAGGAAATGGCAACCCACTCCAGTGTTCTTGCCTGGAGAATCCCAGGGACAGGGGAGCCTGGTTGGCTGCCGTCTATGGGGTCACACAGAGTCGGATACGACTGAAGTGACTTAGCAGCAGCAGCAGCAACAACATTTTATTTATTAATAAGGATTCAAAGAGAATATGTTCCTTTATGTCTTGAAATATTTTCCTTTAAAAATGTAAGTATTATGAACAAATAAGAGCAACACATAACTTCTTGTCATTCTAGAACACTGGGAGTTACTATTTGGTGCAGACTGTACTTTGTTCAAAGTGTCACAATCCATGATTCAGAGTCCATTTTCAACCCTTCTGCTTTCTAGTGGAAGGGCCTATAGGTGTCAGGATCATTGCAAAAGAAACAAAAAGCCTGAGGAATAAGAAAGAGAGGGGAGAGGGGAAGGTCACTGTTACATGTTAAATACCACTTGATGAAGAGGAGAAAGGGAAGAGGAAAGATGAAAACTGCCAGTATTAGGTCTGCTGAAACTATGCGTGCGCGTAGTCGCTCAGTCGTGTCCGATTCTTGCGACCCCATAGACTGTAGCCTGCCTGGCTCCTGTGTTCATGGGATTCTCCAGGCAGCAGTACCAGAGTGGGTTGCCATTTCCTTCTCCAACTGGGTAGAGCCTCAAACTAACATTGCTCTTTTTTTTAATTAGACATTATTTTTAAGAGAAGTCTTAGCTTCACAGCAAAATTGATGGCAAAGTTCAGAGATTTCCCAGGTCAACATCCCCCACCAGAGTAGGACATTTGTTATAATCGATAACTTACAATGACATATCATTTCACTGACAGTCTGTTGTTACTAAGGTTGACTCTTGGTGGTGTACATTCAGTGGAGGTTGACAAATTCATAAAGATATATATCTTCCATTACAGTATCACGTGGAGTGCATATGTGTGTTCCCCCTATTCATTCCACCCGCTCCACTAAACCTTGTCAACGCCTGAGCCCTTTTTTGCCAGTTTTTTTGTTTAATTGACATAAAATATTGTATTAGTTTAAGATGTACAACATGATTTGATATATGTATACATTGTGAAACAACTGCTACAATAAATTTAGTTAACATCCATCACTTCACTTAGTTTTTTCTTGTGATGAGAACTTAAAGATTTACTCTTTTGCTGCTGAGTCGCTTCAGTCGTGTCCGACTCTGTGCGACCCCATAGACGGCAGCCCACCAGGCTCCCCTGTCCCTGGGATTCTCCAGGCAAGAACACTGGAGTGGGTTGCCATTTCCTTCTCCAGTGCATGAAAGTGAAAAGTGAAAGTGAAGTTGCTCAGTCGTGTCCGACTCTTAGCGACCCCATCGACTGCAGTCCACCAGGCTCCTCTGTCCATGGGATTCTCCAGGCAAGAGTGCTGGAGTGGGGTGCCATTACTCTTTTAGCAACTTTCAAATACACAATACAGTATTGTTGACTATATTGTTAATATTGTATTAGTGTTTAGTCACTCCGCTGAACTCCCCTGAACTTATTTATCTTTTAACTAGAAGTTTGTGCCTTTGGACCACCTTCACATCCCCATCCGCTACCCTGCCTCATCACCCCACACCCTCCCTCCACCCCCAACCTCTGGCAACTGTTAATCTGTTCTGTTTCTGTGAGTTTCTTTCTTTCTTTTTTTTTTTTTGATTTCTCTTATAAATGCTATCATACAGTATTTGTCTTTCTTTGCCTGACTCATTTCACTTAGCATAATGCCCTCAAGTTCCATCCATGCTGTCACAAATGGCAAAATTTTTTCCTTCTTTATGGCTGAATAATATTCCTTATTGAATATTATTCATTTATGGCTGAATAATATTCAACCTCCCATTGAATATATTCCATTAATATTTCATTCCAATAATATTCTATTATATATGGTATGTACTTTATTTCCTTCTTCCATCCATCTGTTGATGGGCACTTAGATTGTTTCCATGTTTTAGCTATTATAAATAATAACGCAGTGAACTTGAGAGTGCGTATATTTCTTCGAGATAGTGATTTCATTTCCTTAAGATCCAAACATGGGATTGCTGGACTATGTATATAGTAGTTTCATCTCCAGTTTTTCATAGTTGCCACACCAATTTACATTCCACCAATAGTGCATAAAGATTCCCTTTTCTCTACATCCTCACCAACTCTGTTATCTCTTATCTTTTTTATGATAGCCGTTCTAACAGCTGTGAGGTGATGCCTCATTGTGTTTTATATTTGCATTTCCCTGATGATTAATGATGTTGAGTACTTTCTCATGTACCTGTTGGCCATCTGTATATCTTCTTTGGAAAAATGTCTACTCATGTCTGTCCAGTTTTTAATCAGATTGTTTGGGTTTTTGCTGCTGAAGTGTATGACTTCTTTATAGGTTTTGAATATTAGCTCCTTATCAGATATATGATTTGCAAATATTTTCTCCCATTTAATAGGTTGCATTTTCATTTTTTGACAGTTTCCTTTGTTGTGTAGAAACTTTTTCGTTTGACGTAGTCCCACTTTTTTTAAATTTTGTTTTTCTTCCCTTTGTTATTGGTGCAAAATCCTGTCCGTTTTAAAATTGGGTTGTTTGTTATTTTGCTGTTGAGTTTTATGAATTCTTTATATATTTTGGATATTAATCCCTTATCAGATATTTGTTTCACAAATATCTTCTCCCATTCTAATCTCTGATCCTTTCACTTTTTGCCTTGGTTTTGCTTTTTCTAGGACGTAGCCTTTTCAAACTGGCTTCTTTTACTTAAGTCTATACATTTAAGGTTCCTCCTTGTCTTTTCATGACTTTGATAGCTCATTTCTTTTTAGAGTATTAGTATGTTCTGTCATCTGGATTCCCACAGTGAATTTATCCATTGACCTACTGAAGGACATCTTGGTTGCTTCCAAATTTTGCATATTAGGAATAAAGCTGCTATAAACATCTGAGTGCAGCTTTGGTAGACATAAGCTCATTTCGATAAATACCAACAAGCTTGCTGGATCGGATGTTAAGATTATATTTAGTTTTATAAGAAACCCCTAAATAGTTTTTCAAAGTTGATGTACTATTCTGCATTCTCACCAGTAATGATTGAGAATTCTTGCCAATATTTGATGGTCTTAGTCTTTCGGGTTTGGGGCATTCTCACTGGTGTGTAGTTGTAGCTCATTATTTTAATGTGCAGTTCCTTAATGACAAATGATGTTGAGCATCTTTTCAATTGTTTCAATGCCATCTCTGTATCTTCTTTGGTGAAGTATCTGCTTAGATATTTTTGCTCAGTTTTTAATTGGATCATTGGTTTTCTTATCATTGAATTTTAAGAGTTTATTGTATATTTTTGGTAGCAATGCTTTGTCAGGTAAGTTTTTTACAAATATTTTCTCTCCATCTGTAGCTTATCTTATTCTCTAGACAGTGTCTTTTGCAGAGTAGAAGTTTTTAGTTTTGCCAAAGTCTAGCTTACCAACTATTTCTTTCATGGATTGAGTCTTTGCTGCTGTATTTAAAAAGTCATCACCATACCCAAGGTCATCTCGGTTTTCACCTATGTTATCTTCTAGGAGTTTTATAGTTTCACATTTTACATCTAGGTCTGTGATCCATTTTGAGTTAGTTTTTGTGAAGAATGTAAGGTCTTCAACTTTTTTTTTTTTGCAGGTTGCTATCCAGTTGTTCCAGCAGCATTTGTTGAAAAGCTCATCTTTCTCCATTTTGTTGCTTTTGCTCCTTTGTCAAAGATCTGTTGGCTATAATTATGGGAGTCTACTTCTGGACTCTATTCTATTCCATTGATCTGTTTTTCTGTTCTTTCGTTCTTGGCATGTTGTCTTGATTACTGTAGCTTCATAGCAAATCTTGAAGTAGCCCTTTTCTTTTTCACTAAGGACAAATTAGGAAGTTGGTGGGGAAGATGGATACCAAAATTTCACCTTTTATAAGCTAAAGGTTAGGTTTGAAGATTTGACTTGAGGCATTCTGACCAAGTGTGTATGCTGATTGTTAATCTATTAATAGAGTCAAGTACAAGTCTTTACCCAGTTACAAGCAGCTTTCAGGTATTCAGGTAAGCCCCTTTATTTCCTTAGTGGGAGGAAGCCAAAGGGTGGGACACATCACAGTTTCCCTCTTCAAGTCCCATCACTAGAAAGAAACAATGGAAGTGGAAAAGAACCTTCCCCCACCACTAATAGTACTGTGAAAACAACAGCAACATGAATGCTGATCAGCCAGCATAAAAATAGAACGTGCAAGCACCTCGAAAGCCCCCTGTGTGCCACTTACTCATATCCTGCCATTTCTTCCCCCACAGAGATAACTACTGTCCTGACTTTTGTGTTAACCAACCTCTTTCTTTAGTTTTATCATTTACACTATATGTGTGTGTTTCTAAATTAAATATACAAATCTCATTGTTTTCTGGGTCCATGAAATTGGATGGAAAAAATTGCATCCTTGTTTTCATTCGCTTCTTTTATGTTTCACTATTTCTTATTAGTTGTGCTTTTAATTACAAAAGCAGCTAATAAAACATTATTCTGAGAAGGCGTCTGTTGGCTCCACTGGCTCACTGAAGGCCCACGACATGTTCTTGCTAGGGTATTTCCTGGGAGTGGCATTGCTAGGTCTGAGAACATGTTTTCCCACTCTTACCAGGAACCAGCAGATGCTCCATTCCAGCCCTTCTTGTCAGAATTAGTCCTTTAACCACAGAGCATGGCCAATAATGTGAGGGACCGCTTTCTCAGTTCTCCAAAGAATGACACATAACCAGTCCATTCTATGTGATAGAAGAGGTGTTGATTTGTTAGTAAATTTCTTAGGCATTAGGGCTTATTTCTCTCCTGGAACCACAGAGCTGGCATGCAATTCTTGGTTGTCTTACTGGGAGCTTCTTTGTCCTGCGCTGGGTGTAATGGAGTCAGACTGATAGAGGTTTAGACCCTGTCCTGGCCACTTACTAGGAGTGTGACTTTGAGGGGTTACTTCATCCCACTCTGTCTCAGTGTACACACTGTAAATTGATGGTGATATTGATGTCCTGGGGTTCTATGAAAATTACACAATTTGTGTAAATTTACAAGCACAGTTACTAGCTCAAGGTGGATCACTAAGGGTTGTTTTCTTCCTAATCCCCACCCATTCCCTTTATTATTAATACAAGGAATTAGAGATATAGATGGAAGATAGAGTTAAATTTCTATATCTTATATAAAATTTCTTCTTTCTTTCCCCTTTTCTTTGAAATGCTGGAAATTGATTTATATATATATATGTATACTCACTTCAGTCGCTCAGTCGTGTCCAACTCTTTGTGACCCTGTGGACTGCAGCATGCCAGGCTTCCCTGTCCATCACCAACTCCTGGAGCTTGCTCCACTGAATCGGTGATGCCATCCAACCATCTCATTCTCTGCCCTCCCCTTCTTCTCCCACCTTCAATCTTTCCCAGCAGCAGGGTCTTTTCTAAGAAGTCAGTTCTTCACATCAGGTGGCCAAAGTATGGGAGCTTCAGCTTCAGCATCAGTCCTTCCAATGAATATTCAAGACTGATTTCCTTTAGAATCAGCTGGTTTGAATCTCCTTGCAGTCCAAAGGACTCTCAAGAGTCTTCTCCAACACCACAGTTCAAAAGCATCAATTCTTCAGCACTCAGCCTTCTTTATGGTCCAACTCTCACATCCATACATGCCTACTGGAAAAACCATAGTTTTGACTAGATGGATCTTTGTCAGTAAAGTAATGTCTCTGCTTTTTAATATGCTGTCTAGGTTGGTCATAGCTTTTCTTCCAAACAGCAAGCATCTTTTAATTTCATGGCTGCCATCACCACCTGCAGTGATTTTGGAGCCCCCCAAAATAAAGTCAGCCACTGTTTCCACTGTTTCCCCATCTATTTGCCATGAAGTGATTGGACCAGATGCCATGATCTTCGTTTTCTGAATGTTGAATTTTAAGCCAGCTTTTTCACTTTCCTCTTTTGCTTTCTTAATAGTTTTTTCAGTTCCTCTTTGCTTTCTGCCATAAGAGTGGTATCATTGCTTATCTGAGGTTATTGATATTTCTCCTGGCAATCTTGATTTCAGCTTGTGCTTCCTCCAGCCCAGCATTTTGCATTGATGTACTCTGCATATAAGTTAAATAAGCAGGGTGACCATATACAGCCTTGATGTACTCCTTTCCCAATTTGGAACCAGTCTGTTGTTCCATGTCCAGTTCTAACTGTTGCTTCTTGACCTGCATAAAGAGTTCTCATGAGGCAGGTAAGGTGGTCTGGTATTCGCATCTCTTGGAGAATTTTCCAGTTTGTCGTGATCGGCACAATCAAAGGCTTTGGTGTAGTCAATAAAGCAGAAATAGATGCTTTTCTGGAACTCTCTTGCTTTTTCTATGATCTAGCAGATGTTGGCAATTTGATCTCTGTTTCCTCTGCCTTTTCTAAATCCAGCTTGAACATCTGGAAGTTCATGGTTCATGTACTGTTGAAGCCTGGCTTAGAGAATTTTGAGGATTGCTTTGTTAGTGTGTGAGATGAATGCAGTTGTGTGGTATTTTGAACATCCTTTAGCATTGCCTTTCTTTGGAATTGGAATGAAAACTGACCTTTTCCAGTCCTGCCGCCACTGCTGAGTTTTCCAAATTTGCTGGCATATTGAGTGCAGCACTTTCACAGCATCATCTTTTAGGACTTGAAATAGCTCAGCTGGAATTCTATCACCTCCACTAGCTTTGTTCATAGTGATGCTTCATGAGGCCCACTTGACTTTGCACTCCAGGATATCTAGCTCCAGGTGAGTGATCACACCATCATGGTTATCTGGATCATGAGGACCTTTTTTATATAGTTCTTCTATGTATTCTTGCCACCTTTTCTTAATATCTTCTGCTTCTGTTTTATATATATATATACATTTTAAACTTAAAATACAATTGATTTACAGGGTTGTGTTAGTTTCTGCTCTATAGCAAAGTGATTCAGCCATACATATACATAGATTTTTTTTCGTGTTCTTTTCTATTGTGATACTGAATATAATTCCCGTTCTTTACAGTAGGACCTTGTTGTTTATCCATTCTGTATATTCTGTTTGGATCCACTAACCCCAAACTCCCATTCCTTCCCTCCCCTCCTTTTTCCCTTCACAAGCCCAAGTCCTTTGAGAATTGTTTTAATTTTCACCTCTGTTATTCCAGTACACTCATGTTTGATTCTGGTGACCTCCACATTGCTGTGATTTTAGTTCAGACTTTGTTTGGGCTCAGTGGAGGAGTCAGCACAAGTCACTGAAGCTCTAGAAAAGCTTATGTGGACATCACATGCCTTGTTCCTGGCTTTGCCCACAGCTGCTCCTTCAGTGTCTTGCACTCTGTTAGTCCGGTTCCACCACCTCTAATTACTCTTCACTCTTTGACGGCATCGTTCTCACCTTTCATTAGGTGGTTTGTGTGTGTCAGCTCATAGAATTAGTAATTTTGTGTTTAGTTTGTCTAGATTTGTATAGTGTTCGCAAAGCTTGTGTAATTTCCTTAGGTAAGATATAGTTCATAACAGAATGATACCCTGCAGTTTAAATAGCAGCTGTTGAGGGAAGTCAGACAGTTACAAACTACTCTCTGCTGTTTGCAAAACAGCTGTGCCCTGATGAAATGAATAATATGTTTTAGGGCATACCTGGATTTGCTACTATAGTTTGATTTACATAAACAAAGGAAAAACTCTACTTATTTGAATTTGTTTCCAAGTGCAGCACAAGTCTATTCCTGTGAGAGAATTTTGAAAGAATTTTGAAAGAGTCTTGTTCCTAAGAGAAGGAAATTCTTACCTGTTAGTTCTTACAGTGGATATGACCCATCACCTACTTCCGGGAAGGGGTGTTTTACTTGAAAGGTGAGAATTTATGTCTGTATCATTCATTTATTTCTAAAGTATTTAATGAAGACTTTTTATGTGCTTTATACTTTAAAAAGTTTCATGTACACCCATGGCGGATTCATGTCAATGTATGGCAAAACCAATACAGTATTGTAAAGCAAAATAAAGTAAAAAAAAAAAAAAAAAATAAAATTTCCCAGCTTTATGAAGGTTGATTGACAACTAAAATTATGTACATTTAAAGCATACAAGGTGATGATGTGATATATGTGTATGTTAGATACTTTGATAGATGTTGGAAATATGAAGGTGATTAATACATACACTGTTTCTGCTCTCATGGTGTGACTGGCCACTGATGTGCAGAACATTTTTATCTTTTTTTTGTCTGCATCGTGGGGCAATGGAACTTCCTACCAGAGATCGAACTTGTGCTCCCTGCATTGAAGTGCAGACTCTTAAACACTGTACCACCACAGAAGTCCTTATGCCCAGAACATTCAAGTTTGACTTCTTGACTTTGGTCATAGTGGGTAAAGGTGGTCTGTAGAGGATCAATAACTTGTTTGAAAAGCCATATGTTTTATAAATATTTCATTTTATATCTATCTTGGCATTTAATAAGAAAATTTAAAAGAAAATGCTGGCTTATTTCCTTTGGATTAAGGAGAATAAAGAAAATCCGTGTCCACCCATGTGCCCAGTTCAAAAGGAGAAGCCATAGACCTTTGACAGATGGGCAGCAGGTGAAATGTTAATACTTTGGTGGCCACTGAAACTCAGTCAGATAGTCTGGCTCCTGAAGCAGGTGCCACATTCTACTTGGGGCTTCTCTTTCTGTGTCTAATCTATAAAGACATAGACATTCTCTTTCCTAATAAGAGGCTTTGTATTATTGGACTTGTGTCTTTTAACAGTGGCATTGGAAAACTGGGCTTTTTTGGGAACTGTTATGGCAGTATTATAGGAAAAGGCTAGTTTTAAGGTGGGAAACCCTTTTTTCTTCCTTAGGGAACCTTAATCCTCACAAAATTAATCAAGTAAAGGTCAGTTGCCAAGCAAAAACATACAGTAAACAAAGAGGAGAAGACTGACATCAATGATCATGTTACATATTATAGTAGGTAGTCATTGGTTACTTCTCAGTTTTCTTGTTTAACAAATCTTTTAAAACTGAGAAAAGGAGACATTAGTGTATATTAAATACTTAAAATATACTTTTATAATCTGTCTAGTTAATGAATAGAGAAGATTAGAAGGGGGAGATAGAGAGTGAGAAGGGTGGGAGTGGAGAGAGGATGTAGACGAGAAGGCTCCAGGTGATTGAAGAGATGGAGACTGAGGAGCTAGCCATGAGGAGGGAGGAGGAGGCAGGAGGAGAGTTCCTCACCCTGGACTCTTAATTTGGGTAGTTTTCTTTTTTTTAAGAATCAAGCATTATTGACTCTCACCATTCTTTGGAATTCTAATTAGTGCATAAACAATTATTCTTTTTTTAAAAAAATCTCAGTTTTATTTATTTATTTTGCTTTACAATATTGTATTGGTTTTGCCATACATTCACATGAATCTACCATGGGTGTACATGTGTTCCCCATCCTGAACCCCCCTCCCACCTCCCTCCCCATCCCATCCCTCTGGGTCATCCCAGTGCACCAGCCCTGAGCACCCTGTATCATGCATCGAACCTGGACTGTCGGTTCCTTTCACATGTGATAGTTTACATGTTTCAATGCCATTCTCCCATATCATCCTGCCGTCGCCCTCTCCCAGAGTCCAAAAGACTGTTCTATACATCTGTGTCTCTTTTGCTGTCTCGCATACAGGGTTATCGTTACCATCTTTCTAAATTCCATATATATGCGTTAGTATACTGTATTGGTGTTTTTCTTTCTGGCTTACTTCACTGTTGATAATAGGCTCCAGTTTCATCCACCTCATTAGAACTGATTCAAAGGTATTCTTTTTAATGGCTGAGTAAACAATTACTCTTAATGCTTCAAGAACTGGCTTTGACTGTCTACAAGTTCTCAAGCTAGGAGAGTCATAGCAGTCACCTCCTATCCTCACTTCCTCATTGTCTACCCCCTGACAGGGTATTTTTCTAGGGATTCTGGCTCAAGAATCCTCACAACATAGGGTACACTTCCTGAGAGTCCAATACAGTCAAACAGATATGAATGTATATCAGATAGAGAAAGAAGAAGAGTTGAATTAAATAAATGGGTTTTCACTTATTTGAAAATTTATGCCTTTATGAAAACTAGTCATTATCTCACCTGAGGATGTAATAGGAGAAAGTGGCTTAAGCAGTCTGAGGAAAGTAGCATAAACAAGGAGAGCTGTATCACTCACCAAGAGGGCTGTTGAAATTAAGATGAGTTTTTAGATGTCTGAAGTGAAATTTTTAAAGGATTTCCTTACTCTTGAAAACTTATTATTAATCCTGCATATGCATTTGCCCTTTCATAATTGTTGAAAGGTAAACTGAGGCACATTAACATTTTTTTTTTTTGGAAGCGTTTGTAAACAAACACAATTCTAATGGGACCATGCCAAATCAGAAGTGGTTAGGAGCTTTTTAAGGACAGGAGCTAAGGGCAAGGTTTTTACAGACAGGATGCAGAAACAAAGCAAAGCAATTAGTTGATTGGTTATAGCTTATCGGTTGCTTTGGGAAAGCCTCGTGGGTTGGTTGTGATCGGTTGTTCTTAAGTTTCACTTTCTCAGATTTGATTCTGGCTTCGGTGTTGGTTTGCTTACTTAGGCTACCATGGCATTAGATGCTGCCAGCACCGGCCCCTCCACCCAGTCCTCCCCCACGTGATGGCCTCCTGTTTAAATACTTTAACAAGAGTATACACACATAGTTGTATAACTCTGTCGCTTTGGTCAGTCGTGTGGTAAAAATAATTTTGTGGGTGGGTTTAAACTCGTGATTAGTGTTATTTGTTTAGGACCTTTAAAACTTCTAGTACAAAATGATGGTTTGAGCTGAGGGTAGGGTATTGTTGGAAGTAGTAGAGAAGCGAACCTCTGTCACCATAACTCATGCTCCCAACAAGGGCTCTGGCAGTGTGAGATGAGCACTTACGACGTCACGTAACTATAGAACTGTCTCCTCAGAAGTGGCCATCTGTTGCTTTGAACCTGAAGGCAGTGGTCTTTCAACCTTTTTGATCATATGTTCCAACAGAAGCAAAGTGGGAATAATAGATGTTTACTTATAGAATATATATATTTTATATATATATTACTGTAATACTGAGTAGTATGCATTATTGAACATACACAGAAATAAGTTAAAAAATAGGGGATAAATCTGAATATATATTCAGTTTTTAGACATTTCTTCCACACCCTAGTAGACTGGGCACTCCCGGAGAATGTGCACACCTTTGTGGAAACCTTCTGCCCTGGTAGTTTGCCTTTTTGATGACTCAGCTGTTTTCATGGCCTGACTGGTGTTAACTAGCTACCCGATCTTGGGCAGATAATCTCACTTAACTCATGTGTAAATTTGGGAGTAATTACAGCTATCTCATGGAATCGCACTAAGACGTCGCAAGTTGTAGCAGTCTGAAATGTCAGCGCTTTTCCGCATGCCATTTCTGTCTCATCTCTTCTGTTTATTCATGATACGTACTTCCTTCTCTTCTGCCTTGGGATTTTAGTTTACTAATTTCACTTTGTGTGTTTCTCCTGACTTCCCCCATGCTCCTAGTCTTGTGTACTGAGAGAGTATTGGTTTAGGCTAATTTGTCATAATCCTATGTCCAGTTTTACTGACTCAGTCCTGGTTTTCATCTGTTGTCTAGCGTCATTACAGTTCTTTTAACTTTAAAAGGTGTCCTGGTTTAGAGTAAAGGACATGCCCCGCCCACCCTCCCGTTAATCAGTCACCAGCAAGTATAGAGGACCTTGATGGGAGCAGACCTCTTGAATGAAGGTCAGCACCTTGGCACTACACAGATGAGAGATGGTTATTTTCAGATGAGCTGTTAGTCTCTAGTTTATCCCAGCTGTTATCAGAAGAGAGGGAGGGGTCTTATAACTTACTGTCTATAAGGAAATGACCAAGGGAGTGGTAAGTATGGCATGCCCGTAGAGAGATGTTGAGTGTATCTGCCTACGCAGATTGCAGAATGAAAATCTACATTTTTTTGGATATTGAAGTTAGAAATCTATATCTGTGACCTGAAACTTGACATCATAGTGAACGTTTTCCAAACTGAGAAAAAGTTCTTTCAGTGTGGAATGAAGTGTTATGCTATCATGTAAGGTTACATTCATGTTCATAACAGGAGTTTAGAAATAGGTCTTCTTGTTCTTGCCCAGGCTCTCAAGAAGCAGAGGAATCATTTCTTGTTCTCCTAATGGCTTACTCAAGACTGTGGCTCCTTGTCCTGTGTTTTTTCTTTTGCCCCATTTCTGGCTCCATGCTTCACCACTGTTGGACACTCAGCAAATATTAATTAGCAATGGTGAAGCTTATTCTAACAGTGCTGGGGGAGGAAGAAACCATACATGATTAATAAATCATGTATATCTTTTTCCCTTTCAAAGATCCTGTAACTGTGTCCTAAGACATACTATTTAAAATTACTAGACTTGCTAGGGAATTATAGGTAGACAGCTTATGTTATAGTAAAGAAAATGAGTTTTTTGGTATTTATTTTTACTTTCTTGACACTTATGGGGATTGATCACATAAGAAGCTATTGGACAAGTTAACTTTTGCATTCCTCGAGATCTATAGGCTTTGTTTCCTAAAAAGAACATTCATATTTGGTTGTGATCCTTAGCGCTGAAATGTTAACAACCCTGACACAAGACTTGAAAACAAAGGTCTTTATTTCCTCTAGTAGAATCAGGAGCAGGTGATGAATGTAGTGGAACATATGAGCTTTGCATTGTTTCTCCAGGAGAAAAAAAGTAGGGATTGAAACTATTTGATGTGTACATTTAGAAAATCAGTTATGACTTAAATGTAAATACAATTCAGATTTTTCTGCAAAAGCTTGACATTTTATATTATATTAGAATAAGCAGTGACTTTCCCCTTAGAAATTTATATGAGTAATATGTCTGAAAGCTGCTCTGGATCACAGTCTGTTTTTCATTTTCCGACCTGGACGTTTTATAAGTCAGTGCTAACCTTCTTGAGTTCTGTTTGTATTTTAGTTTCCGTATTGGACTCACTGAACTGTAGGAATGATAACCCATGAGAACTTAGTAAGGAATCCAGATAATACTTTTGCAGACAGGGTGCAGGTATTTGGGTACCATATGGTACCAGAGAGTCAAATCCCTGTCAAATCAAATTCATACAGTAATGAATCTCACTTCTTTTAGTCATTCAGCACATACTTAAAGGTACAGATTTCCTATACCTAAAGGTACAGATTTCCTCAGATTTTACCCTTTTCCCTTCTCAATTCTTATACTTCCATGTAAAAGTTTCATTGATTCTTACAGTTTAAACTGCCATCTTTGTGCTGATGGACTCTCAAATTTGTATTTCAAGTTCCTTATCATTTTCTTTTCTAGTGACTCATCACCCATGGGTTTCCTGGAGGAAGTGGTATTTTGGAATCCCATCTACTATTTCACAATTTAAAAATGAGTTTATTTAAATGTCAAGAAGTAATCATTGTAATTCTTATTAAGACTAAAAGGAAGGTCTTATTTCATGTGGAAAATGAGACACCCAGTGGACTTGTCCTCAGGCAACTGGGAAATCATGACTCCGATGATGAAAGGATGGTTTTAGAGATACATGTTTGAAATTCAGAGAGGAGCAGCTGCCGAAGGGGAATTTGCTGTATGTCTCAGGAAACTCAAACAGGGGCTCTGTATCAACCTAGAAGGGTGGGATGGGGAGGGAAATGGGAGGGAGGTTCAAGAGGGAGGGGATATATGTGTACCTATGGCTGATTCATGTTGTGGTTTGACAGAAAACAACAAAATTCTGTAAAGCAATTATCCTTCAATTAAAAAATAAATAAATTTTTTTAAAAAGAAAAAAAAAACAGATAGAATGATTTTTTTTTTGTAATATTATAGAATTAGTTGAGTGTTACAAAATTAATTAGGGAAGCCTTCCTGGAGAAAGTGATTCTTCAGGGTTTTGAAGTTAGAAGGGATTTGATTTGGTGGGAAGTTGACAGACCAAATTATTTAGATGATAGAACAACACACATAGGTGTCTTTGGAAGGAAAAACAAGCTATGGATTTGGGGCAGGGACTTTTTGTGTGTGTTTGAAACACAGAATCTGTTGAGGAATAATGAGAAAAGGTCAATGAAGTAGTGATATGAGATAGGAGACTTGGTGGAGCACACTCAAGATGGGGTAAATGAATGTGCACTTGATGCAGAAGAATTCTCAAACAAGAAACTATGCTAAAAGCAGTGTTGGAGGGACTTCCTCGTGGACCAGTGGTTAAGACGTCGTTTTCCCAATGCAGGGGGCCTGGGTTCAATCCTTGGTCAGGGAATTAGGCCCTGCATGCTGCAGCTAATAGTCAGTGCAGCCCAGAAAAAAAAAAAAAAAAAAAAAAGCGATGTTGGAAGAAATTGATCCAGTAGACTCAAGACTGAATTGAAAGGGGAGATATTCATGATGGAGACTCAAGCAAGGACATATAGTTGTCTTGATGTAAGGTGATGAGCTGTGCACTTAGGTGAAGCTGTGCAAATAGAGAATGGTAGTTGTTAAAGCAAGAGGCATATCAGAAAAACCATATTGGATTAGACAAAAATTTATATTTGAGTGAGTAAATATTAAGACAAGAGGAGTTGAAGATGTTTTTAATCATATGTTTTGTTTGCATTATTTGAAATTACCAATATTTGACTTTTAAAATCTTCCAAAGTGGTAGCTTTATATGATTCCTGGTTATACACACCTGGTTGGGTGATAACCACTCTCAGAAATGAGTAGCAGCACTAATAAAGAACCAAGAATTGCAAGGGTAGGAATGCTACCAGCTAACTGAAGACAGTGTTTTTAAGTGATGGTGGATTTTTTTCAGAGCTCTGAGCTTGGAGCTGAGTTAATTACAGAATTGAGAACAAAATGAACAAAGACAGATTTCACAAATAATCTTTGAAGTTTTAAACATGTACATATTTATGCTAACTCAAAGTGCAGATAAAACAATATGGCCTTTGAAACTGGATTAAGTAGTCTTTAACTAATGTAGAGAAACTCTGAAAGATTGATTACCTGTCCAGACAGCTTTGCTCTGACCTGGGCAGTTGCTCGCTTCTAATTTACTTGGATATTTTTAGCAAGCAGAAGGAGTTTTGTGAACCTGGAAGAGAGTCGAAGCATGTTTGCCTCACTTTTACAGTCACTCTGATGTAGCTTATAAGAGAATTAGGCTCAAGTTAATTAAGAAACTAAACAAAATACAACACACATACACAGCTAATAAGAGAGCACTTGAGACCTTTGAAGGAACAGGTGTGTATACACAGCGGTTTTGGAATACCCACTTTGACTGGATTACTTTGGTAATCATCTCTTTTTCTTTATGTGCATCTTATTAGTGAGTATAAATTAATTAATCATAAGTGGCCCACGTGTGCTTCAGTAATGAAGAAAACAGTGTCGCCAGATTAAATTTGTGACCCTTGCACCAGACCAGGGGTGTTCTGAGTTTCCAGATAAAACCTCCCAAGACTTCTTTGAAAAAGACATGAATCACCAGACTGCATCTCCCAGGAGGCAGGCCGCACCAAGTAGGACTGAGCAGCAGCTGAGGAAAGACGTGTTCATGGTTTAGAGTGGCAGATTGTTAGGCTGTTTCCGCTCATTTCCTATTCAAACTCACGTCCAGTACTTCCTGAACACCACAGAGAACACTAGCCCTGTCTTCTCTGGCTCAGTAGATGGGGGACATGGGCAAAATAGAATGGGCTCATTCTCCAGGTGGCCCCCATTTGCATGCAGATTTTACTGGGTCTTCAAGGAAGCAGCTCATGAACAGCCATGCAAGGACTTGTGTGTGTGTGTGTGTGTTGTAGGAATATTATATTTCAAGTTGTTTGTGCTCCCTTAGGGTGAATGGGGTGAGATGTTTTATATTTAATCCCACTCTGTGTCCCCTAGGTTAGGTACTGCTGGGTTATTCAAAAGAAATTTAATGTTTAGGCTCTGAATTTGAGGGAGTTGGGAAATAAGTTGGGGAGATAAGCCTCTTTGTATAAAATAACCAAAGAACAACAAAATACTGTTTATAATCATTGTTGGATAGTAAATATTGGAGGGATCTGAGAAGGGGGTCTCTTATGAGCTGTTGCAGTCAGGGATGGCTTTTTGGAAGACTGAGGTGTATGTTTTAAAATTAAATTGGCATGTACTGAACGTATACTAGGTCAGCCTCTGTTTGCAGCAAGGACTAACATTTGAATTACAAATAATTCTATTTTTTACCCATTAAGTAGAGCCACTTTTTGATAATTGGGTTCCACAAAATAACTTTGTGACCATGACATTTTTTTAAGCCAAATGTTTAAACCAAATGTTTCCTGATTTTTGCTTCATGAAATTTGGTTACCCTACAGACTTCTGTGGGCTTCCTAGGTGGTGCAGTGGTAAAAAATCTGCCTGCCAATGCAGGAGACGTAAGAGACGCGAGTTCCATCACTGTGTCAGGAAGTTCCCCTGGAGAAGGAAATGGCAACCCACTCCACTATTCTTTTCTGGAAAATCCTATGGACAGAGGAGCCTGGTGGGCTTGTCCGTGGGGTCGCAAAGGGTCAGAAACGTCTGAGCAACTGAGCAGCGCCACCCCCCCATACAGACTTCTGTAATGGAGAACTTTCAGGCATTTTTTCTTTCTTACAACAGTGGTTCTGGGAAGGCATTCAGGGTGCTTCTTCAAACGTGAGTCCGCTTTCTCTGTAGCAATTGTTCTAACAAGCTGACAGTTCAACTCTGCTGTTTGGACTATTGAAACATAATCCTGTACCATTTACCAGATTGTTAGAGCATCCAGAGTTTATGCCTCAAATAAACTTTTATGTTGGTGGCACAGAGGGTGGCTGCCGTCCTCTGCCAGGGTTCAGGCACACAGAGCCGGGAGCCTCACGACGTGCCATCATTAGAAGTGCAATCAAAACTGTGCCTCTCCTGGACCAGCTCACATTTGGCCAAGTCACAGCTGCTTTATGTCTGTGTGTGTTCAAGGATGAAAGGCAAAAACACCTGGGCTCCTTTCTGTTTCCATGTTTTCATCTGGCAGGCAAGGAACACGGGAGGTCTGTTGTTCACCATTCCTGGAGCACATCAAAGCCTGCCTGTTCGAGCAGAACCACAGCTAATCTGTGGGCAGGACAGGCCCCTGTGACTCGTGAGAACATTAAGAGTGCTGCTACTTCGGGAGGATTCTATCGCTTTCACAAAAACATTTTAGCTCAGAAAAGTGGCACCTGTCATCGTTTGTCGAACTTTGTTTCACAAAGAACTTCTCCAGACAGTCTAAAATGAATAATCACATCTTGATTGCCAATTTATTTTCCTCTGTCTCACCTTTTCCTTTTAAAAGATCCCAGGAACCACTTTCAAGAAAAGATAGCACATTTCCTGGTGATTTATTTTGTTATTTATTATTATTTTTTTTTTTGGTGAATCATGGGGGGAATCCAGTTAAGTTGCAGGCTCCTGTAGTTCTTCCTGATGTCTTTTGTTTATGGTCAAAGTGATCCATACTTGTGCTGAAAAATTCAGATGGTACCAAAGGTTGTGGGATTTTATTCAACATCTGGGAAGTAATGTCACTAATATTGATTCATTTCTTTCACTCCCTTATCCATATGTGTGTGTTCATTCATTCAGGAAACATTCACTGAGTGTGTAGTAGGTGCCAGACAGGTGGTGATATTTTTCTACATGAGGTAGAAAAATAAAGCAGGGTAGCTGAGAGTACAGGCTGGAAAGGGGGTGCTTGGTGTTTTCACTGTGCTGGGGCTGGGGTGTCACTGATATTTGAGCAGAGGCCTGAAGAAGGAGTCAAGAGTTGGCCATGCAGAAATGGTGGGGAAAAGGCTAAGGCAGAGAGAGCAGCAAGGCCAAAGGCCCTGAAGTGGGGGGTCCTGGGTACGTGTCAGCAATAGTGAATGGGGAGGGCCTCGAGAATGGCCTGAGGCCTGAGTGGGGAAGTCAAGACAGCCCCTGGGGGTGCTGGACCTGGAAGAGTTGAAGCTGCTGCAGGGTTTTGAGCAGAGGCTGATGGGACCTGACTGTCTTTCAGTGGGTCCAGTTGCCCCATCTGGTGGAGACTCGACAGTCAGAAGGGCAGAAAGAGGGAGCTTTGTCAGGAGACTGTTGCTGTATCCAGGAGAGAAGTGGTGATTTGGGTCAGAGCGGTGAGTTGGTAAGAAAGTGGATTCTAGGAGTATTTTAAAGGTAGAACCTATAGTGTAGGTTGTCTTTTGTTTTTGTTTATGGTTTCCTTTTGGCTTCTCTGGTGGCTCAGTGGTTAAGAATCCACCTGCCAATGCAGGAGACCTGGGTTCGATCCCTGGCTTGGGAAGATCTCCTAGAGAAGGGAATGGCTACCCACTCCAGTATTCTTGTCTGGAGGATTCCATGGACAGAGGAGCCTGGCAGGCTACAGTCCATGTGTTTGCAAAGAGTTGACTGAGACCCAGTTCAGTTCAGACATGACTGAGCAACTGACACTTTCACTTTCATGGTATTTAAAAAATGAAATAATACCATTTGCAGCAACATGGATAGACCTAGACATTATCATACTAACTGAAGTAAGTAGGATAAAGACAAGTATCATATAATATTGCATATATGTGAAATCTAAAATATGATACAAGTGAACTTATATACAAAACAAATAGACCCACAGAAGCCACCAGGGAAGTCCATGTAGGATAAAGACAAGTATCAAATAATGTTGCATATATGTGGAATCTAAAATATGAACAAGTGAACTTATATACAAAACAGATAGACCCACAGACATAGAAAACAAATTTATGGTTATCAAAGAGAAAGAGGGGGAGGGGTAAATTAGAGTCTGGGATTAACATGCACACTACTGTATATAAAATATTATTAGATAACACAGGGAACTCTACTCAATATTTTGTAATCACCTATAAGAAGAAAGAATCTGGAAAAGAATAGATTATATATATGTATAACTGAATCACTTTGCTGTATACCTGAAAATGATACAACATGGTAAATCAACTGTACTTTAACAACAACAAAAGTAAATTAAAAAATAAAATTTATCTGTTCCAGTGGGTAAAAAAAGAACCTATAGGTGTTTTATTATTTTGGATATGAGATACAAGAGATGGGAATCAAGAATGGCTCTAGGCTTTTTAGTCTAGGCAACTGAAAAGGTGAAATTGCTTCCCTAAGCATATACTATGTGCTGTGGAGCTTACAAGCTACAGTGTTAAGGACTGTAAAAGGATTTTTTCTTCACAAAGTTCTCTGCTGAAATTTAACTCACATTCCATAAAACACATAAACATTCCATAAGGTTAAGTGTATCAAGTGTAAGTTTAACATATTTTTACGTATATATTCATGTAATTATCGATCAGTTTCCTTATGCCCTTTCCCACTCCTTGTCAGTTCTTCTGGTTAAAGTAACCACTATTTTTACCCTCATTACCATAAACTGGACTTCCCTGGTGGCTCAGATGGTAAAGCGTCCGTCTACAATGAGAGAGACCCGGGTTTGATCCCTGGGTCAGGAAGATCCCCTGGAGAAAGAAATGGCAATCCACTCCAGTACTATTGCCTGGAAAAGCCGATGAACAGAGGAGCTTGGTAGGCTACAGTCCATGGGGTGGCAAAGAGTCGGACACGACTGAGCGACTTCACTTTACCATAAACTAGTTTCCTCTGTTTTTGACCTTTATGTAAATAGAGCCATATATAAGCTTTAAAATGAAGATATAATGTACATACCATAAAATTCACATTTTAAAGTGCACAATTCAGTGTTGTTGAGTACACTTGCAAATCTATGCAACTCTTCCACTCTGTAACTCCAGAACTTTTTCAACATTCCCCAAACGTTGGCCATTAACAGTCCCTCTCCAATCTCCCCAACTTCTACCCTGGCAACCACGAATCTATTTCCTGTCCCTTTGGACTTGTATATTCTGGACATTTCATATAAATGGAAACATATAATATATGACTTTTTGTGGCTGGCTTCTTTCACTTAGTATAATATTTTCAAGGTTTATTCATGTTGTATCGTGAATCAACAAATCATTCCTGTTTATTGCTGAATAATATCCCATGTGGGAATATGCCATATTTTATCTATCCTCAGTTGATGGAAATTTGGGTTGTTTCCCATTTTAGGCTATTATGCTTACTGTTGCTATAAACACTCATACAAGTTTTGTGTGGATGCACATTTCAGTTATCTTGGGTATAGACCTAGCCTTGAAAAGCACATGCCCTGAGTGGCTGGTTTCTTCTCATCAGCATTATGTCTGTGTAGTTAATCCATTTGTGGTGATGTGTGTTTCAGCAGTTCATTCTTTTCCACTACTCTTTAGGATTCTGTTCTATGAACGTACCACAATTTATTTATCCAAATATGGTTGACAGACATTTGGACTATTTCCAGTTTGGGGCTATGGTGAATAATACTGCTGTGAACAAGCACTCATTTCTCCTGGATAAACACACAAAAGTGATGTTGCTAGGTCATCCCTCTTCATCTGTCTTTCCACATTGTTCTGGCGTGCTTATTCACGCTGGTGCTGGGCACGCCCTTGGCTTCTTGCCGACCTGCCGCAAGAGTCCATCCCTGCCTGGGCACACGTTTAGGACTGACTTTTATCTGGTCTCTCTGAAGCATCTTGTAACAATCCTGTCCTTCCTTAATATACTTTTTTCCCCCTGTTGATTAACAAAGCCAAGTTTAATACATTTGTGGATTTGTGGACCTCCGTGAATCCCATCCAGCTGTTTGTTCACGGTTCCCAGGTCAAGAATCTTCTCAATTTTGTGATGCCTTAAACATATCAGTCCTCTTCAACCTTCCCCCTATTCTTTAAGATCTTCTGTTCCAAGATGTCACTGTACAAGTAGGAAGGACCATATGTGTGACTCTTTGCTACCTCATGAACTCCTGCCAGGTGCCTCCTCTGTCCACGGGGATTCTCCAGGCAAGAATACTGGAGCGGTTACCATGCCCTCTTCCAGAAATCTTCCCAACACAAGGATCAAATGCACATCTCCTGCATTGCAGGCAGATTCCTTACTGTCTGAGCTACCAGGAAAGCCCTGAAGGACAATATATTCACGTATATAAAACTGGCTAATACAGAGACCCTGACCTTGGTGGGAAAAGAGGTTAGAATTATTAGCACTTAGAAAAGTCACTGTCTTGTTGGGAAACTCTCATTGTTTCAATTCTGCTAACCTTTGAGAAATTTTCTAATTGTATCCTTCACCACTTCTGTTAAATAAACTCCTTAACTGGAGACTAAAAGGGATACACTGCAATTAAACTGGACCCTCCCCGGCTGAGAAGGCGTCGCCCTGGCCTCGGACACAGCCAGCCTCCAAGTGGTATATGCTGCCTTGAGCTTCTTCCCTCACCGGGAGCTTTCCCCTCCTCAGCCTGGGCAGGTTTGCTGCCTCAGACTTTCTTTATGGGGAATAATTGGGTGCTTCTTAATCACAGAGTTCCATGGAAAAGAATATGAGTGGACTAAACAAAGTAGACAGTTAAGTAGTTCATAGTAAGTTAGATCTTTTTCTTGGGAAAATGAAAAATTCTTGTTTAAAAAGTTTTTGTTAAAAAATTTGTTAAAATTTTTTTTTTGTAGAGAGTTTGATAAAGCACAGAGTGAAAAATCACTTTTCCTTCCTCTGCAATGCTTACTTCCATTCCTCAAGGCGAATAGTTTATCTTCCTTGTGTTTTTATCAAGCATATGATAGCGTGGTGTAGCTTTGTTTGTTTTTATAACACCAAGATCGCATTATGCACGTGGTGTAGCTTACTTCTTCCACTTGGCAGGGCAGCACAGATGTGCTTCTGTGGATGTGCTTCAGAGTGCTGATGTACCTTCCTTTAATCTTGTCTCTTTTAATGCTTAGTTTTCTTTACTCGTGTTTAGAGTAATGAGTTGATACCTTGACCTCCAAAGAAGACTAATAAGTGTTTTTTCTTATAACTGTGAACTCATGGATTTTAACATATTTGCTGTGCTTTAGTCCGCTTTAGTCATGAACCTTTAGGCACAGACAGCCTCATCCTTGTTGAGTAGGAGTCTCTTTTGATGTGACTCAGCCGGTGTCACTCACTTTCAGGTAGGACAAGGTATTCCAGGCTGTTCTTTCCTCCAAATTGGAATTAAAATTTGGGTTAAGCCTCAGTTTTATTGTGTGCTGTGTTTAGGAAAATGTGTCTCACTAGGTTTAATCAGATCTCCCTGCTGCACCCCTGGGTGTGCCTTATCAGTCCATCGCCAGGTATGTGTGAGAGCCTCCAGGTGCAGAGAAGGGCAGTGAAGCCTGATCTGTAGCCAGCAAGTCACCTCTTCCTCCCAAACCAAGCAAATCTCAACCCAAACAGCAAAAACAACAACAACAACAACAACAAAAACCTTATTATGTCCTCAGAGTTTTATCTTTTATCCTGACTATTTATGGGACACCATTGATAAGAAAAGAAACGCCATCGAAAAGAAACCAGTTTAGGGCTATATACAAATCTAGTGATTTTTTTTTTCAGTTTTATTTTACAGTAATTTACATATAATAACACTCACCCATTTTAAGTGCCTAGTTCAATACATTTTGGAAAATGCAGTTTTGCAGCCAACACAGGATCATATATCCATTAACCCCAACTCAAAAACTCTTTTGCCCCCTTGCAGTCAACTCTTGTCCCCAGCCCAGTGCTAGGTAAACCACTGACTGTTTTGGATGCTCTGGTTTGGCCTTTTCTAGAATTTCATATAAATGGCATTATTATGGTGTATAGTTTTTTTGTGTCTGGCTTCCACGGGCTTCCCTGGTAGCTCAGATGGCAAAGAATCGGCCTGCAATGTGAAAGATCTGGGTTCGATCCCTGAGTCAGGAAGATCTCCTGGGGAAGGGAATGGCAATCCACTATAGTGTTCTTGTCTAGGAAATCCCATGAACAGAGGAGCCTGGCAGGCTATAGTCCAGAGGGTGGCAAAGAATCAGACATGATTGAGCAACTAACACTTACACACTTTCTTCCACTTTGTGTATATTTTTGAGATTTATCCATGCTGTTTTGTGTATGAGTAGTTCAGTCCTTTTTTTTTTTTTTTGACTCGGTAATATTCCATTCTGTGGATATACTAATTCATTTGAAGTTGGGTTGTTTCCCTTTCTTGTTTATGGCTATTATGAATAATGCTGATATAAACACTTGTGGACAGGGAAGTCTGACGTGCTGCATTTCACGGAGGTTGCAAAGAGTAGGACAAGACTCAGCAACTGAACAACAAATATCTGTGTATGAGGCTTTGTGTGGACCATGTGTTTTAATTTTCTTGAGTAGATACCTTGGAACAAGGATTCCTGAATTATATATTCAGTGTATATTTAATTTTTCAAGAAATTGCCAAAATGCCCTGTCTCCTGCAGAAGCTACTCTGTCACCCCATCTTCTAATTTTCCAACTTCTCATGTCCAGCCTGCTTTCTGGAAGTCTTCCCTTTCCTGCCATTTCCTAATTCTTCAGTATCTTACTGCCCTGACTTCCCAACATGCAAAATAGCTGGTTTCTGTGTGTCCTTTCCACCATTAGTGTATAAAAGCACAGATTCTGATGGGAGTTATGAGGGTCTGACTCCTAGTTCCACTACTTGTTTAATTCTGTGACCTTGGGCAAAACCTAACCTTCTACCTCCACTTTCACCATCCGTGAAATGGGAATGAGAGTGGGACCTTTCTCTCATTTTTCTTTTTTTGATTTTACATTTATTTTAATTTTTTAAAAATTTAAGTGGAATTTAGTTGACTTAAAATATTAGTTTCTGATGTACAATATAGTAATTGATATTTTTATAGATTATATGGCATACAAAGTTATAAAATATTGACTGGTCCATGTGCTATACAGTATGTCCTTGTAATTTATTTTTTAAAATTTTTATTGGAGTATGATATAATTGATGTGAAGCTCTTATCATAGTGCTTGGTGCATAGTGTCTGACCATTCATTGTTAGCTGTTATTAGAGTGTGTGTGAGTATGTGTGTGTTTTGTGCAGAGAGGGTGTTTCTTAGTTTTCATTCTTTAAACTTCAGTTCTCTATTCACCTTTTTTTCATCTGAAAGGATCTTATGAAGTTAAGCAACTTAAGTGACAAAATATCACAGCAAGCATATTCTGAAACTCTGAGGTATAATCAACACAACTGTATTTGCTCATTTGGAATGTAAAGTTGGAAGTAATAATAATGGATATTTATGTAATGCTTTAACTTTGAGTATTTTACCCTTTGCTGACAGATATTTCATAGTGAAAGACTTAGAAGGTCTAGGGCTGCAATTTCTTGGTCTTTGTAATAGTGAGATGCCAGACCAGTCCATGATGTGATAAACACAGATGGGGCAGGTGAGCTGTCTAAGCTTTTTATCAGGAAATTCTAAACATGAACTCTATAACCTTTCATGCCAGTCATCTCTGCCATTGGTCCCGTCATAACACAGAAGGCAGTAGGTAGTATATAGAAAGGGCCTTCTTCCTAACACAAGATCCCCTTGACAGCATTTCTCATCTGCCTCTGCCTGAACCCTATTGTGAAAGCTAACTTGCCTGTGATTAATTTGCTGTTGTATTATACTGGCTTCCCTGTGTGCCCAACTTTGGAGATAGGCTATTTTGTCAGGATGCCGCTTAAAATGTTGCAGCTATAATTGAGCCCAGCATTCTGAGTGTGCATCATTGAGTCTAATATTCTGAATGTGTCCCCAGTTCTCTGGTTGAAGCTCCATTCTTCCGTGAATCAGCCTGAAATGTCTCTATCACCTTTCCAGTCACAATATCATGGTATTCATTTATTATATTTGGGGTGAACATATACTTTATCGTCTAAATTAGGATTCTTTTGAGAGTAAAAAAGGACATGGTAATTAAGCTCAGGCACCAGGCATAAAACCAGAATTGGCTTGGACACATAAAATTATATGAAGTTGAACTCAAATCTGTTAGATACTCAAGCAGCTGCATTTTTCTGAATTTAAATTCAGAACTGTACATTTGTTAAAGTTTCATTGCGTTGATGTTTGTCCTGTAGAGATTATTTCAAATCTAGATTTTTGTCTGTCAAATTAATCATTCATCCCCATTCTGTGCCATCTGAAAATCTGATACACACCTTTCATGCACATCTTTTTTTTGGTAATATAAAAGTTACCTCCCCAGATCCACAGCACCAGCTCATCTCCACTGTTAAACTGAGGCACAGGATCTTAGAGTGTTCCCGTCTCAAATATTTGCATTTTTGCAGGAGACAAAAATGAGTAAAACCTTTTGGAGCAGAAAGAACAGAAATCTAACAATTGTTTCTCAGGCAATTTGGCAGGTGTTTCCTCTGCAAAATTTGAGCATCTTCCATATACTAGATATTAGGTGCTGAGTGTAGTGCTGGGCACTGTGCTTAGTTGCTCAGTGGTGTCCGACTTTTTTTGACCCCGTGAACTGTAGCCTGCCAGGCTCCTCTGTCCATGGAGATTCTCCAGGCAAGAATACTGGTGTGGATTGCCATGCCCTCTTCCAGGGGATATTCCCAACTCAGGGATCAAACCCAAGGGGATTCTTTACCATCTGAGCCACCAGGGAAGCCCAAGAATACTGGAGTGGGTAGCCTAATTCCTTCTCCAGGGGTACTTTTTGACCCAGGAATTGAACCAGGGTCTCTTGCATTACAGGTAGATTCTTTATCAGCTGAGCTACCAAGGAA
Source organism: Capra hircus (assembly GCF_001704415.2). Classification (NCBI taxonomy): domain Eukaryota; kingdom Metazoa; phylum Chordata; class Mammalia; order Artiodactyla; family Bovidae; genus Capra; species Capra hircus. The sequence goes on from NC_030812.1 coordinate 81,690,419, forward strand.
GATGAATGTAGAGTTACATGCAAACATGTTAGTTATCAAAAATGCCATCTGATGGATAGGTAAGGTTGTAAAGGTAGAGGAGGTGTTTCCTCTACAGATTCTGAGCGTCTTCCATGTGGCAGATAATAGCTGGTGAATGTAGAGTTACATGCAGAATGTTACTTAGCAAAGGGTGCCGTCTGATGGATAGGTAAGGTACTAAAGGTACAGGTCAAATAGAGTGGGGTGAAAAAGAGGAAGACTTATTTCAAAGGATATCTTCCTGTTCTATTGTAATTGCCTGTATAGAAACTTCATGGGGCAATTAATAGAAGGATAATTTTTATTTCAAAGTAAAAACTGGATTTCAGAAGTCTATAAATCAAGAAAAAGTTCCTTTGATCATGTCAGTTTTCACTCCTCTTGACAACAGAATTCCTTCCTTCCTTTGTTTCCTTTCCTTCCCCTCCTTTTCTCCTCTCTTTATGTAGATTTTTTAAAAAATTTCGTTTCCTTTAACCCTAACCTGTATTCATGTGTAAAGTAGTAAAGTCACTCAGTCATGTCCAACTCTTTGTGACCCCGTGGACTGCAGCCCACCAGGCTCCTCAGTCCATGGGATTCTGCAGGCAAGAATATGGGAGTGGGTTGCCATTTCCTTCCCCACGGGGTCTTCCTGACCCAGGGATCGAACCCGGGTCTCCCGCATTGGAGGCAGACGCTTTAACCTCTGAGCCACCAGGGAATCCTGTAAAATAGTCACTTTCAAACACTTTGTATTTCAACTCTCAGTGTGGGATACTGAATACTGTATGTTTCACATCATAATCCAGCATGTAACACACACGTACACGTGTGCATGTGCACACACACACACACAGACACATGAAACAAGTTTCTTGAATAGAATACTTGCTAGTGCAATGACTTCTGTTTACGTTCTCTTCTCTTCCCACTCCGTCTCATTCCATCCCTCTTGAAGCTCCATGGTGATGTATGGTAGAAACCATCACAATATTATAAAATAATTATCCTCCAATTAAAAATAAAATAAAATTAAAAAGTCAAATGCCATTTCATTCCATCCCATTTCATTTCAGTCCATTCAAAAAGGGCTGACTGAAGCCAAATAAATTGACTTCAAACTTGGTTTGCACAATTACAGTTTTTCAAACAACTATTGTTGTTCAGTTGCTAAGCCATGTCTGTTTGTGACCCCAGGGATTGCAGCATACCAGGCTTCCCTGTCCTTCACTATTTCCCAGAGCTTGCTCAAACTTATGTCCATTGAATTATTGTCCGTTTACTTATAAATTATTTATAGAAATAGATGCTTTATGGTCATAATAATCAACAAAAAGTAGTTTTACTTGGGCACAACTCTGCAATAATAGTGATGATTAGGACTTTGTCATCTTTTTTTTTCCTTATGGGTATATCTGCTCACAGAGGACCTAGCATGAGACACTGATTTTGTTTTTTTCTCCTGTATGGGTGTAACAGTGAATTCAACAGCTAGATAATGAACAGCGAGAAATTCTTCAATCTAAATATTATATAACTCTCCATTACATAATTATAACTTGGCATAAAATATTTTGTATTCAACTTTAAAAAAGTTTAAGCCAGGAGTTATTATTGCCATGCTGCAATTTGCAATTCGTTTAAAAAGTCCATCACTATAAAGTTATTTTACCTGTCTTAAAAGTTTAGTTATTCAGCTATTTGAAAATTACTACTTTTAAAGTGGAGGCCTTGAGACCATGAAATATCCTGCCTAATTGTTTCAATGTTGCTACTTTGTTACTTCTATTAAGTCGGAGTCGCAGATACTCAGCCCTTTTTAAAATACATTTTTGGGTCCTATGGCACCCCACTCCAGTACTCTTGCCTGGCAAATCCCATGGATGGAGGAGCCTGGTAGGCTGCAGTCCATGGGGTCGCTAAGAGTTTGACACGACTGAGCGAATTCACTTTCACTTTTCACTTTCATGCATTGGAGAAGGAAATGGCAACCCACTCCAGTGTTCTTGCCTGGAGAATCCCAGGGATGGGGGAGCCTGGTGGGCTGCCATCTATGGGGTCACACAGAGTCGTACACGACTGAAGTGACTTAGCAGCAGGAGAGGTTTGCGGAGAAGGCAATGGCACCCCACTCCAGTACTATTGCCTGGAAAATTCCATGGATGGAGGAGCCTGGTAAGCTGCAGTAAATGAGGTCGAGAAGAGTTGGACACGACTTCACTTTCACTTTCACTTTTCACTTTCATGCGTTGGAGAAGGAAATGGCAACCCCCTCCAGTGTTCTTGCGTGGAGAATCCCAGGGACCGAGGAGGCCGTCTATGGGGTTGCACGGAGTTGGACACGACTGATGCGACTTAGCAGCAGCAGCAGCAGCAGCAGGAGAGGTTTGAGCTTCCCAGGTGGCATTAGTGGTAAAGAACCCACCTGCCAAAGCAGGAGACATAAGAGATGTGGGTTCATTCCCTGGTTTGGGAAGATCCCCTGGAGGAGGGAATGACAATCCACTCTAGTATTCTTGCCTGGAGAATCCCATGGACAAAGGAGCCCAAAGAGCCAGACATGACTGAAGCAACTTGGCACATATGCACAGGAGAAGTTAAGCATTTCTAGGAGTATGAAACCAGGAAAAGCTAGGCTATTATGTTGTGTTTTAATTTCAGTAAATGTACCTAAGTGTATCTTTTAGCATGTATCAGAATTTTATTCTTTTTATGGTGGAGCTATAGCCTATGGTGGCTCAGATGGTAAAGCATCTGTCTACAATGCGGGAGACCCGGGTTTGATCCCTGGGTTGGGAAAATCCCCTGGAGAAGGAAATGGCAATCCACTCCAGGACTATTGCCTGGAAAATCCCAAGGACAGAGGAGCCTGGTAGGCTACAGTCCATGGGGTCGCAAAGAGTCAGACACGACTGAGCGACTTCATTTCACTTCATAGTCCATCGTAAGTGCACATTTTGTTTATCTATTCATCTCTTGATGGATGTTTGGATTTCTCTTACTTCTTGTGAAAACAGAGATTAATCTGGAGTAAATCTAAAAACTATTTTTGAAAATTCAGGATAGATCTTCAGTTTCAGTTTCTTCATTTATCAAACTAATGCTAACCTCAAAGCGTTTTGAGAAGAATTAAGTTAGGGAACGTGACAAGCTCTGATACATAGGAGACACTATAAAAGTGTATTATATAGCTATAAATAAAAAAATACAAGTAAACACATATAAAATATATATAAATAAATATTGTGTATATGTATGTCTATGTCTATATGTGTGGTGTTAGTAGTGGTTTAGTTGCTCAGTGGTGTCCATCTCATTTGTGATCCCACGGACTGTAGCCCACCACGTTCCTCTCTCCATGGAATTCTCCAGGCAAGAATAGTGGAGTGGGTTGCCATTTCCTTTTCCAGGGGATCTTCCTAACCCAGAAATCAAGCCCATATCTCCTGCTTGGCAGGCAGATTGTTTATCAGTGAGCCACCTGGGGAAGCCCTATGTCTATATGTATCAGTTCAGTTCAGTTGCTCAGTCATGTCCGACTCTTTGCGACCCCATGAATCGCAGCACGCCAGGCCTCCCTGTCCATCACCATCTCCCAGAGTTCACTCAGACTCACGTCCATCGAGTTGGTGATGCCATCCAGCCATCTCATCCTTGGTCGTCCCCTTCTCCTCCTGTCCCCAATCCCTCCCAGCATCAGAGTCTTTTCCAGTGAGTCAACTCTTCACATGAGGTGGCCAAAGTATTGGAGTTTCAGCTTTAGCATCATTCCTTCCAAAGAAATCCCAGGGCTGATCTCCTTCAGAATGGACTGGTTGAATCTCCTTGCAGTCCAAGGGACTCTCAAGAGTCTTCTCCAACACCACAGTTCAAAAGCATCAATTCTTCGGTGCTCAGCCTTCTTCACAGTCCAACTCTCACATCCATACATGACTACTGGAAAAACCATAGCCTTGACTAGATGGACCTTAGTCGGCAAAATGATGTCTCTGCTTTTGAGTATGCTATCTAGGTTGGTCATAACTTTTCTTCCAAGGAGTAAGTGTCTTTTAATTTCATGGCTGCAGTCACCATCTGCAGTGATTTTGAAGCCCAAAATATAAAGTCTGACACTGTTTCCACTGTTTCCCATCTATTTCCCATGAAGTGATGGGACTGGATGCCATGATCTTCATTTTCTGAATGTTGAGCTTTAAGCCAACTTTTTCACTCTCCTTTTTCACTTTCATCAAGAGGCTTTTTAGTTCCTCTTCACTTTCTGCCATAAGAGTGGTATCATCTGCATGTCTGAGGTGATTGATATTTCACCCAGCAATCTTGATTCCGGCTTGTGTTTCTTCCAGTCCAGCGTTTCTCATGATGTACTCTGCATATAAGTTAAATAAGCAGGGTGACAATATACAGCCTTGACATACTCCTTTTCCTATTTGGAACCCGTCTGTGGTTCCATGTCCAGTTCTAACTGTTGTTTCCTGACCTGCATACAGATTTCTCAAGAGGCAGGTCAGGTGGTCTGGTATTCCCATCTCTCTCAGAATGTTTCACAGTTTATTGGGATCCACACAGACACATATATATACACACACATGTGTATATGTACACACTCATTTATGTATGTATACATTTGCTTCAGTTTCTTTCAGACTTGATATTTGTGTATTGTGACTTGAAGACTTGCCTTTTGATTTTGGAATCAGCCTGCTGATTACATATTTTTTTTGATTGTGCTTGTTAATATGAAATTTTAAGAATGGGAAATTAATTGAAAATTATAAATTATGATGTTTTGGTAGTGAATTCTGCTTAGGCCTAGAGTTTGCTTATTGCTAAAATTAAAACCTTGACAGGAATGAAAATAAGCATTGGTACATTTGAATTTTATTTTTCTGTCTCACTCCAGAGGAAGCAGAATATAAAATTTCCCTTGTTTTTGAGAATTTAGCCATTAATGTAGGAATTCCTATTAATGTCTTAACATTTATTTAATTATATATGCATACGTGGCACACTGGGCTTCCTTTGTGGCTCAGCTGGTAAAGTATCCGCCTGCAATGCAAGAGACCTGGGTTCAACTCCTGAGTTGGGAAGATCCCCTGGAGAAGGGAAAGGCTACTCACTCCAGTATTCTGGGCTGGAGAATTCCATGGACTAAGTATAGTCCATGGAGTCACCAAGAGTCAGATAGGACTGAGTGACTTTCACTTTCACTTCTATGTGGTGTACTTCCCATGATAAAACATAAATGTACCTTTGAAGTATTATAATTGTTTTATATCTATCTATCTAGATATCAGAAATCTATATATTTTTAGATGTAGATAGATATCTATGGGGTTGCAAAGAGTCGGACTCGATTCAGCGACTTTCACTCACTCACTCAGATAGATGTATATCAGAGGATTACAGTTCACATTCTGACTTAATTCCTTACCAACTTTTTGGATTTAAGAGAAGTATCAATTTCTTTCTCTGGAATATAGAGAAAATTATCCCCGCTAACTCTCAGCGTTGTTGTGAAGATCAGATGTTCTTTATTATCAATATGCATTACTCTCTATGGTTTACGAGGTGCTCCAAGGCAGTTCACTGTATCGAGCAAACCAAGTATGGTATCAACATCTGTCACTGCGGGGCCAGTCACTTCACAGGGCTTTCAAGCATCCTGTGTGTGATTGAACTTGTGTATATCTGTAAGTTATTTCAGTCTATAGATTCTATCTTGAATGACTAAGGCAACTTACTCTGAGCTTTTACTTCCTATGTCAGAGAAGGGAAAGGTTAGATTTTATCTGGAGCCCCTTCGAGTTGTAACATTTTTATAATCTACAGGCCATTTCTCTCCTTCTTCAGTAGTAAAATAGCTGACTTTTGCTTAGAAGAAGCTATCCTGCAACCTTCATGCTGGAAGCCACGTATTCTGATAAATTTTAACACTTGCTAACACCTGCAGTAAATTTTCTTTGGCTTTTGTAACATTCTAGAGGACGCTTCCCCTCTATCTTCTATCCTTGCCTTTGATCATGATCAGGGAGTAGATGTTTGGTTTGAAATTTCCACGCATAAACAAAACAAAACAGACTCCTTTAAAAAAAACATACTCTAAACTTTAAGAGTTCTTTAAACACACTGTATTTCAGGATACGTTTCTTAGAGAAACTGAAAAATAAGAAGAGAGCTACAATTATATTTTTGGCCAGTGAATGTGTACCTCTCTCTGACCAACTGTTAATTCTAATTGCTGGCATCCAGTCACACCTCATCTGCCTGTCCCTAGCCCTGGGGAGAGTTTTGTTACCACTTTCCGTTTTATCATTGGGAAGGGCCTGTTGTCTTCATGGAACTCTGCTCCATCCGGTTTATATTAAAAACAGGAGAAGCTCAGAGGCTCTCCCTCCCCACCTTTCTCCATGTGGAGATAATAAAGCCCTTGGCAGCCACATTCTCTGTAATCAGCATGAGGTAATTTTATAGGCTTCCATGAAAGAGCCATTTGTTGAATGCCTGCTTTGTGACACCCATTTGCTGATGGTTTAATGTTTTGCCTCATTTAAATCTTACGACATCTCATGGAGGGAGAAGAAATGAAACAAAGTTTTCTTTCCACCATTACCAAGGGAAATTGTTGGCTACTACATAACTTGAACTTCATGTATAATAACCTAGAATAGAGTCCTACAGACCGTTTCTGGGGTGCAAAACCTGCCTTGTATTTTAGGAAGCACTTGTATCCGTACAAAGCAAAACATTTGAGAACTATTTAGTGAGGTATCGCGAGTAGAAATTTAGACTGGTTTCCTTCCAGACGCACATGGCGTCGCTTGGGAAGGTTAGTTCTTTGATTTACAGTGTTCCATACTGAGGAATACATGCTCCACACCATTTGAGTGGCTTTCATATTTCTTCCCTCCATGAACATTTATTAGAAGGTTTAAGATACCAGCAGATCTTTCAGTTTAACGTGAACACTTCCGGGAGGTTTGATTCCCTTCCATGGTTTTAAAATAAATGTTCCAATTTTAAGACTTTTTTTTTTTTTTTTTTACACAATATTGCTTGACTGAACATAGCCTGTTAGTCAGATTTCTAGCATTTCCTGACCTTCTATAATTCTGCAAAAATTGCTGGCCTTAGATCTTTAGGTTAAGTTTTTTTTCTTTTTTTAATTTAACTTGAATTACTTGCTTGTAATTACTTATTTATGCTTTTGATGTTTGCTTTATGAAGCAAACCTTGCCTTTTTCTTTTTTTAAAGTATGCTTTGAGTCTTGAAATGCTAGAGATTGTTGCTACCTAGTTAATAAATGACACTAAGTAGCTTTGTAATTAGAAAACTCCCTGAGGTCTTTTTTCCTACCAGTATATACATCTTTAAATTTAGAGAATGAGCAGACGAAGGGGTTCCAGAGTTCTGGAAGCAGGTTGAGGAGGGTAATGAGAGTGGATAGATAGGTCTGGATTCCTGCACGCCAAAGAAAGTGTTAGTTGCTCAGTCATGTCTGACTCTTTGTGAGCCCATGTAGCCCACCAGGCTCCTTTGTCCATGGAATTCTCCAGGCAAGAATATTGGAGTGGGTGGCCATTCCCTTCTCCAAGGGATCTTCCCAACCCAGGAATTGAAACCTGGGTTTCCTGCATTGCAGGTGGATTCTTTACCAGCTGAGCCACCAGCGAAGAGAAAGGAAGGCTTTTTGTCAAGGCTGTACCCATGCTGGTGCTAGTTATTGCTTCTGCATATTTTAAAAGATACTAAGGCTATGGTTTTTCCTGTGGTCATGTATGGATGTGAGAGTTGGACTGTGAAGAAAGCTGAGCACCGAAGAATTGATGCTTTTGAACTGTGGTGTTGGAGAAGACTCTTGAGAGTCCTTTGGACTGCAAGGAGATCCAACCAGTCCATCCTAAAGGAGATCAATCCTGGGTGTTCATTGGAAGGACTGACGCTAAAGCTGAAACTCCAGTACTTTGGCCACCTCATGAGAAGAGCTGACTCATTGGAAAAGACTCTGATGCTGGGAGGGATTGGGGGCAGGAGAAGGATGAGATGGCTGGATGGCATTATTGACTAGATGGACATGAGTTTGGATAAACTCAGGAAGCTGGTGATGGACAGGGAGGCCTGGCGTGCTGCGATTCATGGGGTTGCAAAGAGTCGGACACGACTGAGCAACTGAACTGAACTGAACATGGTAGTGGAGACTTTACCCTTTACTTCTTGCCGTGCTTTTTCTGGGAATTCAAGAACTGTATACAAAGACACATTGTGGCGTCTGAGACTGTGGCATCAATGAAGGGGTGAACACCTTGTCATGAATTTGACATTTTGGGGTTATGTTTGGGTTTAATCTGAGAGCTTTACTTTTGGAAGCTCTTTGCTGAGAGCTCTGGAAGTGTTTAGTCACTTCTTAATCTTAGTAAAGCTACTGCTGAATGAATGGAGCAATGTTAATAATAATACCTTACATTTAATGCTTATTATAGGGCTTTAAAGTTCACAGAGTAATTTCACAGATTTTCTGTTTTTTTTTTTTTCTCATCTCAGCAGCTCTGTGAATTAGGTGTGGCAAGTATTATTACCACCTTTATTGTGCAGTAAATTTAAAATCAGACAGAATACGTGACTAGCCCAAGAACAGATTTTTTAAAATGTTTTCTAAAGGAGGTAGAGGGAGAGTTACACACACACACACACACACACACACACACACACACACACACCCATCACTGTTACCACCAACATCATTTTTACAGAGGTCTGAATGCCCTAGGTTTCTTCCTGTCAACCAGAATAGTCCTGTGATGATGGTACCCACAGAAACACTTCAATTATTTACAAAATGAGATGCCTCCTGGGGAGAACTAAACAGCTGAGGCTCTGAAAATGGAAAGGGCTTTGAAAATCTAAACCTTAGTGTCTCAACCAGAGTGGGAGGATGTCAGCTAGACTAACCTCACTTTCCCTCTCCCTCACCCTTCCCCACCCCACACTAATAGGTAAGACTACGCCTGTTGGTTCTGCTGCTTTCTTTTTAAATCTGCAGCTACCCTAAAACTCCCATAGGCCTAGATCCTCCCTATCTCTGATCAAACTGGCAGTGGACTTTCATGCTGGGCTTCTCATCTTGCTGTTTATGTCAACCCCCACATGCTGTAAGAGCTGAAAACCCTAAGAATAGGGTGTTTTCCCTGGGGTAGAGAGCATACTCCTAACCTAAAACATGGCACCCTGCAGACCCAGATTTCAGCCAGTGTTGCCGATTTCATTTCACAGCCTGGAACGTCATTTTCTTGACCAGTTGGTAGGTCCCTGGACATTCTGCTTCTCTGCCCTGGGACTGGCATGGACTCTGTTTGAGATACCCCCCCCACCCCCTCCCCCGACCCTGCAAACCCTGAGCATTTGAACCTTCTTGCCAACATGCTGAATTAGTATATATTCTTTAACACTTAACTTGTGTCTTCTTCTCTGGAAGACTTTTCTGGATCCCCCTAAACAATGTGAATGGGCTCTTGGGTCTTTGAGGCCCATAGCACCTTCTCCAGGGCCTCATTGTGAAAATTCATCACACAGTCGATGCCTGTTTCACCCACTAGACGGAGAGCTTTCTGAGGACAGGGTCTGAGTCCTCACACCCAGAGGCACAGCCTACTAGTCAACCCTAGTTGGCTGGATGTTTGACTGGATGCATCACAATCGCTTTGGCTATGACGATGAGGACTGTGACAGTTTCTTTGCTAGCTACCCAAGGATACCATTCATTAGGAGTGCTCCTGGGGTGGTCTAGAATTTAGGAAAAAAATTTTTTTTTGTCAGAAGACTATTTCCTAATGGACTTAACTAGGGATTTGAAGTAATGGAGAACCCTTTTTTTTTTTTTTTTTTTTTCTTTCTTCATAGATGAAGGTTGTCAGAAGTAGAGATTGTAGATTATGGAGTTAAGTTCTACTTAAATATAGACTTGTATTTTTGCCTAATATAGGACAGTTAAAGCAGTCTGCTGTGTTACTTTGGGAGTACTCTTTTGGAGATATCATTAAACAACCTTGGTATGCGTGCTTGTAAAACTTGTATATTCTCTTTGTAGATACTAATATATAAGAATAGTTCCTAGGGGTTATCAACCTATGCTGCCAAGGAAAACAGGTTTTAAATCTAGTTATTTGGGTTTCACACGCTTGTGCCTGGTGAGGATTCCTGTCTCCTGCTCTAATTATGACAGTCTTCCCACCTACTTTGAGCAGTTAGAAGGTATCTGTTTTCTGCTACTTATAAAATATACTCATCCACATCAATAACTTTTAGACCAGAAGTTAATCATGTTTTCTGTAGGTGTATATGTGTAGAGGGGAAGCAATCAATAGAATTTGTTATTATTTCTAATTACAAGCTATAGAAAAAAGTCATTTTTTCTTCTGAGTTTTAAAACTTCCTTAAGTAACTTACAGTAATATTTCTTGATCATGTGTGCCGTTAGAACCAAAAGAGAGATTTGAAAAGAGATTGTCTCGGACTTCCCTGGTGGTGCAGTGGATAGGTATCCACCTGCCAATGCAGGGGACAGGGGTTCGACCCCTGGTCCGGGAAGACCCCACATGCCACGGAACAACTAAACCCGTGTACCACAACTACGGAGCCTGTGCTCTGGAACCCTGATCTGCAACTAGTGAACCCATGTGTTGCAACCACTGAAGGCTGTGCTCCACAACAAGAGAAGCCACTGCGATGAGAAGCCTGTGTGCAACAATGAAGAGCAGTCCCTGCTCACCGCAACAGAGAAAACCCGAGCCCAGCAACAAAAACCCAGTGCAGCCAAAAATAAATAAACAAAAGTATATGAAAAAGAAAAGCGATCGCCTCATTTAATTCTACACTTAATTTTAAAGAGAATGATAGAATGTGTGTATATATATATATATATATATATATATATATATATAAAATATAGTCAATAATGTGCCTAAAGTTGACATTTGAGTTGACTGAAGTGTATCTTTGGAAATGTATTTGAAAAATGAAAATGAATGTGAACATTAACACATCAGTCAAAGCAAGGTTAATTTATTATATAGAAGTTTTACAAGTTTTTGTGAGATAAATGAAAATAATGTTTGGATCTTTTGTGACAATACTCCTTTACTGTAGAATATTGGGCATTGACCTATATTCTAGATTGTAATCCATTCCACAAACATACAGAATCACTAACAAATAAAAGCAGGGTTCAGGCAAACTTCCATTTTCCTCTTTAAACAGAAAAAATTTGTTTTTCCACTTAGAGATATCACTATATTATTACACAATGATTTTCTAACTTAATATTTAGTAGTAGAGTATAATCTTAGTTTTTTGTTTTGCTTTGTTTTTCCCTTATAACAATGCAGTACAATCATTATAACATACTGCATCTCAGATTTCCACACCATGTTCACCCTAGATATGTGTAACCTTGGGGAATAGATGACTGAGATGCAATTGCTTGATTGCTGTGATTGTTTCTACTTCTTCCATCACTTTTGACTGTCAAAGATACATACCATGAATAAGTAATTGATTGTACAAAGTCAGATAAGGCAAGGAAAGACACTAATCTGGTTCTCCTGACTTTCTAAGACCAGGTACCGCATTATAATTAAGAAGTGCTTAATAATGTTCACATTGGTTTGGTTTCTTTATGAATCACATTAGCTATGGTTTCTTTTAAAAACCCTAACCAAATGAAAAAGGTGGTATTTTAACAGACTAAATAATTATTTGAAAAGCAATGTTATGGGTAGAATTTAAGAATTCACCTGAGTATGGGCTAAATGATGTTTAAATGTTATTTATATGCAGACATTCGAGATTCTGATACTCAGCTATAAGGGAAACCTAAAAAATGCTGGTCTCCTTAGTTACAGTGTTTTCGTTTGTTGATTTGTCATAGACTGCCTCTTTAAGGTGTGCCCTATGAACCGATATTCTGCTCAGAAGCAATATTGGAAAGCCAAGCAAGCTAAACAAGGCAACCACACAGAGGCGGCCTTGCTGAAGAAGTTACAGGTAAGGACTAGCCTTCCATCTCTGGCTTAAGACAGAACAAGTACAGCAATAACAAAAGATCTATTCCATAGCTTGGTGATTTCCCGCAATACATTCAGATCCAGAACAGATGTGGCAACACGCTGAAAGTGGAAAGGACGTTTAAGTCTTTCTAATCCGTGTATGACTTCTGATTTCCTGGTGTGTAGGTATTGTATTTCTTGCTGTTTGTTAGGGTGTGCCGGACCAATTCAGATATTCACATCACACTGAAAACCAATTCAGAATCTCTGCAGGAATATCAAATCCAGTTATATTTTACTTGACATAGTGCCCATTTTCTTTTGAAAGACTATCAGAAAAAAATTGAAAGTCTATTATTTCTGATTTGGACTCTGTGTAAATTTAATAAGACTTTGTTATTAAAATTCCTGTTACTTTTAGAATTGAAGCTGTATTTTGAAGCTTTTGAAATTTGTCTGTGTTTGGCTTCTCTAGCAATATTCCTTCTGAAAATAATTTTTTAAGACTAAACTGCTTAGTCCTTTTTCTGAAATTTCTAACATAAAAGCATATCAATATATTTTAGGCTCCATTTCAGCATTAAACTGAGAGAATTGTCACACATTATAATCATAGATTTAGTTACTGCCCCACTTCTCCCTAAGCACCAAGTTTAAAGCAATCTGCCTATTTTAGTCTTGATTGTATTCTTTGTTCCTAAAATCAACCTTTTTTTCTGTGTCAGCTATTGTGCTCTATTTGTTATGGTTTCACAGTAAATATTTGATAATCACTTTATAGCATGCTGCAGAACTGGAACAAAAACAAAATGAATCAGAGAATAAGAAGCTATTGGGAGAAATTGTGAAATACAGTAATGTTATACAAGTAAGTATCTATTTATTTTTGTATAAAGGAGATGAATATTTTATTGATAATTTGCATTTGGTAGGAATGCCAACCTGCGTTAAAATTGGGGGCTACAATAGTTTGTTCTTTGGTCAAAATTATACAGTGTGATATTTTCAGTTGATATTTAGCGCATCATTCTATATGAATAAATCCAGTGTGTACACGTAAAGAAATGAGCTTATCTAGATGAATTACACAAATTATTAAATCAAAAGGAAGAAGATGGGGAAAGCTTGTAATAAAATAGTCTTTTAGAATTAATGAGACTAAACATGTAACATATGAAGCTTTATCTTTTCATTTTGTAGGGAGGAAAGTTTTCAAATTGTACTTTTAGATGAGAACTGTCCTTGAGTTATTATATCTTCTATTTCAATTAGTATGCACACTGATTTATTTCAGCAGCATTTCTTCCTTGTGCTTCACTAGATCTTATAATTTTTTACTTGGATAGTTGTTAACATATGCCCCAACCTTGTTCCAAAAAGAATGCAAGGCATTTTCAAAAATACCTTTCGCATAACAAGATAAAATAGAAATAAATAAGGTAACTGGATCAAAGGGAAAATACTGATGGCATGAATAAAGTGAAGTCAAAGGTGAGGCATGTTTATCATATCCATGTTGTAAAGACTGGTAAACTTTGAGTTGAAGCCTTTTTGTTGCTTGTCTAGGTATAAGGCCGTGTGAAATATTGTGATATTTACACATTAGTAGAAGGCTAGTACAGAGAACTAAGTCAGAAGTTTGGAAGCACAAACATTCTCAGGAAGAGGACCAGAGAACTGTTTCTCCAAAGAGCTCTCATAAAGAGGACACTGTTTAATATAGTAAACAATGGCCCTAACAACTTCCTTACCATAAACGCTACAATGAGGTGTTTCTTAGAGCTGTTTCAAAAAATAACATCCCCTGATGTTTTGTTATTGGCCAGTGGCCAAGTGCCAGAGCACGGGACCAACAGAGCAATTCTCTGATGGGGCAAGAGGAGAGCCCTGGGTCTGCGACTCCCTGGTTCTTACAAGTTAATCCCATAATAGACTGTGTGTTACCTGTGGCTGAATGTCCCTTGGGTGGTCCTCCATAACTAGAGTTTCTCTTAACCAAGTTTTGCTTCATATTAAGTGTCAGCAAGCAGAGTTTATGTTTCTTGTCCACAATCTGACATGCACATGTTTCCCGAAGTGTTAAGGGCTGAGCCACACCCTCTTAACAGGGTGGATTCCAAAAGGACTGGAGTTGGCACCTGAGGGTTTTCACTGGAAATTTCTGAGATAATTTCCTTCTTATTTTGTGGATGTTAAAGCGACCATTTTTTTTTTTTTCTTAATGATTGGGATAGTAGACAGGAAGGTTAATTGTTTCAGTTTTCCTACTCAGAATAATGTCTTGGAAAGGTTTTGCCCATGGGATCCAAATAAGCCCAGCAGTGGCGCTCCCGCCTTCATCTGAGAAGGAGCGGGATCATGTCCTCTTGTGGGAGTGGCAGAGGTTGTTCAGGACGAGCAGCTGGTCTCCTCACACAGGGGGATGAGGGCCGGTTTTAGGCAGGGGTGGTTAATAATATGAAGTGGGTTGATGCCTTATTCCAGTTCCTTTCTTATCCTTTAATATAGTTTGATTTTGTGGCCAGACAGGAATTGAGAAAGAATATGTTGGGTTGGTCAAAAAGTTCATTCAGGCTTTTCTGTAATGTCTTATGAAAACCTGAATAAACATTTTGGCCAACCCCGCAGTTGGGAGTAACATCCTGGTCTCTTTTGGAAAGCCTGGGTCTATCCTATTTTTTATCAGTAGATGAAAATCATTCAGGGACGTGTCCTTAGTTTTTTTCCCTTATGTGCTCACTTCGTATGAAACAGCACTGGGGGTGGAGGTGAGGAGGAACCCAGAGAAAGTCAACTCGGAAAGATGGTGAGTCTGCAAAGAGCTTCTTTGTTTACTCTTTCCCCTGAGCCGTGTTATGTGGGTATGTGATATAAATATAAACACATATGTGTAATGAACAGAGGAGATCAAAGAATGAAGGCAGTAATCCCTAACTTTTTCCTACAGCTACTGCATATAAAAAGCAACAAGTATCTGACTGTCAACAAGAGGTTACCTGCTTTACTGGAGAAGAATGCCATGCGCGTGTCCTTGGATGCTGCGGGAAATGAAGGGTCTTGGTTTTATATTCATCCCTTCTGGAAGCTGAGAAGCGAGGGCGACAATGTATGTAGCTCTAAGATGAGAAAAACGTGCGTTCATGAAGATGTTAGTTCTTAATAATGGCGAATCCAAAAAATGCGAAGAAAGGAAAGATAGTTTTCAAGTTTCAATGTATTATTTCATGTTAATTTCTTTAATAGGTTAAAAGCTTTTATTTATAGTACAGATTGTGCTCGGGAATCATAAAAAGACTAAGATCAGATTGATTTAAAATCATCTTCCAGCCAGAATTTTGTGAAAGAATTTAACATTAAAATATTGACTGAGACTTTTAAGGGAGAGAGAAGCAGAGTTTGCTTCTCGGCCTTATTCAGGGGGGAGTGTGGCTGTATAGAAGAAGCTGTGTTAGGAGATGGAGTTTATACCTTTGAATTTACAGAGTAACACAGCAAATCATGACAATATGTCATTTATTGGCTCAGTGGCCATTTGTTTACAATCTGTACAACTTAATAGATGTGTAATATATGAGGAGATGTGTAATGTAATGATTGGCAGTGACTCATTGATGACAGTACTTAAATATGTTATATCCTATGAATTTTAGTAGTTGTAAAGTATTTTTATGCTGCTTTATGGAGTAGAGAAAATAAAAATTACGTGTGATGATTCAATAGGATCAAAAGTTAGATATTTTTGTGTACAATAGATGAAGTAGCAGGTGACAGTCCTGGCATGTGGGAGATGCTTAATAAATTCTGGTTGACACCAAGTACTCAATAAATTTTGTAAATAGAATACAAATATTGGGTCAGGTGATCAATAAAAATAGTTGAAATTAAAAAAATTAACAAAAATTGAAAGCAATGTTAAAGTCTTATTATTCTGACAGTAATCAATACTGTAATAATATTTTTAAATGTATTGTCTGTTTCTTGTCTTAGAAATGTCTTATATTGTAATAAATCTATTTTTCCAGTGAATTTTGAAGTCCAAATTCAACTCCACAGGTTACAAGCTTCATGGTTTAATTTGGTTAATAGATTAGCTGATGATATCCTCCTTCGGTAAGGTTTGGGAGAAGCATGGCATGCAGGAATGTAATGCACTTTAAACTTGTTTTGGATTCCTTGAAAATAAGTTATTTTCTTTTTCCTTTTGGCATCAAGTGATGTTTGCTGTGAGCATGACATATTTTAATTTCAGTAGGTAGTTAATTACAGTCAACTCTCAATTATTCAGGGACTGGTCATACAGCTTAAGAACAACCTGTATCTTTGGATGCCCTGTTTTAAAATACTTCTCCAGCCCCCCTCACTGAGTAGGGTCCCTGTTTGCAGGTAGTCAGTGAAAATTAAGCATGACAACAAACAAAAGCTGAGCTCAAGCTCTAAAGGAATGGAATGAAATCATTGGATAAATTGGGGCCTTGAAATTAGTGTGGATTTTATTAATTGATGCTATCTAATTTTTCATCTTATCTATTCCTTTCCCTACTCCCAAATGCCTTTATGGACTTCCCTCATGGTTCAGATGGTAAAGAATCTACCTTCCATGTGGGACACCCAGGTTCGATCCCTGGGTCGGGAAGATCCCCTGGAGAAGGGAATGGCAACCACTCCAGTATTCTTGCCTGGAGAATCCCCATAGACAGAGGAGCCTGGTGGGCTACAGTTCATGGGGTCACAAAGAGTTGGGCATGACTGAATGACGAACAGTAAGCTCCAAATGCTCCTTGTCAATAAGCTATAATAAGGATGATTTTGTTAATTTACCCTATCTAATTTTTCATCTTATATTCCTTTCCCTACTCTCAAATGTCTTTAGAGGATCAAAGAGAGTTGACTGTAATGAACTATTTCAAATAATTAGCTGGACTGGATTGCAGGACGGGGAACAACCTACCACCCAAGCACTCCATCTTGGTTAAAGTGGATAGTACAATTGTTATGTGCAAAATAGAGATCCTCCTTATATAGATGTGCTCCATAAAGCATGGCTAAAGCAACCTTACACATTGCTTTTTGCTGAAATAGCTCACTGTTTTTGCTCACCACTGTAGCTTTTGTATGTGATTAAGGTTGCTGTGAAAGCATAAGCACATCCATACACCTTTATTTCCATGAAAATAATTGTATCATAATACTCATTTTCCTCCTTAGGAATAGGTAGCATTTTTCTAAAATACAAGTGTACTGTATTTTATTGAAGGCAGTTGGAAACCCTGTCATTTCATAACAAGTGGTTTAATTACTATTGATTTTTTGAAGCAATTTTTAATAAAAATTTTTAAATTATGAAAGTATGATAACATTTACTGGAGACTTGGAAAATACAGAACCAAGTTACCTTTATTTCCACTGTATGTTACAATTATTTTTTAAGTAGATAAATTAAGATTTTTTTGGTTGGAGTTTCAGTATCACACTCTCAGAAATTAGTAGAATGAATAGACAGAAAAGTAGAAGGGATATAGTAGACCTGAAGAGCACTATGAACCAATTCAACATAATTAAGATTTATACAATTTTCACACAATAACAGGATACAAATTCTGTTTGTTTCTGTGACTGTATAAGACTGTAGATTTTTCAAAAAAAACATTAAACTAAAAGGAAGAAATTGCAAGATTTAAAGGGCTTTTATTTTTTTTATTCTTATTTTTTTAAATTTTTATTTTTACTTTATTTTACTTTACAATACTGTATTGGTTTTGCCATACATTGACATGAAACCGCCACGGGTGTATATGAACTCTCAATCCTGAATCCCCCTCCCACCACCCACCCCATATCATCCCTCTGGATCATCCCCATGCACCAGCCCCAAGCATCCTGTATCAAACATAGACTGGCACTTCGTTTCTTACATGATAGTATACATGTTTCAAAATTTCTATTTTATTATTTACTAATTAGTTAAGTTGCAATTTAGGTTATAACTACCCAAAAGATGTTCAGTGACTGAAAGCCAATGTAAGACTGAGCTGATGATAGACTGGAGGGAAAAGTGCTCATCTCAAAAATCAGTAGTTTCTACTGTTTAAGGCCGTCTCTGTCATATATCTTATAGAATTTCAGGGTAGATAATTTTTGGGGAAAAATAGTTTCATGTATCTCTCAACTTTTAGCTGTGTAGATATCCATGCTTGTTGTTGCTCAGAAAGTCACTGGGGACAGCTTTGAACAGAGTACATAAATATTTTATTTTCGTTTATCTTCCCTTGATGGAGTAGTTAATTTTTCATCTTCAACTTGTTCTAAGAAGACATTGGTTCTTTACCTTGATAGTAGATTTTAAAAGGGAGAAAAGGTCAGATATTTCTTTCAATCAAGAAAAAGAAAAACAACCCTTAGGGAAAGAGCCTCTTTAAAGAGCAAGTAGATTTCACTCTTTTGAAAACCTAGACTCCTTGGAATTTCAGAGAAGGTGGGACTCGATCCCTGTTGTTTTGATTTCTACTGCAGTGTTCTTTTCACACCAGGTGCCACTTCAAAAGAAGGGTGGCTGCTGGTGGTATTGTGTTCCTCTTTATTTTCAGTAAAATCCCAGCATGAATCTTCCATGGCTGTTACATAAAATCGGCAGAAATGCTTTTGCAATTGCAGTTTTTTAAAATGTGTGTGCACTAGGGTGAATGTGATATGGCAGAAAATGATGTCATCCTCAAGTTCTGTATTAAATATATGGCCTCTCAGAGGACCTCTCCCCCGTCAGTGGATCAGGTTCCATGCCTGTACACTTCTGAAAATACTACCAAATTTACCAAGTTATCTAAATAGATAAGAATTCCTCAAGAATAGAGACTACTTTTTACACACGTTTGTGTTATTCTTAGCACTTCTTACTGTTCTTTTTATATCTTATGATTAGCATCTTTTCCATTTCATTTGTCAGTTTTATTCATCATGTGTGATCAAAGTAACCATTGTCAACAACAAGACCTAGGACCTAGAAATTAGTGAGATAATGTTAGATTCCCCTTATGAATACCACACTTATGAATCCTTGAAGTTGGTGACATTTTGGCTATATGACTAGTCTCTTAAAGTTATAGAAGACTTTACAGCTATTGTTTTGAAGTAAAACTAATATAGGGATTGATCCAAAGCTTACAGAAAGCTATGGTAAAATAGTGAGACTTAGAGCACTGACTATAGGTGCAACCAAAAGTATTCTTTTAATTGGAAAGATATAGCTAAAATATGTCACTATATTTAGCAACTAATTGGCTAATACAGACAGGAATGATAGTGAACCAAATCTAACTGTTCCTTAAGAAATTGGAAGACCAGATGTAGTATTGGCAGAGTGTAGTGTCCAGTTCTGCTGTCTGTAGAATGGAAGGCTACTCAGGCTTCTACATGGTTTTGAGACTTGGAGTTGGCTTGGTGTCATGTGCAATAACATATGTTTTTGTTTTTTGAGGGAGGTATTGAAAATATGTCTGTGATGTTGATTTTTGTTTATTTTGTTTATAATTTAATTGCTTAAAATAGATACCAACTATTAGATAGAAAACAATATAAAGATAAATAGGGAGAAGTCTCTTTTTAATCCTTTTTCCCATGTTCCCAGTTCCCACTTCTCTTTTTCACAGTTAACCACTGGGATGATTTCTTATGCATATACTCCTACTCTCCCTGTTTTACACAAACATAGCCCAGTTCTGCCCTTTCATCCTCTCACTTAACACAGTTTCTAAATGATTTCTTCCTTATCTGGACATAATAAAGAGCTTCTGTAATGGTTCTTTCTGAATCACAGCCTCCACCTGATTATGGACTTGAAAGGCAGGATGGTGAATAGAGACTAGTCTGTAAATAACAGAAGCTATTCCTGCAAACCAAAGAATAATCTTCTTTTGCTCGATTAATGAGCTTATGGCTTCTCTATCATATTTGAATCTCCAGGTATAGTTTGTGACACCAGTACTATAGGTGAATGTTGACTCTTGTATATAATTTATTGACATTGCAAATGTGAAATTATGCTCCTTAAAGTCTTAGTCTAGATTCAGATCCAGGGAGAAGACATTTTATCTGTTTTTATTGTCTCAGTCCTAATTTGTTTGTCAGTTATCTACTAGGCTATTCTAATATTTAGTTGATATGAAGTGTGCAGAGGGGAGGTATTGATTTTCATTTCTGAAGTGAGCAATTCTGTGAAGAAGAGTGAAGGTACTACAGTAGTAAATCTTCTAGTGGAACTTAACAAAAGTAACTTTAATAACTATAACTGTTCACTATTATCATTAAGAAAAGCACAGCTTCATTTCCCCAAAATCTGAGTGATGAATAAAGACACTTAAAGATCAAGCAGACATTGTTAATAAAAAGATCAACTTTGACCTATTTCTTTAGAGCACTTTTCCCATAATTAATTTTAATTTTTATTTACAAATGAGCACCAGGTTTAAGGAACACTGTTAGTATTAGATGTTTAAGATAAAAGTGAACCAGTTGCCCAAGGCCCAAACTATAAATGTGTTCCTACAGGGTCATACCAGATTCTTCATTTTCTGAATCCAGATGATATTAGAACGTTTATTAAATTTCTGAGACTATGGGGAAGATCAAATATAGTAGATTTGTTTTTAATTTAGAGCAAATACAAATGTATAAGATTCCCTGCTTGCACGTGAAGTGGTTTTAATGTTTAGGCAGATTCTTGTTTTGTGGCAGATGCGTTTATTCTTGATAGCTCCTGTGTACGTGGCATTAGACCTCTGTGGAGGGATGCTGATCTAATTACTGACATTAAGAAAGCTCTAACTGAAATGGCAGACCAATAAGAAAAGAATCTAGGGACTTCCTTGGCAGTCCAGTGGTTAAGATTCCATGCTTCTACCACAAGGGGCATGGGTTTGATCCTGGGTCAGGGAGCTAAGATCCCACATGCCAAGCAAAAGAAAAAAAATCTACACCAGCTTTATGAATCCACACATATAGGTCCTGTGGGACATGATTATATAGTCATTTATCAGAAGATATTTCACTTTAAAGAGAAAAGAATTGACCTAAAATTTGATAAACAGGTCAAATATTAGGTCAATAATGAAGACTCTTATTTTTAGCATCAAATATATCACCACAGATCCATGCAGTGTCTCAGTTGCAACTTAATTCTGATTTCCAGATTGTTGTTGGAGATAAAGTTGTATTGATGCCCGTGAATGCAGGACAGCCACTGCATGCCAGCAACATAGAACTACTCGATAATCCAGGGTGTAAAGAGGTAAGTTTGGGAGGAAAGGAAGTGAATTTGTTGATTTTTATCATGAGAAGAAAAATAAATCTTGTAGTTTCTTTCATTGTTTTCATAAGCATAAGCCCAGTTTATGCTAGTTATTATTGCTAAGATACCTATGGATTTTGAATGGTCCTTTGAAGATATTTTTTGACATACATACCCCATTGCCCAAAGTTATTCTTTTTTCTCCTTCCTCTAGTTGAAGTAATAATTCATGGTATAAAATGGAACCTGCAGTCTTATAACTTAACATCTCTTCATTAATAGGTGAATGCTGTTAATTGCAACACTAGCTGGAAAATCACTTTATTCATGAAATACAGTTCCTATCGAGAAGATGTACTAAAAGGAGTAAGTATGTTAGGTAGAACATTTGCTGGAAGAATTGAAGGCTGTCTTACTGAACTTCTAGATGCAAAACCTATGTATTCACTGTGTTTGAAGTTTAGAATGTGACTGTAAACCTTAAAACTCATGTTGAGTTTTCCTTCCTATATTTGGAAATGTATACATAATCATTAAAAGCCAAATGTTTACAGAGGGGCCCAGAGTATCAAAAACCTACAGAGTCACCTACTTCTTACATCTGTTTGATCAAACTTTTGTTGAAAATACAGTTTTTCATTTATTTTTAATTGAAGGATAATTGCTTTACAATAATGGTTTCATTTCTGCCACGCATCAACATGAATTAGCCGTAGGCATACATAGGTCCCCATACATAGCTCCCTCCCATCTCCTACCCTTTCCCACTCCTCTAGGTGGTCACAGAGCCCATACAGCAAAGGAAATACAGGGTTATTTTGCCTCTTTTTCTAGGGTGATGTTGTTCGATTGTTCCATGCGGAACAAGAGAAGTTTCTGACTTGTGATGAATATGAGAAAAAACAGCATATTTTCCTTCGTACAACCTTGCGTCAGTCAGCCACTTCTGCAACCAGCTCTAAAGCACTCTGGGAAATAGAGGTGCGTAAATCATTTTTGGCTTTTAATAAATGCTTATATCTAAAAGACAAGGTCACTTGTATGGTTTATCGTCATAAGCATCACTTGTGCGTGTGTGCACGCTCAGTTGCTTCAGTTGTGTCCGACTCTTTTCGACCTCATCACTCTAGCCCACCAGGCTCCTCTGTCCATGGGATTCTCCAGGCAGGAATACTGAAGTGGGTTGCCATGCCTGCCTCCAGGGCATCTTCCCAACCCAGGGACTGAACCTGCTTCTCTTACGTCTCCTGCGTTGGTAGGCAGATTCTTTACCACTAGCGCTACCTGGAAAGCCCAAGCATCACTTGTGATAGATCCATAAAACAATAATTTTTGTGAAGCCTCTTGTACCTCTTTACTGCTGTGACCAGTCTGAAATGTTGCTACTTCCTTTATTTCTCTTCACATATATATAATTCTGCTTTTAAAAATGCCATTGTAAAGTGTTGACTTCAGGCCAACATCAGACTGCGGGCCTTGTGCCTTGAATGGCACTGGTGTTGAGATGGAGCAGGAGGACTCACTGTAAGTGAGCATCAGAAATACACAGTCACTGAAAAGAGCATTTGTGTCTTCTGGGGATGCTCTTTCTTTTGGGGTGAGGAGAACCATAGTTAAGAATTCATTCACCTTTAAGAGAGATTTTCTTAAATGTGCCAATATGATAGAGTAATTAAGAAAATATAAGGTATGGGTTTTTATTTTAAGGAACTTTATATATACCGGAAGAGATAAGATATACCTGTGCTGTGCTTAGTCACTTGGTTGTGTCTGACTCTGCAACCCCATGGACTGTAGCCCACCAGGCTCCTCTATCCATGGAGATTCTCCAGGCAAGAAAGATATACCTGAGTGGCTGTAAACAACCCGATAAGTTCCATCTGGATTTAATATATCTCCAGCCGCTATAGCAGTGGTTCTCAACCATTTCAAACCCATCATCCCACCTTTTACAGCAATTTATTTTTTTATACTTCTTTTATGTATGAAAATGAAATTCATGGTTAATGTTATATATTCTGATGATTAAAAAATCAATAAAATGTGCAAATTCTAATATAAAGAAGATACAAAAGGAAAATAATTTATAATAAAATAATATTCATTTCAACATATAAATACATACTCTAGAAACTATAACATTTATACCCATCTTGGGGCTTCCCTAATAGCTCAGTTGATAAAGAATCCACCTGCAATGCAGGAGACCCCAGTTCGATCCCTGGGTTGGGAAGATCCCTGGAGATGGGAAAGGCTACCCCTTCAGTATTCTGGCCTGGAAAATTCCATGGACTGTAAAGTCCTTGGGGTCGCAAAGAGCTGGACGCGATTGAGCGACTTTCACTTTCATTTCACTTTGATGGATTCATTTAGATTTGGGAGAAGTGATAAAAGAAAAAGATAAGAAGCCATTCTATACAAGTACAGGAAAATGAAATAACAGAGCTAAATGTGGGCCCTTGGGTAATATCTAATATTAGGAGAGGTAATAACAGAACAGACTCATTTGTACATGATTTAAAAAAGAAATCACCATAATTGGAATAAGGATAATGAGGCAAATTATAAGCTGTTGAAACAGAGAAAATGAGGAAGTATAATATTTATGTAAATGAGCCGAGGCTTAATTATAAATGTTACATAAAGACAATTCTCTAAGTTATGACATGGTTTAGAATAGAGATGAAATAGCACAAAAGCATGTTGAGGCATATTTTCAGTCTCCTGCATTCAGAAGGGACCATATCCTTCAGTGTATTTGGATACACTGGTCTTTAGTAGGTGAAAGTAAGTAAAGTAAGTAAAGTTGCTCAGTCGTGTCCGACTCTTCACGACCCCATGGACTGTGGCCTACCAGGCTCCTCCCTCCATGGGATTCTCCAGGCAAGAGTACTGGAGTGGGTTGCCATTGCCTTCTCCAGGGGATCTTTCCGACCCAGGGACTGAACCCGGGTCGCCTGCATTCCAGGCAGATGCTTTAACCTCTGAGTAAGTCGGAGGAAAACAACTACCGGCAAAACTACATAATCCTCTTCCCAGAAGCCAATCTCACAAATTCTCTCATTAGGGTAAGAGAAAGATAACAGGCAACCAGGAAATAAATACATAGTTAAACATTTTTTTCATACCATAGATTTCTTACCATTGTGCTCTAAGAATTTTCAAAATATAGGGGATAGGGCTTCCCTGGTGGCTCAGTTGGTAACGAATCTTGCCTGCAATGCAGGAGACCCAGGTTTGATCCCTGGATTGGGAAGATCCCCTGGAGAAGGGAATGGCTACCCACTCTAGTATTCTTGCCTGGAGAATTCCAAGGAGAGAGTAGCCTAGTAGGCTACAGTCCATGGGGTCGCATAGAGTCAGACACGACTGAGCGACTGACAAACACTTTCACCTTTCACTTTCTTTCAGCAGTACTGTTAAATGCTATTTTAAAATTTTATTAGCAAAATACAGTGATGGAAAAGTTATATAGCAAATTCCTTACACAGTGAGTTTGGTTTCAACTCGGTTAAAAGAAGTTTTGTATCTTCCCTCTTATATATTTGCTGTTAGTTTTATAGCTCTTGATGTAATTTTGCCACTGCACCAATGTCCTTCCCAACAAAATGTTTGGTTGGAAATGTTATGATCCATTGAGCAGTCAGAATGGAGAGAGTGAATACATTATTCAGTAATTTTGACATAATGTCTTGGATTCAGGTATGCTTCCTTACCCACAGTGAATGTCTCTAAAATGATTGGCCTTTTCATATAACTTGATGTAAAAGCTTTTCCATATGATTGCATGTTACAGCACTAGCAGTTTATATTTGTGGTAGGTTTTATTTCTGTTGGAGATTTGAAAGTGATACTAGGGGACGTTTCTGTATGGTGTGCTACATCAACCAGGCTTCAGTTCAGGAAGTCTGAGCATCAGGTGTTTCAGGCAGACAGATATTTAAAATTGGAAATTGGTTTCAATGTTGTTGGAAGGACTGGATGGGAAAAAGTGGGATGAAGAATATGGTTTTATGTAAAGATCTGGTAGGGCTGGAAGCCAGGGCTGCCTCTTCCTGTGGTCCAGGAGTGCTCCCCTACGCCTCCCTGTGGGAGGCCCTGCAAGGCAGCTGCTGCCACCTTTATTGGAGCCCTTAGAGGATTCTCTCTTTCACTATCCTTTGCTTCCTATCCTGGTGATACAGCAGGGCCCTTAGAAGGACGGGGATGGTCCTGAGTGTCACACACAGTATCTAGCCTATGCTTATACGCTTCTGTGAATTGCAGGATATTTAATATCTTGGCCACTGTTCATTCATTCCAGTAGCATCCCTCAAAAATCACTGTGATAAATGAAAACGTGCTCCCTTCCCTGACTCCAGATTGTTCTTTAGGGAGCTGTATGTACTACTATTGCTAGACCCGCTAATATAGAGGGCAGGAGTTCTTAGTCTGTGATCCCTGGTGAGTGTCAAGTTATTTATTAACCTCCAGCAGTTGTATACAAAAGTTGTGTGAGAGTATATGTGTATGTGAGACAACTCATGGATTTTATCGGATTCTCAGAGATGTCTCTCCCAAAGGAGTAAGAGTTCAAATATTGACAAGATCATGATGGGGTGGGATTAGCAAAGGATTAGTGGGAAAAGGTTGATTTGAGAACTGAACTTTGAAGGATAAGCAGGTGTTTGGCCATAAAGGGAGTATTTTTGTAAGACTTTATCCACTTTGAAGTATTTTCATAGTTATCTCATTTGAGCTTTTGGAGTATGGGAAGAAATGGGGGCTGGAGTCTAGCAAAAGGCATTGGAAAGTTCTATACATTTGTTTGCCTGGTGACTCAGATGGTAAAGAATCTGCCTGCAGTGCTGGAGGTCCGGGTTTGATCCCTCATCAGCAAGATTCCCTGGAGAAGGGAATGGCAGCCCACTCCAGTATTCTTTCCTGGAGAATTCCATGGACAGAGGAAGCTGGAGGGCAATAATCCATGGGATCGCAAAGAGTCAGACATCACTAAATGACTAACACTTTCACTTTCACTTCATACATTAGCACACAGAATTGAGGCTGGGGCAGGAGGCAAAGGATATCAAAAAGAAGAAGGTGATCTGCTGAAGAACAGTGGAAAGTTATCTGAACACTCTAATATGCCTTTGTGATATTTACTCTTCACAGCAATCCTATGAATTAAACCTACTTAGTACATGAAGACGGAGAAGGCAGTGGCACCCCACTCCAGTGTTCTTGCCTGGAGAATCCCAGGGACAGGGAAGCCTGATAGGCTGCCCTGTATGGGGTTGCGCAGAGTCGGACACGACTGAGGCGACTTAGCAGCAGCAGCAGCAGTAGTACATGAGGAAACAGGCTTCTGAGATGTTACCTTCCTTGCTGTGATCAGACCATAGTCATTAATGTCAAGAACGTATATGCTCAGTTGTAGCTGACTCATTGTGACCCCATGGACTGTAGCCCATCAGGCTTCTCTGTCCATGGAATTATCCAGGCAGGAATACTGGAATGGATCATTGGTGGGACCCAAAACCTGTTGTCTCCGAACTGGAGAACTTGAACTTTGCTCCAGCACTGAGCCGCTTGTCATAAGCCACAGTTTCAGACCTTCCACCACTTTTACTTTCAGCGCACCTAATGGCTCAGCATCTGGGGCAGGTATCAAAGGACATGGTGTTAAACAAGCCACACACGGAAAGAGCCAGGAATTAAATTAGTCCAGACTTCCAGGCCTTGGCTTTGTGGTCTCTCTGCCTGGAATGATCTTTTCCAGTCTTGCTGCATCACCGTCTCATTCTTTTCCATCAGAGTGCCCATGCTGACTGCCATGTTGATCCAAAGTAGCCTTCTGTAGGGAGCTTCCCTGGTGACTTAGTGGTAAAGAATCCACCTGCCAATGCAGGAGACGTGGGTCTGACCCCTGGTTTGGGAAGATAACCCTGGAGGAGGCAGTGGCTACCCACTGCAGTGTACTTGTCTAGAGAATTCCATGGATGGGAAAGCCTGGCAGGCTACAGTCCATGTGGTCACAAAGAGGAGGACACGACTGAGCGACTGGGCACAAGCACAAGCCTTCTCTAGGTGCTCAATCACGCACTCTATTTCCTGCTGGTGTTGCCAAATCTTATTCATTGAAAGCTTAGTCTTATTCATTGCTCTGGTCCCTATTGCCCAGAAGAGTACCTGGCACCTGGTAGACTCTTAACATAATCTGTTGAGTGAATGAATAACAAATGTGAGGAAGCCCCGCAGTATTTCCAGTTTGGGCCTGGAAACATGTCTTTTGGAGTAAAGATGTATTTGCAGATATGAGACATGAGAATCATCCAAGCCCAGTAAGGTAACTGTTCTCTTACTTATTTATGGGAAATCTTGTTTTCTGCTACATTGGACTCCTGAAAAGGTATATTAGGTTTGGCAAGTTTAATGTGAGCATGCGGGTACCCCATGTAACCTGTTGAGATTTGCTTGCCAGGAACATGCATGTCTTTTAGCCATTATTTTTGTTTCTCTTTTTGTCTGTAGGTAGTTCATCATGATCCATGCCGTGGGGGTGCAGGACAGTGGAACAGCTTGTTCAGATTTAAACATCTTGCAACCGGGAACTATTTAGCTGCGGAGGTAAGATTAATGGATATAGTGTTGTAAAATCTCTAGATTCAGAAATAGTAAAACAGGCAATAGAGAAGATGTATTTGTAGGAACAGTTATTGTGCACATTCAGTTATTGCTAATCAAGTACTGGATTGGCATGTCCGCTATTCTCAAAATGTAAATATTAATTGAAATCTTAAAATAATCTTTGTTTTGAAAATAAAAACAGCAGCAACCACCACAACAGAACCATGTGGTTGGTTTGCTGTAAGGGTATTCAGAAGAGGGTATCTGATTTGCACCAGTGTGGGATTCATCCTGAGACTTCCTGTTTGACTTCACTCTTTCAGAATGTCTGATTTGGAATCCTGATCAGCTCATAGTTGGTGTGGTGTAGTCTAGATAGCTTCAGATTGATGTTCTGTGGCTATTCTTTCACTGGTGGGTGGCTTTCATTGTTCAAACCATTAGAAAGGAAAGGGTCCCCCCCGCCCCACCGCCGAGATATTGCACTGTCTTAAAACTGTCAATAAAAATGGTAAAAATGTAGAAAGGTCTTTTCTTTCTCCACTAAATGCATGTTGACAGAGTGAAAAGTGGTGGAAATAACAGCACTGAAGCTGTAGGAATGATTTAATTAAAGGTTAGTTATCTGGTTTAAAACTAGTTTAAAAATATTTGTTATAATTTTAAATTCTTTTTTTCTTAAATCTTTAAAATTGAAGCATGGTTGATTTATAATACTGTGTTAGTTTCACATTTACAGCAAAGTGATTCAGTTATACATACATAATATACATGTTGTGTATCTATATATATGTATTTATATTCTTTTAAAAATTCTTTTCTATTATAGGTTATTATAAGATATTGAATATAGATCCCTGTGAAAGTGAAAGTCACTCAATTGTGTCCTACTCTTTGTGACCCCATGGACTATACTAGTCCGTGGAATTCTCTACGCCAGAATACAGGAGTGGGTAGCCTTTTCCTTCTCCAGGCCCCAGGTCTCCCTCACTGCAGGAGAATTCTTTACCAGCTAAGCCACAAGGGAAACCCATAGTTGCCGGTACTATACAGTAAATCTTTGTTGTTTATTTTATATATGGTATTATATAGAAAATCTTTGTTTTCAAATATATGAAATATCCATTCATTTTACTCTTAACTCTGTTTTTCAACTTAGAGTTTCTTCTGGGATTCTAAACCAGAATTTTGTCTTGGAATGTCTAGTATTACTTATCTAACTTTTGCTTTTGGATGTTTCAGAGGGTAAGTAGGTGGGGCTGGAAAGCTGATGAGATAAAGGTGGTGCAAACAGGAAGTTTCTATAAATATGCTGACCCCAGTCTAAAGCAGAGCTCAAACCCATTACCCTCTCCGTCATGTTGATCTGTGATGGTTTTCCTTATAGTATTTCCCATGTTCTCACTTTTTGTATGTCTTATTAACTTTCTCTGTCAGAATGAATATACTCTCTGAAGGCAGGAATTTTTTTTTTTTTTGCTCACATCACCACTGGATGCCCAGTACCTGGGAAAGTGCCTGGTACTTTGAAAGCATTTGGTGAATACGTTTTGAATGAATGAATGAATATGAAGAAGCTATTCAGGGTTCCCTAAGCTTAGAGAATGGGAAAAAAGAAAATCACAGAATTTGTATCTGAGACACATTTGAGACCATATTTGGGCAAATTAATCTCTCTAAACTCCTGTTTCCTCTGCTGGAAAATGGGTATAATCACAATATTTATATAAGTTTATCAAGAGAATGAAATGATATAAAGTGCTTGGTGTAATGTGTGACCAGGAAGGAATGCTGGCAAGATTAATTTTATTATATGGCAAGTAGAAAGCATTCTTACCTTTATGAATATCTGACTCAATTTTAATGAATCAGCTCACTTAAATGAAATAGAGCTTCACAATTTATGGGCTGCTGATACCATAAATGTTTTGAAGTAACTTTTTTTTGGAAAAGTTAAGCAGTAAGGTAAGAGAATCTTGTCTAAAATAAGAATTAGAAAAGCCTAGTGGGTGTCCTATCAAAGATTAGAAATTAGGATTAAAATTCTCTTAGAAATGGGGAAACACTCAAGTACAACACCCCTTGGTAGAGGGTGGTAGGGGGCACAAGGAAGGGCAGCTGCCTGGTGGATGAATAAGGCAGATGGGGAACAGAGAGAAGCATGTTCAGGCAGTGAGGCAGAGGAGATAATGTTTATTTTACAAACTAGTTTCACATGGGTAATTCATGTGTATATCACACATAAGATATGTGAGTTAAGAAGTGATGCTAGGAAAAAAAAAAAGAAGTGATGCTAGAAGGTGGGAGGGGAGTGATGGGGCCAGAAATGTAGGGTAGCTGGTATTTTCAGGCCATATATATTAATCCATGCAGAATGTGTTTAATCTTTTGCTTAAAGAGCAGCGTTCTAAATAATCTGTGTTCAAAACAGACCACTCCAGAGTGGCACTGTCCAATATGGTAGTCACCAGCCGCGTGTCAGCTATTTAAACTTTATATTTTTTTAATTAAGTAAAATTAGAAAGACTGGCAGCCTGGGAAGTCACACAAGCAACAGGAAAATCAAATGGGCTGAGTCACAGGCGCCAAGCAAGAGAAGGTAGGGTTTCAACAAGGAGGGAGTGCTACAGAAAAGGTCAGGAACAAAATGTCTTCGCAGCACTTGGCAAGAATATGGTCATCTGTGACTTCACGAAGAGCATTTTTAGTAAGACCAGAATGCAGGGAGCAGAGGAAGAGATGAGGAAGCCAGCAATCAGAAGGAGGTGTGGACTGAGATTTGTATAATGGTTGTGAAGGGGGAGAATCAGAGTCATAAAAGGAAGGGAAGAGTTCTATTAGATTAAAATTTTTTTTTTTAATTTTTATAATTGGTTTTGCCATAGATCAGCATGTATCCACCACAGGTATACATGTGTTCCCCGTCCTGAACCCGCCTCCCTCCTCCCTCCCTGTACCATCCCTCTGGGTCATCTCAGTGCACCAGCCCCAAACATCCAGTATCATGCATTGAACCTGGACTGGTGACTCGTTTCATATATGATATTATACATGTTTCACTGCCATTCTCCCAAATCATCCCACCCTCTCCCTCTCCCACAGAGTCCAAAAGACTGTTCTATACATCTGTGTCTCTTTTGCTGTCTTGCATACAGGGTTATCATTACCATACAGTAAGATGGATGAGCTGTTCTAGGGGACGATCTATCAGAGGGCAGGATTTGGAGGCATGTTACTCTTTTCCTCAAACTTTTCCACTTTCAATACACCTATTTATAGTTTGAAACATTAATTTAGTATGCTTAGGCACCCCTGGTTAATTGGATGATACAATTCTTAAATTGCCTTTGAGTTCATGGTATTTATATTGGCCAGTGCAGCAAAGAGAGCCTGGAGTAGTGGGAAGAAAAGTCCCAGGTAGACTGCTCACAATCTCTCTGCCTTTAAGCAAATACTTGACCCCTCTGAACCTCAGTTCCCTTGTGTGTGAAAAAGGTGATAATATATATCATATGGGATTTTTTGGAATTAAAGAATATCTTGTGAATTTTAAGCATCTTGTACATAAAGGATATTTAGTAAGTATTAAATCCCTTTGTTTCCTTTGGGAGGAAGGGGAAAGGAAATGTGTAGTTGTGTTTATTATTATTTTAAAATTTATCCTTATTACTTTTGTTATTCATAACTGACATTTCTTTGTCAATCAGATAACTTAAGGGGTAAAATGTTTTGGGAATCACCACTGGGTACCTTGTATCTAGAACAGTCTCTGATAATTTATATTCAGTAAGTACTGAATAGTCTGATGAATAAATCATAGAGAGAATGAAGTTTTAAGTCCAGGCATTTCGCTTGGCAAAACAGGAAACCCAGAGTCAGAGAAGGGATTTATTTTGTCCAAAGTTAAGAAACAAGGTTAATGATAGTATTCAGGCTGGATGCTACACTTGCGTTGCTTCATCCCTGTCAGTGAGTCTCAATGGAGGATGGTCTTCTTCCCAGGGGGTGTTTGACAAAGTCTGGAGACATTTTTATTGTCGCAGTTGGGGAGAGGGAGCTACTGGCATCTAGTGGGTAGAGGCTAGGGATGCAGCTAAACATCCTAAAAAGTGAAGGACAGATCCCACAACAAAGAATGAGCTGGGCTCAAATGCCACTAGTGCCAATGTTGAGAAACTGATGTATGTTATACTGAAATTACATAATCATTGTATTGACTGCCTCCTAGATGAAAGCACTGTTCTGTTATTGTGAAGAAATCAAAGATGACTAACATTTTGTCCTTGTCCTTCAAGAATGTGCAATCTGGAGGGGAATTATATTAACTCATCATTGGGACATCTATTTGTCAGTTGTTTCCAGCATACATAAATATCTGAGATAACAGGTTATGTGTAAGGTTTAAATTATTAACATTTAAAGACACTCATGATAAATCTCTCAGTAAGTTTAAAGGGCTGCCGCCTTAAATCTAAGGACATATGAGAAAAAACACCTTAATTTTTAACTTATACTTTCGTAATCTGGTATTCTATTTAACCAGTGCTTACTGGGTGGCTAAGTTATTCAGAAAAATGTAATAAGCTTATTTGTTTAGAAATGAAGGGTAAACTAAAGAAAATTAGACTGTTTCATGTGCTGAGTATTGTGTAGTCTTAACTGTGGAGACAAAACAGGTAAATTACAAGCTATTCAAGAATGGCACCATGTTGTGTGTGTGTGTGTATGTGTGAATTGTAGAAAACATCTAGGAATTAGGATGGTGATATGATATAACACTGTTTAGACTTTATTCTGTAAATTACTGAAGTCAACTAAGGTTTAGAAATGAACCCTTACTCAGTTTGAATATCTCCAACAGTGTTGTCTTAGCGAATTAAGGGTTTATTTTTGAATACTATGCAGTGCTACTAATTCATGACAAAATGTGGAACAAAATATTTGTGAATTAGGTAGCAGGGCATTTGTGACTGTATTGTTAGGCTTTCTTCTATAATGTCAGTTTCTGTGGGCCATGCAAGAAATAAGGTGACATGAACGGAAGTAAACGCTCATATATTTTTGCTTTTTTTTCTTTTTAAAAATTTATTTATTTTTTAATTGAATGATAATTTTTACAGAATTTTGTTGTTTTCTGTCAAACCTCACCATGAATCAGCCATTGGTATACATATATCCCCTCCCTTTTGAACCTTGCTTTTAATATACAGCACGGTTGTCAGCACACTCCTTGCCATTTTGCCATAGATCTTTTTCTTGTATCACCTATTGGTGCAGAAGTGTTCACAATCCTGTCTGTGGCTGAGAAAGTAATTTTATCATAATCTGAATAGGGACAATATGAAAGCCTTAGTAAATAGCTCTTCTACAGCTGTAAGAAGAATTATAACTCAAATATCACAATTTCTAATCTGCTGCATTTTCTTTCTTTGGATGTTATTAAAGGACTAACTTTTGATAATCATTTTCCAAGAGTGACAGTGAAAAATAATTTTATTAAAGATTTTGTAATTGCCCATTTTAAGACAACTAGCTTATTTATCTGTAGATAGGCCAGACTTCCACCAGATGGCAGTAAACACTTATTTCCTAACTCCAGCGTAGTCTTTGGATTTTAGTTAATTAAAAACTTAGTACTCAAGAACTTGTACATTAGCATAGGATCTTATGTATATTAGGGCTGTAGTTTTAAAGACCTCAATGTTTGGTTCTCTTTCAAATGTTATCAGCCATAGTATATGAAAAGGGTCTTTATATATATGTGTGTGTATATATATATATATATGTATGCAAAATTTATATACAATAGAGGAACATGCATACCAGACTCTTTATATACAATAAATATATATCAAAATATACATGATGCTTGGTACATGTCAGCATCCTGTAAATGTTATTTTCCCCTTCTTTCCTGGCCCTAACAGTAATAGCCTGGCTCTGAAATGCCTTGTCATTGGAAAGAGGAACATATAATTATTTAAAATTATACATGTGTTGACTTTATGACTTCGGTGTTATATATAATAAAAATTGATCAAAAGACATTTCATTATAAAAATAATATTTTTTTTTTACAAAAATGAACATGAATTTTGGACTTACAGCTTGCCATCTGCTGCTTGCTATTCTTTCGAGAGACAGTTGCAGCTGTCTTTAATTTGATAAGTGGTATAGCCATGACTTTCACTGTCTCGGTGCTTATGATATTAATCTGTCTCTCTGCCACTTTTCTATTCTAACTTGTCATATGCTCTGCCTGCCTTCATTCTAGTCCTCTTTGGCCACTTGAATGAAGATTCCCTTCAAAGCTTAATTTCAGGACTTCCCTGGTGGTCCAGTGACTAAAACTCTGCACTTCCAGTTCAGGGGGCCTGAGTTCTATCCCTGGTCAGGGAACTAGACTCCACATGCCACACCTAAGAGAGCTCACATACCTCATCTAAGACCCAATACAGCCAAATAAATAAATACATAATTTTTAAAAATTAAAAAAAAGAAAGTTTAGTGCCTATTTGCTCTTTCTCTTCTCTTTCTGTTACTTACTCTCCTGGCTGCAGTGGGCCATGACTTTGATCTTAGATATTTCACTGCCAATTGAAACTCAACAATCATATCTAAGATGAAGTTGTTTCCCCAGAGAGACTAAGTTTTCTTAGCTGTGGGTGAAAACCTTGGGAGTCATGATAAACACTTTTTCTCCCTCAGTTTTCTCCCTCAACCTTCGGGTTCTCTTGACTCTGTCTCTGTAGAATCTTTCCCATCCACTTTCTCCTTTCTATTTCAGCATCTTTATTGATGCTGGGGCTCTACCACCACTTACTCCAGGCCTGCACTTGGTTACATTGTCCCTTTTATCATCTGTCTCTATCTCCTGCTAACTATGGCCAAGGGAGGGTTTTTAGTGCACTGTTTCTGCAAACATTTTCCCAGTGATATATGCAAAATCTTCCTGAAGATGCAAACCCTTTAGCATGTGGCAAAAAAAGCCCCATTGGTTAGGCCTTCCTTCTTACCTTGGATCATACCAGTCCTCATTATGAGGGTGGGAGGGAAGTCATTGGCTATCAGAACTAAAAGATGGAGCTTTGGAACCGTCAGACCGGTGCTTCTGAATAACCTGCTGCTCTTCAGTGGTTTGATTTTGTATGGAGTACTTCACTTGATGTGCCCCAGGTGTCTCACCTGGAAAATGGGATTAAGGGTTGCTTCTAATAGGATAATTGTATGGGGAGAATTAACCTTGAAAAGCATATAAAAATATTCTATAAGTGACATTTACGGGCCTTCTCTGATCAAGGCTCATTTTCTCAGATATTTGGCAGTAGCTCCCTTTGTACTGCTTGTCTTCTTCATTCCAGCCTTCTGTCTTTCTTTTTTTTTTTTTCAGTTTTCATTTTAAATTTTATTTGTTAACTTTTAATTTTATGTTGGAGTATAGTTGATTTACAATGCTGTGTTAGTGTCAAGTGTAAAGCAAAGGAATTCAGTTATAAATATACCTGTTATCTGTTCTTTTTCAGATTCTTTGCCCATAGGTTATTACAAGAGTATTGAGTCAAGGTCACTGCTGTACAGCATTTCCTTTCTGAGAACCTATTTTATATAGAAAATATTTCCTTCTCTCCCAGTTGTAATTCTACTTATCTTCAAGGCTTCACTCATGTGCTACCTTCTCCAAGAATAATTCTTTTTTTTTTTTTTAATTAGTTGTTTGCTTATTTTCTGGCTGTACTGGGTCTTTGTGGTGCACTTGGGCTTTCTCTAGTTGCGGTGAGCTGGGGCTACTCTTCCTTGCATTGTGTGATCTTCTCATTCTGGTGACTTCTCTTGTTGCAGAGCCGAGGCTCTAGGTGCGTGGGCTTCAGGAGTTGTGGAGCACAGGCTTATTTGCTCTCTTGTGTGTGAAATCTTCCTGGACCAGGGATTGAACCCTTGTGTCCTGCATTGGCAGGCGAGTTCTTATTACTGTACCACCAGTGAAGTCCCTTCATGAATAATTCCTGAATAAATTTGCCCACCACAGATCCCTCCTTCTTCTGACCTATTATTATTTATAAATTATTCATTCATGTCTTGTATCTCTTGTCATATTCTATTTTGTCTTACTGCTAACTGTATTTATGTCTATTTTCCCTCCTAGATTGTAAAGTCTTGTGGTCAGGGACCATATTCTTTTTGTTTTTGTGAAAATACCTAATGCCACCATTCTTTGTCCATTTTAGAGGCTCTATTAATATTTATTGAGTAAATGATTGAATAACATATTAGATCTCTCTCTCCAATGCCAGATTTATAATTCATCTTTTAACATAAGAAAATACTTCCTTTAAAGTCCTAAAAGATTCAGGAAGCTTCATATCACCGTGCCTTTTTTCCCCTTCTTTAGAAATATATTTTTTTATTCATCCTTAGTCTAATTGCTGAATTGCTGTTATGGTTATAGTTATAGAAGGAGATCAGCAGCATGATTAAAACATATATTAAAGCATATATTTATTTGATCTTTGGTTAATGTTGGTGAATTTATGTAGCCATAGATTTATTTGGGTACTCGTTCCTTCTCTTCCTCCTCCTTCAGTTCAGTTCAGTTCAGTCGCTCAGTCATGTCTGACTCTTTGCGACCCCATGAATCGCAGCACACCAGGCCTCCCTGTCCATCACCAACTCCCGAAGTTGACTCAGACGCACATCCATCGAGTCCGTGATGCCATCCAGCCATCTCATCCTCTGTCGTCCCCTTCTCCTCCTGCCCCCAATCCCTCCCAGCATCAGAGTCTTTTCCAATGAGTCAACTCTTCGCATGAGGTGGCCCAAGTACTGGAGTTTCAGCTTTAGCTTCATTCCTTCCAAAGAAATCCCAGGGCTGATCTCCTTTAGAATGGCCTGGTTGGATCTCCTTGCAGTCCAAGAGGCTCTCAAGAGTCTTCTCCAACACCACAATTCAAAAGCATCAATTCTTTAGTGCTCAGCCTTCTTCACAGTCCAACTCTCACATCCATACATGACTACTGGAAAAACCATAGCCTTGACTAGATGGACCTTAGTCGGCAAAGTAATGTCTCTGCTTTTGAATATGCTATCTAGGTTGATCATAGCTTTCCTTCCAAGGAGTAAGTGTCTTTTAATTTCATGGCTGCAGTCACCATCTATTTTTTGGAGCCCCAAAAAACAAAGTCTGACACTGTTTCCACTGTTTCCCCATCTATTTCCCATGAAGTGATGGGACCGGATGCCATGATCTTCGTTTTCTGAATGTTGAGCTTTAAGCCAATTTTTTCACTCTCCTCTTTAATTTAATGACATGGAATTAGTATGATTAGGCTTTAGTCATAGACTTCTTTCTTTTACAGATGAGGATCCTCAGTTCTTTCAGGGTTAGGTGACCTCTCCTAAGACCCATGGTATTTCCTTCCAGACCAGAGTCTGGAATCCAGTTCCCCACACATCTGTCACAGACTGGACTGGGGGATGCTAAAAGGGTGAAATGTGTGAAGACAGTTTTAGAAAGTAACACTGACTTTAAGGTAAAATGTGACCTGTGTCTTAAAGGGTATCTGTGATTCTGTGTTTGACTTTGGTACGTTAATTCCTGTTTTTGTACACATTTTAGCGATGCATATGTCATGGCTTCTAGCATGAATTTGATTTACTTTACAGTTTCTGTAACCAACTAGTCCAAATGCTTATTGGATGAAAACTTTGACCATACGATATATCCTGGTTAAACTTGCTGCATACCTTTTTAATATAGTTTAACTATAATTTTAGTGTATATATATATTTTTTAATTTTAAAGAAAATTCTGAATTCTTCAAACTGAAAAAAATAAAACAATGATCCTCTCTTTGTTAAAGGCATTTTATTTT
The DNA here is from genome assembly GCF_001704415.2 of Capra hircus. Lineage (NCBI taxonomy): Eukaryota > Metazoa > Chordata > Mammalia > Artiodactyla > Bovidae > Capra > Capra hircus. Next base: position 81,728,219 of record NC_030812.1, read on the forward strand.
ATTTTTAATTTGGCTACATCACACAGCATGCAGGATCTAGTTCCCTGACCAGGGATTGAACCTGGTTCTTAGCAGTGAAAACAGCCAAGTCCTACCATTGAACCTCCACAAAATTCCCTAAAACAGTGTTCCTTGACTAAGAAAGCTGAATAAACCCCTTCTGTGCCCTTTGTTGGAACTTTCATTACTACTGAGTAAAAGTGTGTCTTTTTGAGTTTGATTAATCAGTACACTGTCTTTTCACTTTCTACCTTTCACTGTTGGATTCCAAAAGCAAGAATAGTACTGTTCTGGAACTGACTCATTTAATCATAATTCAAGGGAATTTAAGGAGCTTGAGGTACACATCTCCATAGAAAAATAAAGTTCACCCTCAGATCTCCCCAGTTACTAGCCTGGCACCAAGAGGCAACTTGTAACTGGATTCCTATTTTATAACCCCTCCTCCACCCCATTGTCTGTCTGCTCTGAAAATTGGAAGACTGCTGTCCAGAGGCTCTTGGACTGGCAACTCCTCTCCCTTATGCCCCCACTCACTTTCTGGTTTGTTTAAGCATAGTTTAGCATTTTGTCTGTTCTTAGATTTCATATGAATGGAGTCATACCATGTGTGTCTTCTCCCACTTTGAAACTGAAAGATAGTTGACATAGTTGTAGGTGTACAATATAATGACTTGGTGTGTGTGTGTGTGTATATATATATATATATATATATATATATATATATATATAGTGGTAGTGGTAAAGATATATATATATGTATATAGGCACTAGTGGTAAAAACCCTGCCTGCCAGTGGAGGAGATGCAAGAGACACAGGTTTGATCCCTGGGTTGGGAAGATCCTCTGGAGAAGGACATGACAATCCACTCTAGTATTGTTGCCTGGGAAATCTCATGGACAGAGAAGCCTGGCGGGCAACAATCCATGCAGTCACAGAGAGCTGGACATGACTGAAGTGACTTCATACACACACACACACACACACACACACACACACACATATAGAAATGATCACCACAGTAAATCTTGATAACATCCATCACCGCAGTTATAAAATTTTTTTCTTGTGTTGAGAGCTTTGAAGATCCACTCTCTTAGCAACTTCCAAATATAAAATTCAGTATTATTAAATGTAGTCACCATGCTGTACATTACATCCCCAGGACTTACTGTCTTATCATTGGAAGACAGTAACTTTTGACTCTGCCTTCATCCATTTCTCCCACAACCATCCCTGCCTCTGGTAACCACAAATCTGTTATCTAAGTTCATTTTCTGTTTTTTTGTTTCTTTGTTTTGGATGCCACAATCTCACATATAGGTGAGATCATACAGTATTTGCCTGTTCTGTGCTTAGTCACTCAGTCATGTCTGTCTCTTTGCGACCCTGTTGACTGCACCCTACAGTATCTGCCAATCTCTGTCCAACTTATTTCACCTAGCATAATGCCCTCAAGGTCCATCCCTGATGTTGCAGGTGGCAGGATTTCCTTCTTTTTTTTTTTTTAACGATTGAGTAATATTCCATGGTATATACTTTTGAGATCTTTCCTTGTTATGTACATCAGCAGCTCTATGTTTTTTTGCTGACTAGTATGCCCATTGCTTGAATATGCCATGTTTTGCTAATCCAGTCTCCTGTTACATGATATACATTTTTGTCTAAGCCTAATTTCTAGCTCAGTTTTATATCCCTACCATTGTTCCTCCCCACCTTCCCCATCATCTTCAAATGAGTGTGTCTTTTTAGTTGATTTTCCTCGAATATGGTCTGCAGGAAACTCCTGGAATATGAACTCAGCATACACTGTTCTTTCTTCTGCTGAGGAAAGCTTTATTTTCCACTATCTTTGATCATTGCCTATGTTTCGCTTATTTTTTCTTCCTTTTAGTACTCTGGAGGTCCATTAGTTGATACCCCATTCTCTGGTCCTCTATGACTATTTCCTTTTTCCTAATTGTCATTTATTTACACGTTTCCTCTGTGTTGAAAGATAGCTGTTCAATTTTTGTTCTTTGCCATCAGTCATTTCCTATAACATCAGCTATGTTTATTCCTGCTGCTGACATGGACTTTAATTTTGTATTTATGTATGTTTTCATTATTATTGAAATTCCCCTTAATTTAGCTTCTTTTTATATTGTGATTCTTTACTTTTTAATTATTTTATTATTTATCTTATTATTTCATATTATATTTTTAGCCATTCATATTTTGCTATCTTCATATAGAGGCAGTGTTTACTTGTACTTTCTTGAATGTGCCAAGCCATCTCCTGAAAACTTATTTTGAATCATATTGGGCTTCCCAGGTGGCTCAGTGGGTAAAGAATCCACCTGGCTGTGCAGGAAATGCAGGAGATACAGGTTTGATCCCTGGGTGGGGAAAACCCCCTGGAGAAGGAAATGGCAACCCACTCCAGTATTCTTGCCTGGAGAATCCCGTGGACCGAGGAGACTGGTGGGCAGTCCATGGGGTTGCAAAGAGTCGGACATGACTGAGCACTCTTGCAGGCATACCATAGATAATACTCAGAAAGACTCTGAGAACATATTCCCCCTGTTTTAACATACTTTGTAATCTGTCCCATATTGTTTTTTTCATGCTTTCCTCCCTTATTGTCCTCCGAAGCAGATGGTTTGAGTGGATGGTCTTTTTGTTCCTCTTGCTTTTTCTCAGTCCTCTTGCTGAATCTTTAGCTGCAGGGCAGCCTGTAGGGTCCCTGCCTACCTCCCAGTTCCAGCAGGTATTGACTCTGCATCCCTGGGATCTCTTGCAGTTGTGTCTCTTCCTGGCTCCTCTGCTGCTGCTACTGCTGCTAAGTCGCTTCAGTCGTGTCCGACTCTGTGCGACCCCATAGACAGCAGCCCACCAGGCTCCCCCGTCCCTGGGATTCTCCAGGCAAGAACACTGGAGTGGGTTGCCATTTCCTTCTCCAATGCATGAAAGTGAGAAGTGAAAGTGAAGTCGCTCAGTCGTGTCTGACTCTTAGCGATCCCATGGACTGCAGCCCACTAGGTTCCTCCATCCCTGGGATTTTCCAGGCAAGAGTACCGGAGTGGGGTGCCATTGCCTTCTCCGGGCTCCTTTGCTATTTCCCCTTTAACTCCATCATCATGCAGTGTGATTCTAGACTGCAGCAGCTACAGTTTTTTCTCTTCTCACTGATTCTTCAGGCAGAGCTTCTTAGAAAACCCTCTACCATTGTTTGCTCCCTGCGCTTTCTGCCCATTTGCTTTCTGAGCTTTGTTATATCTCTTTGATTATGAGAAGCAGAAAGAGATAATGGAGAGGATGGAAGGATGTGATCAGATATTCAGTTATGTCTGACTCTTTGTGACACCATGGACTGTGTGTAGCCTGCCAGACTCCTCTGTCCATGGGATTCTTCTGGCAAGAATCCTGGAGTTGGGTGCCATTTCCTCTTCCAAGGGATCTTCCTAACGGAGGGATCAAACTTGATTCTCTTGTGTCTCCTGAGTTGGCAGGCAGATTCTTTACCAATAGTGCCACCTGAGAAGCCCAGATGAAGGATGGGGGGGAAATTTTCTGCTCCATTCCCTAGCAGCTTTTCAGGGATGGAGAATCACTTCTGTATGGGTTGTTGGTTGATGAATACTTAGGTTCTGTGGGTCAGCAGGCAAATCGTGGAACCACAGCCAGTATCTTCTGAACTGTGTTAACTTGGCCACTAGCCTGAAGTGAGGTTGAGATTTGCCATGAGATGACAACTGGGGAGGTATTGCCTCTCCTCCAGCTTTATAATTACTGTCGATTCACTGAATATTTAAGGTTTAGGTTGTTTTCAGTTTAGGTCTTCAATGTTATTGAGAGTATTTTGCTTTTTTATCTTTTTCCAGCACCTTCATTAATATTTAGCAATTAAGTGGCAGGGGCATTTGTCAGAGCTACTAACCAAATGTCATACTGAAAAAGACGTCTAGCCTTATGTCTTAAGTGGTGACCTTAATTACCTGGTGTTGCATATTATATACACAAACTGACTCACATTAATAGGATTACATTCAACTGGACAGCTCGTTATTTTGAGAAAACAGCTTATAAACCAAATGATCAACAAGGACGCCTCTTTGAAACTGCACCCCACTCCAATACTCTTGCCTGGAAAATCCCATGGATGGAGGAGCCTGGTGGGCTGCAGTCCATGGGGTCACTAAGAGTCGGGCATGACTGAGCGACTTTACTTTCACTTTTCCCTTTTATGCGTTGGAGAAGGAAATGGCAACCCACTCCAGTGTTCTTGCCTGGAGAATCCCAGGGATGGGGGAGCCTGGTGGGCTGCCATCTCTGGGGTAGCACAGAGTCGGACATGACTGAAGCGACTTAGCAGCAGCAGCAGCAGCCTGGTGGAAAGATTGAAGGCAGGAGGAGAAGGGGACAAAAGAGGATGAGATGGTTGGATGGCATCACTGACTCGATGGACATGAGTTGAGCAAGCTCCGGGAGTTGGTGATGGAGAGGGAAGCCTGGCATGCTGCAGTCCATGGGTTTGCAAAGAGCTGGACATGACTGGGCAACTAAACTGAAGTCCAGTGGGAGTCAGGAGTTATGAATTCTAGCCAGCTGGAAATGTGTGGGCCAACACACAGCATATCCAGATCTCATGCTTCTCTTTGGAACGACCCCCAAACTACTCCACAGCCCAGCCCAGAGACATGAGTTCTTTTTTGTTAAATACGCCACATGCATTAGTTGACATAGGTGATATGTATATGTGTGTATATGTATATATATGTGTGTGTGTGCGTGTGTGTATATGTATATATATAGTTCCTCTTTTGCTTGACTTTCTTTTCTTGTGTGTATAGCACATGCAGCAGGATCTTGAATCACAGTTAAAACTTGCCTTTGGTCTACTTGTAAAACTTGGTGTCTGCATTATTGGTCAATGGCAGGTTTTGTGGTGGGAAAAATGAAGTTTCTCTAATGCTTCCTAGGAGGTAAGATTGTCAGCTCTCGCTTGTTCAAAAATGTCAACTGTTTGATATAAACAAAGGCCATAGCTTTGGTATTTTACCTCTAGTTTCCTGCCACTTGGATTTGAAGGTATTTGGTAATACCTTTTTTCTTAGCCTCTTTCTGTGTGAAATTTAGTCAAGTATATGTTGTCTGTGTGCATGCGTGTGCTCAGTTGTGTCCAGCTCTTTGTGACCCCACGGACTGTAGCCTGTCCACCAGGCTCCTCTGTCCATGGAATTTCCCAAGCAAGAATACTGTAGTGGGCTGCCATTTCCTCCTCCAAATCTTCCCAACCCAGGGATCGAACCCATGTCTCCTGCATTGGCAGGCAGATTCTTGATCACTTCGCCACCTGTGAGTATCAGGTCAGTTCAGTTCAGTTATTCAGGCATGTCTGACTCTGTGACCGCATGGACTGCAGCACACCAGGCTTCTCTGAGAATATAGTGAACTGGAATTAAAGATCAATGTTCTTGTTAATATACTTTTAATAGCAATTCAAAACTAGTTTTTGTTTGTTTGTTTTTTTAGCTTAACCCTGATTATCGAGATGCCCAAAATGAAGGGAAAAATGTGGTGAGTAGAACTATTTTTTTTCTCCATAAAATACAAGCATATTATTTATATTTTATATGAACAAACTGAAAAGTTAGTAGACAATTTGAAGACTAGGGACTCTGAGAGAGAGACTCTGAGTAGAGTTTGTGGATCAAAGATAAAAGTAAATGATGAGGTGGCTTAGAGTATAAGAAGATGATCAGTAGTGGGTGTTTAAGGAGATTTCTAGCAATTTGGAGGCTATTTATGATAGAGTGCTGAAGGCAGCTGGGTCTCAGAGGTATGCTTAATCTAGGTTTAGTTTCAGAAGTGCATAGAAATTAGGAAAGAGGAGTGGAATTGTGACTTAATATTAAAATAGGACAACAGAAAAATCATTTTTGATTCAAAATAACTTGGGTTTTATTTATGCAAGAAATTGAACTATTCAGCAAGTAGATAATTTTAGTTTCTAATATTTTACCATGTGCTACTCAAAAAGATCTCAATCATTTTTCATTAAAAATTCTTATTATTATTCATTCTGCTCATCTCATCCCCACTTGTAAAGAAAATGACTTAATGATGACAACATGATTTAATTTAATAAAATTTTAGAGAGGAAGGGATGTGCCAGAGGGAATGGGTTTGGGGTACAAGTGAAACTGTGTGGTGATAGATGGTAACTAGACTTCTGGTAGTCATCACTGTGTACTATAGGATGTTGAATTATGATGCTATATACCTGAAACTTATTAAAAATTCAGAAATTCAGGACACTTTGATGTGATATAAATGAAGCCCAGATGATGGGCTAGATTTCTTTTTTTTTTTTTCTTTTGGTATGTCTAATTATCATTTATATTATTGTTGTTATATTTTTAAGTTACTTCTGCAACTGCTGTCCTTAGAAACAGCTAAGGACAAGACCTAAAAATCAAACTCCTGTTTCTCAGTTTCCTACAGGAAAAGACTGTGAACTATTTTTTAAACTGATTCAGTTTCCCTTCTTTTAGTAGAAAATTGGCAACCCTGAGACTCCTGTTTTCCATGACACACAAAAGCTAGTAAACATCTAGAAGTGGTTCAAAATTTATAAGTAAACTAATTTTATATGACCAAGTAGAAAGTTTAAATAATTTTTATGATCTAAAAACACACTTAAGAGAACAAAACTTCTCAATACTTTCATACCTAATCTTGAGAGTCCCTTGGACTACAAGGAGATCCAACCAGTCCATTCTGAAAGAGATCAGCCCTGGGATTTCTTTGGAAGGAATGATGCTAAAGCTGAAACTCCAGTACTTTGGCCACCTCACGTGAAGAGTTGGCTCATTGGAAAAGACTCTGATGCTGGGAGGGATTGGGGGCAGGAGGAGAAGGGGACGACCCAGGATGAGATGGCTGGATGGTAGCACTGACTCGATGGGCGTGAATCTGAGTGAACTCCAGGAGTTGGTGATGGACTGGAGGCCTGGTGTGCTGCAATTCATGGGTTTGCAAAGAGTCAGACACGACTGAGCGACTGAACTGACTGAATTGACTCTTAAACATTCTAACAAATAATTTCGATTGTCTGAAATTATTGCACAAAAAAGATATAACTAAATATTTTAACTAATCAAACTGATCACACAGAACAGCCTTGTCTAGCTCAGTGAAACTATGAGCCATACTGTGTAGGGCCACCCAAGACAGATGGGTCAAGGTGGAGAGTTCTGACAAAATGTAGTCTACTGGAGAAGGGAATGGCAAACTACTTCAGTATTGTTACCTTGAGAACCCCATGAACAGTATGAAAAGACAAAAAGATAGGACACTGAAAGATGAACTCCTCAGGTTGGTAGTATCCAGTATGCTACTGGAGAGGAGTGGAGAAATAACCCCAGAAAGAATGAAGAGATGGAGCCAAAGCAAAAACAACGCCCAGTTGTGGATGTGACTGGTGATGGAAGTAAAATCCGATGCTGTAAAGAGCAATATTGCATAGGAACCTGGAATGTTAGGTCCATGAATCAAGGTAAAATGGAAATGGTCAAGTAGGAGATGGCAAGAGTGAACATCGACATTTTAGGGATCAGCAAACTAAAATGGACTGGAATGGATGAATTTAACTCAGATAACCATTATATCTACTACTGTGGGTAAGAATCCCTTAGAAGAAATGGAGTAGCCTTCATTGTCAACAAAAGAGTCTGAAATGCAGTTCTTGGGTGCAGTCTCAAAAGTGACAGCATGATCTCTGTTTGTTTCCAAGGCAAACCATTCAATATCACAGTAATCCAAGTCTATACTCCAACCAGTAATGCGGAAGAAGCTGAAGTTGAATAGTTCTATGAAGACCTACCAGATCTTCTAGAATTAACACCCAAGACTGGAATGCAAAAGTAGGAAATCAAGAGATAACTACAGTAACAGGCAAATTTGTCCATTTAGTACAGAATGAAGCAGGACAAAGGCTAAAAGAGTTTTGCCAAGAGAATGCACTGGTCATCCAACAACACAAGAGAAGAGTCTACACATGGACATCACTGGATGGTCAATGCCAGATTCAGATTGATAATATTCTTTGCAGCTGAAGATGGAGAAGCTATACACAGTCAGCAAAAACAATACCAGGAGCTGACTGTGGCTCATATCATGAACTTATGTAAAATTCAGACTTAAATTGCAGAAAGTAGGGAAAACCACTCGACCATTCAGGTATGACCTAAATCAAACCCCTTATGATTATACAGTAGAAGTGACAAATAGATTCAAGGAATTAGATCTGATAGAGTGTCTGAAGAACTATGGATGGAGGTGGCATTGTATAGGAGTCAGGGATCAAGATCATCCACAAGAAAAAGAAATGCAAAAAGGCAAAATGGTTGTCTGAAGAGGATTTACAAATAGCTGAGAAAAGAAGAGAAGCAAAAAACAAAGCAGAAAAGGAAAGATATACCCTGTTGAATGCAGAGTTCCAAAGAATAGCAAGGAGAGATAAGAAAGCCTTCCTCAGTGATTAATGCCAAGAAATTGAGGAAAACAATAGAATGGGAAAGACTAAAGATCTCTTCAAGAAAATTAGAGATACCAAGGGAACATTTCATGCAACGATGGACATCAATAAAGGACAGAAGTGGTATGGACTTAACAGAAGCAGAAGATATTAAGAAGAAGTGGAAAGAGTACACAGAAGAACTATACAAAAAAGATCTTCATGACCCAGATAACCATGATGGTGTGATCACTCACCTAGAGCCAGACAACCTGGAATGCAAAGTCAAGTGGGCCGCAGAAAGCATCACTACGAACAAATCTAGTGGAAGCGATTGAATTCCAGTTGAGCTATTTTGAATCCTAAAAGAAGATGCTGTGAAAGTGCTGCACTCAATATGTCAGCAAATTTGGAAAATTCAGCAGTGGCCACAGGACTGGAAAAGGTCAGTTTTCATTCCAATCCCGAAGAGGGCAATGATAAAGAATGTTCAAACTACTGCACAATTGCACTCATCTCACATGTTAGGAATGTAAAGCTCAAAATTCTCCAAGCCAGGCTTCAAGAGTACATGAACTGTGAACTTTTAGATGTTCAAGCTGGATTCAGAAAAAGCAGAGGAACCAGAGATCAGATTGCCAACATCCACTTGTTCACAGAAAAAAAGCAAAAGAGTTCAAGAAAAATATCTACTTCTGCTTTATTGACTATGCCAAAGCCTTTGACTGTGTGGATCACAACAAACTGGGGAAAGTTCTTAAAGAGATGGGAATACGAGACCATCTGACCTGCCTCTTGAGAAACCTGTATGCAGGTCAAGAAGCGCCAGTTAGAACTGGACATGGAACAATGGACTGGTTGCAAATTGGGAAAGGAGTATGTCAAGGCGATATATTGTCACCCTGCTTATTTAACTTATATGCAGTGTACATCATGTGGGCTGGATGAAGCACAAGCTGGAATCAAGATTACCAGGAGAAATATCAATAACCTCAGATACGCAGATGACACTGCCCTATGGCAGAAAGCGAAGAAGAACTAAAGAGCCTCTTGATGAAAGTGAAGGAGGAGAGTGAAAAAGTTTGTTTAGAACTCAACTTTCAGAAAACTAAGATCATGGCATCAGGTCCCATTACTTCACGGCAAATAGATGGGGAAACGAAACAGTGAGAGACTTTATTTTTGGGGGCTCCAAAATCACTGCAGATGGTGACTACAGCCATGAAATTAAGACACTTGCTTCTTGGAAGGAAAGCTGTGACTACCCTGCTGCTGCTGCTGCTGCTAAGTCGCCTCAGTTTTGTCCGACTCTATGCAACTCCATAGACGGCAGCCCACCAGGCTCCGTTACACTGCATATTAGAAAGCAGAGACATTACTTTGCCAACAAAAGTCCGTCTAGTCAAGGCTATGGTTTTTCCAGTGGTCATGTATGGGTGTGAAATTTGGACTATAAAGAAAGATGAGTGCCAAAGGATTGATGCTTTTGAACTGTGGTGTTGGAGAGGACTCTTGAGAGTCCCTTGGACTGCAAGGAGATCCAACCAGTCCATCCTAAAGAAATCAGTCCTAAATATTCATTGGAAGGACTGATGCTGATGCTGAAGCTGAAGCTCCAATCCTTTGGCCACCTGATATGAAGAACCAACTCATTGGAAACGACCCTGATGCTGGGAAAAATTGAAGGCAGAAGGAGAAGGGGACGACAGAGGATGAGATGGTTGGATCACATCACCGGCTTGATGAACGTGAGTTTGAGCAAGCTCCGGGAGTTGGTGATGGACAGGGAAGCCTGGCGTGCCGCATCCTATGGGTTTCAAAGAGCTGGGCATGACTGAGCAAATGAAGTGAATTATACTGAACTGTTTAAACTGAGTACAACTGCTGTTGCCCCATGGTGTCTACTGCTTCATGTATCTGATTACCTCCTTTTCTGTATGTGGGCTCGATAAAGGACAGAAATGGTGTAGACCTAACAGAAGCAGGAGATATTAAGAAGAGGTGGCGGGAATACACAGAAGAACTGTACAAAAAAGCGCTTCACGACCAAGATAATCACAATGGTGTGATCACTCACCTAGAGTCAGACATCTTGGAATGCAAAGTCAAGTGGGGCTTAGAAAGCATCACTACAAACAAAGCTAGTGGAGATGATGGAATTCCAGTTGAGCTGTTTCAAATCCTGAAAGGTGATGCTGTGAAAGTGCTGCACTCAACATGCCAACAAATTTGGAAAACTCAGCAGTGGCCACAGGACTGGAAAAGGTCAGTTTTCATTCCAATCCCAAAGAAAGTCAATACCAAGGAATGCTCAAAGTACCACACAATTGCACTCATCTCACATGCTAGTAAAGTAATGCTCAAAATTCTCCAAGCTAGTCTTCCGCAATACGTGAACCATGAACTTTCAGATGTTCAAGCTGGTTTTAGAAAAGGCAGAGGAACCAGAGATCAAATTGCCAACATCTGCTGGATCATGGAAAAAAGCAAGAGAGTTGCAGAAAAACATCTATTTCTGCTTTATTGACTATGCCAAAGCCTTTGACTGTGTGGATCACAATCAACTGTGGAAAATTCTGAAAGAAGTGGGAATACCAGACCACCTGATCTGCCTCTTGAGAAACCTATATGCAGGTCAGGAAGCAACAGTTAGAACTGGACATGGAACAACAGACTGGTTCCAAATAGGAAAAGGAGTACGTCAAGGCTGTATATTGTCACCCTGCTTATTTAACTTCTATGCAGAATACATCATGAGAAATGCTGGGCTGGAAGAAGCACAAGCTGGAATCAAGATTGCCGGGAGAAAATCAATAACCTCAGATATGCAGATGACACGACCCTTATGGCAGAAAGTGAAGAGGAACTAAAAAGCCTCTTGATGAAAGTGAAAGAGGAGAGTGAAAAATTTGACTTAAAGCTCAACATTCAGAAAACGAAGATCATGGCATCTGGTCCCATCACTTCATGGGAAATAGATGGGGAAACAGTGGAAACAGTGTCAGACTTTATTTTTGGGGGCTCCAAAATCACTGCAGATGGTGATTGCAGCCATGAAATTAAAAGACGCTTACTCCTTGTAAGGAAAGTTATGACCAACCTAGATAGCATATTGAAAAGCAGAGACATTACATTGCCAACAAAGGTCCATCTAGTCAAGGCTATGGTTTTTCCTGTGGTCATGTATAGATGTGAGAGTTGGACTGTGAAGAAGGCTGAGTGCCGAAGAATTGATGCTTTTGAACTATGGTGTTGGAGAAGACTCTTGAGAGTCCCTTGGACTGCAGGGAGATTCAACTAGTCCATTCTAAAGGAGATCACTCCTGGGTGTTCTTTGGAAGGAATGATGCTAAAGCTGAAGCTCCAGTACTTTGGCCACCTCATGCGAAGAGTTGACTCATTGGAAAAGACTCTGATGCTGGAGGGATTGGGAGCAGGAGGAGAAGGGGACAACAGAGGATGAGATGGCTGGATGGCATCACCGACTCGATGAACGTGAGTTTGAGTGAACTCCGGGAGTTGGTGATGGACAGGGAGGCCTGGCGTGCTGCAATTCATGGGGTCGCAAAGAGTTGGACACAACTGAGCAACTGAACTGAACTGAAATGTGACTCTCAGTAGGGCTGGATTTCTTTAAAAGCAATTTGTATGGGCGGTAAGTCACTTCAGTTGTATCCTACTCTTTGCGACCCTATGGACTGTAGCCTACCTGCAGGGCTCCTCTGTCTATGGGATTCTCTGGGCAAGAATACTGGAATGGGCTGCCATTTCCTTCTTTAGGGAGTCTTCCCCATCTAGGGATTGAGCCAGTGTCTCTTACGTCTCCTGTATTGCAGGCAGATTCTTTACCACTCATGCCACCTGGGAAGCCCTAAAAGCAATTTAGCCAGATATTTTGATATAAAATAGACAAAGTCTATAATACAATTTGGTAGGGATTTAGCCATCCCTTTTGGAATGAGCAGGTGTTATTACTGCATCACCCCAATTTCTGCTGTTCGATAGAAACAGTTCGAATATTTAAAGTGGTCACTGTTTTATATTGGTATGCAGATTTATGTTTTATGAGGATAATGATTATGGAAGTGATGAATCAAATCAGAATTTCTGGACCTGAGTCAGTCCTGTTTGACTCCTCTCTGCAAAATAATTATCATGTTTACAATAGAAATAAGCTGAAGTATCAGGTACTGATCCAGTAAAAACTTTAATTTGTGTCCAAGTATCTTTATATAGAGAAGTAGTTTTTTTTTTTTTTAAGATAAATTGGATCTTTTTTTTTGTAATTCAATTTTATCCCCCAGTATGGGCTTTTCTTGCCTTGATTTTCAAGTAGCTGTACCAGGATTGTTGGGCTCTTACCTTCTGATGACTTAGGAAAACGCCATCAGTAGCCATGTTTGAAAAGCACAGTGTGTTCTTCTTGTGAGCTTGTTTGTGCTCTCAATGGTTTCTAATCAGAGACCACCAGGAAAATACATGTACTTGAACACATGGGGTTCATTACTCTTTGGACTCTCACTGTGGGGAACTGTGGGGTACCTCAGTGAGCACATGTTAGGAAGAACCTATTTTAGGGCTTGGGCTTATGCAGTTGATTTTGGGGACGACTTAAACAGGTGAAGCTTTGCTGTGTATAGGAATGCTGTCAGGATGAAGAGGTGTCTTAATACATTTTATCTATGGGCAGGGTAGGTGAGATCCATGTCCTTGCTAAAGATGAAGAGGTGTCTTAATACATTTTATCTATGGGCAGGGTAGGTGAGATCCATGTCCTTGCTAAAGAGGCAGTAGCTGCTCATACTTGGTAGAGGAGAACAGGATCCTCATTTTTTTGTGGCTTGTACAATATTCACAGTCTGTTGGTGTTCAGACATGGTTATAAAGTGGTGTTGTTTTGCCTTGATGCATTCCAGTCAGGAAGTGGCCTTATCTGGTGTTGCTGTTTTGTGAAACTGTCCATATTCACCAGGCCCAGCTCTAGGGTCAGGCCAGCTCCTAGCAACCCCAAGGCCTGGCTCATATACCAGGCCAGCTGTTGGATGTCAAGGACTGTTTTTCTCTTTGTCAAGGTTTATTTCTGTGATATTCTGTATGGCTTCTTGAGCATGGTGTAGAGACAAGAGAGCTCTGCTTTAGCACCACCGTAAACTTGCATAGCCTCAGACAAGTCAGGTAACTTTCCTGAGACTCAGTTTCTTCACTGGTCTGATAGAATGAGGATGTTTGCCCTACATCCCTCACTTGCATGTCAGGCGGATAAAATCAAAGCAGATGGATGGAAAACTCATTATCTAAAAGATGTCAGTAGGTTAAAAAAGTGTAAGTTGTTTCTCTTAAGGGGGCCTCATATCAAAGCTTCAAATTGTGTAGTTGAATTAAATCTTCTGTGCTCATCTTTTTTACACTCCATACCATTTAGAGATGCTATTGATGCTTCTGGGTGGAGGTGAGTGGAAGAATATAGTGTGTGAAGGCTTATGGAGCCGCACAGAGCATATAAATAAGTAATCAATCCATAGTGAAGTTCACTCTTTGTGTTAATCAAGCCTGAGTTAGACTTGCTAGATTTTGTTTCTTTGTATTCTGAAGTACAGTTTCTTTTCCACCTCTTAAGCACCCTTCTGTTTAAGCAGTGTTACTAGTGATACTTTAATTGCATACCACACAGGTGGATTTGCTTTTGCTGTAGAATTTTATGATTGGCTCTCATCTGTCATCTCAGAAGCACGTCCAACTGGGACACTTGATTTCATTTTCTTTTCTCTCTGAAACCACTAGCTTGAGAGTAAATAAAACTGAGAATATGGAGCAGTAAAGCTAACAATATGGCTGCTCATTTTATACACCATTTACCACCTAGCAATAATGACGTTTCTGTCTAAGAAAGGAAACAGAGGAACATTTGGAGTGTAGCCTGTGAAAAATGAAATCTGTTTCCCAAAACAATGCTATCTCACCTTAGATCTAGGTTCCAGTAACACTGAATTCACTGTGACCATGCTAATTATTTTCTTTTCTAATGTTCCTTATGTTATCTATTTAATATCCAGTTAATATTTTTCCTGTAATTCAGAAACCTTTATCAAGTGTTGCCTTCCATTTTTGAAGTTTCAAAGGTTAATGGATGGTGCTGCTGAAATGAGGCGGAGTGTGTCAGAGCTCCCATTAAGACCCAAATTGCTGTATTTATTCTACAAAGAAGCCTATTATTTCCAATCTTACAAATGTACAGCATCCACAGGGACCCTGTAAATATTGGAACTGTATCAAGCCCAGCTGGGAACCTGACAGTCATTAGTTTTTTTTCTCCGTGAAAGCCTGCATCTTTTCAGATGGCTCTTTGAAGGGGACTTTTTGGAGGATAACACCACTCATTTTCACTTACTTTATTTCTGTGGAATGTGATCTGATTTTTTGAGGGAATGTCTTTTGTCTGTGCTTGGGATTCTCAACCCCAGAAATCCTGATATATTGATATTTGGGCCAGATCATTCTTTGGTATAGGGGCTGTCCTTTGCATTGCAGGATTTTTAGCAGCATCCATGGACTCTTCTCACTAGATTCCAGGAGTGGTCTCCCTGTTCTCCCCTCACCCAAGTGTGGCAACTTAAAGTATTTCTGTAAATGACCAAATATCTCCTAGGAGCCAGATTATCTTCCTTTGAGAACCATCAAAAACATACATGAAACAGAAATGTTTTAGGAAGCATGAAACTTTGCTGAAATAGACTTGAAACTTCTATTCTATAGATTTTTTTCTTTGGGGGACAGATTCTGAAAGAAGACTCCCCCAGTTCTTTGAGTTTTACTATATATTCATCAGTGGTAAGATGATAAGGAAAAGAAAGAAAAAAGGGGTCATATTAGGAATTCGTTTGAGAGCACTTGATTGTGAAGGAACCCTGGCAAGAGAAGCAGTGTTTGCAGCTTTAACTGGCAGGCTTGTGTCTGTTACATAAAGTCTGCAATGAGAGCCCCAGAGGGTCTGGACCAAGACACAGATGCCTGCACATCTTAGGCTACAGTGGCTGCGCACAGGTCTGAATCAGCCCTGAAAACACATACATTATTTCTTACCGAATGTCTCTGGCTCCTCACAGCAGAATCCCTACGTGATGTCTCTGCTGAAAATTCGATGACTCACAAATGAGTCAACAGAGAAGGTGTTACAGGAGGCTGCCTGCTGTTAAGCTACAGCAGGGCCCTGGAGAAACCAACGAGCCATTAGTATCCTCTCTGGCTTCCCATATGGGATTTTCGACTTATATAGTCTGAGAGACGGTGTGCCTTTCCTTCCAACTGCAAATGCTAGTTTTCTAAAAACCCAGCAGACTAGGTTAACATTCTGAGGCCCTGCATGCCCTAAACTGAGAGAGTTTGGGAGAACGAGCTGATGTGAAATTTAACACCTGTTTAAGCTCTGTTGTACCGTAATGTATTTTCATGATGCAAAGAGGGAGAGAAGTGTGCTTCTGTAATTCTCAGCAGGGAACTAGTGTTTTGGGGTCTTTTTTTTTTCCTTCAAAAGAGATGTGGGTTTATAAACAAAAGCCACAAGCACATGATTTTGAACAAAACTGTTTTTATATTATGGAAATAAAGCATTAATTTTCTTGTATATTGAAACTCAATCCATTCATTTAGAAATTATATACTTATAACTCATTATTCACATTTCATTGTTTAAAAAATTCCAAAAGGCTAGCTTGAAGTTTGCTGTCAAACTGCTTATGACAGCTGTTAAGCAAATTAACAGAGTACGAGAGATTAATAGCAAAAAGGTTTAGACTGCAGCACTGTTTTAAAAAACTTCTAAATGTGTTAGAAGCTCCTATTCCCTAATAAACAATTGTTATGCTTTTATAAATGGAACTTGTCTGTTCAGTAAAGCTTTTTATCCCCGAGGACCTAAGCAGATAATTTGGGGGTACAATATACATTCCATTTATCCTGTGTAATTAAAGTTAAACCACAGGTCTTAAATAGTATGAGTAATTTAAAGTGAGCTTTTAGTTAGCCCTAATAAGTGAGGTTTCTGTAAGGCAAGGATTTTTATTGTTCACTGTAAGAGTGTCAAACTAGAGAGGTCTCTGATCACTCTTATCAGGATTCCACAGGGAAATATTACCAAGTAGGATATAATAGAAAGTGGGGTTCCGCTGCTCATTGCTCAGAAGCCATTAAAGAGGCCAGTTTGGTAGAAACTGCTTTATTTTGAAGGTTGGCAGCTGGTGAGGGATAGAGGGAGAGGATAGATGCCTGTCCAAAGCCGACTCCTCCCTCCCCCTCACCCTGTCCCCCTCCCCTCCCCGCCTCAGCAGTCTGGAGGCAAGAGCTTTTATAGACAGAGGGAGGGGGCTATGTGCAGAAACAGCAGTCAGTCCCGACAGTCATCTTGAAATCGGTCACTGGTGGTCTGATCAATGTCATCTTAATTGTTTTAAGCACAGTTAATCTTCATTTCCAAGGTTGCTCTGTTTCCATTTCTTTGAGGCCAGTTCTCTGAATTGTGGCAGCTTATGTCACGGCTACAGTGTGGTCATCCTGTAGTTGACTTCGTCCACTCTGTGTGAGTTTCAGTATCTGCAAAACAGCTCACAGACTATGGCTCAGAATATTACCTATAGCCCTTGAGGAGGAACTGAAGGTCCTTGACTCTGCTTAATGGCTAAACTATTATTATTTGGTCTCCTTTGACTGGTTTCCTTTGTTTCTGCATGTTCTCACTTTGGTGATTAAACCTATTCTTTGGCTGAAGTTTTTCCATGGACAAAAGGCAGGCTGAGGACATGGGGGACACAGACCATAGTGTCCTGCTCCATTTCAGTAGGAGGGCAGTCTCTAGGAACCTGGACCTGCTCTCCCTTTATGTGTCCATAAAATTCATTTTATTAGCTTTTCAAAAGAGGAAAAAAGAGAGTGTAGACAGGAGGATTGACTCCACTAAATGAATTGATGTATAATGACTGATGACAAATGACTGATGTATAATCACAATGGCCTCTCTCAGTCGCTTATTCATATCCGACTCTTTGCGACCCTGTAGACTGTAGCCCACCAGGCTCCTCTGTCTGTGGGATTTTTCTGGCAAGAGTACTGGAGTGGGTTGCAATTTCCTGCTCCGGGGGATCTTCCCAACGCAGGGATTGAACCTGAGTCCCCTGCACTGCAGGCAGATTCTTTACCACTGAGCTACTGGGGAAGCCCTCTCAGTTGCTAAGTAGACATGAAGCCTTGGGGCAGTTAGTGCATTTTCCCTGAAGGAAAGCTAAATTATGATGAGAAGATTGGTGTGCAGATGGCACAGATACCTTTCAGGGATATGGAATGCTCCCAGGAAGACTGGAATACTAACTTGTTGCATCTACACTGGCCTACAGTGAGAGAAACTGTCAAATACTTGTTCATTGACTCTCCAGTATTTAGGGTACATGCTTATCTTCTGTTAATAAAACATTTCTTCAAATATAAAAGTGAAGTGTGTGAAAGTTCATTGCTCAGATATGTCTGACTTTTTGCAATGCTGTGGACTCTAGCCCACCAGGCTCCCCTGTCCGTGGAATTCTCCAGGCAAGAATTCCGGAGTGGGTTGCCATTTCCTCCTCCAGGGGATCTTCCCAGCACAGGGATCAAACTGGGTCTTCTGCATCGTGGGTGGATTCTTTACCATCTGAGCTACCAGGGAAGCCCTTCTTCAAATATGGTTCAATATAATTGATTAGATTTTATTTTCCTTAGCTAAAATTGTGTTTTAATTGTGCCTTTTTGATACTACATTTAAGCCACTTGTCTCAAAAATCCTTCGAGTTTTTTTCCTACAACTGCCTGATCTCATCCATTATTTTTGCATTCTTCCAATCTGAGGCAGTCTTCCCTCGTGTGTATTAATAACACTCATTATGTTGGTGGTTCTTTATTTTGGCTGCGATAGCATTGCCAAATCCAAAAACAGCTCTTCTATAATATTTCTTTGTGATTGTAAATCTCCTGCTCTATTTCTCCCCAAGTTTTCATGTTATAATAAGAAAATAATTTCCTTTTTTCCTTTTAGAATTAGCATTTTCTCTTCTTAAATCTCCCCATTCCTCTTTCTCTACCTTCTTCATCAGAGTGATTTTTATCTTCGATATCAGATGTCACCACCATTTTTACTATTGAGAAGGAGTTCCTGGTTACACATGGTACATTCTGCTGGGCCCTGTATAAGAGGATTGTGTAGATCTTCTTGAGGCCTTGACTCAATTACTTGAAGGTGGACAGAAGTGTGATTCCTGTGTCACCAGTACATTTCAGAGCCGCCAGGGAAAGCTACTTCCTTCATCCATATCGTACTATTATATCTGGGTTTTCATATTGAGTTGGATGGCAGAGATAATGAAACAGTGTACTTTTGAGTTGGTTAGTTGGTTCTTTTATTCTTTCCTCCCTCTCTCCCTTCCTCCTCCTCTACCTCCCTGTCTCTTCCGTCTTCCCTCCCTCCCTGCTCTTTCCTTTCCTTTCTTCCTTCAACAGCTTTGGTGGTGGTTTAGTCGCTAAGTTGTGTCCAACTTTTGCGACCCCGTGGACTGTAGCCCGCCAGGCTCCTCTGTCCATAGGATTTTCCAGGCAAGGATACTGGAGTGGATTGCCATTTCCTTCTCCAGGGGATCTTCCCGACCCAGGATTCGAACCCAGGAATCTAACCCAGGTCTCCTGTATTGCAGGCAGATTTTACTAAGTTATTATTCACATACCATAAGAATTCTCCTGTTTAGAAGGTACAGTGTTGTGAATCTGTAACCACTATCTAATTTTAGAGCATTTTTTTATCACCCTCCCCCCAAAGAAAGTCTATATCCACTAGCAACCCCTATCAACCCAAATCTACTGTCTCTATGAATTTGCCTTTTCTGAATATTTCGTATATGGAATTATACAATATATGGCCTTTTAAGTGTCTGGCTTCTGTCACTTAACATAATGTTTTTAAAGTGCATACATGTAGCATGTATCTGTATGTCATTCCTTTTCATGGCAAATAATACTCCATTTGGTGCATGTACCATATTTTGTTTATCATTTGATGGACTTTTGGCTTATTTCTGCTTTTCAGCTATTATAGATGAAGCTGTTATGACCATTCATGTGCAAGTTTTTGCATGGTCATATATTTTCATTTCTTTTGGGTAGATACCTAGAGTTAGGTATACCTGGTTGTGTCTGTGCTAAGCCTCTTCAGTCATGTCCAACTCTGTGCGCCCCTTGGACTGTAGCCTGCCAGGCTCCTCTGTCCATGGGCTGCTCCAGGCAAGAATACCGGAGTGGGTTGCCATGCCCTCCTCCAGGGGATCTTTCCGACCCAGGGATTGAGTCCGTGTCTCTTATATCTCCTGCATTGGCAGGCAGGTTCTTTACCACTAGCGCCACCTGGGAAGCCTAGAATTGCTGGTTATATGTTTAATATTTTGAAGAACTACCAAACTCTTCCTAAGTGGCTGCACCATTGTGTGTTCCTCAGCAATATGGGGAGAGACTGAGTGTTATAGCCTCTCCACATCCTAACACTTGTTATTGTCTGTACTTTGATTATAACCATCCTAAAGCATTTTCCTGTTTAGTAATGAGATTGAGCACTTCTGTAAGTATTTCTTGGCCATTTTTCTGTCTTCTGTGGAGAAATGTTTGGTCTCATCCTTTGTTCAGTTTTTAATTGGGTTATTTGTCTTTGCAACTGTTGAGTTGTAAACGTTCTTTTTATATTCTGGATAGAAGTCCCTTACCAGATATATAACTTACTAATATTCCCTCTCAGACTGTGTACTTTTAATAACTTTATTTATCTATTTAGTTTTGGTTGTCCTGGGTCTTCATTGCTGTGAGGGCCTTTCTCTGGTTTCGGTGAGATGCGGCTTCTCTCGTTGCGGCTGCAGGCTTCTCCCTGCTGCGGCTGCTCTTGTTGCGGCTGCAGGCTTCTCCCTGCTGTGGCTTCTCTCGTTGCGGCTGCAGGCTTCTCCCTGCTGCGGCTGCTCCTGTTGCGGCTGCAGGCTTCTTCCTGCTGTGGCTTCTCTTGTTGCGGAGCATGGGCTCTAGGGTGCGTGGGCTCTAGTAGTTGCAGCTCCCGGGCTCGAGAGGATCTTCTCTATAGTTGTGGCACACACAGATTGGGTTTTTTTTTTTTTTTTTTTTTTAAACAGGCATTTGTAAAGAGCATTTTAGATGCATAGCAAAATTCAGTGGAAGATACAGACGGTTCCAATACACCGCTGCCTGCACAAAAGTACAGGGCCCCCTACTATGAGCATCCTTTACCAGAGTGGTACATTTATTACACTGGTTAACCTACCTTGGCACATCATTATCACCTGAAGTCCAGTTTACGTTAGGGTTCACTCTTGGTGTAGAACTTTCCATCTCTTTGATTAAAGTCTAATGACATGTATCCACCATAAAAGTATCATACAGAATAGTTACATTGCTTTAAAAATCCCCTGTGTTTTTCCTACTCATTCCCCTCCCATCCCCGGCAGCCACTGATCTTTTTACTGTGCCATAATTTTGCTTTTGCCAGAATATCATACTGCTGTATATTTGAAGTCACACAGTATGTAGCTTTTTCACATTGGCTTTTTTCATTTTAACTATGCCTTTAAGGTTTCTTCATGTCTTTTCATGGCTTGATAGTTCATTTCGTTTTAGTGCTGAATAACATTCGATTGTTTGAATGTCCCACAGTTTATTATTCACTCACCTACTGAAAGGTATTTTGTTTGCTTTTATGTTTTGGTAGGTGTGAATAAAGCTGTGATGCAAGTTTTTGTGTGGACATAGCTTTTCAGCTCCTATGGGTAAATAACAAGGAGCATGATTGCTGAATCATATGGTATAGTGTGTGTTTCATTTTGTGTAAAACCATTGAAATGTCTTCCAAAGTGACTGTACCATTTTGCATTCCCATCAGCGATGAATGAGAGTTCATGTTCCACACCCTTGTCAGCCTTTGGTGTTGTCAGTGTTTCGGATTTTGGCCATTCAGTAGGTGTATATGGTATATCATTGCTGCAAGTGAGATCTAATTAGAGAATCTGCTATTCCCTAATGACATTTGATATTGATCACCTTTTCATATATGTATTTACCACCTATATGTCATCTTTGGTGAGGTATCTGTTCAGGTCTTTTGCCCTTTTAAAAATTCAGTTAATTATTTTCATATTATTGAATTTTAAGAGTTCTTTGTATATTTTGGATACCAGTCCTTTATTAAATATGTCTTTTGCAAGTATTTCCTCCCAGTCTGTGGTTTATCTTCTCATTCTTTTGACTGTGTCTTTCACAGAGCAGGAGAAATTTGTTTCCATGGAAGCTTGATTATCGATCATTGTTTTTCATTGAAAGTGCTTTTGGTGTCATATTTTTCTCGCACATTCCTATTTTCCTTCTAGTGTCCGCACTTCCCATTCCTTCCCTTATTTTCACCTTCTCATTCCAACTATTTTTCTTTCTTTAGACTCCCTCAACTGTCTGTGAGAGTTGAAATACAGGAAATAAACGAAACTGCACAAAGGCACAAAGGCTGCCTAAATTTTAGTAGGGAATAATTAAAGACCAGTGTTTTCATGATGCAAGGGAACACCTTTCAAGTAATAGAATTTCACGTGACTAGCTGCTGCCAGAGATTTATTTGGGAAGAAGTCTTTTTAGCTCACAGATGATCTGTGAAGATCTTTTCCAAGCTGGAGATTCCGTGAGCCTGAGCTATAATGTTACCCAGGCTGCCTTCTTTCCTAACTTACTTACCTGGCAAGGCCATTTTTATTGGGTTATTTAAAGACATTTAGGTTTTCTCTCAAGATGGGATCGTGTTTTGCCCTTCAGAGACTTTTGTTTTCAGTTCATAGATTTCCATGCCTCAATGCAGATGACTGTGAATTGGGTCTTCTGACCCATGAGAGTTTTTTCAGAAACCTTAAAGAAGGTTGTTAAGCATTACGTTTATGCCTGTTCTTTGAGGAGTGACTCACTCAGTGCCTGAGGGCTGCAGACCAGGCCTCTGGCTTTGGGTGACATGGATGGAGATGGCTAGTTAAATTTGGAGTTGAGCATTCCTGCTGCTCTCACCGCTCCCCTCTCCTTTCCCCCTTTTTATTCCCTCCTCCCCATCGCCTTCCCTTCTTCCTCCTCTCCTCTCTCTTTCCTCCCCCTCTTTCTCCTCTGGTCCTCCCCCTCTCCATCCTCTTTCTTTCTCTCCTTCCCTCGTCTTTCATCTCCTGCAGGTAACTGCACTCATCTCTTTGTTTAAATGAAATAATGTTCTTCCTCTTTTTCAAATTTTTGTTGTAAGATTAGCAAGAACAACCAAGGAATGGTTTGGGTACCTTGAGAAGCTTTGTGTAAATTCACAAGTGTAATTTGCTTACTGTTTTGCATTTCCTTCTTTCCTCTTTCCCTATACTTCTTCTTATGTGTAGTAAGTTACCTTTTTTCCTGATGAATAAACATAGTTCATACTTACTGATAAGAAACAACTGTTACGGGGATTAAACTACCTGGGGAGAGTTTGCCAGACTCCTATCTTCATTTAAGTTTGAACTTGGGTCTTTGTGGAGGGCCTATAAGTGAAAGATGCCAAGAGCTACCAGGGACTGCTAGGCTATGCGAGATTTAGCAGATAGCAGTCCTGCTTCTACTTCGGACCCTGGCAGTTCCTCTGCCCGTTTGTAGGTCAGTGGTGCTGCCAATTTGTGCACCATTTACAGAAGACACCAGCGAGAAATGGCAAGGGTTTTCTGATGAAGGAAAATGGTGCTCGCAGCCTTGGGACGGCGCTTTAAGTGAACATTTTGGAATGGTCGGCTGTAGTGCCACATTGCTATGGTGACCTTGAAAGCAAAGCTTGTCTTTGGGTGTGAACTGCTTTCATTTACCTTTGAGCATCCCTTCCCTCCTCTACTTTCTTTCAACTTCCTTTGATGGTACAATGACAGCCGTCCTCTCTTATATTCAAATTTCATTGATTTAATAAATATGTAGAAGTATTGCCAAGCTTATATTATAATTGCCATATCCTCTTTTGGTTTTCTTAGACATCATATCCTTCCATGGGACATAGGAACTTGGGGAAGTTCAAGAGAAAATGCATAATCGTCCGTCTTGTGTTCTCTGCTTCAAATGGTAGGGATGTAGTGGAAATATTGGCTGAGTTTCATCATAAAGGCTTCTATTCCATTTGACTTCACTTTATTTGAGGTTATAGTAACTTCTGGGATCTTATAGAATAGCCAGTGAACTGAATGGCAATCCTGCTGTTGATTCCCCTACACTCCAAGTTAATATCCCAGTGGTGTTTCAGGGCTTAGGCAGGAACTCTGAGATGCTTCCAGCTTCCAGTTTATGAAATCTGGATGGGTCCGCCCACTGTTTCTCTGTGTTTTTGTTTGTTTCGTTTGGCTGAGCCTCGTCTTCGTTGTGGTGTGTAGGTTTTCTCTAGTTGTGGAGCAGGGGCTCTAGAGTTTTCACGCTCAGTCAGTGCAGTGCGTGGGCTTAGTTGCCCTCAGGCACGTGGAATCTTAGTTTCTAGACCAGGGATTGAAATCCGCATCATCTACACTGGAAGGCGGATTCTTAACCTCTGGACCACTAGGGAAGTCCCTCTGTGTTTTATTTATTTATTTTTTGTAGCTTTTCAAAAAAATGAATATTTATTTTAATTCGAGGCTAATTACTTTACAATATTGTATTGGTTCTTGCACATATCAACATGAGTCCGCCACGGACGTACACGTGTTCCCCATCCTGAACCCCACTCCCGCATCCCTCCCCATACCATCCCTCCAGGTTATCCCAGTGCACCAGCCCCAAGAATCCTGTATCAAACCTGGACTGGCAATTCATTTCTTATATGATATTGTACATGTTTCCATGCCATTCCCCCAAATCATCCCACCCTCTCCCTCTCCCACAGAGTCCAAAAGACTGTTCTATACATCTGTGTCTCTTTTGCTGTCTTGCATACAGGGTTATCATTACCATCTTTCTAAATTCCACATGTGGAATGCTCAAAATTACTACTGTGAAAATAGGTTTACTATCAGGGAAGGGCCATAACTATTTTGACTGTTGCTGCTTTGATAATTTACCCAGATGAAGTCCTCTGGAGTGTGTGAACTAGGCATCACTATAATCCAGTGAAGAAATACGTGCAAATTTAAACTTCTCTCCCAATTTAGTAAGAAACCTAATAAAAGTAAAAAACATTCTATCACCTCAACAGAGAGATGGAGATCTTCCAGCTTCAAAGAAGAAACGCCAGGCAGGGGAGAAGATCATGTACACTTTGGTTTCAGTCCCGCATGGAAATGACATTGCGTCGCTTTTCGAACTGGATGCCACGACTCTTCAGAGAGCGGACTGCCTGGTTCCAAGGTAAAAAGACAAACCCACAAAAAGACAGGTTAAACAATAATGTCCCTTTGAATAATTTTACTGGTTGGTAAGGAATTAAAACCATAATTTTAATATAATTTTTGTGACAGCAAGAGAGCAAGTATAAGTGAAAAACAAGTGTAAAAAATCATACCTCTCTTATGAGTAGATTAACATAGTTGTTCTATTCTTAAAAATAAGTAAAATGTTCAGGATAAGAGAAATTCTGAAAAATTCATGAGAATTATTTATTTCTACTACTTGGATGTCCCGTGGTTACTAAAATGAAAAACAATCTAGAAGCATTTCCGTTGATACTTATAGCATTTTTATACTCCAGTAAAAGTTAATTAAAATAAAAATACTTATGACATTTTTATCATGTCAAATTCCATATTTCATTCATTTATTTATTTATTCATCCATTTGTTCATTTATTTAGTCATCGAGTCAACAAATCTTACTGAACATTGATTACCTCCCAGGCATTGCCCTTGGCATTGGGAGGACAACTGTGAGCAAACTGGTGATGAACTTAAATTCAAATGGGAGAGAGAGGTAATAAACAAATAAGCACAAACTATAAGGTCAGGTAATAAAAATGTTTTGAAGAAAAATTGAAGCATATGGAGAGTTCTATTATTAGGTATGAGACCTCTCTGATTTAGGACATTTGAGAAAAGATCTGAATGATCTGAAAGATCAAGCCCTCTCCATCTGGGAGAAGTGTTTCAAGCAGCAGGAACACAAAATGGAAAAATATTTAAATTTGCTAGCTGTGTTGAAGGCCCACCTAGGAGACAAGTAGACCTAAATGAAGAGGGGGAAGGAAGATTGTTAATGAGGTAATTGTTAACTTACAATATTTTACTTTCTTTTGTTTGGATTTGGTGAAGTGTTTATTTTTTTTTTTAACCTACAGCTGTCTACCTTCCAACAATAGCATTAGGATGCAATCTCTAGATGCATAGAGTTTTGCCTTTGTTATTAAGTTTGGTGGGATTGTTCTAAATTGTCCTTGATCCAGCATGATTGTCCTTGGCCTTGGGCAGATCGCAGTGGTTAGATTGAATGTACATGCTCAAAATGCAGACATTACTGTGCAGGTTACTTTCAGAGAAGGTAAAAAGTTGCTCTACTAACACTGCTGGAAATCACTGCTCCTTGGGCTTCCTGGGCTGTTTCACAGCTGTTCTCACTCATGAGATATGTAGCTGAGTCTATGGTCACACCACCCAGAACATGCCTGATCTTGGAAGCTAAGCAGGGTCAGACCTGTTTGGTACTTGGATGGGCGAAAGGTAGCTGAGTCTTGGCCTTGCATGAGCCATTTCTCTTTGGGCTACCAACAGAGATCTGTAAAGAGATCCACACGGAAGGTTTGACTTGATGCAAGTCTCTGACCTTTTCTGAGTATGGCATCTTAATAAATCCTTGCTCTGACGAGTCTAGATTTTAACTCAGCAAACACAGAGTCCTTCTTGAACTCTAACCAAGAAAACTTGCTTAAGGAAAAGGTAGAAAGATCTCACTATATAGACAATCCCCAAAGCCTTGCTCTATATGGAAGGGTTCATCTATTACTATTCAGAGCCTCTGAAGCCCTTCTCATTATAGAACAGATTTTTGTATTAACATATTCTTTGTCATTAGTTGTTTTAAAGTTTCTGCTAATGAACACTTAGTAATAACTACTCTTGTAATATAACTCTGGAGCTCTTGCTGTGTGCTGAGCACTCTTGTCAAGTTCTTTATAAATATTCTGGCAGCAATTCTAACAGATCAGAACTGAAGACTAGCTGTGCTGTGTGTGCTTAATCGCTCAGTAGAGTCTGACTCTTTGCGACTCCATAGCCCACCAGGCTCCTCTGTCCGTGGGATTTCCCAGGCAGGGATACTGTAGTGGGTTGCCATTTCCTTCTCCAGGAGATCTTCCCAACCTAGGGATCAAACCCAGGTCTCCCACATTGCAGGCGAATTCTGAGCCACCTGGGATGAACTAGTTAATGCCATGCTTTTCATGTCAGCTTTAAATTGGAATCACCTGTGCAGCACTTTGCCCTGTATGCTCTGGCCACACGAAGACCAGTGAAATCACCTGGAGATCTTTAAACAGTACTGATGCCTTCTCTGAGTCGCAGACATTCTGATTTAAATAATGTGCAGTGCAGCCTGGGCAACAGGCTGTAGAAGCTTTTCTGGTGACTCTAATGTGCAGCCAGGTTGGGAAACTGCTGGCTTAGTGTGACTAGGCTGATCAATCAATGTCTGGCTCTTGAGGTGGAATTTGATCCTGATGTGTGTGAATCTGAAGTCTATACTCTTAACCACTATGATGCATATCTCCATCTTTTATTTTTATTTATTTAAAATTTTTTCTGATGTAGATAATTTTTAAAATAGTTATTGAATTTGTTACAATATTGCTTCTGTTTTATGTTTTGTTTTCTTGGCCTTGAGACATGTGGGATCCCCACACGTTAGCTCCCCAACGAGGGATCAGACCCATACCCCTGCATTGAAAGGCAAAGTCTTAAGCCCTGGACTGCCAGGAAGTCCTCCCAATGTCTTCATATTTAGACATTCAAATTACATCAAGATTCTAAGAAAGGATTTTTGTGGTGTAGGTCCTAAGGAGTTATTCATTTCTAGAATTCTTAGAAATTGCAAGTTATTATGCTCAAGTGTGGTCTCATTAGTTTGGAACTCAGCTGTCTAGGTTGACTCCATAAACATCTATAGAAAAAGTGCAGGGGTAAGACTAGGGGGAACGACCATGGCGCCGAATAAGCTATGGCCCCACTTTCCAGATGCTCAAAGTACAATGGCGAGGATAGTTGAATCCAAATGACATCTCCATGCAGAAGATAAGTGGTATCACAGAGGTATTTCAGTACTGGACCTTTGCTGATTATTTGGACAATGATTGGCCCTTGCTGGTCTAGATTTTTGAAACTCAGTCTCGATCTACTTTTATGAATGAGCAGAACCATAGTGTTTGAGACTAAATCTCTTTCCTTGAAGCCTTTGTTTTTTTTTTCAATTTGAGTTTCTCTTAATGGCCTTAATGCTTTCTGCCTTGTGTTATAGGGATTTATCTTATCTTTCCTGCTGAACTTCTTGCAACTTGAAGGCAGAGAACTTACCAGAATGGTTTTCTTTTAATGGACACTTTATTCATTTTGTTTAAGAAATGATAATAAAAGTTTCACTGAACATGATAATATTTGAGCCGGCGGAAGCTCTAACTGTTCTTTCTCATACACTCTCTCACAATTCACCTATCATTGGTTCTTATTATTGCTGGAACATGAATTAGCAAATATGGGACCCTTGCTCCTAAGGGAAATACAGAGTTAGGTTCCTGCAAGCCTCTGGACACAGTATTTTTGTCAATCAGTTAATACTCAACCTTGTTTTCTATGTGTTTTTGGTTAAAGACACCTCACTTAATGTATACTTTTGGTTCATGAACACTGAATTCATGACCATCAACACTATAACTCATGCCTGGATGAAGCTTCTCTGTCAGTATTTTCTCTGTAATGCACATCACAGCTTTGCTCTATAGGAACACAAGATAGCACTTCAGCACTATGCTTGGGACTGTTTTCAACAGTGAATTCCCCAATGACAGTGAAAAACATGGTAATATACAGACCATGAAAAGACACTTGTTGATGGTTCAAGAGCAGAAACGAGAAGGCAGAGCATTGCCTTGTTTAGCCTCATTGGGGATGTGAATGGCAGGGAATCAAAATTTTTGCCACTCTGTGCATGTCTGAGAAAGACTGCCAAAGTGCCCCCGAGAATTGATTTTGGGGTTACAGATAATTTGTCATAGGTACATAATCTGCAATTATTGAGGATTGACTACACTATATACTTTCATGTGTAAATGGTTAAACCACAAAAGGGACTACTGTGAGACAGCCATTATAACTGAGATGGTTACACAGTTAGTGCTTCTTACCTTCGTATACATCAGAATTTCCTGGAAAGGCTGGTAAAATACTCACTGTTGGACCTCACGCTCAGATTCTCTGATTCAGTGGACTGGGGTAAAACCTTGGACTTTGTATGTCTAACTAGTGTCCAGGCGATGCTGATGGTGCTGGTCCAAGGTCCAGATTTTGAGAACTACCAGTCTAGGTGATAATACTGCATGCTTTGAAATAGTCTGTAGTCAGATTTTCCCTTTAAACGTGACTGATCTACACTCAGTTAACTGTGTGAAATATATTTATATTCATGTCATGTATGAAACTTAAATATGTTAATATTAAGTGTGTTAATTTTTTATAAACAATTTAAAAAATATTATTTTTCTTTTAGGAACTCATATGTTCGGTTAAGACATTTATGTACAAACACGTGGGTAACCAGTACTAGCATCCCCATAGACACGGATGAAGAGAGGCCTGTTATGTTGAAGGTAAATGTTTCTGAGAATGGTTTACTTTACATCCAGATGTTGAGTGAATAGGATTACAGGAAGACTGACATGTTCTTACAACTGCACTTCGTCAGTATTAGAAATTATTGCAATGAATTTCCTCAAGGACTCAGGCCCCCCAGTCAGGTCACTGCAGGGCTGTGATTCAAGAAGATGCAGCAGAGATACCAAGAGAATGGGAGCAGCATGTCGGAAGGGAAGAAGATTCCAGAAGGGCATTTCCTTTCCTCTGTTGAAACTGAAGCAAAGGGCAAGGGTGAAAGGGAAACACTGCCAGTCGGGCTTTGAGAACAAGGCAGGAAACGGGCAGGAGAGGTCTGTGTCTCTACAGCTTTTCATAGTGGGCGATGCTTGTAGGAATTGTGTTTGGATCATCTGCTTCTGTTTTGTACCTCTTCTGCAGTACTAAGATGTGTTAGTACTGGAAGAGTATTGCATCATTTTTTAATAAAGCAACTAATCTTAATGGAAAAACACATTGCAGATTGGAACTTGCCAAACGAAAGAAGATAAAGAAGCATTTGCCATTGTGTCTGTCCCACTGTCCGAGGTCCGAGACTTAGACTTTGCCAACGATGCAAATAAAGTGCTGGCAACTACAGTTAAAAAGCTGGAAAATGGCACAATAACCCAGAATGAAAGGAGGTTGGTAACTTTCTAGAGTGACTTTTGCTTATTTATCATTCATATTTTTAAATTAATTTATTTAATTAGAGGCTAATTACTTTACAATATTGTGGTGGTTTTGGCCATACATTGACATGAATCAGTCACGGTGTACATGTGTTCCCCATCCTGAACCCCCCTCCCACCTCCC
Organism: Capra hircus; assembly: GCF_001704415.2. Classification (NCBI taxonomy): domain Eukaryota; kingdom Metazoa; phylum Chordata; class Mammalia; order Artiodactyla; family Bovidae; genus Capra; species Capra hircus. The sequence continues at coordinate 81,758,397 of NC_030812.1, forward strand.
TTCCCTTCCCATCCCATCCCTCTGGGCTGTTCCAGCGCTTTGAGTGCCCTATTTCATGCACTGAACTTGGACTGTCATCTCTTTCACATATGGTAATATATATGTTTCAATGCTATTCTCTCAAATCATCCCACCCTGGCCTTCTCCACTGAGTCCAAAAATCTGTTCTTTATATTTGTGTCTCTTTTGCTGTCTCACATATAGGCTCATTGTTACCATCTTTTAAAATTCCATATATATGTGTTAATATACTGTATTGGTGTTTTTCTTTCTGGCTTACTTCACTCTGTATAATAGGCTCCAGTTTCATCCACCTCATTAGAACAGATTCAAATGTGTTCTTTTTAAAGCTGAGTAATATTCCATCATGTATATGTACCACCACTTTCTTATCCATTCATCAGCCAATGGACATCTAGGTTGCTTCCATGTCCTGGCTATTGTGAGCAGTGCTGGGATGAACACTGGGGTACCTTGTTCTCTTTCAGTTCTGGTTTCCTCAGTGTGTATGCCCAGCAGTAGGATAGCTGGGTCATATGGCAGTTCTGTTTCCACTTTTTTAAGGAATCTCTACACTCTTCTCCATAGTGGTTGCACTATTTTGCATTCCCACCAACAGTGTAAGAGGGTTCCCTTTTTTCCATACCCTCTCCAGCATTTATTGCTTGTAGACTTTTTGATCGCAGCCATTCTGACTTGTGTGAAATGGTACCTCATTGTGGTTTTGATTTGCATTTCTCTGATAATGAGTGATGTTGAGCTTCTTTTCATGTGTTTGTTAACCATCTGTATGTCTTCTGTGGAGAAATGTCTGTTTAGTTCTTTGGCCTGGCTTTTGATTGAAGTGAAGTGAAGTGAAGTCACTCAGTCATGTCCGACTCTTTGTGACCCGATGGACTGTAGCCCACCAGGCTCCTTGGTCCATGGGATTTTCCAGGCATGAATACTGGAGTGGGTTGCCATTTCTTTCTCCAGGGGATCTTCCCAACCCAGGGATTGAACCCAGGTCTCCCGCATTGTAGGCAGACGCTTTTACCGTCTGAGCTACCAGGGAAGCTTTTTCTGGTATTGAGCTGCATGAGCTAGAATAACTTTTAAATCGTCAAGAGTCAGTTGTCAACTCATGCAGTAGCTTTCAGTGAATGAATGACTCTAAGGAAATACGTAGAATGGTCTCCATGGCAGCACACCTGCTTCTCAATGAGCAGATCCTGGTGCCTAAATGAAAATAGTAACATTAAAATCTGGGGAATGTTTACATTTTTCTATTTTAGTTTGGCTTGAACACAGTTGTTTTGAGTTACTTTCTGACCTTTCCTTTTAAATGTTTCATAAGAGATGCCTTTTGATGCACTTGATTTGGTATTTGGGTTTGGAGTTTTAAAGGCCCTATAAAAGTTTTACGCCTTTTTGTTCTTATTTATTCAAGATACATTTCTCTGCTCAAGTCCCCAAAGCAAACATGTTATATAATACCAGCAAACAATCTGCAATAGTGTAGCTTTCTGCCCTTGTAACTCGCTCAGAGACACTTGAAGAAACTGGATCTTGATTCCTCCCCTCATTCCATTTTGGAAATGAGTAAGAAAGAGTGATACTGATAGCCACCAGTCATTTCATCCCTACTTTATACTGGTACTATGTTAAGCACTGTAAATATATTTCTCTAGTCCTTCAAACAGCCTTGATATGGGCATTATTCCCATTCTACATAAAGGATAATTGAAAGTTTAAGCCAGTCAGGTAAGGTCACACTGTAAGTAGGGGATTTAATCATGTGTGTTTTTAAAGGCCATAGGTTTCCAACACACCAGAGCGCAAGCATTCTCTGTATTTCTCCACTTCACGGTCTGCTACATACCTTTCAATTTGAATAAGAAAAATAAGAAAGTACCAACTTCCCAGGCGTTCACACACTGAAATTCTCATGCGCAGCTGGTGAAATGATAATTGATAGCAGTTCAGTTCAGCCGCTCAGTCGTGTCCAACTCTGCGAACCCTTGGACTGCGGCACGCCAGGCATCCTTGTCCATCACTAACTCCCAGAGCTTGCTCAAACTCATGTCCATCATGTCGGTGATGCCATCCAGCCATCTCATCCTCTGTCATCCCCTTCTCCTTATGCCTTCAATCTTTCCCAGCCTCAGGGTCTTTTCCAATGAGTCAGTTCTTCACATCAGGTGCCAAAGTATTGGAAGCTTTCAGCATCAGTCCTTCTGATGAATATTTACAACTGATTTCCTTTAGGATTGACTGGTTTGATCTCCTTGCTTTCCAGGAGATAATTGATATAAGCATTTTGAAACATAGTTTGACAGTAAGGAGCAAAGTTTAAGGAAGCAGTCACTCCTCATGTAAGTGGAATCATGCAGTGTTTGTCCTTCTGTGACTGGTTTATTGCACAAAACAGGTTCACTCATATTCTCAATATGTGACAGGATTTCCTTGTTTGTTAAACTTGTGCACTATTCTTAGGACAATTTACACACGGTGGCAATGCAGCCATGAACAGCATAGACTCCATTCACATCTTCATGCAATTTGCGGGCTTGAGTATTGGTTCCAGGTCCCTGAGATAGGAGCTCAGAATCTAGAGCAGGGGCCATCCAACATGTGATCACCGGATCAGATGTCCTTCTGATACAGAGTTAATATTTTCCTATAGCAGTGTCATTTCCCTTTGAAATTTACTTGCTTGATATTCCTGTCTTGACACCAGCTGTCCTTTGTTTAGTGTTCGGGTCGATGCCTTTTTTCAATATCCATCTGTTTCAGATTTGCCAGTCATTTTGCTTTGTTAATGTCTTGTGAGCAGGCAAGAGCTGGATTTTAAAAATATAATCTGATAGTCTATTTGAATTCGCTAAAGTTTAATTACCTTGATTTGTTAAATAATGTGTTTGGACTTATTTGAATACCAATGGGTATCGTATTTTGTTATTTTCTTTCTCCTGTATAGCTTTTTTTCTTTTCCCTCTTCTTCTGTCTTCCTTTTTGTTAGAGTGGTTAAGTTTGTATTTTCTCCCCATTTTTACTTTTCTTCTGGTTTAGAAGCTATAGATCCTTTCGTATTCTTTTGCAAGTGCCCATATGGTCTTGTCATACATTTCAGCTATATATTCTTTTTTACATAACTTGAAAATATTTCTTTCTCTCATGGGAGAAAAATACTTCAGAATGCTTTGATTATTCTCTGCTATTCTACTTCCCATCTTTTATTTTGAGGGGGGGGACTAGTTATCTAGATGCATAGTTCTGAGTTTATTTAAATTACTTATGTCATCTAAATTATGATGTATCATTTTTTTTCTGAAAATTTAATTCCTAAAATTATTTTTCAGATATTAATTATATTTCTTAATGTATTTTACCTTCTGTTCTACTTGCTTTTATTTCTTGCATTTCACTCTTCTCTGGGTTCACTTTTCTTTTTGCTGAAATTTTTTCTTTAGTTTATTCAATGAGGTTATAAATCTTATTAATCTTTTTATGGGGATGTCTTTATTTTACCACCTTTTTTAACTGATGCTTTATGTATGAAATGCCAGCTTGACAGTTCTTTTTCTTTAGTATTTTAAAGTAATAACAATTATTTTCTGTTGTATCTTGTTGCCATTAAGAATTCTTTATTGGCATTTTTCTTTACTTTCTGATAATTTTGTAGATTTTTTCTTTTGTCTTTAATGTCCTTAAAGTTTCACTACAATGTGTTTACAAGTAATTTTTATTTTTATTTTACCCACTTGACACTTAGGGTATACTTTTAATCAGACTACTTACAGTTTTCTTCAATTCTGGAAAATTTTCAGCCATTTTCCTTCAGATATTTATCTTTTTCTCTTCCCTCTTTTCTGGAACTCCTATTAGATGTGTGTTGAATCCTCTTAATTCATCTCCCTTATCTCTTAACTTTCCTCTTATAACTTGCCTTTTGAAATCTGTCCTGCTTCCTAGATTGATTTTTTTGATACTGTCTATAAGTCACCACATTTTCTAGAATGTGTGTGTAGTATTTTACCTTCATGAATTATATTTTTATTTAAATGATTATAATTTTGTTTCTCAGATTTCTGTTGGTTCTTTTGCACAGCCACATTTTCTTCATTTGTATCTACCTTCTTTTATGTATATTGTCTTCTTTAGCATATAATTGTTTTCTTAACTCTTTGAGGATTGGAGACACACTGATTTAAAAGTTATTTTGAAATTGTCCTGTTACTTGCATTTTTTTGGTAATAAAGTGGCCTTCTGGTTTTTTAGTATGATGGATGGCTTTCTTAATCTCAGTTTTTCTCTTGTGCTTTGAAATTTAAATATGCAGGTTCTTCTTGAGTGGAATTTTTTTTCTTATTCTTTCTCTGCATTCTCTCATCTTCTTTATTAGTTTTATGGTTGCTTCCACCTGGCTCATCTCAACAAGTCCAGAGCCAGGTCTGATACTGAGGGCTGAGAATTCATGTCCTCTGGTAATTTGAGGCTTTAGCCATGGAGACTGCAGGTGGTTGAGTACAGTCCTGTCTCTGTGCTTCCTCTCTTTCCTCCTATCACTCACTGCACAGCCAGGACTGGAACAGGGGTCACAGTACTTTTAGGCTTCCTTTAAGAGATAGAGACACGCTGCTTTAGTCTCTGCTTTTGTATCTTGAGTTTAGTTCCCTGCCATATGCTTTCAGTCCCCATTGTCTTGCTAGTGCTGAATATTATCCTTGCTCATCACTGTCTTTCTTATTTTATTCCTGGTTGACTGTGTTTTTTGTTATGTTTTAGGTATGTCTTTTTAAAATATAAATTTTGTTTATCATGGCTGCATGTGATAAAAAAAATTCACACTAAAAGTTTTTAGTAAAAGAAAGTTAATAAGTTTGAATGATGAAAGGACCTACCCATCTCCCTGGTGGCTCAGATGGTAAAGCTTCTGCCTACAATGTGGGAGACCCAGTTTCAATCCCTGGCTTGAGAAGATCTCCTGGAGAAGGAAATGGCAACCCACTCCATACTCTTGCCTGGAAAATCCCATGGACGGAGGAGCCTGGTAGGCTACAGTCCATGGGGTCACAAATTGTCGAACACAACTGAGCGACTTCACTTTCCATCTCCCAGTATAGAATTGTAATTTGGTCTAAACTGGAAAAAACAGTTTTATTTGCCCCAGATGGGATGCTTGAGGTGAAAAGACAAAAATAAGGTTTCAACGGTTTTGGAGGTCAAAAGAGAAGACTCATTTTCTTGACTATCATTGCCTCATCATTAGGGGAGGTAGGCTCTGCAAATAAGGTTAATGTATAGTCATTCTCAGTCAAGACTGTTAATTTTCTTCATCATCATTCCATTAGCTATCACAGTTTTTAATTTATTTTTAATTGGAAGATAATTGCTTTACAATATTGTGTTGGTCTCTGCTGTACAACATTGAGAATCGGTCATAACTATGTATGTATATATCCCCCTTCCTCATGAGCTTCCCTCCCAGCCCCCCATCCTACCCCTCTAGGTCATCACAGAGCACCAGGCAAGGCTCCCTGAGTTATACAGCAACTTCCCACTCTATCTGTTTTACATATGGTAGTGTATATATGTCAAAGCTGCTTTCTCAATTTGTCCTACCCTCTCCTTCCCTTGCTATGTGCACAAGATCATTCTCTGCATCTGCATCTCCACCATCATTAATTTGTAAGCCATCTGGAAGAGTTTGAAGCAGAGGCGTTTGTAGTTGCTCCCAGAGTTGTACTTCCTTAGATAACTAAACACCTGAATACAATAGCCTCTAAACAGCAAGAGGGAAAAAAACCCCCAATATTTCTAAAAAGAAAATGCAGATATATTTATGCTTGGACTGGACTTGTAGATTAAGCCCTTGAGGCTCAACTCAATTTTAGTTTGCTGAAGAAGTCTGAGCTCAAAATAAATATTTTATTATTTCTGTTAAGGACAACAGAATAATTTAGAAGATGTTGAGTCACAATTTCGAAAGAAATTCACACCACATTTTGATGTGTAGAAATCATGTTTTACATTTCTGTGGTTGCCCCTAGAAGTTGTCAGTGAATCCTATTCCTAAGACATTTTGTCGAAACAGATTGGGTTAAAATTTAAAATAGGCACACAAGAAAACATAGTATCTCTGGAATTTGGAGTAAGTTTATGAACCTTGGAGGTGTGTTGAATTTGGATGTGGTGGCTAAATTCTGGATTATAGGTGTAACCACTTGGCTCCACTCTCTTGCAGGAGTTGAATCTGGAGGTAAGATCAAGGTGCTTCATAACTGATTACATTCCACACTTTTCTAGAGTCACTGAATCTCTTAAATTGTAGTTTTTTAGTTGATGTAATCTTGACTGATTGTACTAATAACAGTGAATAATTATGCTGATATATATGGATAAAGCTTATTTATTGAAGTATAGTTGATTTACAATGTTGTATTAGATTCTAGTGTAAAGTGATTCAGTTATATATAAATATACATATTCTTTTAAATTATGGTTTATTATAGAATGTTGAATATAGTTCCCTGTGCTATACAGTAGGACGTTGTTATCTGTTTTATATATGGTAGTTTTTATCTGCTAATCTCAAACTCCTAATTTATTCTTTCCCTACCCTGTGCCTGCTTTTGTAACCATAAGTTTGTTTTCCATGTCTGTGTTTCTGCTACATGTTAAAACATTGTAAATAAATTCATTTGTGTCATATTTTAGATTCCACATACAAATGATACCATATGGTATTTGTCTGTTTTTGTCTGACTTGAACTTCGCTTAGTAATGATAATCTCTAGGTCCATCCATGTTGCTACAGATACTATTTCATTCTCTTCTGTTTGAGTAGTATTCCATCATGCATATATATGACATCTTCGTGGATAAAGTTTACTTAAATATTTGTTGGATAGTTTTTTTTTGTATTAAAAAATTCATATAGGATGCAGTTCCCTGGTGGTGTAGTGCCTGTATGAATTTTACAAAAAACAGTCACACAGAAAATGATAAAACGCAGGAAGGAGGAAGAAGAAAGCTAAGGGAGGAAGAGCTCTCCAGACACGTTAGGTGCTAGACACCATTAATGTTCAAGTAATAGTTAAAAAAAAATAGCCAAAGTGTAGAATTAAAGGTAAACACTAGTGTATGATTTTAGGGTGTTATGATTTTTATAGATCAGTTAATACTTTCAGAACAATTTAGAGATAGGATGGCTTGCTCTTGTCTTTCTTTGCAGGTCATTTAAGTTTTTCCTATTCTGTACAGGGAGAAATTGTAATGTACTAAAGGTTAGAAAATGTAGTTGAGTTGATAATAAAAAAGAGCAAATTTGAGTTTAAGAATTTAGTTTAGCTGTTCTCTCATAAAGCCAAAATACCCTTCTTTGTGAGTCAGTCATGAAAAAGCATCTGCTGGTGGATGTTATCCTCTCAACACCTCTGGTTTTGGGACTCATGGGGTTTTATTTCATAATTGTCTTTGCAAATACTTGGTTAGAGTTGGAGGTGGGAGTAGGGCTTGGTTAAACTGAATAAGGGATGCTCTTTGCAAAGATTTAAGTAAATATTTACTGTATTAGTTATTAAATGATTTTATTATAAAATACTTTTACTTTTTAAATGTTTATTTAAAAATATTCCCAAGATTAAGCACATCATAATATTTCCTTTTCATGATAGGTTTGTAACCAAGTTACTGGAAGACCTTATCTTCTTCGTTGCTGATGTACCTAACAATGGACAAGACGTTCTAGACGTGCTTATCACCAAGCCAAACCGAGAACGTCAGAAGTTAATGAGGGAACAAAACATATTGGCGCAGGTGATTTTCATGTTTTGTCTTTTGAATTATAGTATCAGGAAAGTTCTTGTATTAGTTACCTATTGATGTACAGCAAATTAGCCCAAAATTTAGTGTCTGAAGCCAGCAGATACTTAGGTTTTCTGTGGATTAGGAATCTAGGGGTGGTTTAGGTGGGCAGTTCTTGCTCACGGTGTTTCACAGGCTGCAGTCAAGGTCTTGGCTGGGTTGTGGTCATCTGGAGGCTCAAATAGGGGAGGATTTATTACCCACCTCACTTGCCTGGGCCTCTCCACAGGGCTGCCTCAAGCCCAGGAAGGTTGTGTTCCTTAGAATGAGGGATCCAAGACAGAAGAAGAGAGGGCTCCAGGTGGAGGTCATAGTCTTTTTGTAACAAAAATCTTAGAAACTGTAACATCTCATCCTTTCTACCTTGTTCGCTTAGTTAGAAGTGAGCCAGTAATTCCAGCTCACAGTCAAGAAGACAGGATTCCATTAGAGTGTAATTCCAGGAGGCAGGGTTCACTGGGGGCTATCTTGGATACGGCCTGCCACAGACCTATGAAAAACCTACATGGTCAAACTGTCTGCAGAAAACATGCTGTAATAATGTTCTAAGTAGAAGTTCCAGGGGAGCTTAGGAGCTGCCATCTCCATCTGCTTCCTACCTTTTCCCCATTTTCCCCTCAAAAAGTAGGGCAGTCTATTCATTAGTCACAAGTGCTCTTTACAGTATTCTAGTTTTTTCCCTGAAAGTCTAGAAATGCTCCTATGCTATGTCTTCCTGAAGTTGTTCATCACGTGCCAGCAAATTAATTTACTCCCTAATACTGTGCACGTTTGGACATGCCTACCTTCGTGCATTCTTTTTATTCTGTTAATTGCTATATAAGTAATGGGCTTCTGCCTTAATTGTAGACTGTAGGAAGATACTTAAGAAAGAAAATTTATGTTATTAATATACATGCTATTGTAGAGTTGGGAAAGGAAAACAGTAGACATTATCAATTAATATTCTGTAGCTGATTGTCAGAATATATAAAATCAACATTTTTCTCAAATAAAATAAAGGTTGCAAATCTAAAGAGACAAAGTCTTTTCTAACATTAGCATTTCTTTTGTATAAAACATTTGATTTCAAGGACTTTTAGAACCTTGAATGATTTATTAATATTATTTTAACAAATATATGTCAACCATTTTACTTCAGTATTATAAATAGAAAATTCACAGTTTAGTGAATATAGAATTATTGAAGAAACTTTAATTCATATTTTATTTCATGGACTACGTAGGATAATTCTGCTTTCTTGTATGACTCCTCATGTCTTTGCCTAGGTACTCTCTTATAAATACTCATCCTGCCAGTTCATCTCCAGGTGATCCTACCTGCTGTCTTGTTGCCTAAAAGAGTCATGCTCCTCAATGCTTTTTAAATACTTCCCAACTGCTAATTTTCTTACAAGAAGAATCTGAGTCACTGGGTATCACCAGGTGCCCATATGGCTCCTTATTTGTTTTGAATGCTGATACATTCATTGATTTGGTCACATCTTTAATGTATACAAATAATAAGTTAATTCTTTTACCAGGAGGTTTAAAAGCAATATTTGGAGGTAGTTTTTGATGTCAGTTTTAGATGAAAAGTGAATATTTTCCTTATAGTGTTTTGACTTTAGAAAGTTATGGAGAATAATAGAAGTAGTTTTAAAGCCCACTGAAGTCAAACTATATTTTAGTTCATCTGAATATGTTCATGTAACTTAGTAAAACTTAAAATCTTTAAATTTTTTATTATTTTTAACCAAATATTTATTTATTTACGTTAAGTCCTTATTGATTACTTTAAATATAGCAGTATGTATGTGTAAGTCCCAAACTCCCAATTTAGCCCTCCCTCCCACCTTCCACCTGGTAACCATAGTTTGTTTTCTAGTTTGTGAGTTTGTTTCTGTTTTGAAAATAAATTCACTTGTATGATTTTTTTTAAGTTCTGCATATAAGTGATATCATATGATTTTTTTCTTTTTCTGTCTGACTTATTTGGGAACTTCAACACCTCTTGAATATTTTTTTTATTTTAATAAAATAGAATTTCTAAACAAAATGAAGCATTTTATTTAAATATTGTTTTGTCATTTAATTTATGGAATACTTTTAGCAGTATATGTGTTGGTCTTATATCCCCCCAAAATCTTTCTTTTATGTTTTTACTTTACACTAATTCTTCTCAAATATTACAAAAGCCTTTTTGAGTCAACGTTTTTTGTTATAAAAATTTTTAAAAATTCTAAACATGCATCTCCATTTATCAGAATAAGTCATAACTGTTGTTGTTTTCTTAATAGGTATTTGGGATTCTTAAAGCACCCTTTAAGGAGAAAGCAGGAGAAGGCTCAATGTTGAGACTTGAAGATCTGGGGGATCAAAGATACGCCCCCTATAAGTACATGCTGAGGCTGTGCTACCGTGTGCTGAGACATTCACAGCAGGACTACCGGAAAAATCAGGTTCAAGGATGGCCCTTCTTTTTATCTTTTTAACATCTAAAGTATGGGTGAAGTTGTTTGGTTACAGTTCCAAGACATATAAATTAGGAATGGGAAATTCTGTTTTGCAATGAAATGCTTTCTCTTGGTCATTTGTGTGTGTTCCAAAATGTTTCTTTTATAATTGAAATATTTTATAACATACAAAAATGGCCTGTAAATGTATTTGAAATGACATATGTGTTTATTATTCCTTGTAAAATTAGAATTGTTGGGGGAAGATGTCTGAGTCCTCATGTGTTAATGGCATTAGCTCCTGATGGGCAGGAGGCATGCTGGATATATTATGTAAAGAGGAATGAGACATTTCTTGGCATTTATAGAAACACATGACATACCCCATCACGTGTAGGCTAAAGAGTTCGTTGTCTGGTGGAAAAAATATGATGTGCATCTGAAATGTAAGGCAGAGTCATGGAGTGGGTAGGGGAGATAAGACAGTATTATGGGAATTCAGGAGAGAGAGGAGCTCAGCTCAGGTAACCCAGGAAGGGTGCTTGGAGAAGGAAGCATTTGAATACAATAAGAATCATTAAAAAAAAAAAAAAAGAATCATTTTCAGAAATTGTATGGGAACTGGCAGTTTAGTGAACAGAGATTTCTGAAAAGAGAATAATGGATCCTAGAAGGGCAGTTTCATCAAGATACACCTAACCATGGAGGACAGGGAACCCAGGTGTATCCAGGGATATAGCTTAAAGTTGCCAACTCATGTAGAATTTCATTTCATTTTTGTCTGAAAATATAACATGTAGTGGGCTCAGTAATATACATCTGCTTAATACAAAATTGTTTTCAATTAATTATCATTTGGTAAATTGGTGTCCTATGTTTCTCTTAGACAGTTGGAGAGATGAGTGCATAGTCAGGAAACTTCAGTGATGAGTTTAGTCCATGCAGAAGGATGGTGTGTGAGTGGACTGGAAAGGCATGTGGGCTGAGCTGTGGAGGGCTGAGGATGCTGACCTGGAGGCTGGGTGCTATTTGGGAATCAGTTCAGTTCAGTTCAGTCACTCAGTTGTGGCTGAGTCTTTGCCACCCCACAGGCTGCAGCACACCAGGCCTTCCTGTCCATCACCAACTCCCGGAGTTTACTCAAACTCATGTTCATCGAGTCGGTGATGCCATCCAACTGTCTCATCCTCTGTCGTCCCCTTCTCCTTCCACCTTCAATCTTTCCCAGCATTAGGGTCTTTTCACATGAATCAGTTCTTCACATCAGGTGGCCAAAGTATTGGAGTTTCAGCTTCAACATCAGTCCTTCCATGAATATTCAAGATTGATTTCCTTTAGGATGGACTGGTTGGATCTCCTTGAAGTCCAAGGGACTCTCAAGAATCTTCTCCAATACTACAGTTCAAAAGCATCAATTCTTTGGTGCTCAGCAAAGTAATCTCTGCTTTTTAATATGCTGTTTAGGTTGTTCATAACTTTTCTTCCAAGGAGTAAGCATCTTTTAATTTCATGGCTGCAGTCACCATCTGCAGTGATTTTGGAGCCCCCCCAAATAAAGTCTATCACCGTTTCCACTGTTTCCCATCTATTTGCCATGAAGTGATGGGACCAGATGCCATGATCTTCATTCTCTGAATGTTGAACTTTAAGCCAACTTTTTCACTCTCCTCTTTCACTTTTATCGAGAGTTTCTTTAGTTTTTTTTCACTTTCTGCCATAAGGGTGGTGTCATCTGCATGTCTGAGGTTATTGATATTTCTCCCGGTAATCTTGATTCCAGCTTGTGCTTCTTACAGCCCAGCATTTCTCATGATGTACTCTGCATGTAAGTTAAGTAAGCAGGGTGACAATATATAGCCTTGACGTATTCCTTTCCTGATTTGGAACCAGTCTGTTGTTCCATGTCCAGTTCTAACTCTTGTTTCTTGACCTGCATACAGATTTCTCAGGGAGTAGGTCAGGTGGTCCGGTATTTCCATCTCTTGAAGAATTTTCCACAGTTTGTTGTGATCCATACAGTCAAAGGCTTTGCCATAGTCAATAAAGCAGAAGTAGATGTTTTCTTTCTGGTCTCTTGCTTTTTCTGTGATCCAGTGGATGTTGGCAATTTGAGCTCTGCCTTTTCTAAATCCAGCTTGAACATCTGGAAGTTCACAGTTCATGTACTGTTTGAAGCCTGGCTTGGAGAATTTTGAGCATTACTTTGCCAGTGTGTGAGATGAGTACAATTGTGCAGTAGTTTGAGCATTCTTTGGCATTGCCTTTGTTTGGGATTGGAATGAAAACTGATCTTTTCCAGTCCTGTGGCCACTGCTGAGTTTTCCAAATTTGCTGGCATATTGAGTGCATCATCTTTTAGGATTTGAAATAGCTCAACTGAAATTCCATCACCTCCACTAGCTTTGTTCATAGTGATGCTTCCTAAGACCCACTTGTCTGATTCTAGGTGAGTTATCACACTATCGTGTTTATCTGGATCATGAAGATCTTTTTTTGTATAGTTCTTCTGTGTATTTTTGCCACCTCTTCTTGATATCTTCTGCTTCTGTTAGGTCCATACCATTTCTGTCCTTTATTGTGCCCATCTTTGTATGAAATGTTCCCTTGGTATCAGTAAGTTTTACTTAAAGCCAGAACATATTCTGGTCAGTAAATTTTCCCAGCATAGGAAACATCCCCAAGGAGAATCCCCAAGAAATTGAAGTGAACACTTTGGACTGTGGAGAAGGTTAAGCTTACCAGTTCTGAGATGTGGCTTGGAATAGAAAGGCAGGCTGGTGGGAAGAAGAGGCAGATGGAATCATACATGGGGGAAACTCCCCAGTGGCTCTCTCTTGCTCTAAGAATGGACCTTTCTGTTTTCACATGGCTGTCCAGGACCTCACCTCCCATGTCAGCTCGTTTTCTCCTCACTGACGACTTTCCTGCTGCAACGGGCACTCTGTGTTTACAGAACTCGGGAGACTGGGTTCCACCACCACGGAGCCTTCCACTTGCTACTCCCATACTTCGATGACTTCTCTCCCCATGATTGCCTCATTAAAAGAAAATCATTTCATCATTTTCATCATTTCTATCCCAGGTCAAATGTCACTTCTTCAGCACCTACCCCATCTAAATTAGTCAGCTTTTCCCATCCCCTGCTTGTTTCATTTGCTTATCAATACCTAAAATGATCCTGTTTGTTAGCTCAATGACTGCCCTTTATCACTAGGACATGAGCTCCATGGGAGCTTGTTTGTCTTGTTTACTGCCATACCCCTACCTCTCAATTCTATAACATGTGTTTGCCAAAAACAAGTACATCCTCTTACATAACCATACTATAGAGCTGGAATGCCCTTGCAGAAATATCTATTGGATGAATCGGTCTGAGCCATAAAGTGATTAATCATATTACGTTACTGGACTTTTTTTCCTGTTTACCTTTTTGTTTGTGAGTTTTTTCACTGATATTTTTTTAAAGATGAAAAATGCTATGTAATTTTATCATTATTTTAAAGAGAAGATTTAATCATTGTAGTATGTATATAAAAAAAAAGAAATTGCCTAGGTTCACCTGGGATCTTCATATAACAATATGAAGCTCATGCTTCATGAACAAAATGTCAGAGGGTCATTTTCATTTCTGTAATTATGCCAAAATCCTGGGTTATGACTTTTAGTGCGTGTTTGAAGAGGGCCATCTGTTATACTGGTGAGATACTTAGTTATCATGTCATAAAAAATTATGATTTTAGCTAGGTTTATTTTTGTTTTTCTAATTTGTAAGTGTAAGCACCATATTAAAAATTACTTCTAGACATGTAATTTTCTGTTATAATTAAAATGAGGTCTATTAATATATTTGTAATTCCTTCCTCAAAATTCCTATTTATTGAAGAATTACTTATTTGCTTTTCTTTGGACAGTAATTTTTAGTGCGTTTTCTTTTATGAATAAATTAATCATTGTTGCTGACCCTAATAGAACCTGTTATTTCTAAGCTGTTTGGCAGCGCATTCTGACAGTCCTTCTTCTTTGCAGGAATACATTGCTAAGAATTTCTGTGTCATGCAGTCCCAGATCGGCTATGATATTTTGGCAGAAGATACCATCACAGCTTTGTTGCACAACAACAGAAAACTACTAGAGAAACACATTACAGCAAAAGAAATAGAAACATTTGTTAGTTTACTCAGGAGAAATCGAGAGCCAAGGTTGGAAGTAGCTCATGCAGTGTTTTCTTGTGGGGATTATGGCTTATTGCTTTATTTTCAGAACTTTTCAGAACTTTTGTAAAGTTAAAATTCTTTCATGGACTAAACAATGTTGGACTTATTGCTATGATAATTATGTATCATCGTGAGTTATTATCTCATAGGGGATCAAAACCCTGTATAGATAATGTATTTAAATGTGGTTGATTTTACTCTGATAACTTGTATTTTTATAGTTCTCCATGGTTTTTCAGAATATGTCCATATATATATTAATACATTGTTTCATTTAAATCCTTGCACATTCTCCTGAAGTACACTGGTCATAAAACATTATCTACGTATTAGAGATGCGAAAATAGAAGCCTACAAACCAACTAGAAAGAGAAGTTAGGGTTTCTGACTCCATGGCAAGTCGCCTTTCTCTTATACCATGCTGCCTTATCCAGGAGAAATGATTGCAGAGAAGTCAAGCAGATTGACCAACTCTTCTTAATTACCATGGCAAATACGTGTTAGAAGATAGAATTAGGCCTCTGACTTGGCCAGACCGAATTCACGTGCTCTCTGGCTGTTTTACTGAGAACAGCGTTAACTTTGATCTGGCTTTGTTTTGATACTGTAAATATAACAAGGCACAGTGCTGTGGGATGAACATCAGCAAATAAGTAGAAGCAAGCTTATATCATTTTTGGAAACAAGGTTTGTACTAAATACAAATAATTGGACATTTAATTTGTCTCTAATGCTGCAGTAGATGAGCAACACATTAGAATACTGTTGCGTGGAAATAATATTAAAAATATATCTAGACAGCTTCATTATATCCCAAAGTGTATTTTGGGTGATGATTTTATAAGATGCTTTTTGCTAATGTTCAGTTTAATTTTTTTTCTCTTGTCAGGTTTTTGGATTATTTATCAGATCTGTGTGTGTCTAATACCACCGCGATACCCGTGACTCAAGAACTCATCTGCAAATTTATGTTGAGCCCAGGCAATGCAGACATTCTCATTCAAACCAAGTAAGCCCAAATGATGGAGGCATCCTTTTATGTTCATTATTTGTAAGCAAGACAGTTCCTTGTCTTGTTTCTGGATGAACTTTTTCATAGACTTTTGTGTGTGTTATTTATTTCAAGACTGGTCTCAATGCAAGGAGACAACCCCATGGAGAGTGCCATCCTTTCAGATGACATTGATGAGGAAGAAGTTTGGCTCTACTGGATTGACAGCAACAAGGAACCTCATGGCAAAGCTATTAGGCACCTTGCCCAGGAGGCAAAGGAGGGCACCAAGGCTGATTTGGAAGTCCTTACCTATTACAGGTTAAGTATCATAGAGAACCATAATTCTCAGTCTCACATATTGAGAGGTGATTCTCAGAAATCTGTAAATCTGTGAAGTCAGATGTCTGTGAAGAAGTTTAAGAAGTTATATCAGAACTAGGGTAGCTGAAATACTTAGTATTATTTAACATATTCAAAATAAATGCAAACATCTGTGTTTGCCACATATATCACTTGCTGTTTTCTCATTTTCTGCTAGTTTGAAACTGTTGTGCAGCAAAGGAGTTTTTCCTCTTGTTGATTGGTGTGGGTGCAGATAATCGAGTTGAGAAGGAGATAGCACTGGGGCCAGGGAAGGTGATTTGGTTGTAGAGGTGGCCTCAGCGATGGTTAGCCAGTAGTTATGTACATATTGCTCATGGTCATGTAGAGACCTAGGACTTTGGACAAACTGGTGTCTATAGTTGTGAAAGTTCAGTGGTGGCATGTAGTAGTTGAAGTTTCAGTGGTGGTTGACGTAGTCAGTATAGCGGGAGCAAGAACCGAGTTGGTGTTTTTTGGGTCTAAAGCTGCTGCTGCTAAGTCACATCAGTCGTGTCTGACTCTGTGCGATCCCGCAGACGGCAGTCCACCAGGCTCCCGTCCCTGGGATTCTCCAGGCAAGAACACTGGAGTGGGTTGCCATTTCCTTCTCCAGAGTCTAAGGCATGGAAACCCAAAGCAGAAACCAAGACTGGGCCCAAATCACAAAAATCTGAGAAAGACAGAGAATTCCTTGTGTTCCCTGATTTCTACAGCTACAAAATCAAAGGCTACTTTCTGTATCTTGGAGGTTGATGAATCAAAGTGTACTGATGCCATTTGGACTGGTCACTTGAATAATTATTGATCATTTGGGAACTAAGTCTACACTTGGAATGTAGACATGAGAGCCTGGAACTGAGTGAGTCTGAGCAAGGCAGAGAGAGATGGTTTCACGAGAGCTGTTATCCATAGCCTTTGGGCTTAGTGTATTTGTAGTCCTAGGAAACCAAGAACCTAGAGCCTGATGGCCATCTCCACCAGAAATTTGTTGCTGGAACAAATGAGAGAAATTGCAACTGAATGGGCACAGAAATGGCCTCATCTACGTGCCATTCAATCACGTAACCCACTACCACAATGTCCAGTATCACATACACTTGGAAATATTAGAAACATAAAAGTAGATGCGATTGATACTAATACTTAGACTTTATCCAGATAAGACAAATAATGTAATACATTTACTATTTTTAAGGTACCAGCTAAATCTCTTTGCAAGGATGTGCTTGGATCGCCAGTATCTGGCCATAAACCAGATTTCTACACAGCTCTCTGTTGATTTGATCCTGCGATGTATGTCAGATGAGAGCCTGCCTTTTGACCTCCGAGCATCTTTCTGTCGCCTCATGCTCCACATGCACGTTGACCGGGATCCCCAGGAGTCCGTGGTGCCTGTCCGCTATGCCCGGCTCTGGACAGAAATCCCCACGAAGATCACAATTCATGAGTATGTTTGGGAACATTTCTCGATGACTTTAAATTCAGCTGATGAACTCAAAATCAAATGTCTTCAATTTCTTAAAAAATTTATTTTATTGAAGTATGATGGTTGATTTACAATGTTGTATTAATTTCTACTATACAGAAAAGTGATTCAGTTCTACACATATATATATACATTCTTTTTCATATTCTTTTCCATATGGTTTGTCACAGGATATTGGATATCATTCCCTGTACCGTACAGTAAGATCTAGGTTTTTATCCATTCTATATATAATAGTTTGCATCTGTTAATCCTAAACTCCTAGTCCATTCTTCCCCCAAATGTCTTCAATTTTGAAATGGAATGTAAGGAAAGGCATTTCTGTGTTCAAATTTGGCTTCTTTAACCTTCCAAATGCAAATGAGAGACTCTTTTTGGAAAGTAAAATGATAACTTTTGATAATAGAAATGTTATTCTGGAAACCAGTAATCAGGAAATGTATTAATAATAGGAGCAAAAATTTATTAAGTCTTTAATATTATGGTAGACTTTGGTTTAAGTGCTTTACATGTAGTAACTCATTTCAAAACAGGCCCATTTTACAGATGAGGACACAGTGTCTAGAAAGGTTGATTAATTTACCCAAACTTAGAAGTCAGGAGGTTAAAGTATATGTATTTTCCAATTTAAACGACTACAATCAATTTACCTTCCCTTAAATTCTTTCTGTGTTCCCAGATATGATTCTATAACAGACTCTTCCAGAAATGACATGAAGAGGAAATTTGCACTGACAATGGAATTTGTTGAAGAATACTTGAAAGAAGTTGTAAATCAGCCTTTTCCTTTTGGAGATAAAGAAAAAAACAAACTGACATTTGAGGTAATTTCTTTTAAACAATTAATCTGTGAAGTTATTCACTTTACACTGTCTAAAATTAGGGACATTGAACATCAAAGACTTTTTTTCCCTCTAATATTTAGGATGTTTTGATAATTTGGTAGTTAAATTCCTGAAGGTATGATTCCCTCTTCCATTGATTAAAAGATAGATTTGATACTTTAATTATACCTGATATACAAAATATTTTATTTGTAATTA
The DNA here is from genome assembly GCF_001704415.2 of Capra hircus. NCBI lineage: Eukaryota > Metazoa > Chordata > Mammalia > Artiodactyla > Bovidae > Capra > Capra hircus. Next base: position 81,776,780 of record NC_030812.1, read on the forward strand.
TGTTATATACTCTTTGATTTTTTGATTTATTTGTGCAAACTTTATTGCATTTAATGGACAGGGAGTTTTGCATATTTATAATATATTTTGCATATATTAAAAAAATCTCCATTAAAGTGATGTTCTTAGCCTCATTAAACTAAATTGAAATTATAATATCACTTTGAGTAGATAGTGACAAAACTAGAGAGAAGATGCTGTTACCTGATACCTGGGGTATTAGGTACCTACTTCTGATGTGTAACAGATTACCCCCTAACCTAGCAGCCCAAAGCACCAGCATGATTATCTCATGTTTCTGTGGGTCAGAAATCTGGTGGTTCTGGATCAGGGTCCCTCATGAGGTTGTAAATCAAGCTGCTGATTGGGGTTACCGTCATCCGGGGTCAGATGATCTGCTTCTGAGTTCACTTGTGTGGTTGTACTTCCTTGCTGGCTATTGTCTAGACACCTCATTCTTCTTGCCACGTGGGCCTTTCCATAGGCTGCCTCAGTGTCCTCACAGCCTGGTGCCTAGCTTCCCCTGGGGTAACTATTTGAAAGAGAGAAAGGGCCCAACATGGAAGTTGCAGTCTTCTATAACCTGAGCTTAGAAGTGTCTTGTCATCATTCTGCTGTATTTTGTTGGTGACACCGACTAAGCCTGGGGCAATGTGGAAGGAGACCCTACATTGGGGACCATCTTGGAAGCTGGCTGTCATGCGTAGTATGTCCTGTAGCATCCAGAAGACCGCCAAGTGGCATAAGGAACGTGTATTTCTAGACAAATTTCATGGATAATATTCAGTTGTTAAAGTAATTCATTAATGTGACTGCTTATTAAGTGATATCCTACTGACTAAATAACTTAATATTTAAGCAAGAAGTCAATCATTCTAATGTAAACCTCATTTAACCACCCTGATACATCTAAAATCTGTCTTCTTGCTTCCCCTGCGGACTGTTCACCAGATACCTCATATTCCTGTCACATGGGCCTGTGATGGGGTTGATGAACTGGTCTTATTTGGATTTAATTCTAAACTTGATTAAATCAGAGGTTACTTTTGCAGGTATTAAATTCCTAGGTATTAATGAATTAGAAGAGGACTGCTGAAGGATATATTTCCTGTTGATTAGATAGAATTCTTTAAAAAATTTTTGAAGTATAGTTGATTTACAATATTTTATGAATTTCAGGTATATAACAGAATGAGTCAATATTTTTGTAGATTATACTCCACTGAAAGTTATTACAAAATAATGGCCATATTTCCCTGTGCTGTAAAGTATATCACTTTTGCTTATGTATTTTATACATAATGGCTTGTACCTCTCAGTTTCCTATACCCGTATTGCTCCTCCCCACTTCCCTCTGCCCACTGGTAATCACTAGTTTGTTCTCCATATTTAGGCGGGGTTCTTTAAAATCTACCTTTCTATTAAATGAGACCATGTGAAAAATAAAAAGAATTAGACATAATTAGACATGTCTGCACAAACTTAGATAATAAAAATTCAGTGCTTATTTTTGTTCCTAATATTTTTCTTTTCTTTTCTACCCTTTTTCTTCTTTTTCTAAATTAGGTGGTTCACTTGGCTCGGAATCTTATATACTTTGGATTTTACAGTTTCAGTGAATTGTTAAGGCTAACAAGGACTCTTCTGGCTATCTTGGATATTGTCCAGGCCCCCATGTCATCATATTTTGAAAGATTAAGCAAATATCAAGATGGAGGTAAGAACTTTGGAGAAAAGTTATAATCTTTTTGGCATCACTTTGAGGTGAGATAAAGAACAAATCTGTCGAGTGGTTGTGAACATGTACCTGGTAATATATATGTGCACGTGGACCTTCATCCTGTGAATGCCAGGAGGCTAGATGTGCTAACATGCTTCTCTTTTTAATGAAAAGCTTTAAAAGACAACTTCATAAGCTCAAGGAATTCCATCATGCTATGGTCAGTTCACTAGTGAAAATATTACGTGTTAAAAGACAAACACTTGAGGCTTCACTGGGGGTCCAGAGGCTAAGACTCCATGTTCCCTGCAAGGGGCCCAGATTTGATCCCTGTCAGGGGACTAGATCCTGTATGCTGCAATAAAGAGTTTGCATGCCACAGCTGGAGGAACCCCATACTGCAACGAAGACCGAAGATCTTGTGAGCTGCAACTAAGAGCTGGTGCATCCAGATTGAAAAAAAAAAAAAAATTTGAGATCATCCTGGTGTGTGTCACGTGCTGGTTACCCTTCATAGCAGGGCAATAGAAAAATGTAGAGAATGGGTACAGGCAGGGTCACAGTAAAGAGGCAGTGGGTGCAAAGCCATTCATTACAGAGGCAGTACAGTACAGTGGGCATGTGCTTTTGAGTCAGAGTGCCTGTGTTCCAATTCTGGACTGACCACTTTTTATTAACTTAGGCAAGGTACTTCTCCTCTCTAAGAGTTTCTTTTCTCTTTGAGATATGGTGATAAGGTCAGTTTTCATTCCAATCCCAAAGAAAGGCAGTGCCAAAGAATGCTCAAACGATCGCACACTTGCACTCATCTCACACACTAGTAAAGTAATGCTTAAAATTCTCCAAGCCAGGCTTCAGAAATATGTGAACTGTGAACTTCCAGATGTTCAAGATGATTTTAGAAAAGGCAGAGGAACCAGAGATCAAATTGCCAACATCCGCTGGATCATCGAAAAGGCAAGAGAGTGCCAGAAAAACATCTATTTTTGCTTTATTGACTATGCCAAAGCCTTTGCCTCTGTGGATCACAATAAACTGTGGAAAATTCTGAAAGAGATGGGAATACCAGAGCACCTGACCTGCCTCTTGAGAAACCTATATGCAGGTCAGGAAGCAACAGTTAGAACTGGACATGGAACAACAGACTGATTCCAAATAGGAAAAGGAGTACGTCAAGGCTGTATATTGTCACCCTGCTTATTTAACTTCTATGCAGAGTACATCATGAGAAACGCTGGGCTGGAAGAAGCACAAGCTGGAATCAAGATTGCCAGGAGAAATATCAATAACCTCAGATATGCAGATGACACGACCCTTATGGCAGAAAGTGAAGAGGAACTAAAGAGCCTCTTGATGAAGGTGAAAAAGGAGAGTGAAAAAGTTGGCCTAAAGCTCAACATTCAGAAAACGAAGATCATGGCATCTGGTCCCATCACTTCATGGCAAATAGATGGGGAAACAGTGAAAACAGTGGCTGACTTTATTTTTGGGGGCTCCAAAACCACTGCAGATGGTGATTGCAGCCATGAAATTAAAAGATGCTTACTCCTTGGAAGGAAAGTTATGACCAACCTAGACAGCATATTGAAAAGCAGAGACGTTACTTTGTCAACAAAGGTCCATCTAGTCAAGGCTATGGTTTTTCCAGTGGTCATGTATGGATGTGAGAGTTGAATTATAAAGAAAGCTGAGCTCAGAAGAATTGATGCTTTTGAACTGTGGTGTTAGAGAAGACTCTTGTGAATCCCTTGGACTGCAAGGAGATCCAGCCAGTCCATCCTAAAGGAAATCAGTCCTGAATGTTCATTGGAAGGACTGATGCTGAAGCTAAAACTCCAGTACTTTGGCCATCTAATGCAAAGAGCTGACTCATTTGAAAGGACCCTGATGCTGGGAAAGATTGAGGGCAGGAGGAGAAGGGGACGACAGAGGATGAGACGGTTGGATGGCATCACCGGCTCCATGGACATGGGTTTGGGTGCACTCTGGGAGTTGGTGATGGACAGGGAGGCCTGGAGTGCTGCGGTTCATGGGGTTGCAAAGAGTTGGACATGACTGAGTGACTGAACTGCACTGAATGATAGTATCTGCCTCATGGTTTCCTTGTGAGAATTAAGTGAACGTATACAACATATTGAAAGCACTTATAACAGTGCCTGGCTCATAATTCGATACAGTTTGTTTCAGATGGTGATTGGATGCCCTGAAAATACCCTGTGGTATAAAATTGTTTGCAGAATGTATATTGAAGAGTGCATTTGGGATATTACCTATAAGGAAGTGAGGAAGGTAGGATTGGCATTTAGGATATACACCTGTAAGGAAGTGGAGAAGCTGAGCCACAGTGTGGTTACAGTTGTGGTCTTTGCTGATCCTACAGGGATCTCTGGAGCTGGGATGGTCCCTCACATTGGTTACAAATTAAGGCAGAGAGCCTGGGCTTTGTATCCTCATATTAGCCAGCATTGATTGCTGGCTTCATCATAGAGATGTGCAGCCTTCAGTAAGGCAGTTCCTTTTGGACGGTGGTCTCTCTTAGTGAGAAGCATGGGTACTAGAAGGCAGCAGCCATGACTGGCCAGCAACTGAGGAAATAGATACTTCAGCTCTAAATAGGTGATGAGCGTGGAGCACAATGTATCCACTACAGAACCCACTGCAGGATTAAACAGTGAAGCCAGAAATCTAACTTCAAATATAGAGAAGAAATATCTGACAAAGAATGATAAAGTAGCCGAAGTAATTAATTGCCGCTGCTTAAATCTCAGTTCCTTCTACATCTGCCAAAAATTTGTACGTGTCAATAAGAAGCAAATGAAACTTTATATATCCCTCACCCTCAGCCGAACTAGAAGAGAGCATGAAATTATTTTAAGTAGAAAAATGACATCAGTTTTTAGTGGCGCTGCCTCACTATTCCCACTGAGAGCTTATGTGGATAGTTAAGGGGTTCTGGAAAAATCAGGTGAAAGAGACTGTGTGAAAATCATCTATAGAAGGAATTCCCTGGCGGTTCTGGTGGTTACAACTCGACACCTTCCACTGTGGTGGAGAAGGAGGGTGTCGATCCCTGGTCAGGGAACTAAGATCCTGAAAGCCATGTGCGGTGCACCACACCCTTCTCCCCCCACCAAAAACAAGGAAGTCACTGTTAGAAAGAGAAGGTCTATCCTAAGGATGAAAAATACTGAAAGAGAATCCAGAATCCAGATAGATAAGAACTCTGAATAGGAATGAACTTGAATGGACACAGGGAGCAGTTGTGGAAAACTAGAGGTGAACAGGTTAAAAGTAAGACAGAGGCACCCTTTGGACTCTTGTTGGTGAAATGGAAAAGAAACAAGGTGGGGAAATCTGGAATACCACAAGATAAAATAAAATTGAAGAAAATAATCTCTACAGCCTCCCAACAAAGGCCAACCTTTAAAGAAACTGCATTGCATGACTCCGACAGGAGAGGGTGCCCTTGAGCTAAAGATCATGTAAATCAGCCCACGTCACCTTGTCCAGGAAATGCAGATGTAATCAATTGTCATCTGTATGAAAGGACTATAAGATCAAAACAGAATGGAGAATCAAAACATTTCAGTTGATGGAAATGTCTCTCAACATCAACCGTGAAAGAGAAGAGAATTCCAACACGATACTCTCAACTGAATTAAATACCTTCAAATATGAAAACATAAACATATGATAAACACCTTGAATCATAAATCCAAGAACTAAGGTTAGAAATGGACAAAAAAAAAAAAAAAAGCCCAGTAAGAAATGAAATGAAAGTTGATTGGACTTATAAAGGAGAAATACTTTTTTTTATTATTATTAGAAATAACAGACTGAATTATACAATATCAAAGGGAGAATAGATTTGATTGGAAGTGTAGGAAGCACCATTGAAAACAGGCAGAACAGTAATGAGAATGTTGCTGCTGCTGCTGCTGCTAAGTCGCTTCAGTCGTGCCCGACTCTGTGCGACCCTAGAGACGGCAGCCCACCAGGCTCCCCCGTCCCTGGGATTCTCCAGGCAAGAACACTGGAGTGGGTTGCCATTTCCTTCTCCAATGCATGAAAGTGAAAAGTGAAAGTGAAGTCGCTCAGTCGTGTCCGACTCCCAGTAACCCCATGGACTGCAGCCCGCCAGGCTCCTCTGTCCGTGGGATTTTCCAGGCAAGAGTACTGGAGTGGGGTGCCATTGCCTTCTCTGAATGAGAATGCTAAGTAGGTAAAAAAGAACAAGTGGAAAAGTCAGTGAGAAAATTGTTGAAATGGAAGAAAGCAAAGAGGAGCCATCGTTATGAATAATTGGAGTCCTTGTAAAAGAAACATGAACCAGTGAACAGACCTGAGAGTTAAATTCAATCCAAGAACCATCCTGTAGCTAAAAGAAAGCTGAACTATGCATGTGGGGCTGTACAGAATGGTGATCTCCAAGACTCATGACGGAATAAACTATTGCAGAAACTATTACGTATAGTATACATTCAGAGAGAGTGATGGTGGGGGCAAGGAAGCAGTATGAAAGCAAATGGAGAAATAAAGGAAAGTAGAGATGCTTCCTGGTGTGATGTTTTTACAATATCCAGTTTACTTTACACCAGACCATCCTTTAAAAACTTAAAAATTGACTTTGACTTTTGTTCTCAGTGCTGATAATCTGTTTTCAGAGTTTAATCCTAAAGAAAAGTGTTTGAATCCCCTGGAAAATTGCTAGTATCTTGTATGTACTCTCCACTGTTTTATGCATGTCTGAGAGACATTTTTTTTTACTCTTTCCAATATTTTATAATTCTCATATTTTCTCACGGGCTCCATTCACCTCTGGATACCTTACTCATTTTATCAACTATATGAGAACCACTAATTAAATTGCTCAGTAAATTCTCACTGAATAATTATTACTGAGCAACTGTTGTCTATCAGACACTATTCTAGTCACTGGGAAAAATGAGGAACAGGATGCAGTCCCTAGCCTAGACAGAACAGACACCAAATAGGCATAATCCCACCCCTCTCCCTCCAGGGGGAGATAGTCAGATCCTAAGTGAATGTACACTGCTGTACTGAATAATACTATGACAAAAATCAGCCAGGACAATATGGAGTATGACGGAGAGGGGACAGGCAGTTACTTTTAGCTAAAATGGATTTTTAAAAAATTGAAGTAGAGTTGACTAACAATGTTGTGTTAGTTTTATGTATACAGCAAAGTTATTTAGTTAACATACAGATATATTGTTTTGTTTCAGATTCTTCTCTCTCACAGATTATTACAAAATACTGAGTATAGTTTCCTGTGCCCTACAGTAGGTCCTTGTTGTTTATCTGCTTTATTATGGTAGTATGTATATGTTAATTCCAAACTCCTGATTTATCCCTCACCCTATTCACCTTTGGTAGACATGTTTGTTTTTTACGTTTGTGGGTCTATTTATGTTCTGTATATGAGTTTATTGGTATCCTTTTTTAGATTCCACACATAAGTGAGATCACATGGTATGTCTTTCTCTGCCTCACTTATTTCACTTGGTATGGTAATCTGGGTCCATCCATGTTGTTGCATGTGGCATTATTCCATTCTCTTTTCTGGCTGTGTAATAATTCATTGTACACATGGACCACATCTTTAGCCATCCATCTGTTGATGGACATTTAGATTGTTTCCATGTCTTGGCTATTGTAAATAGTGCTGCTATGAAATTAGGGTGCATTTATCTGTTAAAATTATAGTTTTCTTCAGATATACGCCCAGGAGTGGGATTGCAGGATCATATGATAGCTCTGTTTTCAGTTTTTAAAGGAACTTCCATACTATTTTCCATAGTGGCTGTACAATTTCCATTCCTATCAACACTGTCGCGGGTTCCCCTTTCTCAACATCCTCTCCAGTATTTATTATTTGTAAACTTCTTGATGATGGTCATTCTGACCTGTGTGAGGTGATACCTCATTGTAGTTTGGATCTGCACTTCTAGCTAGTGAATGGAACTAGCTCTCAGACGTTTGAGCAGAGACCCACATGCATCAGGAGAGAGAGCCCTGAGGCAGAATGAGCTTGATATATGTGCATATCAAGCAGGAAGGCCATTTTGGCTAAAGTAAAGTGAGGTAAGGGCCAACATAGGATAAGAGGTTGGAGAAGCTCAGATTGTAGAGAGTATTACACCCTCAAATTGGAATTGTGTTCTGAGTTTGATGAGCAGCTTCAGAGGATTTTAAGAAGGGAACAATATGATTTGATAACTTTGGCTGCTGAGTGGACAGTGGTGAACATCTGTGTGGACATAAATGTTGGAAAGATTATAGAAAGGAGGCTATTTCAGGATTGGGTGATGGTGATGGACTAGGATAGAAGGTAGAGAAGTGGTTGATATTAGAGTGGGGCAGTCCTGACTGATAGGACTTGAGGAGAATGAGGAAGAAGGAAGAGAATCAAAGATTATTCCAGCGGTTTGAAAGCAGCTGGGTAAATGGGTACTATTTATTGAGATAAGGAAGAATAGCAGGTCAGTGAGACTGTAGGGACAATCAGGAATTCCTGGTTGGGTACCTCAGGTCTGAAATGACTATTGTGAATCTCCTGGTGATGTTATAGTTGGATATGTGAATTAACTTAGGGTGTAGTCATGGTAGGAAATAGGAATGTGAGAATCAGCACACAGGAGACATTCAGAATATCAGACTGAATATAATCAGCTAAAGAGTGACTGTTGATTGGGAAGATGATGTCCAAAGATTGAATCATGGATGTGCCAACATTGAACAATGAGATAGTGGAGGAGCCAGCAAAAGAGACTGGGACAGAGTGCCAGCAAGTAAAGAGGAAGACCAGGAGAATGCAGTGTCTTAGAAGCCAAACAAAAAGTTATTTTAATTGTTTGTTGGCTTATATAATATACTTCCTAGATAACCTGTTCATTGAGTAGTTTATGTGCTGAGTGGTTTTATGGGATTACCTTTCATGTCATGTGACTTGGGCTTAACCTTGTGTTATTCCATTAATGAAATATGAAACACCATAATTCTATTGTAGTATAAAAAAGTGATTCATGATAGTTTTTATCAGCCAATTATAGTTTTTCTAAGAAACTTTTTGTTGTGTTGGTAAGAAATACTTATACGTGTTCTACATGAACTGAGATTCAGAGGTCTTCCTTTTGAGACTGGTGTGGTGTGTAGAATGGTGTCTCTTCATTAGGGAAACACATTTTCTTAATTTGTGGTAAGGGTTTGTGCATTTTGCCTAGATTTTTGGAATCTGAACCAATATGTTTATCCCCCTATTTAGTAGTAAGTGTTCTAGAAATCTGTTATTCTAGTTCTTGGTGTATTAAAATCAGTTTGAATTTAAGGATGATAGTTTGATTTCTTCTTTTGATATTTGCAAATCAGAAGGTAAATTATTTCTTTTATGCATTCTTATTATCGGATACATAATTTAAGCTGTAGGAAAATATAATTTGTTGTTAAGCATCTTTTGATAATAATGACAATTTTACTTACTACACACAATACCTCTCAGAGAATTTATTATGATTAGCTTTCTTCATTTCTCTCAACTCAAAAAGTCCTTCTCAGGGAATTATTTCTGCTTTTAGTAGCATTAACTGTTTATTTAATAGCATTATCTTGACACGTATGGAAGGACAGTGCTTTCATAGTGTGCTGTGCTTGGTCACTTCACTTGTGTCTGACTCTTGGCGACCTCATGGACGGTAGCCCATCAGTTTCCTCTGTTCATGGAATTTAATGAGGGAGAATACTGGAGTGTGTTGTCATTTCCTCCTCTAGGGGATCTTCCTGACTCAGGGATTGAACCCACATCTCCTAGTTCCCCTGCATTGGCAGATGAGTTCTTTACAACTGCTGCTGCTGCTAAGTCATTTCAGTCGTGTCTGACTCTGTGCGACCCCAGAGACGGCAGCCCACCAGGTCCCCCGTCCCTGGGATTCTCCAGGCAAGAACACTAGAGTGGGTTGCCATTTCCTTCTCCAGCGCATGACAGTGAAAAGTGAAAGTGAAGTCGCTCAGACTAACGCCACCTTATTTAGATCTCTTTGGAGCTTATCTATATTTGTAAGACAAGAAAAGATAGTATACTTTTGTCAGTATTGCCTTGAGATACATTTGAAAAAGTGCATATGTGGCTTTCACTTACAGTACATAAAATAAGAAAGAAGGTACCTCACAGGGATACATTGTTTGTTCATAAATGTTGCCAATATGCAAATATAATGAAATTGTGCCTGGAGTCCCCAGTTTTGTAAAAGAAAAAATTTTTAAAGTACCAATATAGGAAAGCATATTCAGGGAGATTAATTAACTTGCCTAAGATTCATTAGTAAGTTAGTAGCATTGCTAAGAATTAAAGTGCAAGAAATTAGTCTTCCTATCCTTTGCACTGCTACATTATTTATTGTCCAATGAGCTAATACTTTAGAAAAATTCTTATTGAGGTTAGAATTGTGTTCCATAATTTTTTTAAAGTTAGCATTTCTGTAGGGGCTCAGTCTTATAGATATTCTTTAAGTTAAGTAAACAAAATAGAGGTTAAAGGTAATTTTTAAAATAAAAATAATAAAATCAGGACAAAGCAACATCGTGTGCTTCTAGATGTGATGTCCTAAGAAGGGCACAGCATTGTCTATTTCAAATTTCTGCTAAACATTCATCATCTCCATCTGATCATGAAGAAATATGAGGCAGATACAAATGATGGGGTATTTTATAGAATAATTGGCTTGAATGTTTCAAAAATGGCAATGTTACAAAAGATGAAGGTTGAAAAACTGTTTCAGAATAAAAGAGATCAAAGAAGTATGACAACTAAATAGAATATGTGGTGTTGTATCAAGAAAGTTATTATCTACAGAAGACATTATTGACACAGTTGGTAAAATTTGAATATGGATTGTATATTAGGTTGTAGTGTTGTATCAGATTTTCTCATTTTTCTAATTGTACTGTGGATATGTAAGAGAATCTAGTTTTTAGCAAATAGCTGAAGAATTGAGAGTTAAAAAGGCTATGATGTCTGGAACTAACTCTCAAATAGTGCAGGAAAGATTGTGTGTGTGTGTGTTTGTGTGTGAGAGAGAGAGAAGAGAGAAAGAAAGAGAGGATGCAAATGTGGCAGAATTTGTGAATCTGATAATTTTGATCAGAGGGTGTTATGGGAGTTCTTTGTACTATTCTTGCAACTGTTTCCATAAATTTGAGAGTATTTCAAAACAGAAAAGTTAATGACTTAGATAATTAGCCAAGTAGGAAAATGATTTATTGTATGTAAGATGACACTTCAAACTTAACAGCATTATCCTGCAACTTTTCTGGGAGCTGTGTTATTATAGCTGAATTCTATTAGGCTATAAATTCCTTAAAAAGTCTTCTTAGACTCTATAAATTCTTAGCAAAAGAAGCAAGAGAGAACACATTTCTGGAATTTCCAAAGGTGGAGACAGGATTGTCAGGCCTGGGAAAAATTCCTGTGGTACAGAGTGAGACTGAGGTTGATGCCAGAAAGGAAATCCCAGATTACGGGAAGTACCTGGGAAAAAAAAAGAGTTGTTATTCTAAAGGAAAAGTCAGGGAGCCATAGCAGTGTTACCACATTACAGTACCTGGTGTAGCATCCTCTTGTCTTTTATATTAAAATGGTTTGGATTCTATTTTCTTATTTTTAATTGGAAATCATTTGCAAAGCACAGTTTTTTAAAAGTAGGAGACAATTTTATAAGCACGGTGGCTAGACAAACCAGCTCTTTCAAGTAAGAGATAACAGATTTCTTTTCTCATAATGTGTCTGGAAAATTCTGTGCAATAGAAATATGTCTTTTTTTTTTTTTAATCCTTTTGATCTACTTACCACTTAGGAATTCTGCTCCGCCGCAGTTAGGGTTATACATTCAGAGACACGTGTCTCGTCATTGTTTGGCAGGTCAGACCCAGGGGAGCGGAAGAAGAGGCGTGTCGAGAAGGTGAAGGTTTCCGGTTCCGGTTCCGGAGTTCCAGTCCTTGCTGGCCTCAGTGGCGCCTGTCTTAAATAGGGTGTGCACACCGCACTCTTGTGTTTTTCTGGGAAATCCTGTAGGCTTTGATGCCAGTGATTAGTGTTTGAGGTGATGGGGTTGGCTGCCTTGTAAAGTGGCAGTTACACACGTTTTCCTCTTCTGGGTTCCTGGTTACAGTTCAGCCCTTCTTATCGCTGGGAGTTGCCTTCGCCCTTGAGCTGGTCGGGGGTCTGAATCTAGCCCCCAGGCTGTGACAACGCATCATCACAGTGGCTTTTGGTTGGCATGCGCAGCTGCTCCGCATTTTGGTGCCCTAGAGGTGGTCCATTCAGAAAATTGGAGGCATACTCACAGGGAGACAGAGGGGGCTGGCACTTCCCTGCCCTTTCCTGTGGTGAGGGAGAAGACTCTCATCTTCAGAACCATCAACTAGCAACCTTTTAGCCGTTATGTACTCACTTAGGAAAAGAAGTATTGTTTTCAAACAAATGTATTCCCTCCCAGCAGGCTATGTTGTTCATTCAATTTGCTTTGCCTAATACCTATCATTTACTCTCAGTGATTTAAAATGCACAGGCACCATTCGGTGTAATTGATCTTTTGGGTCGAAGGATTATGTCAAACAGTGCTCTTCTTTGCCATGTCCATAAGTTGAAAGCAAACCCTTAGACAGGCTGATAAACTGGGTATTTTCAATATGCTGGTGAAAGTACAGTTCGTTTAAAAAGTTATTCATCTCTCTTTCTGCTTGCTGAAGGATATACAATCCGAAGATTGGTACTGCCACAGGCATGCCTGCTTTTAGTGCACTTAGCTTTTCTGAGCTTTACAGGTAGTGCATTTCTTTATAAAGCGAAGGTTTGTGGAAACCCGGTCCAGCAAGTCTGCTGGAGCCATTTGCCCCACAGCAGTGGTCACTGAGTCTCTGTGCCACATTTTGATAGTTCTCCCAATACTTCAAACTTTTAAAATTATTAGTATTTTTGTTGTGATGATCTGTGATCTTTGATGCTCTCTTGTAGTTGTTTTGAGCCACTACTAGCTGTACCCATGTAAGCTGGCCAACTTAATCAATAAATGTTGTGTGTTCTGACTGCTCCACCAACTTGCCATTCCCCATCTCTCTTCCCCTCCTTGGGCCCTCCTTTTCCCTTGAGACACATATATATTGAAATTAGGCCAAATTAACCATTAAGTGGCCTTTATGTGTTCAAGTGAATGTAAGAATTGCGCATCTCTCACTTTAAATCAAAAGCTAGAAATGATTGCACTCAGCGAGGAAGTCATGTTGAAAAGCCAAGACAGACTGAAAACTAGACCTCTTGCACCAGTTATTCAAGTTGTGAATGTAAAGGGAAGGTTCTTGAAGGAAATTAAAAGTGTTAACTTCAGTGAACACCTGAATGGTAAGCCTTATTGCTGATATGGAGAAAGTTGTATAATGGTCTGGTTAGAAGATCCGACCAGCCATAATATTCCTTTAAGCCAAATCCTAATCCAGAGCAAAGCCCTAACTCTCTCCAGTTCTATGGAGGCTGAGAGAGATGAGGAAGGTGCAGAAGAAAAGTTTAAAGCTAGACAACTCTGGTTCATAATGAGGTTTAAGGGAAGAGGCTGTCTGTATAACATAGAGTACAAGATGAAGCAGCAAATGCTATTGTAGAAGCTGCAGCAAGTTATCCAGAAGATCTAGCTCAGATAACTCATCAAAGTGGCTACACTGAACAACAGATTTTCAATGTAGGTAAAACAGCCATCTGTTGGGAGATGTTATCTTTGACTTTCATAGCTAGGAGGAGAAGTCATTGCCTGTCTTCAGAGCTTCAAAGGACAGACTAACTCTCTTGTTGGGGGCTAATGCAGCTAGTGACTTTAAGTTGAAACCAGTGCTTTCTTACCATTCTGAAAATCCTAGAATCCTTCCGAATTTTACGGTGTCTACTTTGCTTGTACTCTATAAATGCAGTAAAAAGGCCTGCATGATAGCACATCTGTTTACACCGTGGTTTACTGAATATTTTAAGCCCATTGCTGTTCAGAATAAAAAAAAGATTTCTTCCAGAATATTACTGCTCATTGACAGTGCACCTGGTCACACAAGAGCTGTGATTAGGATGTACAACCAGATTAATGTTGTTTTCATGCTGCTAACACAACATCCATTCTGCAGCCCATGGATCAGGGAATAATTTTGACTTTCAAGTCTTATTATTTAAGAAATAAATTTTGTAAGACTATAGCTGCCTTAGATAGTGATTGTCCTGATGAATCTGGGCAAAGTAAAATGAAAATCTTCTGGAAAAACTTCTCATTCTAGATTTCATTAAGAACATTTGTGATTCATGAGAAGAGGTCAAAAAACAGGAGTTTGGAAGAAGTTGATTCCAGCCCTCAGAAATGACTTTTAGGGGTTCATAACTTCAGTGGAGAAAGTCCCTGCAGATGTGGTATAAGTAACAAGAGAACTGGAAATGGAAATGGCATCTGATGATGTCACCAAATTGCTATAATCTCACGTTAAAATTTGAACAATCGAGGAGGTGTTTGTTATGAGCAAAGAAAGTGGTTTCCTGAGATGGAATCCACCTCTGGTGAAGATGCTGTGAAGATTTTTGACATGACAACAGAAGATTTAGAATATTACATGAACTGAGTTGGTAAAGTAGTGGCAGGGTGTGAGAGGACTGAACCCAACTTTGAAAGAAGTTCTCCTGTGGTTAAAATGCTGTCAAACAACTACAGAGAAATTGTTCATGAAAAGAAGTCAATTGATGCAGCAAACTTTGTTGTCTTATTTTAAGAAATTGCCACAGCCACCCCAACTTTTAGCAATTCTGATCACTCAGCAGCCATCAACATCTCATTGTGACAAGACTCTCCACCAGTGCAAACATTACAACTTGTTGAAGGCTCAGGTGACAGCAGTTTTTAGCAATAAAGTGTTTTTAAATGAAGCTATGTATGTTGTGTTTTTAGACATAGTGCTGCTGTTCACTGAATGGACTAAACCATGGTGGAAACATAACTTTTACATGCAGTAGGAAACCAAAGAGATTTCCTGTGACTCACTTTTATTGCACTGTATGATTTATGGTGGAGGTCTGGAATGGAACCTGCAGCATCTCTGAGCTCTGCCGGTACTGATGTGATTAATTAAGATCACTTATTACAGGTGGTTGGGTATATACTGTTCTACTCGAGAGTCATTTAAGTAGTTGGGACAAATGTGAATCCTACTTACAACATTCTTCTAAGAGTGACATAGCATGTTAACTCGGAAAATTCTATAATCTGTTCAAATAGAACTTCACACAGTCTGGAAATGGTTTAGGTCTAATTTATTATTTGGTTAATTTATTATTTGGTTATCCTGTTAGTATCCTTTAATTTGTCTGTGTGCTGTTTGAATGGAACTAGGATTCAAATTTAAACCTCCAAAATGAAGCAATAAAGTCTAACCACTGAGTAAACGTTGGGCCCATTTGGGTATCCAGGCCACCGCTGTCATTTCTTTTCACAGTTGTCTTCCTGTCCTTGAACTCACCATAGTGTGAAAAGACAACAGATAGAGAACTACCAAAAGACCAAATGAGAGCTGAACAGTTTCTTCTTCTTCTTTTTTTTAATCTCCTATCATTTTGCTTTTTCACAACTCCACATTCTTGGGAGTTCCCATAATCAAACCCTGACATGTGGGCCTGTTCCCAGTCAGTAAGCAGATAATCTCTTTTAGGGGGCATATATGTTATAATATTGAAAAGAGTAAATCACCCCCTCCCCCCAAATCAATGAAGAATTCCATTTTCTTTGAGGATTTCCTTTCCTTTGAGGTTTTTAGGGTTGGAGCAGAAGTGCCTTTGGTCTTAGGGAAATAGGATACAGGTAACCACAGCAGCCTGGAATGATCCTTTTTCTCTAAAAGGATCCCAGCCGCACTGGGCGACTCAGTGTAGCCCTGCGGGCCCAGCCCAGGGCAGGGAAGAGGGAGGGCGGGAGAGCGACCTTGGAGACACAAGTGTCTAGTAGCAGTTTCCTTGCTCCAGGAGATTGGGGGCGGAGAGTAAGAGTATGCTACCTTCCCATCTGGTGGCAAAGGACCAGCTGCTTCTTCAATTTAACCTTTTTTTTTTCCCCTTGGCTTGGCTGGGACTTCACGTGATCCACCTTGAAATGCTTTTCCTGGCAGCCTCGTTGCTTTTTAAAAGGAGAAGGGAAATTGAGATGGGAGGTGGAGCAGAAACATTTTTTAATAGTGTTCTATGGGTGGGAAAGGAAGAAAATATTTGCAGCAAAAAAAATCTTCCAGAAAATAGTTTCTTCCTTTATAAAATCAGGAGGTTAGTCCAAATGTGATTTTTGCGGTCTGTTTCAGTTCAAAACCGGGGCTCTTCGAAGATTAGTGTGTAATTCTCATTCCCTCACTGAATGCTGTTCTTCTTCATGTGTGTTGCAAAACACTCCTTTTAGCAAATATCCGTGAAGCATGTCTCCTGGTTAAGAGCTGTGATTGCTCTTTGTAAAGACATCAGCTACAGTGCCTTGAAACCGGGGGCTTTAGTTCTCCTAAAGTATGGAGTGTGTCACCAAAAAAGCAAACAAGGGGACTTCCCCAGTGGTCCAGTGGTTAAGATTCTGAACTTCCTCTGCAGAAGCTTGGGTTTGATCTGGGTTGATCCTTGGTCAGGGAACTACCATCTCACATGCTGCGTAGTGCAGCCAAAAAAACAGAACAAGCAGGCAAGTAAGTTAGCAAGAAGGTATGACTGCGTGCAAAGTGGGACTCCGAGGAGGTGTCTGTGTGGAGATGCAGGATGAGACAGAACAGAAATGAGGCTTAGTTCCATGACCATAACCAAAGAGCAGGTAGTGAAGGTTCTTTTTAGGTCTCGTTCCAGTGTCCCTTCAGCTTCTGTTAATGTTTCATCGGACTGAGCTCCTTCCAGTTCGGTATAAAGGACGGATGTTCACAGTGGAGCTCACAGTGCTCAGAAGTGTCAGGCAGATTGACTTGCCGGATTACCCAACATCACTTGAGCATCTGTTTCATGGACTTCTGGACTTAATTTATCCAACCACCATTCTTCCTCTTAAGATGCTTCTTTCAGTTGCTCCTGCCTCATCTCAGCTTCAAGCCTGTCCCTCGCCCTTAGATCTGTCTCATCCTCTCCAGGTCTCCTTCCTCACACCTGGCTGCTCCCCATCTGCTTCTCCCTTCTATCTACAACCTTCTCTCCATCCACATTGTAGGCTTCCGGTAAAGGGAGCTGGAGCCTTGAAGAGGAAGCAAGGACACACGTGCTATTTTGTCCGTAGTGATGTCTATCTCGTCCTTTGTGTGTGCACACTGTGTCAGATGAGTGTGTTCTCATCATGCCTTGAGATTCTTCTACTGACAGCAACTTCCCTCGAGACAGAACAGGTTATGTTCCCCAGGGAGCAGAGATTAGCCCTCAAGAGGTATATTAGGGGGAGCTCTTAGGACAGCACCAGTAGAATGGAAGGGCATGGTAGAATGGAAGCAGGACTGGGCCGAGGAAGAAACTGGATTATGATGCAGTCTTAGGGGGAGCCTGAGGGTTGTCTGAAATTGGATGTCCTTTCAGAGTTGTCTCTCACTGGATGAGGGGGCTGAGTTTTTAGGCCCCTGTGGGGGACTCTGAAATGGCATGGGTGCTTGCTTGAAGGCAGCTCTCTTCAGATCAGTCAGTCCCCATAGGGCTGACCTTGAGGGCTGTCCCCCGGGTGGCACTGCCAGCAGCTGAGATAGTAGTCCTTCATTCCTGAAGGTGAATCTGGGCAGGACCATCACAGCATCCACCATAGATATTTTCTAGAAAAGTACCATGATTAGAAAAATTTTAGGTCAAGATTAAGCTCTCACAGGAAATGCAGAATAGGAGGAACCATAAAAGTGATTCATATCTTACAGGAGATAGAGATGTAGGGACTCCAAAACAACATTAAAACATTTAAATGCACAGCAAAGTTCTAGACATGAAAGAAATTTCTAGATGCTACCTGCTTTCAAATGCCCCAGAATCACAGGCAAGAGAAACCTACTCTAGGCAGCAAGTCTGGTATGAAATCCTTTTCTTCAGATATGAAGTTTTCTGTGACATTCTGATCTCATGAGTCTGGTTCTTCCACCAGCTTTGTGCTATGCTGACTGCACCGCTAAGTCCTTTCTGACTTAATGTATAATGTCTTTTACACTATTATACATGTTTTTTTTTTTTTTTTTCCTCCTTTAGCGTTTATAAGTTTTAGAAAAAATGCCTGTAACTGTCAGGCTTTCTCTTAGTTACCAATGGTGGCTGGGAGGACTTGTTTCCTCCCCTTAAGTTTTAAGGTGTAAGTGTTCTCTATATATAGAGGTTCTCAGAAACATGATCTACACTAGATCATGTCCCTTTAAAAAGTGGGATGGGTTGGAAGGTGGGAGAGAGTTTCAGGAGGGAGGGGGCATATGTATATCTATGGCTGATTCATGTTGATTTATGGCAGAAATCAACACAATATGGTAATTATCCTCCAATTTAAAATGAAATTTAAAAAATCACACACACAATAGGCAAAGAATAATTATGTAATATGTCTCCTTCACACTGAGTTTCCACCATTGGCCAGGCCACACATTTAGCAGGGTATCTATTTATATTTAACACCTAGCACTCATATAGGTCTTGCATATTTTTATCTGCAGTCCTTGTCATAATCCAGCTTGTTAGATGTTATGGTCACATTTTGCCCAGGAAATAGGCTCTTTCAGAGGTTAAGTACTTACCCTGAGACCATACGGCTTGTAGCTTGCTGAGCCAAATTTTGAATTCAGGTTTCTGTCTCTTTTTCTTTAGTTCTTCACAAACCTGACAGCCTTGCCACCAATGTGCTTTCTGCTGCTCCACTACTTTCTGTGCTGATGACTTCTTCATCTGCAGGGATCCTGCTTTCTACCTTTTCCCGGTTTCCTGAGAAAGTTTAGTATGGAACAGTAGGTGTTTATTAAGGAGTTTTGATGTAACTTAAGGTGATTTCACAGGTCAGATCCAAAAAAATTTTTAAGCCAAATATCTCGCCTTCATGAACCATTGCGGGACTTGTCTCAGAAACAAAGTTTCAGTCACAAGTCTTAAAACTTTTGCCAGCTTAAATATCTTGAAGTTGGATGTTTCTCTTCACTCCCTGCTGGTCTCTTTGTCTCTGGTTTTGGCTGTTTCTCCACATTCCTGCATAAGGATCCTTCTGAGTTACTCGTTCTCAATCTCTAGAGAGTAACAACACAGTACCTTAAGTTGATGCCCGCAGGTCTTTATCTGAGTTAGATGTCTCTAGGTCTGTCTCTTGCTGATTCCCAGGAATATGAAACAACTTTATCCTCCAGGATCAAATATTACTGTATTTCATGTATACTTTTATAACTCACTTATCTCTAGGATGAATGTATGTGACATGCTTTATATAGATATGCATGCATTTGAAGGACAAAAATATTGAGACCCTAATGTTCCAAATGTATGCTTTTGCCTTTTTGTTAATGTCAAAATTTTTTTTTAATGTCTGTTTTTTCTAGTAGACTTACAAAAGACTCCATGACTTTTACAATCACTACCTAGATAATTCAATAATAAAGATTGAAATTTATTGGCTGAGGGAACTAAAGTGGGGAGAAAAATTTTGAAAATAGATTCTGTTTCTGGTTCTAGAGTTGACTTGGACCATGCCTAACATGCTTTTTTATGCATGCTTGGCTTTCAGATTATCCATTGAGTGACATGCATTTGAGGAATGTATGTAAATTATATGTTTTGTATATTTGAATGATAAAAATATTTTTGAGACCATAACATTTCAGATGTATAATTTTTTCTTTTATTACTCATGAACTTTTAATTTGGCTGTCCAAATTGCCAATGAATGGGAGATACCAAGACAAATGCCAGTTGATGTTAAAATGCTTCCTGATATTTTGTTTCTTACAATTTTAGCGATTACTTATGTTATGCCTTTTCAGGGATCTCTCATGCACCATCTCTTTTTTTCTTTATTTTAATGTTGCTGACCTTTTTTTTTTTTTTTTTTACAATTTTGTTTATTTATTTAATTTTTGTTGTGTTGGGTCTTTGTTGTTGTGTGGGCTTTTTTCTAGCTATAGGCAGTGGGGGCTACTCTCTAGTTGCGATGCATCGTCTTCTTATTGTGGGAGCTTCTCTTGTTGCACAGCACTGGCTCTAGGGTGAGTGGGCTTCAGTAGTTGGGGCACGTGGGCTGAGTAGTTTTGACTTCTGGGCTCTAAAGCACAGGCTCAGTAGTTGTGGTGCACAGGCTTAGTTGCTCTGCAGTGTGGGATCTTCCTGGATCAAGGATGGAATCCATGTCTCCTGCACTGGCAGGTGGATTCTTTACGACTGAGCCACCAGGGACGCCCCTCATCTCTTTTTTAAATTGAGAGTATAGTTGATTCATACTGTTTTGTTAGTTTCTGGTGCACAGCAAAACAATTAAGTTATATATATATGAGCTGTTTCAAATCCTGAAAGATGATGCTGTGAAAGTGCTGCACTCAATATGCCAGCAAATTTGGAAAACTCAGCAGTGGCCACAGGACTGGAAAAGATCAGTTTTCATTCCATTCCCGAAGAAAGGCAATGCCAAAGGATGCTCAAACTACTGCACAATTGCACTCATCTCACATGCTAGTAAAGTAATGCTCAAAATTCTCCAAGCCAGGCTTCAGCAGTATGTGAACCGTGAACTTTCAGATGTTCAAGCTGGTTTTAGAAAAGGCAGAGGAAACAGAGATCAAATTGCCAACATCTGCTGGATCATGGAAAAAGCAAGAGAGTTCCAGAAAAACATCTATTTCTGCTTTATTGACTATGCCAAAGCCTTTGACTGTGTGGATCACAATAAACCATGGAAAATTCTGAAAGAGATGGGAATACCAGAGCACCTGACCTGCCTCTTGAGAAATCTGTATGCAGGCCAGGAAGCAACAGTTAGAACTGGACATGGAACAACAGACTGGTTCCAAATAGGAAAAGGAGTATGTCAAGGCTGTATATTGTCACCCTGCTTATTTAACTTCTATGCAGAGTACATCATGAGAAACGCTGGGCTGGTTAAGCACAAGCTGGAATCAAGATTGCCGGGAGAAATATCAATAACCTCAGATATGCAGATGACACTACCCTTATGGTAGACTTCCCTGGTGGCTCAGACGGTAAAGCGTCTGTCTACAATGCGGGAGACCTGGGTTCAATCCCTGGGTTGGGAAGATCCCTTGGAGAAGGAAATGGCAATCCATTCCAGTACTCTTGCTTGGAAAATCCCATGGACAGAGGAGCCTGGTAGGCTACAGTCCATGGGGTCGCAAAGAGTCGGACATGACTGAGTGACTTCACTTCACTTCCACCCTTATGGCAGAAAGTGAAGAGGAGCTAAAAAGCCTCTTGAGGAAAGTGAAAGAGGAGAGTGAAAAAGTTGGCTTAAAGCTCAACATTCAGAAAACGAAGATCATGGCATGTGATCCCATCACTTCATGGGAAATAGATGGAGAAACAGTGGAAACAGTGTCAGATATTATTTTGGGGGGCTCCAAAATCACTGCAGATGGTGATTGCAGCCATGAAATTAAAAGACGCTTACTCCTTGGAAGGAAAGTTATGACCAACCTAGATAGCATATTGAAAAGCAGAAATATTACTTTGCCAGCAAATGTCCGTCTAGTCAAGGCAATGGTTTTTCCAGTGGTCACATATGGATGTGAGAGTTGGAATGTGAAGAAAGCTGAGTGCTAAAGAATTGATGCTTTTGAACTGTGGTGTTACAGAAGATTCTTGAGAGTCCCATGGACTGCAAGGAGATCCAACCAGTCCATCCTAAAGGAGACCAGTCCTGGGTGTTCATTGGAAGGACTGATGCTGAAGCTGAAACTCCAATGTTTTGGCCACCTCATGCGAAGAGTTGACGCATTGGAAAAGTCCCTGATGCTGGGAGGGATTGTGGGCAGGATGAGAAGGGGACGACAGAGGATGAGATGGCTGGATGGCATCACCGACTCAATGGACATGAGTTTGAGTGAACTCCAGGAGATGGTGATGGACAGGGAGGCCTGGTGTGCTGTGATTCATGGGGTTGCAAAGAGTCGGACACAACTGAGCGACTGAATTGAACTGAACTGAACATACATATATACACACACACATTCTTTTTTGTATTCTTTTCTATTATGGCTTATTACCAAATATTGAGTATGGTTCCCTGTGTTATATAGTTGGTCCTTGTTGCTTTTCTACTTTATATATAGTATTTGTATCTGCTAATCCCAGCTTCTCATTTATCCCTCCTTCCCCGTTTCCTCTTTGATAACTAAGTTTGTTTTCCTGTCTGCCAGTCTGTTCCTGTTTTGTAAATCAGTTCATTTGTGTCATATTTTAGATTCCACATATAAGCGATGCCATATGGTATTCGTTGCTCTCTTTCTGACATAGCCACTTAGTGTGATAATCTCTATGCCTGTCCACATTGCTGCAAATGGCGTTGTTTCATTCTATTTTTACGGCTGAGTACCATTCTGTTGTATATGTGTACACATCTTCTCTATCCATTCCTCTGTCAATGGACATTTAGGTTTAGTACACCTTCTTAACAGAATAATATGGTTGAAATATTCCCTTATTAACTGTGTGGGTTAATAAATTTCAGAAGGATTTAATGGGTATGATGCATGCCTAATTTCCATACTATACTAAGTCATGAAGCAACTGTATAACTTCCTTATAGTTCTCTGAGTCAGGGGTTGCTCACATAAAGTCATGATATATAAAAATATTTTTTGTTATACTTTGTAAGTTATTTAACTCAGTAGAAACAGAAGACTGATTCTAAGTTTATCTGTGTTTCTCTGGGGTGTGTTGGAAACAAAAGAACTGTCTGTAGTTTTTGAGGTTTTGGTTTTGCAAAGGTATCTGCCCCACAATGGATGAAGCACCTTTCAGTTTAGTGTGGAGTTTATTCTCATTCTTTAAGCTCTAAAGTGACTGAAGTCTCTGAAGTTTCCTAGGAGCAATATGAATGATTCCTGGAAGCCAGAAAGAGCTACTGACATGACCAAATTCAGTTAATCAGGCAAAATCAATACTTACATGACCTCCCAAGTGATGAGAATGACTAAAGAGGACCAGGTTGTCCTCACCTCCTCTCTACTCAGTTATTTCCTCCATCTTAAGTTCTCTTTGAGCCTCAATCTTTGGTCAAGAGCATCCACCAATGACTTACAATGAAGGACCTTATTGGAACATAGAGATGATAGAACGTTAGTGCAGAAAGGGACTGAAGAAATCACCTACACATTGTATGGCCTGTAGATCTTTGTAATACCCATTGGAAATGGTCCTCTAGGATCTCTTGGGACACTTGAATGACCAAGATTTTACTGCTGCAAAAGGCAGCTCTAAATATCAGGTCTCCTTTGTTAGGTTCTCCTAAAGATACCTCCCTCCCACTTCCAAAACGCAGCTCTACTTTTGCTCCCTGGAGCCACGCTGAAATCTAGCTTCACTCCCACACATCAGTTTTTTCTGTTTGAAAATGGCCAGCCTGTCCCCCGTGTGTCTCCGCCTCACTGTGTCATCACCTGCAGTTCCTTTAACAGTTCCTTTATGATTCAGATATTTTTGATCACTGCTTGGCAAGAACAGTTATTTTCTCATTTATTCTGAACACTTGACTTCTGTAATACCGTCTAGGTGAAAATGAGTGTTTCGGGTAATGATGACCTAGCACTGATTTCTGCGTGTGCTTTGCTGCGTGCTCTGTTGTTTAGTTTTGTCCAACTCTTTGCGACCTTTTCCTCCATCCATGGGATTTTTCAGGCAAGAATACTGGAATGGGTGACTATTTCCGTCTGCAGGGGATTTTCCCCATCCACGGACTGAATCTGCATCTCTGGTGTCTCCTGCCTTGCAGGCAGATTCTGTACCTGCTGAGCCGCTGGGGAAACCCTACTATTGATTTCTACTTGAATGAAACTCGAGTTCTAGTTTGTACTCTGCTTACACCACATTTTCCCCATCATATACTTGAGTTGGTTTTATTTGTATCTAAATGGCAGGGAATTTTATATTTTCAGTTTATCTTGTTGGATTTAACCCAGTAGTTTTCTTTTCTCTCAATGTGGTATATTATATTGATGGATTTGTGAATGTTGAACCATTCTTGTGAATTTGGGATGAAGTCCACTTGGTCAAGGGGCTTCTGTGGTGGCTTAGTTAGTAAAGGATCTTCCTGCAGTGCAGGAGACCTGGGTTTGATCTCTGGGTCAGGAAGATCCTCTGGAGAAGGGAATGGCAGCCCACTCTAGTATTCTTGCCTGAAGAATTCCATGGACACAGCAGCCTGGTGAGCTATTGTCTATGGGGTCCCAAAGAGTTAGACATGACTGAGTGACTAACAGAACCACTTGGTCATGATGTATGATCTTTTCTATGTGCTTTGCATTCAGTTTGCAACTATTTTGTCGAGAATTGTTGCATCTATACTTATCAAAGATATTGGCCTGTAATTTTCTTTTTTGGTGTTGTCCCTGTCTCATTTTGGTATCAGGGTAATGGTGCCTTCACAGAATGTCTTTGGGAGTATTCCTGCCTCTTCAGTCTTCTGGAAGAGTTTGAGAAGGATCAGTATAAGTTCTTCTTTTTATGTTTGGTAGAATTCATTTGTGAAGCCATCTGGTCCTGGACTTTTGTTTGTAGGAAGTTTTTTTTTTTTTTTCCTTCAATTTATTACAGATTCTATTTCACTTCTAGTGATTGGTCTATTCAAATCATCTATTTCTTCTTGATTCAGTTTTGGTGTGCTGTATGTTTCTAGAAAGTTGTCCATTTCTTCTAAGTTGTCAGATTTGTTGGCACATAATAAACAGTTCATAATATTCTTCTATGGTTCTGTGTGTTTCTGGGATATCAGTTGAAATTTCTCCTTTTTCATTTCTTATTTTGTTTATTTGAATTGTCTCTCCTTTCTTCTTGGTGAGCCTGGCTAGAGGTTTTGGCTATTTTGTTTAGCCTTTCAAAGAAGCAGTTCTTGGTTTTATTGCTTTTAACCGCTTAGTTTTCAACCTGTTCATGGAGTTTTGGGATTTGATGCAGTCATTTACTATATTAGTTATCTTTCCTTGTTTCATATTATCTTTGCATTTGCTCTTTCTGGGATTCCCTGGTGGCTCAGTAGTGGAGAATCCACCTGCCAATGCAGAGGACACGAGTCCGATCCCTGGTCTCTGAATACCCCACATGCTGTGGAGCAGCTAAGCTGGTGCACCACAGTTACTGAGCCTGCGCTCCGCAACAAGAGAAGCCAGCGCAGTGCGAAGCTCCGCAGCACAATTCGAGAGGAGCCCCCATTCGCTGCAGCTAGGGAAAGCCTGTGCCCAGCAACGGAGCCCTAAAACAGCCGTAAATAAATAAATACTTTTAAAAAAGCGTGCTCTTTCTGACTTCACCTGTCACTGACAAAAATACTTATCTGGTGGAGGCAACAACAGAGCAGCAAGGAACTAGAGGCCCTTTGGTACTTTAACAGTGATGGATTTAATAGTATTCTGGCTAAAATCAGCTTCTAAAATCATACCTATGAAACTGTACATTATTCAGTGTATAGCTCTAGAGTGTGATAAATCAGAGGAGTGGTTGTTTTTTTTGTGGTGGTAGTGAGGGGAAATGTGGAAGGGATTAACTGGGAAAGGGCACAAAAGAGCTTTCTGGATAATAGAAATGTCTGACTATCTGGATGCTTTGTGGTTTATATGGGTCCTCCCTTGTCCAAACTGCTACAGCCTGTATTTAATACAGACTGTATTTAATTTACATCTCAATTACAAAAATAGTAAATCCACTTATTGCTTGCATTACTAGCTGTTAAGAATTAAAGATCAGTTTGGCAAGTTAAAATGAAACCTTGAGGTTTGGAATACTGAAATGGCTTTGTCAGTATTTGACAGTGATGAAATTCAAAATAAGACGTAGAACTCAACCACTGTTTTGTATGAATTGCTTTTTCAGTTCATCCTTTGTGTAAGTCTTCTTTAGGGTGTGGGATGGGAAATAATTTTCTTCTAAGCAGTCTACTTTATATTAAAAAAAAAGATGGATAATAACATTACTATACCTTAGTAACATGTTTTCAGTAGGTTTTGCTTTGCTCTATTTCTAACTGGAAAGTTGGAATCTGTCAATGGCTTATCAACATACTGTGTTCACTGGGTGTTTATTCAGAATGAAAAAGATTAGGTGTCATATCATATCCTCTGTCCATTGAGTATTCTTTACAAGCCACTCCTCTGCAAGACTCCTTCTTTTAGAGGTGATACTTTGTGTCAACCCCACGGGTGTGTTAGTGATTATGAGCTATGATTATGTGGTGGATCACACACTCATTAGTAAGGTGGTGACTGCTGTCGTAGAACATAACGCAACAGAGAAGAGCTGTTTTTCAGAAGTTTAGTGAAAGCATGCACGAATCCTCCGCTTTTCATTTTGAAATAATACCTCATAATTATGTGATATTTTTCATGACTTTTGGGGCACATATTATATAATTTTATTCTCACAAGGAATTAGAAACTTTTAAATTAGGATTAAGATGCTGAACATTAGGTGGTGAAATGGTTTGTGAAAGATTTACACTAATTTAAATCCTTCACCCCATTCAAAGCCTAGTTCAAAATTGTATTTCTTTAGTGAAGCTGCCTTTTAGTCTCCTTACCCTAAGATAATTTTCCCAATGGAAAAAAAAAATGTCCTAAGCAATTTTGTATACTGTCCATGCTGTTATTACTATCTGTTCTTAAATTTGGGATGAGGGGCATGTTTTCTGTTTTCTTAGCTGTACTAAAATTTTCTGGGCATCTCTGGTGGCCAAGTGGTAAAGAACTTACCTGCCAATGCAAGAGATGTAGATTTGATCCCTGAGCTGGAAAGATCTCCTGGAGAAGGAAATGGCAACCCACTCCAGTATTCTTGCCTGGGGAATCCCATGGACAGAGAGAAGAGCCTGGCAGACTACAGTACATAGGGTCTCAGAGTCAGACATGACTTAGCCACTAAACAACAGCAACAAGGTTTCTATTTCTCTTATGTCCTTGGCAACCCACTCCAGTACTCTTGCCTGGAGAATCCCATGGACGGAGGAGCCTGGTGGGCTACAGTCCATGGGTCGCAAAGAGTCGGACACGACTGAGCGACTTCACTTTCACTTCACTTTATGTCCTTCTACATCTCATGTCCCTAATGTAAAGCCAGGTGAACACTGACTGCTTAATAAATACTTTCTGAGCAGAGACTGCCCTTAGAATTAAATTGTGTAATGTAAGCAAAATGCCACAAGTAGTGTGTGGACAATTATTTAATATTACCTAGTTGGACTGAGGAGCCTGGTGGGCTGCAGTCCATGGGGTCACTGAGGGTCAAACACAACTGAGCGACTTCACTTTCACTTTTCCCTTTCATGCATCGGAGAAGGAAATGGCAACCCACTCCAGTGTTCTTGCCTGGAGAATCCCAGGGACGGGGGAGCCTGGTGGGCTGCCGTCTATGGGGTCACACAGAGTCGGACACGACTGAAGCGACTCAGCAGCAGCAGCAGCAGCAGCAGTTGGATAAGATCACTTGAGAATAATGTGAGCAGATTCATAATATGATTAATAGTCATCCCACATTTTCACTACACAGTTTTAATTAAGATATTTTCTTTCTACATTTGGTAGGTTTTCTGAGTCCTAGTATAAAATCTTTGTACACTTGGAAGGTGATAGCCTTTAGTGTAGCAACATGGTACGGAGAAAAGATGCACATTGATGTTAAGTAGCCTGAATCTGTGACCTTGCCACTTGCTGCTGTATAAAATGGGATGGGTTCCCCACCTCCCTACCCTGCTGTGAATGGTGTGTGTGGCCTAGCACAGTATTAATACATGCAATGTGATATGCCCTTGATAAAGTCAGTTTCCATGATTTTGCCTTATTTCATTCTTATCTATTATACTTTTTAACAAATATGTTTTTAAGTAATGTGAAATTATATATGCTTTTTGAAAAAATTTAGAAAATTAAGAAAGTGTAAAAGAAGGCAAAAAAAAAAAACCCCACTCACCTTGATGAAACTTACCCTTTAGTTTAATAATACCTATTTTTTAATATAAGCCTTATAACAATTGGGCTTCCCTGGCCGCTCATTGGTAAAGAATCCACTTGCAATGCAGGAGGCAAGGGAGATGTGGGGTTCAGTCCCTGGTTTGAGAAGAACCCCTGGAGCAGGGAATGGCAATCCACTCCATATTCTTGCCTTGGAAATCCCATGGACTCAGGAGTCTGGTGGGCTGCAGTTCATAGCATTTTTAATAGTTCATTTGTTCATCCAACTTCTTTTATTTGTGCAGTAATCTACTAAGCATTGATTGAATGACTGTAGCATGTCAGACACTGTACCTGGTGCCGGAGATAGAGTAGTAAACCAGGCAGAACCTCTGTCTTCATGGAGCTTATGTTCTTTTTTGGGGGGAGGGATGGGAAATAACCACATACACAAATATAAAATATGATGTGAGACAGTGATAATGCCTTGACTGAAACATAAAGCTGGATCCAGAGTGATGGCAATTCTTCTTTAAGAGGGTGATCAGAAGAGGTCTGAAGAGGTGACATTGCACCAGAAATCAGAAAGGATTTTGAGGGAGAGAGCCAAGTGACCATCTGGGGACCTCCAGGCGGAGGAATACCAAGTTCTCTCCTGTTCCAGCACATGGATTAAAACCCCATGTGATTGACAGAGGAATGGGTAAAGCAGATGTGGTATATAGGATGCGTATACACAAAGGAATACTACTCAGCCATAAAAATAGTGAAAGAATGCCATTTGCGTCAGGAAGTCCATGGGATTGCAGAGTCAGACATGGCTGAGTGACTGAACAACAACAACAGTGCCATTTGCATCAACACGGATGGACCTAGAGATTATCATACTAAGTGAAGGAAGTCAGAAAGAGAAAGGCAAACACCACATGATATCACTTATATATGGAGTCTACAATGTGACACAATATCTACAATCATCTACAAGAAAATAGACTCACATAGAGAACAGACTTGTGATTGCCAAGGAGAAGAGGGGATAAGGAAGGGATACTTCAATAAAATAAATTTTAAAACTATCATGAGCAATTAAAAAAAAAAACCTATGTGGACTGTATATGTAGCTCTTATTCTTATCTGACTTTGAACTGGAAGTGCCAGTAACTGGGAGTGCTTAACTGGGAGTGGTTACTTACTTGTCTGTTGGGATGCTAAATCTTAATCTTTTTTTGATTTAGATTGATACTATGTTCCCTGT
The DNA here is from genome assembly GCF_001704415.2 of Capra hircus. Classification (NCBI taxonomy): domain Eukaryota; kingdom Metazoa; phylum Chordata; class Mammalia; order Artiodactyla; family Bovidae; genus Capra; species Capra hircus. The sequence continues at coordinate 81,805,891 of NC_030812.1, forward strand.
TACTCTGATTATACCATTATCTTAACTAAGGTTTTGATCTTGTGTTAATGCTTTCTTTGTGTGTGTGTGCGTACAGAAAAGTCCTTTTAGAACCCAGACCCTAACCACTGGGAGGAAGCACTGCTCCAGGGAATGGTCAAAATAGAAAACTGCTCTAGTTCTAGAGAGTGTAGGCGTTTCCAGCAAGAGGAGGTTTATAAGGAGCTGCTAAGCAGGGAGGGGAAGTAGGAAGATGTCCTGAAACATGTCTTTATGGTTTAACATCATTCTGTTTCAAATGAATTATGAAAATAGCAGATATATTTTTCCAAGTCCAACTATAAAAATATGTTTCAGGGAAATAAGAATGGTTTTGGTGTTATCCATTTTTTGGCTTCCATTACTCTAAAGCATTGAGAGTTGCCTTTGGTAGGCACAAAACAAGAAAATTGCTGTGAGCAGTTATTCACAAAACTCTTATCAGATATATCTATTTCTCTTTTAAATGCTTAGAAGATTTCTAGAAAACCCAGATGATCAATTTTATTCTTATGTGTTCATAGGTGAGAAGTATTTCTTTTAAAAAAATATTTATTTGTTCATTTGACTATGGCAAGTCTTAGTTGTGGCGTGTGGAATCTTCCTTGCGTCACATGGGATCTTTTGTTGAGGTGCGTGGACTCTAGTTATAGCCTGTGGGCTCAGTAGTTGTGACACTGGAGCTTAGTTGTTCCACAGCATGTGAGATCTTAGTTCCCCAAGTAGGGACTGAACCTGCATCGCCTGTATTGCAAGGTGGATTCTTAACCACTGGACCACCAGGGAAGTCCCCAGAGAAAAGTATTTCTAACAGAAAGAGATAGCAGGTAAAGAATGACTTTAAATAAAACACCAGAGGACTACAGTAAATTTCAGTCAATCAAGTAAGATTCTACTAAATCCCTTGCACTCTCTGTAAATCCACAAAAGTGTTAAAGATTGTTGAATCCCATAGTGTGGCCAGTAATAAAATGACTTTGGAATAAGGAAAAATTCAATTATGTTGGAATTGGTAATGGAAACTTGACTCATGAAAACCATCAAAGAAGCAAAGCAAAGAACTCTTAACCCATTTCCAGTCGCCATTTCTAGTATGCATTTACTGTACTTGTCTCGCCTTGGGGGGTTTTCTCTTGAGGGGATTAGGATTAGCATGCATGCTAAGTTGCTTCAGTCGTGTCCGACTCTGTGCAACCCTATGCATTGTAGCCTGCCAGGCTCCTCTGTCCATAGGATTCTCCAGGCAAAAATGCTGGAGAGGATTGGCATGCCCTCCTCCAGGAGCTCTTCCCCAGCCAGGGATCAGACCTGCATCTCTATGTCTCCTGCATTCTCTGGCAGGCAAGTTCTTTACCACTAGCACCGCCTGGGAAGCCCTAAAATACCTATACAATCATAATGAAAGAACCTGTAAAGTCTGTCTGCTTTTGTTTCTAAGAAATTCCTTCCTTTGTAGTTTTACGTAACAAATGTGACTCCCTTTTTCAAACCATCTCAATACACTGTGTACATAAATCCAAATTCTAGCTTCTGGGTTAATATAAAGGACATCGAAAACTTGAATTTATTCAGAAGATTTATATTATAGTATAGTAGCCTTTTCACTGAAAACTTTTCAGTAGTATTAACTAATCATGGTTGAGAAGAGACATCCTAAGATTTCTTCTTTTGCATTGTTGAAGACTAATCACCACTGGCTTCTCTGGTAGCTCAGCTGGTAAAGAATCCACCTTTAATGCAGGAGACCCCAGTTCGATTCCTGGGTTGGGAGGATCCCCTGGACAAGGGATAGGCTACCCACTCCAGTATTCTTGGGTATCTCTGGTGGCTCAGATGGGAAAGAATCCACTGGCAATGTTGGAGACCTGGGTTCGATCCCTGGGTTGGGAAGATCTCCTGGAAAGGAGATCTGTAAATACCAGAATCAGAGAGTTGGACATGACTGGGTGATTTTCACTTTCAGTCACTTCTGAGTTATCTCAACAGTCCTAGAATTAAAAAAATTTTCTGCGGAAGAAATGATGCCTTGCTTGTCTGTGATTTTTGTGGTGTTTGATTTACGTTTTTCAAGCTGTAGTAGTTCATAATTGAAGCACTTCTCATCACCACCCAAAAACTCTGGAAGACATAGCATCTTTTAATTTGCAAACTCAGCATTGGCCATACACAGAGAGGTTAGGAGAGTTTTGTGGCCACCAAGTGCCACAGGCATCTAATGATGTATTGCCCCTGGGATGAGCCCTCCCATTTCATTGACAACATGTGTTATCTATTATGACAGAACTGGCTACTAGATTTTAATTGCTTGATGACAAGATCTATATTTGGGGGGGACGGTAAGAATTGTCTGGGTGAATGTTTTGTGTGTAACAGTCATTTGGATTAAATGGTTATTTTCCTTGAAATTCTAAATAAGGTGCAGACAATGTGGGTGCCTGGGATTTTTGTGTGAATCAAGGGTAAGAATAACAGCAGAGCCTGTTCTGTGTTGGTGGTAAGCAAGCATCATTTGGAGGCTACTGCATATACATACTGGAATCGAGCCTCGGATAAATGTACTGGTTGAACATTGATGATCCAAAACTGTTGCCAGCAACCAGATCGCATGCCTGCAGTTGGTGGGGAGATATAGGAATGCTTAGTTGTTAGGATTATTTGGGAACCACAGACAATGAAGCGTTCTGCCTTGAGGTTTTTCTGATAGAAAATGAGACTGTCTCAAATCCTTTGTCTCAAGCTTGTCCAAACTTGAAAATTATCTTTCATATATTTTTTCTTATCCCCGTTTTTGGGTTGACGCTAGCTGCAGTGTAATAAAAGGTCCTAGACTCTCAGAATGAAAATCCTAATTAATTTCTGCCTGGAAGATGCCACTCTAGAAAACAATATTCCTTCATTGCATTCTCAAAAGTGTATTACTTCAGTACCACCCTCTTTTATGTATACTGATTTAATCTGTGGATAAGATAATGAATTTTAAAAGGCATTTAACCTTTCACAGTGTACAAATAATATCAGTTACCACTGGCTTGATGGTAATTGTGGTCTGTGCACAGGACCATGAAGATACTCTTGAGTCATCCTTTAAATATTTTCCTTTTCTTTATTTGTTTGGCTTTCAATCCTGTAGGTATTCCCACAGTTTATGGTCTTTGCTTGGAGCTGAGGGTTTAATCTCTTCCCATCTTATTTCCATTTCCCTTTCTCTTGGTTTATACCCTGAGACACTTGGGGAAAGGAAAATTCTTTGCCAGTTTCTTAGGTCTTTGCTTGAGGCAAAGCTCCATGAACACCCACGAAGCAAAGACCACTGTTCAGAAAAGAAAGCAGAGAGTTCTTTCAAATTCTCATTTCTTGTTGTAGGGATTTAGAAGTGAGAAATAGCAGAGGAGAGGGTAAATCATAGCAGTGACAGGAGGACCCTTTGGTACAGCTGCTTGTGGTCAGCGTGAGGAATGAGTGTGTGGGCAGTTCCGTGCATGCTTCGCGCTCAGTCATTCAGTCGTGTCTGACTCTTCTGTGACTCCATGGACTGCAGCCTGCCAGGCTCCTCTTGTCCATGGGATTCTCCAGGCAAGAAGACTGGATTGAGTTGCCATTCCCTTCTCCAGGGGATCTTCCCAACCGAGGGACTGAGCCTACATCTCCTGCGTTAACAGGCAGATTCTTTCCCGCTGAGCCACAAGTGAAGCCTATGGACAGTTTTATTGGAGGACAAATTAAATGAGGAGCCAAACTCAAGATGCAGGAGAGGCAGGATGCCTCACTGAAAATGATGATTAGTAATTTGTCTATGTAATTATCTCAAACACAATTGCTTTCTGTGGATTTTGAATTATGATTTTAAATTCAAATTGATGAAGAAATGGGTAAAACGTGCTTCTTCTCTAGAAAAGAGTTTCCTTAAAATGAAGCTGTAAAAATCCTCCTCCCAAGCTTTTTTCACAAGCATTATGAAAGCCAAGCTAAAAAGTCCTAGGCTTGAAGGTAGGATTAGGACAGTAGTCACCATATAAGTGTTTTCCTGTAGTCTTTGTATCCTTACTTGCAATGTTCTTTATGGTAGAGATTGAACACCTTTCTTCCTCGTGACTGTAAGAGTTAGTGCCTCTTGGTGTGATGGATGGTAGGACTTCCTATGTTCCAGAAGGACCTGGTTTGGATATTGTTAGAGCCAGCAACAACTCACCTGCCATGTGTCATTTGAAAACATTTTCTGAGAAAAGTAAACTTGTATTTCTAAAATCTGCTATTCTGAAATGTGTCTGCACTATTTTAACTTGATCTGCAAGAAAGGATCCGGAGCAGGGCTGATGCTCTTCTTTCTCATCCTTAGTGCTCTTCCTGCCACATTTTCAGTCTGGTTGCGGCCAGTGGATGTAACAGCTGTCTCCTGAGGTCGCGTGTGTGTTGACTTGTGGGCTTTTCTTGTGCCAGGGAACAATGTCATGAGAACCATCCATGGGGTGGGAGAGATGATGACCCAGATGGTGCTCAGCAGAGGCTCTATCTTCCCCATGAGTGTGCCTGACATTCAGCCCAGCCTGCACCCCAGCAAGCAGGGGAGCCCCACTGATCACGAGGACGTCACCGTCATGGACACCAAGCTGAAGATCATTGAGATTTTACAGGTGAGGGCCTAGTGGGAGGCAAGCAACAAGCACCTACCTGTGCTTATTGGCTTGATGTCTTAACTTTTTGTTCCAGATCATGGTGTGAATATTCTGAAATGCTGTTGATCTAATTTTATTTCATTTAAGATAATGATAAGCCTGGTAAGAAATCTCACACTGACACTATTTAACATATTCATTACACGTGTGCATGCCCATTAAATAGTTTAATGATAATACCTAACAAATGTGGAGTGCTTTGAGGTTGGCATAACTTCTTTAATATATATTTTCTCATTTAACATTGACCTTGATTTAATTTTACCTTAATTTAAGAAGGGCTTCAGAGTAGGCAAAGTTAAGATTGAATTCCAACTCTTTTTTAACTTTTAATTGAATTGGACATTTGATTCTATGTATACAGATTTATCATAGTAAGAGACTTTTTATTTTTATTAACTTAAAAGTTAATTACTATTTTTAGCATTTTATGTAAGTGACTATCTTGATGTTTTTGTTTCCAAAAGGCTAGGAATAATATATGTAAATATGTTTATATATGTATGTACTTATTTTTAATTTTGGCTGTGTGGGCTCTTAGTTGCCGTGTGTGGGCTTTCTCTAGTTGCAGTGAGTAGGGGTTGCTCTTCATTGCCGTTCTTGGGCTTTGGTGATTGTGGTGCATGGGTTTAGTTGCCCCACGGCATGTGGAATCTTCCCAGACCAGGGATTGAACCCGCCATGTCCCCTGCATTGGCAGAAGAATCCTTAACCACTATACCACCAGGGAAGATCAATAATACATACATTTAAAAACTAACCTAGTCTAATACCTATGTCCATGAGGTTAAAGGAGTAAACTGCTATTTTGTGACCAGTCGTTTAGTATGGGATAGTAGATAAAATCTCATTACTATAGCTATGGATTCTTAGCATTTTTTTAAGTTTGGAAAGTAGTTTTATGATACTTTAATTATAGCATTTATTCCATATTTGAAAATTGCAGCCTGGAGTTTTTGAGGATCTGTTAAAGTTCTGGCTACAGTTTACTAAGTCTTCACCCTAATTTAATGTAGACTAGCTACCAGAAGTGGGTTAGTTGTCCTGGAAGGATCTGTACATTTTTATTTAAAGTAATTAGATTTATAACCATAAAAAGTTTCACAGTTCCTCCACGAATTCCAAAGGCTAAGTCCCAAGAAATTATTGGCAGGCATCCCAACCCTGTGTTCACTACCCTGAGAAATCACTCAGTTGTCCTGTTCTTAACCCAAGGAAGGTGTTGATCACCTGACCTGTGGGCCTAAAGGGCTCCCAGCCTAGTGTCATCCTCCTCATGGGACAGACTCTGAAATACATGTCCTCATTTTAGACCAATAACAGTTACAGATATTCTGAATTTACCAAACAGTCCATTATAGCTAAAAAATGATGGCATGGTGAAACCATGGCAGGGCAGAGCAGGACTGGCTTCCTTTTGCTGCTGCCTTTGGGTTCTTTATGTATTTCTTGTTGAAACTCTGTTCTTGCTCCAGCTTTTGTGTGTCTGTGTCTGACTCTGACTCCCTGTGTCTGTGTTCCCCTGTGCTCCTCTTGAATGTTTCTTTTTTCGAATGTCTCTTGAAGAATTTCTTTGCAGCCATGTTCCTCAAGCAAGTCGCCTGCTTTCTTGCCAGCTCCTCTTCCTCTCCTGCCCTTCCTTTCTTTTCCCATTGTTTTGTGTGTTTTCTTTAAGGCTTTTTGTTTCTCACCCATTCTCTCCCTCTGTCTGTCTTCAGCCCTTTGTTAACTCTCTTTCTCTGCCTTTCTTTTTGTTCTTCCCTTTCCCCCTCCCCTTCTACCTTCGATTATTTTTCACAATTAACTGTATTAGACATGAAAGTTTGAATTTTGGCTCTATTTATAAAATATAATCCTTTGAATATTAATCATCAACTAAAAACCAATGAGTGTTTCATTAATTTGTGTTTTCACTCTTTGTTCTTTACATGAAAGTGAAGTGTTAGTCACTTAGTTGTGTTTAACTCTTTGTGACCCCATGGACTGTGCCTGCCAGGCTCCTCTGTCCACGGGATATTCCAGGCGAGAATCCTGGGTTAGCTTTCTATTTCCTTCTTCAGGGGATATTCCCGACCCAGGGATCAGACTCTGGCAGGCAGATTCTTAACCGTCTGAGCCACCAGAGAAATAAATTCACTTAAAAAAACAACTCATTTTATGCATCTGCGGTCTAGCTTCTGCTCCTGTCATTCTGCTCACCAAGCCCACTGGTCCTTTCTCAGCCCTCAACTCCCACGATCTGTCTCCATCTTTGAAAATCCCCGAAGTAACTGGAATCAGTTCAACTAATAGCTGTAGTGGTGCTCAGTGCATGCTAATAAGAGTTTTTTTGGTGTTTGCTTTTCTCTCTGGATTATATGCTGTTCAGAGGCAGGTTTTATATCCTTGGCACCTTTTCCGCACTCTTGGTACCTGCCTCAGTACCTGGCTCAACAAGTTTGTGGAACTTGACTGAACATAGCAGACATGGGGCATGGCTGTGACCCAGGAGGAACATAAAGGTCTAGCAGAAGAGGAATAGGGAGAAGGGAGAGAGAGGCATTCAACTTTGGACCTGTAGCTGTAAATAATGTGTTGGGTGAGCAAAAAGGAGAAAAATTGATTTGGACTGGGGAACCAGGGAAAGCTTCATTTCAAAAGGGATTCAAACCTTGGAGGATATCTCAAAAGCTAGTAATTATGGGGTAGAGGAGAATATTCAAGGTAAAGTGAACAATGGAAATAAATGTGAGGAGGCAAGAGAGACACTGCAGGCATTCCAGCCTGTGCTGCTGGGATGGAGAAGAACCAGAGGAGAGAGAGGAAGGGGGTGGGAGGCTGGCAGGAGGGAGATGGGGGTCTGACACTACTGACTGTGGCATAGATAGTGAGAACTGGGTTTGGAGGGTACCACCAAACCCCAAGTTTTCTGAAACTTGCATGACCATTACTGTTTGCTGTCCCAATGAGCATCTCTTAAGAGAGTGCAGGGGACACAGATAATAATTATACTGGGAGCAAAGGCTGTCCCAGGACTCTCCCAGGCAGCCTGGGATGGCAGGTTGCCCTGTGCAGGTCTGCCTCTCTGTTGTTTGCCATCTCCACTCAGGTAGCAACATATACCTTTTCCTTCTTGATCTCCATTATATTTATACCACATGGGTAGCCCTCGGTCATTTCCTAAGTATGTTAACAGTGCTGTAGCAGGGACTGAGAGCCCTGTAGTTGAGACTCCGAGCTTCCCCTGCAGGGGTGAGGGTTTGATTCCTGCTTGGGGAACTAAGATTCCACATGCTGTGCAGTGAAGCAAAAAACAAGTAACAAGAACAAACAGCGCTATAGCAAAATATGTTTAGTTTTTCCAACTCAATCACTCTTCTCGAGGACCCTGGGCCCTACGCACTTGCACCCGTCTCAGGGCTGAGCACAGATGGGAACCTTATTGGTACCTAGTCTCTGTCAATACGTCCATTAAAGAGAACAAGGAGAGCAACACAGAGCCAAGGAGAGCCAGGCAGCAGTGAGGCATATCCCTGGTATACCGGATGCTGTTACTTAAGCTGCCCCTCTGAAGCCTAGGTCAAGGACTCCTTTTGTTATAGTCAGAATCCACACTATTGTAGCTAAAATCCTGGCCTTTCTGTTGTGAATGAGGGTCTCAGCTCCAGCACTTTTCTTGTGGAGCCAGTGGAAACTCTGCTCAGGGCTCGGAAAATTATGTCACCATAATGTCTTCATCCGTATCTACTGGATAGCCCCACCTGGAATATTCCAAGAGTGATTGTGGGAAGTCAAGTTGTCTTCCTTTCAAAAACTGTTGAGGGATTTTACTGACATTGGCTCCTGCAAATGCCTCACTGTGCTTAGTGTTATGATTGTTTATCATGTGTGTGATGGAAGTGTGGAGTTTTCCAGTAAAGTTTCGAAGTAGTTCATGTGACATGTTGATAGTTACATTGTTCTTGCTGTCCTGGAATGATATGAATTTTTAAACACCATGCTGATGAAAGGAACTTATGTTGTTTTTAATGTTTCTTATAGTTTATCTTGAGTGTCAGACTAGATTATAGGATCTCCTATATGCTGTCAATATATAAGAAGGAATTCGGGGAGAACAATGGAAATGCCGAAACGTCCACCAATGGCTCTCCTGATACTCTGCTGCCATCAGGTATTACCTTTGTGACAATATTTACTCTCTGGATGATGTGTCCATGAGAACTTGAAAGTTCCTTTTGATGTTTTAAGACAAGAAGCATCTGTATGAGACAAAAATGTCCAAATAATCTCCACCAATGAAATGAAGGAGCTGAGACAGAAAGTAAATAACTTGTCAAGAATGGCAGGGAGGATGCTTGCTGCTCTGGTGCTCAGTCCTTTGAATGCAGTTTCTCTTGTTATCTTCACAACTCCACAAGTTTGAGTACTCTTTATTGTGCCAGTTTACTGATAAGAAGACCAAGGTTAGAGCGATTCAGGTACTTGCTTAAAGTTATGAAGTAGTGGAAAAGGGATTCTCTCTGAGTTCTCTCCAACTCCAGGTCTGAATCTTTTGAGAGTTATGCTGTTTGGGTGAAAATCCAAGGGGATTATTTTTTTGGCTGGATCACAGAGCATGTGAAATGCATCTATCAGGAAGAAAGGTATTTTGTAGGAATTACCCAACTCAAGAATAAAGACATGGCATTCCCATAGAGGTCTAGATGTGGGTGTTAGTTTTACTGTGTATGTATGTGTGTTGGTTCTTTATTATCTTGTACAGTTGTAAACTGGTACTGTTTTTCAGTTTTTCACATTTAAAGTGTGTAAGAATGAAGCTACTCTCTCTGTGAGTATAGGAGCATAATGAAAAGAGCATAAAAATTATTGTAAAAATGTTATGACTCTAGAAGGTACCTTATGAAACCTAAGAAATATTAAATCACCATTTTTTTTTCTGGCTAGATCAGGCCAGCCATGACAAGCTGGAAACTATATCATATTGAAGATGGAATCTTTATCATTGACGATTTAGCCAGTTCACTGAACTCTTTTGCTGGGGTAGGAGTTATATGAAACTTCTTGGGAACTACAACCACTGTGATAACATCAGGGAGCCTCTTCTTTGTGCATCAGTCAGTTTGATAGGAAAGTCAGAGTTAACATGGATGCTAAGCCAAACGTCCTGCTCCCTGACTCATCGGTACCATCCAAAGGCAGCATGCTCTACAGATGGAGTTCAGCTCTCCTGAGCTAGAAGTCTCCTTGGCACATTTGCAGCTGTGTTGTTTTTATGCTTCCCAGAAGTGTAGAACCCCAAGGGGCTATTTCCAGGAATGAGGAGGCAGAACCAGAAAGTCTTGCTGGCGTCTGCATTGACACTAGCATAACAATTATTGGCTCTCAGAAGCCAGACTTCTGGAAAAAGGAGCTCTGTCAGTAAAAGTGTGGGAGAGGAAGTCTAGGGGCATCCCCAGAAAACCAGTCTTCTTTGATTTATCTGACCTTTTAAATCGGTTGTATTTGTATGAGGTAGCTTTCTGGGAATAATTTTTTCCCTTTTTATATCTTGCTCCTTTTTCTTTTCATGCTTTGGAGATGAGAAATAAATTGTGTACCTATCATAGACATCTTCAAAATGTTAGTGGTGGGAATGGGTGAGGAATCAAGACTGGTTCACATTAAAAAAAAAAATGCACTCTATCCCACAAGAAGAAGGTATGGAATTGCAAAAGTAAGCTTAGATAAAAAGATCACATTGTTTGGAAGTACCATGTAATAACAAGGTTCCTTATAGATATATAGTGATTCTTTAAAAAAATATTATCTTCCCATATCATTATCCATTTAAATTATATGTATGTATATAGATATGTGTGTATATAGTTATATATATATGTGCTTATATAGATGAAGAAACTGTAAATAGTTCTTTGTGATCTTTTCAATATATCTGAGTATAATCATTTTAAAATGTAAGCTTCAATTTAAAATATTGATGAATAAGGGAAACTGTATTGTGAGTTTTTAAAGTGTTAATTGACTTTTGGTGGCATAAAGAAATTAAGACAAAAATATTTTTAGGTATGCTACATTAATATAAATATTGGGACTCCTAATTATAAAAATATAAAGAATGGATTTTTTACCATTTATCTCTGCAGCTATTGTTCCTGATATAGATGAAATTGCAGCTCAGGCAGAAACTATGTTTGCTGGAAGGTATAGTAGCATTTATATATCATTATTTTATGAATAAGATTTTACTTAGAATTTTACAATAGTTTGTCATTCCCTATATCTATTTAATTTTATATCCCTTACGGTTGCCAACATAATTCCTGCCAGAAATGAAGCTGCGAATTTACTATAGAAGAGAAAGCATAGCTTTTCTTTAGGTCAGGTTTAAAAAAAAGGATGGGAGAGATGAGATCACTGTATTGAACTTTCCCCTGAATTCTTTGCTTTTCTTTCCTCAAATAATGACAGCACACGAATGCCCTTTAAGTCCCCTGGCAAAAATATCGCTGGATCTTGCAAAACACTGCTTCCCAAAATCTGAGAAATTTGAGGCAAGAAAGTAACTTCTTTCAATGTCATTAACTATATGTGAGAACTAATGCTTATTATCTGCCAATTGAAAATATCCGTATGATTGAAGAAAATGAAATATCTCTGCCATGGCTACCCTCCTTTGCTGTCAGGAGCCCTACTATTCATTGTTTTTAGGTTGCTTCTTTGGTTTCCCCAGAAATGAAACTAATAGTCAAAAAGAAAAGTAAAAACTGTACGATGTCTGAGCTACATATATTGAGTTTGTAGCACCCATTTTTATCGCAGATGTGCCATATATACCTAACAGATTTCTGTACTAACCCTTTTGCAGCATTTTCTTTGATTAGCAAGAAAGAGAAGACAGACTCAGGGAAGCCCAAAAAGGATTTTTATCTCTAGTGAACTTTTGGTTTAGGTTTGTTTTTATATTGTTTTGCCAGTTTCTGCTGTTGTTATTGTTACTGTGTTTTCCTATTCAAGTATTTCATTATTCCCGAGAAGAGGATAAAGCAGTGTATGATTTTCACCGAAAAATAAACGAACTTTTCATCCGGGTAATCTAGCCCACAGTCCGAATACAGCAAACTCGCGGCGTTGCTCTGGCTATGGCCGTGCCTGTGCGCGTGCGCGTGCGCATGCTGTGCCGCTGTGCCGCACGGCCTCACCACCTGTCCTGAGGTTTTGGGCCTGGCGGGAAAGTGGCGGGGGTTGTTGGCACATTGGCTCTTGACGTGCATCCAGCTGATATGCCTTCTCAATAAACGCTTCTGGATTGATTCAGATTCTGTCTTTTGTCTGTGCCTAGATTACCAGATCATCCCAGTTTGCCTGCTGCTTTCCTATTGCAATCACTGAGAGTCCCCCATCTTGGGAACCTTCTCAGTCTTGGACAGACTGGGACTTTGGTCACCCCTCCTTTCATGGACAGTCACAAGCTTTTCTTTATGTTCCCTTTCCTCATTCGTTGTGCCTGCGAGCTAAATCGCTTCAGTCGTGTCCGAATCTTTGTGACCCTATGGATTGTAGCCCTCCAGGCTCCTCTGTTTCTGGGGATTCTCCAGATAAGAATAATGGAGTGGGTTGCCATGCCCTTCTCCAGGGGATCTTCCCAACCCAGGAATCAAACCCACGTCTCTTATGTCTCCTGCATTGGCCGGCATTCTTCACTACTAGCGCCGCCCTGGGAAGCCCCCTTATTAGTAACATGAGGCCAAAGAAAGTAAAAATGTCTTCCTTTGCAATTTCCAATTTTTCGTGGAGGGGTGATGGTGGAAATGGTGTAAGTCTGAGAATGTATACACAATATTAGCTACTTATGATTAGATTTTATGTAAATACAAGTCTTTTACAATGATCTTTTGGTTTTACAGAAAGGAGAAAAATCCAGTTCAACTGGATGACGAAGGAGGCAGGACGTTTTTACGGGTCCTCATTCATCTGATCATGCATGACTACCCGCCTCTGCTATCAGGAGCCCTGCAGCTGCTGTTCAAGCACTTCAGCCAGAGAGCGGAAGTTTTACAGGCATTTAAACAGGTGAGATTGAGTAGCCTTCAGTGCTTCCACCCTCAGAGGCTCTGAAATGTTGTTTATAGCATCCAACCTGACTTAATGGTTGCAGAGTTAATGAGACTGCAGCTTTTCCTGGGGACACTTTCTATTTTTAAAGATAGATACGGCCTTGTCTGCAGCTAAGACATGATCTATTTTAGAAGGTGATTTTTCAGTTAATATCTTTAATGTAGATGATAGGCACTAAGATTTAGGAAGGCACTGGGGGATAATACCATATTAGGAATTTTGTTGCCCATGCTGTTATTCTGACCCTAAATTTTACTGATCAGTTTGGGTACTGCACTGAAATAAATGTTTTGTGATTGAAAAATATATGAATCCAAAAGAGAATTGTGATGGAGGTAATCTTTTTCTTTGTCATCTTTGAATGATACCAATTTTGAGACCATGAATGAGGACTATCTCCGGGCTTACATGTATTTCACTAATAGTTCCTTAATAGAGCATTAATCTTCATTAGGAAATTTTACAGGAATATGTTAAAATATGAAATAATTAAAAGAATTATATAAATGGATAAAACTATTCATATATTCCAGAGAAGGCAGTGGCAACCCACTCCAGTACTCTTGCCTGGAAAATCCCATGGACGGAGGAGCCTGGTGGGTTGCCTCCATGGGGTCACTAAGAGTCGGGCACAACTGAGTGACTTTACTTTCACTTTTCACTTTCATGCATTGGAGAAGGAAATGGCAACCCACTCCAGTATTCTTGCCTGGAGAATCCCAGGGACAGAGGAGCCTAGTGGGCTGCTGTCTATGGAGTTGCACAGAGTCAGGCATGACTGAAGCGACTTAGCAGCAGCAGCAGCATTCATATACTCACATAATATATACAAATTAAGCTTCAGACTGCATGTGTATTTTCTTCCACTTATTTTTATGTTTCTACCTGTTTCAAACAGGGAGTCTCAGAAAAATTAACTTGATCAGTAAAATTAGAGTTGGGGTATCTTTTACTTTAAATTACTCTTTAACATTTTGAAAAGCATTGTTAGGGCTCACTTTTTTATATGTATAATTTCTTATAACGTGAATATATTAAGTGGAATTTACAGATACTTTCAGGTAAATTTTCATGATCAATATACCTGTAAAATATCCATAAATAGCCTAGAAATACTAAACTTCAACTGAAGGACACATATGTTAAAAGACAGGGTTTTTGACATAAATGAAATTCCATAAGTAAATCAAAGTTTGAAATTCTGTTTCCAGGTGCAGTTGCTGGTGTCTAATCAGGATGTAGATAACTACAAGCAGATCAAAGCAGATCTAGACCAGCTTCGACTTACTGTAGAGAAATCGGAGTTATGGGTTGAGAAGAGCAGCAGCTATGAGAATGGAGAAATGGGTGAAAATCAAGTAAAAGGTGGTGAAGAGCCAATTGAGGTTTGTTTTCAAGCTCTAAATTGAAATCATCCAAACAATATCTTTTAAACCAGCATAAAATTTCTATTTGCCAAGTCGATAATCCACATAAACTTGTACTTTGGTTAATTCTTGTTAATTGTTCTTATTATATCATCTGCCTCCTTTTTCACTCTTTCTCCTTCCCACTCTCAATCTTATAATCCAAGAATTAAGACAACAAGATGGAGTGAGGTGGAGAGAAAAAGAGTAGGTCGTAAGCCTAAACCTATAAAGAGAGGGGAATTTTCATTTTTAACGTTCATGGTGGCTTTTTTATTGCCAACCTATAAATCATTTTTTTCATTATTGAATATCCTTATAAATAAGTAAAAATACCCAAATGAAAGGACATTGCCAACATGAAAATCCCCCAAATTTGTTTGATCTGAAAAATGGTAAAATGGTGTTCATAAGTCTTGTTATATTGGTTTTAGTTTTCACTGGGCTAATTTCATTGCTGTTTCTGCATTTTTCTAAATACTAAATAAACTATTAAAAAATTTTAAGCATTTTTTAGAAGATCAGTGCCAACACCATAATTGATAATATATTGAGTTTCTTAAATACCTGTCCAGTGTTTTATTTAGTTATTTTTAAAAAGTTTATTTGGCTGTATTCAGTCTTAGTTTCAACATGTGAGATGTCCGACCATAGTTTTGTCATGCAGAATCTTTAGTTGTGGCGTGTGGACTCTCAGTTGCAGCATGTGGAATCTAGTTCCCTGACCATGATCCAAACCTGGGTCTCCTGCTTAGAGAGTACCAGATTTTAGCCACTGGACCACAGGGAAGTCCGTATTTAGTTGTTATTTTATTTATTTTTTTTTAACTTTACAATATTGTATTGGTTTTGCCATACATCAACATGAATCCGCCACGGGTGTACATGTGTTCCCAATCCTGAACCCCGCCCCCCACCTCCCTCCCTCTGGGTCATCCCAGTGCACCAGCCCCAAGCATCCTGTATCCTGCATCGAACCTTTTAATCTACAGCAATGTAAACTGTTTAGAGGGGTTTACCTGCCCTGACTTTTCTGTTTGTTGGAATACCCAAAGTATTTTGTAGTGTCGGGTGTTGAGTAGGAGGTAATTAGTGGGAATGGGAAATAATAAGATGCTGAAAAATTCCAAAGGGAAGTTCAATGGTGGGTAACTACTGTCTACTTGTCTCAGGACTAACTGCCACTGATCTGCACCATATTTTTGACTTAATTCTTTAGAAACTTTTCTGCGATTTTATGATATAAGTTGGCTCAATGGTAAAGAATCTGCCTGCCAGTGCAGGAGACGCAGGAGACATGGGTTCAGTTTGTGGGTCAGGAAGATCCCTTGGAAGTGGAAATGGCAGCCCACTCCAGTATTGTTACCTGGAGAATCCCCATGGACAAACGAGCCCAGTGGGCAATAGTCTATGGCATTGCAAAGAGTCAGACACAACTTAGCAACTAAGTACGCACACGCACATGATATGCTAGTGGCATGTAGAATTTCTACAGCGTTTTTGTTGCAGTGGTTGAAATGGAGTTCTTCCATAGCGTTTTTAAGATATAAGAGAAAATTCAACATTTATGTAGTATTTGCTATATTACCAACTCTTACAGCAGAAACTGTCATGCATGGTATATTTTTTTAAAATGTTACAGTAAACTTTGGAGATAGTTATAAAGATCACATTTCCGAATCAGCTGAATTAACTGAAATTCAGAAAACCCAAAGATTTTCTCACTATCAAGCAGCTTTATGAGATTTTAACTCAGGTCTTTATAATGATAAGCTCCAGGCTCTTTAATGTAAAATTGCACTTTCTGATACAGTATTTAAGGTTATTAAGAGATGTATTATGCTTTCATGAGTTAGAATACCTCTTCCTTTTACAAATACATATTTTGTAAATATTCTAGAGGATAAATGTAATGTTTCTTCCCTTTTCAGAACTTTTCATCATTTTATTTTAATAGAGAACAACTCTAACCCTTAGGAAAAATGCATTATGCTTTTTGTAAAAGTTTGCCCAGAAAATCACTTAAGAGTAGAAGTGAGATGTTCTGTGAGGGATGTCAGTCGCTAGTCTAGTTTAAGTTCCTAGTCATGAGGGAAAGTGGAGAAAGAACCTGTCTCTTAAGTGTATATCCACAACATCCTCATAGCAATTTAATAAAAGTTTGTATTGATGTGAGAAAGAAGATGAATAAGTCATCTGATGATAGTCATTTTATTAAAAATAAAACTGCATTACACATGGGCTATAAAACTATTTTTCTAGGGACTTCAGATGAATATAAATCAATAAAGTTGAAATATATTTATTTATTTGTTGAGGTCAGGATTTATCAGTTCAGCACATGTTAATAAGTTTAGGTACTTAAAGCAGGAAGTGATTTAATACAAGGAATTCAATTTTAGAAATGTCTAGAGGAATACAGTTTTAGAGGCTGCCTCTGGACTATAGAGTTCAGGGTCAAACAATCATAGCCATGATTCAGAGGCCAAGAATCTGCATCGGCTACTGTATAAATAACTACAGCCACCAGCACTGACTTGTACCTTAGACATGTATGGACCCCTCCGATCTGTTGGGATTTTCTTTTCACCCCGCACACCCTCAGGAAGATGGATGGGCCTTGAATGGATAGGGCATTCGGAGGATAGGTTTTGGTGTCCTAGACACCAAAATTTGACACCCTAGAATTTGCCACTCACTATATGTATGACTTTGGGCAACTGATTTGAATTCTTTCAGTTTTGTTTTCATTGTCCATTCAGTGAACTTATTAACGATACTTGGCCCATAGTGTTACCATGAAGATTAAATGAGTGAACTCTGTGCATATGGTGTGTCAGTTGATGTGACTTCAGTGGGAAAATACAGACAATACGGTGACATATTAGTTACCAACAAGTCAAGAAGTAAGACTCCAGCTTTAGTTAATTTATTGTCTCAGTGCAGTCATTACGGACCAGTGGCCTTACACTGAGACTGATCTTCCTCATGGTTGCATCAGGATATCCTCCTCCTAGCATCACAACACCCCAAGAAAAAAATGTCTGTGCTTTTCTGGGTCTCCTGCTCAACAGCAAGTAAACCTTTCCCAGGTGCCCCTCAGTAGATTCTATCTCATGTCTCCTTGGCTGAAGAAGGACCACAGGTTTACCTCTAAACCAAGGGGCTGTGAGTTTAGACTAAATAAAAGATGCTCCACAGGCTACTAGAATACTCTCCCCGGAGTTATGTGGGGGAAGGATAAACAAAATCAGAATCTGCTTGTGGGGCTTCCCTGATGTTCAGTGGCTAAGACTCCATGCTATCAATGTGGGGGGCCTGAGTTCAATCCCTGATCGGGGAACTAGGTCCCACATGTTGCAACTAAGAGTTTACATGCTACAGCTAAAGCCTGAATGCCTCAACTAAAGATTCTGCATGCTGCAACTAATACCCGGTACAACCAAATAAATAAATAGATATTTTAAACAATCTGCTGGCAAGGGAAAAGGAAGTAAGGATGTACGTTAGCAACCAACAGTGTCTGCCAAAAATCTGTAGTCAGTCAATGCTTGTTATAATTATTGTTGGTTTTTATGCACAACGTATTGTGCTGTTTGTTATGATGCATATGGAATTATGAAATCTTAAAAGATACTTGTAGGGTTATCAAGTCCATTTCCTATGTGGTATTTGTTCTGTCTCTAAATAGCTCGCCTAAGTGAGATATTTCTTGAAGCAAACTTCTGTGATGGGAAATTCAATACCTCCTGAGGTAGAACAGTCTGTTGAAATTAGTGTATAGCTTGAGAAATAGAATATTACCAATAAGATGTCCCCATGGTCCATCCCTCTATTCCAGTCATTTTCATGAGTTTATGTTCATAATGTCCTTACTTATCATAGTGGTTTTACTAGGTGTATCTGTATTTCTAAAACATTTAACAACTGAAAAGAATTTCATTTAGCCTTTTTTATTGGAGTCCAGCTGCTTTATAATGTGTTAGTTTCTACTGTACAGCAAGATAAACCAGCTGTACATGTACATACATTCCTTCCTTTTGGGGCTTCCTTCCTATTCAAGTTACCACAGTGCCTTAAGTAGAGTTCTTTGTGCTAGACAGTATGTTCATATTAGTTATCTGTTTTATACAAAGTGTCAATAGTGTATGTGTGTCAATCGCAGTCTCCCAATTCCTCCCATCTTCTTGCTTTCCGCCTTGGAGTTCTCTACATCTGCGTCTCTGTTTCTGCTTTGCAGATAGGATCATCTACACCATTTTTTCCTCTGATAGCTCAGATGGTAAAGAAACTGTTTGCAGTATAGGAGACCAGAGTTCGATCCCTGGGTTGGGAAGATCCCCTAGAGAAGAAAATGGCAACCCACTCTAGTATTCTTGACTGGACAATCCATGGACAGAGGAGCTTGGTGAGCTATAGTCCATGGGATCACAGAGTCAGACACAGCTGAACGACTAACACACACACACACACAAACATACCATTTTTTTTAGATTCCACATATATATATATAAATATACAATATTTGTTTTTCTCTTTTTGACTTATTTCAGGTCTCAACAGATGACCCAATTCATTCATTTTTATGACTGAGTAATGTTTCATTGTATTAAACTCTTAGAGTTCTCAGCAAGATCTTTTTTGACCAACCTCCTCGATTAATGAAAATAAAAACCAAAATAAACAAATGGGACCTAGTTAAACTTAAAAGCTTTTGTACAACAAAGGAGACCATAAACAAAATAAAAAGATAGTCATCAGAATTGGAGAAAATGTTTGCAAATGAAGCAACTGACAGGAATAATCTCTAAAGTATAGAAACAGTTCATGAAGCTCAATATCAAAAAAACAAACAACCCAATTGAAAAATGAGCAGAAGACCTAAATAATTATTTAGTCTGTTTTAGGTATGTTTTTGTTCTCTGTCTTCGTTGTTATGTAGCAGTGACTTGTTTTATTTTCTCTAATATACATGATTACATTTTATGCAGCTGTTTATCTAGTAAACTCTTGATAGACATTTTCATTCTTTACAGTTGTAGTGTCTTGAAAGGAAATTTACTACCAGAAGGAGCTTTAAAAACTTTGAAATGTCACCTGATGCACATGTTTGAGACCCTTCAGGATATATATTTAGGTGTAAACATCTAGTATGATTACCAAATAATGTCGGTTGCTTTCCAAACACCAAATGATATTCCCAGGGTTTGTAACAGTTTCTGTAATTCCCCATCATGAAGACTACTGGTTTTCTCGCTTTTCCATTTTTGATAATTGGATGTGTTTGGTATATTATCCCTGTGTGATTTTCATTTTTCTGGATTTTTATGAAGTTGAGCATGTTTTTATATTTTTATTGGACATTTCACTTCCTCTTCCAGCTTAGATTAAGCTCAATTCTGTGTGGGCAGGTAGTTAGAGCCTACCAATTCATATGTACCTACTACTGAGTTTAAAAATATTTTTTATATCAAGTTATAGTGATGCTCTTAAGTTTAAAATTGAGTACTGTCTTTTCATCTGTTATTTCTTTACTTATTTTAGTGTGTTGGTAAGATTTTCTGGTATAGTGTTGAGCAGATGTGGTGATAATGGCATTTTTGTTTTGCTTCTGATTTTAAAGGGAATAATTTTAATATTTTACTGTTGAACATGATGTTTATTATACTTTTTTGTAGATACCTTTTATCAATTGAGGAAATTCTCTCCTGTTTTTCATTTGATACTTTTTGCCATGAATGGTTATGATTTTAATTAAATGCAGTATATGCATCTATCAAGATGATGTTTTCTTTAATTTTCATCTGCTAATTTTAATAACATGAATCATCAGTAAACTTCTATAGTAACCTTGTAGTCTAGAGTAAATATGTCTTGGTGATATTTTATACGATACTACATCTAGCTTCTGAGGATTTTGCTTACCATTTTACATCTGTGTTATCAGTGAGGTTGGTCTCCAGTCTTCCTTTCTTGTACTGCTCCTGTCAGTTGTTGGTATCAAGGTTAGACTAATTCCATCACAAGGTGAGTTACAGACTCTTACCCTTTCTTTGGGTAAGATTGGAATTGTCTCTTCTGTCAGTGTTTGGTAGAACTTGTCTAAATCTGCATTGGCCTTGGATTTAGTTTGGGTAAATTTTAACTAGTAATTAATATCGTAGA
The DNA here is from genome assembly GCF_001704415.2 of Capra hircus. NCBI lineage: Eukaryota > Metazoa > Chordata > Mammalia > Artiodactyla > Bovidae > Capra > Capra hircus. The sequence goes on from NC_030812.1 coordinate 81,826,247, forward strand.
GATTATAAATTCATTAAACTTTTCTCTTGTGGGTCAACTTGTATATTATTCTAGCTGTATACGTTAGTGTTCAAATTTATTCATCTTTCATTATCTTTCAAAATTTCTGTTATATCTGTAGCTTCATACCCCTTTTTCATTCTCTTCTTTTTCCCTTTAGATTTCACTCTTTGGGTTGTACAATTCTATGAGTTTTGACAAATGTATGATATCAGGTACAATCTCACCAGAGCCGTACGTATTTTACTCATCTTTTTAAATGAATTTCTTTTTGGCTTGTTAAGCTCCTGGGCTTGTTTGCTGTTTCATTATATTTATCCTATTATACTCTAGCCTTTTATGTCGACATATTTTGCAGACTTAAAAAAAAAATAAATGGTATAATTCCTAAGGAGCTGCATCCCACAGATTTTGACAAACGTTATTCCACAGGATGGGAAAAGGTCAGTTTTCATTCTGATCTCAAAGAAGAGCCAATGCTAAAGAATGTTCAAATTACCATACAACTGCACTTATTTCATATGCTGGCAAGACTATGCTCGAAATTCCTCAAGCTAGGCTTCAGCAGTACCTGAACCAAGAACTTCCAGATATAGAAGCTGAGTTTAGAAAAGGCAGAGGAACCAGAGATCAAATTGCCAATATTTTGCTGGATCATGGAGAAAGAAAGGGAGTGCCAGAAAAACATCTACTTCTGCTTCATTGAGTACTTTCAAGCCTTTGACTATGTGGATCACAATAAACTGCAGAAAATTCTTGAAGAGACGAGAGTACCCAACCACTTCACCTGTCTCCTGAGAAACCTGTCTGTGGTTCACAACTGGATGTGAAACAATGGACTGGTTCAAAATAGGGAAAGGAGTGCTACAAGGCTGTATATTGTCACCCTGCTTATTTAACTTACATGCAGAGTACATCATGAGAAATGGCTGTGTTGGATGAATCGCAAGCTGAAATCAAGATTACTGCGAGCAATGTCAACAACCTCAGATATACAGATGATACCACTCTAATGGCAGAAGGTGAAGAGGAACTAAAGAGCCTCTTGGTGAGAGTGAAGGAAGAGAGTGAAATAACTGGATTGATGCTCAACATTAAAAAAAAAACAACTTCAGATCATGGCATCTGGTCCCATCACTTCATGGCAAATAGAAGGGGGAAAAGTGGAAGCAATGATAGATTTTATTTTCTTGGGCTCCAAAATCCCTATGGACAGTGACTGCAGCCATGAAATTAAAAGATGCTTGCTTCATGGAAGAAAAGCTGTGAGAAACCTAGACAGTGTATTCCAAAGCAGAGACATCACTTTGCTAACAGAGGTCTATGTAGTCAAATCTATGTTTTTTTCCAGTAGTCATGTACAGATGTGAGAGTTGGCGAATAAAGAAGGCTGAGCTCCAAGAAATTGATGCTTTTGAACTGTGGTGTTGGAGAAGACGCTTGAAAGTCCCTTGGACTGCAAGCAGATCAAACCAGTCAGTCCTAAAGGAAATCAACCTTGAATATTCTTTTGAAGGACTGTTGCTGAAGCTGAAGTTCTAATACTTTGGCAGCCTGATGCAAAGAGCTGACTCACTGGAAATGACCCTGATGCTGGGAAAGATTGAAGGCAACAGGAGAAGGAAACAACAGAGGATGAGATGGTTAGATAGTATGCACATGAATTTGAGCAAATTCTGGGAGTTAGTGGAGGACAGAAGAGCCTGGTCTGCTCTAGTTCATGGGGTCACAGAGTGAACACGACTTAGTGACTGAACAGCAACAATTTTTATTATTGTTCAATATTAGATATTAAAATTTTTCATTATGATTTCTTCTTTGGCCCAGAAAAGTTACTTGGAAATGAATTTTTAAATTTCCAAATATACTTGCAAAATTTACACTTCTTTGGCTATTGAACCTTTAATTAACACACAACAAGAGAATGTGGTTATGATGATACCAGTTCTCCCAAGATCTGCTGGGACTGCTTTATGGTCTATTATATCTTCAGGTTTTAGAACTATCTTCTCATGCTCAGGTAGAATGTGGATGGGTATAGGATTCCTTATATGTGACTAGCAAATCGAGCTTATTGTATTTAAATCATCCATCTACTCACTAATAATTTCGTTTTCTCTCTTTTTTCATGGTCACAATTTTATTTATGAAGTTCATTTGTTCAACTTTTTATTTTTTATTTTATTTTTTTCAATTAGTGTCTTTATTCATACTCACTAATTTTTTCCACGGGGAAACTGTTGAAGGGACAGGAGGGGAGGGCTGGGCAGGGGGAACCATGGCTTGGTTTTCCTCCATCCAGTGAAGGAAGTGACAGAGAAGGGACATAACTAAAGAGAGTGACCAAGGGGACCATCACTACGTGGACTGAGATGCATTGTGCAGTGACTTCAGACAACCTGAGTCCTTCCATTGGGAAATGCAATGTCAAAGTGTAAAAGTAGGAAAAAAAAAAAAAAAAAGATCCAAAGCAAAGAACAAAGTGCATACGAAGCAAACTGCTAATGTAGAGACGGTTCTAAGGCAGCCAGCAGGGAGAAGGCCAAATATCTGGGGTGGTCACCCGACCGTGCCCCACTCCCACTGCCCCATGCCAGGCCAGGCTGTCGGGCCACCAGTGCCCTCTCGACATAATCTCTGTTGGCTCCAAGCGTGCTGTAAAGCCACAGAAGGTTGTGGAAGGAGGAGAGCCTAAAGTGTGGCAGAACCAAGGCAGCCAAGGCATGGCTGCATTGAGAATCTCAAGGAATCTCTTGGGGATGGCTCTGGAGGGCCGGTGAGATATGGATGGGGAGGGACACCCAGGAGGGATACAATCAGCATCTTTACTTGAGCACAGGGCAGAGCCACTCTGCTGCTGCTGCTGCTGCTAAGTCACTTCAGTCGTGTCCGACTCTGTGTGACCCCACAGATGGCAGCCCACCAGGCTCCCCCGTCCCTGGGATTCTTCAGGCAAGAACACTGGAGTGGGTTGCCATTTCCTTCTCCAATGCATGAAAGTGAAAAGTGAAAGGGAAGTCGCTCAGTTGTGTCCAACTCTTCGCGACCCCATGGACTGCAGCCGACCAGGCTCCTCTGTCCATGGGATTTTGCAGGCAAGAGTACTGGAGTGGGGTGCCATAGGGTTTCTTAAATTACCAGGTGGGCGTGAGAATGCTGATTAATTACAGAACTGAGGGCTGCCACGCCCAGCTAGGTCCTTCCCTGGTGCTCAGGGCCAGGAGTGCAGCAGGTGATGGAGGGGCAGGCCCCTGGGGGAGGCAGAGCCAGCTCAGCAGCCCAGCCAATCGGATTTGATGCTTCCGAACTTCATGCTCTTCAGAGTTTTAATAATTTCAAGATTTGTATGGAAATACAAAAAACCTCGAATAGCCAAAGCAATCTTGAGAAAGAAGAATGGAACTGGAGGAATCAACTTGCCTGACTTCAGGCTCTACTACAAAGCCACAGTCATCAAGACAGTATGGTACTGGCACAAAGACAGACATATAGACCAATGGAACAAAATAGAAAGCCCAGAGATAAATCCACACACATATGGACACCTTATCTTTGACAAAGGAGGCAAGAATATACAATGGAGTAAAGACAATCTCTATAACAAGTGGTGCTGGGAAAACTGGTCAACCACTTGTAAAAGAATGAAACTAGATCACTTTCTAACACCGCACACAAAAATAAACTCAAAATGGATTAAAGATCTAAATGTAAGATCAGAAACTATAAAACTCCTAGAGGAGAACATAGGCAAAACACTCTCAGACATAAATCACAGCAGGATCCTCTATGATCCACCTCCCAGAATTCTGGAAATAAAAGCAAAAATAAACAAATGGGATCTAATTAAAATTAAAAGCTTCTGCACAACAAAGGAAAATATAAGCAAGGTGAAAAGACAGCCTTCTGAATGGGAGAAAATAATAGCAAATGAAGCAACTGACAAACAACTAATCTCAAAAATATACAAGCAACTTATGCAGCTCAATTCCAGAAAAATAAACGACCCAATCAAAAAATGGGCCAAAGAACTAAATAGACATTTCTCCAAAGAAGACATACGGATGGCTAACAAACACATGAAAAGATGCTCAACATCACTCATTATTAGAGAAATGCAAATCAAAACCACAATGAGGTACCACTTCACACCAGTCAGAATGGCTGCGATCCAAAAATCTGCAAGCAATAAATGCTGGAGAGGGTGTGGAGAAAAGGGAACCCTCCTACACTGTTGGTGGGAATGCAAACTAGTACAGCCACTATGGAGAACAGTGTGGAGATTCCTTAAAAAATTGCAAATAGAACTACCTTATGACCCAGCAATCCCACTGCTGGGCATACACACCGAGGAAACCAGAATTGAAAGAGACACATGTACCCCAATGTTCATCGCAGCACTGTTTATAATAGCCAGGACATGGAAACAACCTAGATGTCCATCAGCAGATGAATGGATAAGAAAGCTGTGGTACATATACACAATGGAGTATTACTCAGCCGTTAAAAAGAATTCATTTGAATCAGTTCTGATGAGATGGATGAAACTGGAGCCGATTATACAGAGTGAAGTAAGCCAGAAAGAAAAACACCAATACAGTATACTAACACATACATATGGAATTTAGGAAGATCGCAATGACGACCCTGTATGCAAGACAGGAAAAAAGACACAGATGTGTATAACGGACTTTTGGACTCAGAGGGAGAGGGAGAGGGTGGGATGATTTGGGAGAATGGCATTCTATCATGTATACTATCATGTAAGAATTGAATCGCCAGTCTATGTCTGACGCAGGATACAGCATGCTTGGGGCTGGTGCATGGGGATGACCCAGAGAGATGATATGGGGAGGGAGGTGGGAGGGGGGTTCATGTTTGGGAACACATGTAAGAATTAAAGATTTTAAAATTTAAAAAAAAATTAATTTTTATTGGAGTATAGTTGCTTTACAATGTTCAGTTAGTTTCTACTGTGCAACAAAATGAATCAGCCTTACATATACATATATCCCCTCCTTTTGGACTTCTTTCCCGTTCAGGTCACCAGAGTACATTAAGTAGAGTTCCCTGCTATATAGTTTGTTCTCATTAATTATGCTCTGCTGACAAAGGTCTGTATGGTCAAGGCTATGGTCTTCCCAGTGGTCATATGCAGTTGTGAGAGTTGTACCGTAGAGAAGATGGCACACTGAAGAATTGATGCCTTTGAACTGTGGTGCTGGAGGGGACTCCTGAGGGTCCCTTGAACAGCAAGGAGATAAGACCAGTCAATCTGAAGGGAAATCAACCCTGAATACTCATTGGAGGGACTGATGCTGAAGTTGAAACTCCAGTAGTTTGGTCATCTGATAAGAATGGCTGACTCATTGGAAAAGTCCCTGTTGCTGGGGAAGGTTGAGGGCAGAAGGAGAAGAGGGCATCAGAGGGTGAGATGGCTGGATGGCATCACCGATGCAATAGACATGAACTTGGGCAGACTTCAGGAGATGATGAAGGACAGAGAGGCCTGACCTGCTGCAGTCCACGGGGTCACAGAGTCGGACAAGACTGGGCAACTGCACAACATTAGTTATCTATTTTATGCATAGTATCAATGGTGTATATGTGTCAATCCCAGTCTCCCAGTTCCTCCCATATTCCCGCCAACTAGGTATCCGTACATTTGTTCACAATATCTTTGTTTTCTTGATGTAGCCATAATCGAGAGAGATTTGCTTACATTTCTCACTATAGTGGTAAACATCAGTTTTCCCTGTAGTTCTATTAACATTTATATGTTTTAAGTCTATTTTATTAGAGACATATAAGTTTTAAACGGTTTTTAACTAGAAACAAAAACGTTTTATCATTCGCGAGTTATTTTCTTCCACTTGTGTTGATATTGTTCCATGTCTTCTGGCAGCATTACTGCTGTTGAGAAGTTTATTGTGTATTGAACGTGGTGGTTTAGTCACTAAGTCGTGTCTGACTCTTGTGACCCCATGGACTATAGCCTGCCAGGCAGGCTCCATGGGATTCTCCAGGCAAGAATACTGGAATGGGTTGCCATTTCGTTCTTTAGAGGATCTTCCCAACCCAGAGACAGAACCCAGGTCTTCTGCATTGCAGGCAGATTCTTTTCCAACTTAGACATGAGGGAAACCTCGTATTGAATAGTGGTGCTTTGATTCTGATCTTGCAACTGCTCAGTCTTTTCGTTCGTATCTGACTCTTTGCATGTTACTTAAACCTTATTATTTTTTTTCGTATCAATTAGTTTCTTTTTTATATTTCCCATACCTGAGACTTCGTGCTGAATTTGAATAATTTCTTTAGACTTGTCTGAGTCGCTTTTCAGGTATGTCTTATTTGTAGTTCACTTCTTAACTTTTAAAAATTTTAGCCATTATACTTTATCACACCTGTGATTTAATTAAAAAATCTTTTTGGTCATTTTTATTATCTGTTGTCGCTAATTTTTGTGATTCCATGTGGCTACTTTATGGCCTTGTATGTAGTACTAATTCCAGGATCTGAAGTACTTGTGAGTTTCTTATGCTTTTTACACTTGTTTCATTATCTATTTGGTCATCTTTGATTATGAGCTCATATCTTCATTTAATAGACTTTGTTTTTAGAGCAGTTTTAGGTTTACAGAAACATTGCACAGAAAGTATAGTGAATGCCTATACATCCCCTCCTTCCTTCCTTTCATTTTTCTATTATTAGCGTGCGTGCAAGAACAGTTGCTTCAGTCGTGTCCCACTCTTTGAGACCCTATGAACTGTAACCTGCCAGGCTCCTCTGTCCTTGGGATTCTCTAGGCAAGAATACTGGAGTGTATTGCCATGCCCTCCTCCAGGGGATCTTCCTGACCCAGGGATCAACACTGAGTCTCCTATGTCTCTTTCGTTGGCAGGCAGGTTCTTTACCACTGGTGCCACCAGTAGTAAATTAATTAATATGGTGCGTTTGGTGCAATTGATAAGCCAATACTGATATATTATTATTAACTGAAGTTCATAGTTTATTTCAGGTTTTGCTTTTTGTTGGAAAGGCTACCCACCCACTCCAGTATTCTGGCCTGGAGAATTCCATGGACTATACAGTCCATGGCGTCACAAAGAGCTGGACATGACTGAACAACTTTCACTTTCACTTCACACACACAGAACAGAAAGGAAACAAAGCCTGGATCCCAGGGAAGATGGAAGGTCTGACCAGAAACCTGTGTTAGAACCAGGAGTACCTAAAGGAAACACCCACAGGTATAAACCAGGGAAATGCATGGCCTATAGAAGAACAAAGGGGTACCTGTTTTGGCTTGGTCAAAGCCAAATGGGGAGAAAAACTCTCTTGAGCTGAAGACAAGTACCCTTGCACTCAAGATCTGGGACTAGAATTCCCACTAGTAAAAGGCCCCTAAATTTCCAAGTCAAAAACTCTGATTAACATATTCACAAAATGTCATATACCAAAGTGGCTCTGTAAGGCAAATGAAATCTTCTCTGGGTTAAACAAACCCCAGAGGAATTCACATATTCCAAGGAATCTAAGTTCATAATACACTTTTAAAATTACGAAATATCTAAATAAACACATTCCCAAGGGCTTCTTCAAAAGTAGCCAAGTTAAAACTCAAATGGCCCTCCCATTACAAAACCACTAGATCCTAGATACAAAGCCTATTTTAAGTATATTTCTGGGCTCACTGGAAACGGAGGACAACTCTAAAAGACCCCACCCTCCATCTGTTATTGCTGTTGTTGTTTCGTCGCTCAGTCAGGTCTGATTCTTTGTGACCCCGTGAACCACAGCAGGCCAGTTTTCCCTGTCCTTCACTATCTCCCAGAGCTTGCTCAAACTCATGTCCATTGAGTCAGTGATGCCGTCCAACTAGGTCTCCCTCTGTGTCACCCTCCATCTACCAACTAAGAGAAGTAACCTCAAACCTGATCAGAGAGTTCTAAGCTTCTGGGTGACATGGTAAGTTTCCCTGAAGACAAATGCCAGTAACTATGCAACTGAGAAAGACAAGTTAACGCTAAGCAAATACCAAGATTGGGGCGCTAAATCAGATGCCTGCCTTCAGACGTCTCAGGCTCACAGCGCCCTTTGACCACAGGTTGAGGTAATCCCACATACTGTAAGGAGCAAAACATGCCATCTTTCAGCCCCCAAGATACCAACTCAAAACATACACCCAAATGTTTACAGCAGCTTTACACAAAATGGCCCCAAATTGGAAGCAATCAGAGGTCTTTTAATAGATGAATTAGGATAAATAAACTTTAGTATATCCAGATAACGGAGTAGTATTCAGCGATAGAAAGTGCTTACAGGTTACAAAAAGGACATGAAGGAGCCTCAAATGTATATGGCTAAATGAAAGAAGCCAGTCTGAAAAAGAAGGCTGAGTGCCACAGAACTGATGGTTTAGAATTGTGGTGCTGGAGAAGACTCTTGAGAGTCCTTTGGACAGCAAGGAGATCAAATCAGTCAATCCTGAAAGAAATCAACCCTGAATATTTATAAGGACTGATGCTGAAGCTCCAATACTTTGGCCACCTGCTGCAAAGAGCTGACTCATTGGAAAAGATACTGATGCTAGGAAAGACTGAAGGCAGAAGGAAAAGGGGTCACCAGAGGATGAGATGGTTGGATGTCATCACTGACTCAATGGACTTGAGTTTGAGCAAGCTCCAGGAGATGGTGAAAGACAGGGAAGGCTGGCGTGCTGCAGTTCATGGGGTTGCAAAGAGTCAGACACGAGTGAACAACTGAACAACAACGAAGTCTGAAAAAGCTACATACTGTGTGACTCCAGCTGTATTCTGGAGAAGGAAAAACTATACATGACCCAGTAAAATGATCATGGGTTCCTCAGAGGTTCTGGGGTGTAGAGATTAGAAAGAGAGGAACAAACAGGTAGAGCAGAGAGGAATTTTAGCGTGATGAAACTCTTCTGTATGATACTATACATAGCATTACACATTTGTCAAAACCCATAGAGTCTAACAACACACAAAGTGAAACTGAAAGTCACTCAGTCGTGCCCAGCTCTTTGAGCTGTGTGTGTGTGTGACAAGTTAAAACTCAGTTGTTGGTTATCAACTCTGGCTGATGCCCTTAGAGGCCAACAAATGGGTCAGTGCTTGATTATTACCTGGAAATGTCCTGTCTTTTTCTGGTTTCTGGCCTCCATTTGTTTCTTTCTCTTTACTAGTAGGAGATAGTTTAGGACTTCCCTGGTGGTCCGGTAGTTAGGAATTCGCCAGCCAGTACAGGGGACATGGATTCGATCCTTGGCCTTGAAAGCTTTCACATGCTGTGGGGCAACTAAGCCTGTGTGCCACAGCTACTGAGCGCACACACTGCAAGTACCAAAGCACAGGTGCTCTAGAGCCCGAGCTCTGCAACAGGAGAAGCCGCCGTAGTGAGACGCCCCCGCACTGCGAGGAAGAGTGGCCACCACTCGCTGCATTGCTCACAGCAGTGAGGACACAGTGCAGTCAAAAACAAACAAAGAGACAGAGAGAGAGAGTTTAAATGTTTTTATCTATCACTTCTGGATGTTGTGCAATCAGAGGGATTTCTCTTTGCTTCTACTTTAGACAGTTCTTAAAAGTAGAAAACTCGTCTGTATTTTGAACCCATATATTTATCCTTGTAAGATCTTTTTGCTGATGCTAGATTTGAGTCAGTGTGAACCATATCTGGGGCTTTCCCTGTGGCTAGGTGGTAAAGAACCTGCCTGCAGTGCAGGTGACATAGAAGACTCAGGTTCCATCCAATCCCTGGGTTGGGAAGATCCCCTGGAGGAGCGCATGGCAACCCACTCCAGTATTCTTGCCTGGAGCATCCCATGGACAGAGGAGCCCGGTGGGCTGCAGTCCATTGGGTCACAGCAAGCTGGACACGACTTAAGTGACCGAACACAGAGGCATGATCAGACCATATCTGAACCTGCTCTCCTTGATTGCTTTCATATTTCTCCAGAGCACCACTCTTCTTTTGAACATTCTCCTAAAGGTACAACTTTATAGCTTCACCATCATGCTTCCATACCTTTGTACACACCTGAATTTCTTGTTTCCTTTCTTAACATTTGATATATAGAATCAAAACAAATATTTGAGATATGATGCTTGCTCTCAAAGATAACACACACAGAATAACACCCAGAAAACAGTATGACGAATGTATGATTAAATGTTGAACTGTTGCATCACAGGAAAGGGAGAGATCAGTGTGGGCGTGACTGTGTGGAGAAGACTTCACTGTTTCATTTATTTATGGCTGAGCTGGGTCTTTGCTGCTGCGGGGACTTTTCTATAGTTGTGGCAAGCAGGGGCCACTCTCCAGTGTGGTGCAGCGGCTTCTCATTGCATGGCCTCTGCTGTTGCTGAGCATGGGCTCTAGGGCAGATGGGATTCCATAGTTGTGGCTCGAGGGCTCAGTAGTTGCAGCTCCCAGGCTCTAAAGCACGGGCTCAGATAGCTATGGCGCACGCAGGGATCAAACCCGCCTCTGCTGCATTGGCAGGTGAATTCTTTACCAGTGAGGTGCCAGGGAAGCCTGGCTTCACTGTTTTAAAAGGTTGGGAGGATTTTGTTAGCTAGTAATTCAGGAATAATCACAAGAGAAGCAGAATTCAACAGGAATAAGTGGTTTGTATTTGAAGTGGCTGGAGATTGGGAACCCTTGAAGATTTGGGGGAAGGATGACTCAGCAAAAAGAGCCTAAAGGTGGGGACCAGTTAGGAGCCTCCTGTTCAAACGCACGTGTGAGGTTAGGGGAGCATGAGCTCGGGAGGCAAAAGTAGAAATGGACATAAGAAGAGTTGAGAAGCCAGGAGAAAGTTACATTTCTAATGGATTAATATACAGAGAAAAAGTGAGAGACTACAGAGTTACTAACTTGTACACAGCCAAATAATCTATGTTATGCAATGAACCAACTGCCAGAGATAGTGACAATTTATTGTAAACAGGATGAAATACATCACAATATCAATGGAAACAGCCAGTAGCAGGCGGCACGCACTCTGGCAAGCCAGTACAGATAATAATCCTTTGTTGTGTAGTAAATCTTTACAAAGGCTCTAAACACAGGATGATTGCCATTGTTTTAAAACAGCTCATAATGTTCTAACTTTGTGCCTGCTTAGACATCAGAAAGCCAGATAACAGTACAGTGAGTCTTCATTTTGGTAATAAGAAATATTTCCAATAGCATAAAAATATTTTTTTCCCTCAGTGGTAAATTTTGTTTATTTGGGTCAATAACTGAACTGAACTGCTGTGCCTTTCTTAGTCGCTTCAGTCATGTCCGACTCTTTGTGACCCCATGGACTGCAGCCTGCCAGGCTCCTCTGTCCATGGAATTCTCCAGGCAAGAATACGGGAGTGGGTTGCCATTTCCTCCTCCAGGGGATCTTCCTGATCCAGGGATGGAACCCACATCTCTTGCACTGGTAGGTGAATTCTTTACCATTGAGCCACCTGGGACGCTCTGATAATCCACCTACTAACACTACCAAATCTCAGTGTAGCCAAAATTATCCTAGTATTGTAGTTGATCTCGTGTAAACATGTTGGAGGATGGGGTAGATTGGGTCTTCTAAGCTCACTGCATCCCTAGTACATATGAGCTTTATTGCCTATTATATCTTACAGGGTTTCCCTGTTAACTTACTTTCAAGGGCATTAAAAAGGGCATTGTTGCTGAAAACTTAAAAGCTAGGGTATAACAAGTTGACAGTCTCTGTAGCATTACTAGTTCATCACATTCAAATGCATGTTGACTTCTAAATATAAGAAGGAGGGATTAACTCAGGAAGTCAGATCTGAGTGGGTTAAATCAGGATTGCCCTTTATGCTCACCGATCTCTTTATAAAGAGTTGAAAAGCAAGCCAAGGAGGCATCACAAGACTTCTAACAGAAGTTCCCACTTGTGTTAAATATTTTGGTGGTTAATTTTCCTTCACAATGATTGTGCTTCTGTGTCTGTGTATGTATATAGATGTATCTCTACAAATGGTTGCCTGCTCCTTTAAAAAAAAAAAAAAGGGTGTTGGGGGGAGCTTCTCTCCTGGCTCAGATGGTAAAGAATCTGCCTGCAGTGCAGGAGACCCCTGGGTCCAGAAGATTACCTGGAGAAGGAAATGGCAACCTGCTCCGGTATTCTTACCTGGAAAATTCCATGGATAGAGGATCCTAGTGGGCTGTAGTCCATGGGGTCTCAAAGAGTTGGATACAACTGAGTGACTAACATTAAAAAAACAAAAAACTTACAGTCTTCACAATCTAAAGTCTGATGTTTAAACTGTCTAGTTTTTCCATCAAGGACGATTTTTTCTTTGGGAGTTTCTAATTGATTTTTTTCATATCTCTGCATTCAAGATTCCTATCTGTGTGTTTTCACTTCATAATTTTTTTGTCCTTTTAATAGGTGTATGATGTAAGGGGCAGAATTAACTAGAAAGTGTCCCTGGGGGCTTACTCTGGGTTGCCTAGGCAGCAAGCTGGCTGGCTGTTTGCTGGAGTAGGGGTGGGGGGATGGGGCAGGAGCTTCTCTCCCAAGAGGCCCTGCACTGATCTGACTTCTCATGTGGACCCTTGGCTCTTGCCTCTCAGCAGGAGTAGTCTTATTTGTATGGGCCTCATAGCTGGTAGTCCTGATCAGTTTCTGCAAACAGCAGGCACCTAAATCCAGACTGCTTGGTGCCGAGGATGTTTTGTACACCTTCAGAGACCCCTTACTCTCCAACTTGCCCTGTGAGAAGTTGTGCTGAGAAGGGGCGGAGGTTGTTTGTCAGAAATGTAGACCCGGGATGGCGTCCAGCAGGACAGTCACACCTCTCTAGGGTGATTGAAGGCTGGGGGACACATGTCTTCCCTTCTCTGCTGACCCTTGGCTTGCATCTCCCCCCCTCCCCTCCGCCCCATCTCCCTTTCCCAGTAAGACTCTCCCTAATCCCTCCCAAGTAATGCTGTGGGTCCTCCTGACCATGCGGCAGCCACATAGGGGTCCACCTAGGGTGAGAGAGGTTATTCCTCACTTTATTTCTATGATTATTTTAAACATGTGCTTGTGTATGCTAAGTTGCTACAGTTGTTTCTGACTCTTTGTGACCCCATGGACTGTAGCCACCAGGGTTCTCTGTCCATAGGATTCCCCAGGCAAGAACAGTGGAGTGGGTTGCCATTTTCTCCTCCAGGGGATCTCCCTGACCCAGGGATCAAACCCCAGTCTCTTAGGTCTCCTGCATTGGAAGGCAGGTTCTTTACCACTGGCTTCACCTGGGAAGCCCATTTTAAACATACATAAAAGTCCTTTCAGAAGGTTTCTTAATTGTTTCATTTGCATGGGAATGACAGAGTCTCATTACTGAGTTTTTTTGTTATCTACCTTAGCATTCGCTTTCCTCACAGGTATTTAAATTTTAGTTTGCAGGTTTACCTTTCTGAGAGAATGAACTGAGTTCCTTCCTTCCCTCCCTCCCGCCCCCTTTCCTTCCTTTCCTCCCTCCCGCCCCCTTTCCTTCCCTCCTTTGCTTTCCCTCTGCTTTTCTGTCGACAGCCCTTCCTTGTCTGACGGTTTCTGTCTTACCCCCACATCTCGGTACTCTTTAAAAGTGAAGCCCGGTTTACATTCTTTGCCAACCACTTCTGATCTTTTTTCTTTGATGAGGCAAACAGGCAAGGAGGCTGTTCCCTCTAGAAAGATATCTTGAAAGAAAAGCTATGCTTTCCCAAGTGTTAGGACTTTGATTCTGCACAGCAGGGAAATAGTTTTATATAAACTTGGTTTCTCTGGCAAAACTTGCGATTGACCAACTGACTCTTGGCAAAAGTAACTGATTGAATGTCTAACCTTCATGGCTGGGTACAGAAGGTGTCCATGAGTTTCAGGCAGAATCTTCCTAGATGATCTGACTTATGCGGGACTCTACGGTAATTGGATAGAGACCTTTTATCCATTTATTTGGGAGAGTGCTTGTGTGAATTTTCTTTTTATGGAATTTGTTTTCTTCATTTTCTGTTTTTGCCTTTGACCTCTTCGTATGTTTATTTTACTTGTTTATATCAGATTACATGTTTCTGTCCTTTATGTCTGAGCTGATGTTACTGAAGGTGATGTCTGTACGTGAGTATCACTTTAATAAGTCCTTTCACAAGACTTTCAGCTGAAAACTGATTTTTAGGCTTGAGCCAAATGCTACTTATACACATCCTCATTCTATTTGGTTGTAATGCAGATTCTTAAATGTGTGCTTTTATCTCCTGAATTGGTTTCTTTGAATTATTTCCAGGATAAGAATCTTTTTCTCTGTCTTGTCTTCTGGCCTGCATTTAAAATTAATGCTGTTTTATTATTTCCCTTCATGTTGTAGCGAAAGTTACTATTTTATTCGTTTTTTCCACTTTGCCATTTGTTCTCAATCTCATTTGAATTTGGTGATCTTGGGTGGCTTTGGCCTGCAACAGCTCGAAGCAGGGTTTCGGTTGCTGCCTAGAGATTGAGGTCAGTCCTCGGCAGCGAGAGCGCTGAAGCCGCGCGACTAGACCTCAAGGGACCAGTGGCTGGTGACAAGGCCCTGGCCTGTCAGCTGTGTAGAAATGAATTTCCACATAGAGATGGAAAGTAGTGAAAGAAGTAAAGTGTTTTAATAAACAACCCTCCTAATGGAAGAGAAAGAATACGTGTGGATAGACACACGGGTGGTCTCAGAGAGAAAGTCGTGCCCTCGTGGAGGTTTGAATCCCTTTTATGGTGCATTTATTCTGGGTTTCCTTTGGCCAGTCATCTTGCTTTGCCTGGTTCTGAGTCCATATTTGATGTGTCTCAGGGTCCTCCCATATGTGTGCACACAGCTCTCAGCCAAGAAGGATTCTAGTAAAGGGGCCTGTGGGTAGGTTGATATCACTTACTAAAATGTGATGTCCCCTCTCTTTTGATCTCCAAGGAGCCTTTCTGTGCATATGTAGTCAGGGAGATCTTGACTTCGAGAATTAGTAATATGTGGTCCCTATCTCTTACCTGGACAGGGCTCATCTCCTCTCTTGCTCCTGCTATTTTAGAGTATCTGTCCATAGGGGAGAAACCAGCTGTTCACCCTGAGGCCCATCTAGCTCCTGCCTCATTGGTAGTGAGGAGTCTAACTTCCTTTGTGTTTTTTTCCCTTAGCAAGTGGCTTACAAGGAAATCATAGAAGTTGATTCATTCAGATCAGAGCACACCTATGGCACTGGGCCAGAAAACAACGTTTCTGTAATGACTGCTTGCTGAAGAGGGAGTTGAAGAGAAGGTGCTGCTTTCTTCCCCCGCTTCTGTCCCTGCAGCCCTCTTCTCCCAGCCGCAGTGGGGTTTGCTCTGAGATGACTGCGACTAGGGTTGCTTCCCTCACATATGTCAGGTTCTGTTGCGTTGCTGTTTTCACTTCCTGAACAGGGCTATGTTATTCTTGGTCACCGTGCTAACTAAAGGGTTGCCTTTCCTTTCTACATTTTATATAATACTGCTGAGGATCACAGTAAAAAGTATTATAGCTTCCCTGCTGGCTCATTTGGTAAAGAATCTGCCTGCAATGCAGGAGACCTGGGTTCAGTCCCTGGGTCAGGAAGATCTCCTGGAGAAGGAAATGCCAACCCACTCCAGTATTCTTGCCTGGAAAATTCCATGGACAGAGGAGCCACGACTGAGCGACTAAACCACCAAAGTATCATAGAAGGTATTACGTAAAAAGTATTGTACATGACTGTGCTATAGTGGGTTCTTATTGCGCGCCTATGGAAACAGCTCTTAGTATACTTTGAGCATACCTATCATCAGTACATTCCCTATTTTTCTGGAGTATCAGTTTAAGCAACGAGAAAGCACTCCAGTAGCACACACTTTTTTGTTACTTTATCAGAGATACTGATAGTCAAAGAGATTTGCGGTATTTTCTAGGACATCTGATCAAACATCATCAAATACTAATTACAGTGACATCAAGTGAATAAAAAAATTCAATATTTGTATTGTCTTGGGACAAAGGGAGAGCAAACAGGTTTGGAGTAAGACTGAGAGTATGGTTTACCCTCTAGAAGAGTAGAAATTTGTGCCCAGCTTGAGGGAAATCTGGAGGAAGGTAACCTGTCAGTATTAATGTCTTCACCAAGTCTTAGAGCAGCCTTAGGCGTCAACCAGGGAAGCCGAAACTGTCAATCATGACCCCATGATGGTCTGTGTTAGCTTTACTGCCAAGGTCAGATAATTAGATTCAGGATGATGTAAGAGTTTCTGTAACCCCTTGAATATCATCATAAATGTCTGGTATGTGATGTAACTTTTAGATGTATAGGAGAAAAACATACCTCATCCTCCCACGGCAGGGCTATCATTCAGTTGTCTGAAGGAGGTGATATTTAATATGAAGAGCTTCAATTAAATTATAATCTGGTTGGTCAGTCAAGCATCAAAGTCTGATTATTAGATTTTTTTAGCGTGTTTTGGAGGGAGGTAAGAAGGAGAAAGGGTGGCATTTGACATCTGAGCTTGAGAGGAGGGTGACTGGTAAATGATGCCACTGATTCGGTTGACAGGTAGATACAAGAGAAGGCTAGGGGTCCAGATGGTGAGTAGAATGCTTTCCAGTCTTGCTGACTTGATAGCATTGCTGAAGAAGGACATCCTTTCACTTCACTGAGGTTGGGACAAAGCAAAGAAATGCACTGAGCTATTTTAATCACAGCTGTGGTAGATGTAGGCGTTTCTACATTGTAGGATTTGGAAAGTTCTTTTTTAAAAGCATGATCGACCTTGTTTAAATTAAGGAGCCAGATCCTCATTAACTTGTGCCCATGTTTAGTTCACCATATGATTCATACAGTATTATTTTCTTATATCATTTTTGCTATTTATCTAAAAAGAGTTTCCTTGCCTGATGCAAAATAAGTGTGGGGTCAACGTGATGTTCAGAGCCAGTATTTACTTAGTTATTTACCCTGAGCATGTCTAGATCCATGCTGACCATCTAATTTCTAGACTCTTCCAGAAATTTCTAGACCCTTCTAAACTATCCTTGCTATGATGTTTCAGAATATACTGCTTTATGTTACTGTTGTTCAGTCACTAAGTCATGTCTGATTCTTTGCAGTCCCATGGACTGCCACACACGAGGCTTCCCTGCCCTTCGCTATCTCCCTGAGTTTGCTCAAACTCATGTCCATTGAGTTGGTGACACTATCCAACCAGCTCATCCTCTGTCGTACCCTTCTCTTCCTGCCTTTGATCTTTCCTAGCATCACGGTCTTTCCCAATGAGTTGACTCTTCACATCAGGTGGCCAAAGTATGTTACAGTATATACTATGCCATTAAAAATCTAGCTGCCTCAGTAAAATCACTTGACTAAGTGGTTCCCATATTCCATTAGAGGAAATAAATTCAAATTCTTCCAGATGATAGGAAACAATTACAGTAAAGTACAAGTATTTTTGCATTGCCTTTCTTCATCACTGTTGTCAAAAGCATAATTTAGGTATTTACTATAAGCATGGCACTGCTCTCCGTGTTACACATTTTTTTCCTGAGCCTCCTCAACTCTGGGATTCTGCATAAATTACACTTCTACATTTTACACTTTACTAATATATTATCATTAGAATAAAGCCAGGACTTTGTAGATTTGGCCACTAACCTAGGGACAAAGAGGTATAGGATATAAAAAATATATAATCAATTTCTTTCCTTTCTGGAGGAAGACAGGGCAACTTTACTTGGAGCAGCTTGGCATTAAATAAGAAAATAAAACCTAACTGTAGTTCTATAGTTTACATATTTCTTAAATTCCCCTGATCACTGCTTTGGGATCATCCACATGTTCTATGAGTTAATATTTTTGTTCAGTTTAATTCCATTGAATTATTTTCTGAAATTAAAAGGGGCCGTTCACTGAATTCTCCAGCATTGCCTCCTTTGTTGACTGCTGGCAATTTTAAATTAAAATAATTTTTCTTTATAATTTCCATAGTTAGGAAGTTTAGCATTGTCTACATCCTCCCTTGGGCAGAACTAAAGAGCATAACTTTTGTAATGTAGTACATCTTCCCTGAGATTACTTTTCTTAAAACAAGACAGTTGCTTTTTCTGCAGGCCGTTGCTTGAAAAATAGACTTAAATATATCTGCCAAAGCTTTGCCTCTATATTTGACTGATTTTTTAAAAAGTTGAAACATATCAGAAGGATCTCCTTTCCACCTTAGGAGCTTTGTCAGTCTTTAGACTTGGTGACATCTTAATCTTGGATTGGAATACAAACTTAGGTTTCTTTAATATTTTTTCTTTTCCAGAAAAAAATGAATATGGCCTTTTTTAATTCAGCCTTCACCTTTGTGATCAGAAAAAGGAAATTTAATTATATTTCTGCCTTTGCAATGTCTACTTCTCATCAATAAATTATTTTTCTGTCAAGTAGAAACCCTGTTTCTCATATGCTGTGACCTCCAACCTCTTCCATCCAAATAGCTTCCATTCATATGAGGCACTGGGGCCCTTTCCCTCTTCTATTAATACATTGGCCTCACTTACGTATATATTTTTACATTTTCTTCTGTAACTTTTTTGGATTTACTTAGTGTTTATTGTCTTGTAGATACTATCTCCCATTTTTTTTTCTTTTTTGTTTACCTAGGGTGGAAATTGGATTGCTTTCATTTCCTTCCTAGGATTTATTAGCATAGATGACACAACCCTGGAAGGTAACAGGAACAGTGTTAATGCTTTCAGTGTTTTTTTTTTTTCGTGACTTTTTGTGGTTCCAGGTCCATTCAGTGAAAGAGACAAAGTGGTCAGAAAGTCTTGGAGAATATCCTGTCATAATAAAACAAAGTGGAATTTAAAGACAATGGTAGTGAACCAGAGAATCAGATGCTAAAGACAATTTTAGTCATTCAGTCATTGACACATAAAACAGTTTTAGTACAGTAGATTATTCTTTCGAGAAACTTAGTGGGGGTAATAATCCAAGGTGCAAGATGACTTCCTTTCCTTCATGGAAAGTGCTCAGTCAGCCTCAACTTGGGCTGTGGCTTCGGAGTTCAGAAAGAATCCGTAGAGGATAGAAACTTTTCACCTGCAGAAACAGGGATGAATCAGAGAGAAAAGGTGGGGGAGATGGAATTTAAAAATCTGAGTTTCAAAAGTTCTTTTTCTCTGAGACACAGCAGGGGATGCAGACAGTTTTGCGGATGATGCTGGATGTTTTCAAATGCAGAAGAGACAGCATCATGTAGGGGAATTTTCTTACGCTCAGTAAAATGAGAGAAGAGGTACTTGCTAAAATGGAGTTCAGATTGAGAGCCTCCATCTTGGATGATGTTTGCCTGGAGAAAAGTCAAAGAGAAACATGGAGCTTCCTGAGCAGTGGTGGTAACTCTAAACCTGACCAAGTCACTTTCTTGCTTGAAACCTTGGATCAGAAATCTTTGACTAGCTAGGAAAACACAATGATTTTTCTTTCTTGGTTTGAGTTTATTTTGTGATTTATCATGGAATGCAATAGGAAAAATAGGGACAAATAAAATTATATCAATTAACTTCATATATATATATATATTTTTTACTTTCTCCTAAGCTTAGATTACCTGGAGAAGGGAATGGCAACCCATTCCAGTGTTCTTGCCTGGAGAATCTCAGGGACAGAAGGGCCTGGTGGGCTGCTGTCTGTGGGGTCGCACAGGGTCAGACACGACTGAAGCAGCAGCAGCAGCAGCAGCAAGCTTAGATTGGCGTCCCATTTAACTGTGAGAGCTCAGCACCTTCAATGTAGTCAGGAATACAGGGTGTTTTTTAAACCACCCTTGATATTCATCCCAAGTTCAATTTTGTACTAGTTGTAAATCAGGGAGGTGGTCAGGCCCCACTCCACCTAACTGCCTACTTTTGCAGCGTGCTTTATCAGTTCTCGTCATTTTCTGTTCACCATTGTGCCTTCCTTTCTACAGCACCTTTGAGTAAGGTGCCTTCACCTAACCAATGTCTCCTGCCCTTTCGCGTGTCTCTCATACTTAACTGAATTGTTTTCATCTGTAAGACCTTGGCTTAAACTTGCCTGCTTCATAAAGCTGTCTAAAATTATATCTAGTCTCCTTCTCTCTGTCTCTGTGAATAGTAAATTCTGCTCAGTTCAGATCTTTATTTTCATATTTTTCCCTGCTTTCTTAGGTAGACTGCAATTTCTTGTGGGAAGAACCATATCTTCTATTTCTTATATCCACTCACCATTGTCTAGTACCAGGCATGTGTTAAGGATTAGTAAATGTTTGGCGATTGTATTATAACTGGTGTTTTATTTTCATATGATGACTCCAATAATTGGTATTTAAAATATGTACACTGCTTAATATTTGTCTTTTATTGTGCTACTGCAGATAATGGTTGTTATAATAAAATGTTTCTGCTGTTCTAGGTCCTATTAATATACTTTGTTAATTTAAAATATTATTTTTAATTTACATTTTCTTTTTTTTTTTTTCATTTTCATGGTCTATATGTGATTGTTCGGCCACTAGTCATGACTCCTAAGAATGTCATGATAACCTGTCAGAGAATTTTTGGGTTAAGGTGTTTTTACCTCTCATTTCTGAAATTATGCTTCATTATGGTATGCTCCTTCAGTCTTTTTTTTTTCCAGCAGTTTATCCCTGATAATAAAACTTTGCCTGCTGTGCTCTGAAATTTTACCATTCCTTTTTCTATGGGCCAGATAAGGTCTGATACATTTAGCATAAGGAAATGCACTGAGTAATGCCATAGATCTTGTAATTTTTTTTCTCTCTTTTGGCTGCAATGGGACTCCCCTGAGGCATGTGGGGGCTTTGCTAGTTGAGGCACATGGACTTACTTGCCCCATGGCATATGAAATCTTAGTTCCCCAACCAGGGATTGAACCCACATCCCCTGCATTGGAAGGCAGATTCCACTGGACAACCAGGGAAGTCCCAGATCTTGTAATTTGGTTGTTGTTGGGAAGTGGTCATTTGCATGACTGCTTGAAGCCAAGGAGCTTTTTATGAGGTAAAAAGGTACCAAAGAAACATTTAAGTTGACTAATAAATTTATCACAAAATAATTTCAAAATGTATTTCTTATTTTTGCAGAAGAACCAAATGTATTATGAAGCTATACAGAACATAAAATGCATCTTTGTGTTTATTTTAGGACTCAAACATTTTAAGTCCAGTGCAAGATGGAACAAAGAAACCTCAGATTGACAGCAATAAGAGCAACAACTATCGGATTGTAAAGGAGGTCAGCAGCTAGTTTTATGTGGGTTTATATTTGCATGGCAAAAGAGTTTTGCCTGTTGATTATATTTAATATTGTACTTTCTATGGTTAATGATTTTCTTCTTGTTTGGAAAGATTTTGATTAGGCTCAGTAAACTCTGCGTCCAGAACAAAAAGTGTCGCAATCAACATCAACGATTACTGAAAAATATGGGAGCCCATTCAGTGGTGTTGGATCTGCTGCAGATACCGTATGAAAAGGTGAGTTTTTAGGTTCTGTTTTCCTTTTTTAATTTTGAGGCAATTTCAGTATAGCAAAGTTGCAATTAATATTTTCCCCAAACCCTTTGCAAGTAAGTTGCCAACCTGATGCCCTACCTCCCCTGGGTCCTTTAGTGTGTTTTCCCTGTGAACATCACCATAACACTCTTCCAGATTGAGAAAGAACATGGCACTCTGCTGCCATCTCATCCTCACAAGCCATTCACGTGCTCCCATCACGTACTGATCACGTACTGTTTGACAAAAAGATCCACTTCAGAAACAGGTGCTGTTTGGTGTCATGTCCATTTAAACCTCTTCATGCTGGACCTCTCATGACCTGGACACTTTTGAAGACAGACCAGCTATTCTGAAGACTGGCTCTTCATTTGGATCATCTGACTTTGCCTCATGATTGAATTCAGTTATGCATCTTTGGCAGGAACGTTACAGGAGTAACACTTAAGTTTTTCCCACCGCTTCCTATCAGACAGCGTGCAATTTTGATTTGCCTCATGACCGGTGATATTTACTTGGGTCTCTTGATAAAGATGGTGTCTGCCAGAATTCTCACTGTGAGCCACTCAGTTTTCCTCTGTTATAAATATTTTGTGGCACAATTCTTTGAAACTAAGTAAATATTCCATTTTTGATTAAAATTTCTTTTTTTTAACCTTTTAAGTAATTTTTTTAAACTGGAAAACAGTGGCTTTACAATGTTGTGTTGATTTCTGCTGTACAACAACGTGAATCAGCTATAAGTATACACATATCCCCTCCTGTTTGAGCTTCCTTCCCCATGTATCCCACCCCGTAAGTCATCACAGAACACTGAACTGAACTCTCTGTGCCATATATTGCAGCTTCCATTAGCTGGCTATTTTTATTAAACCTTTGATTTATTCATTCATTTATTTATTTATTTATTTTAGTATGGACTCATGGATGCTCATTTCACATAATAGGTTACATTAGGTTTCTATCATTATTTATTTTGACTGTCCCAAATTGGGCCAGTGGAGCCTCTTTGGGTTAGTTGCCTGTCCTCTAACATGGCCTCATCAGTCTTCGAGTGATTCATCACTTAATTGCACATTAAAATGTTCCAAGCTCACCTTGCATTTTTCTTGTTTCACCTGGAATTAGCTGTTTCTTCAGGAAGTTCCAGATCTGTTTGGGGGGGAATGGTATTTGGGAAAAAAATTCTGAGAACTTAATGTACTTATTTCTGTAGGGGTTCTGTTTCTTTAGGTCCTCTAAGTAGAAAGATCTAGAGAATATATGTGTGTGTGAGTATAATTACTCACTTATTAATATACTGTTTATAACTCATCTTCCACCATCACTGCTCCCCCTTCCTCCTTTAGGCTCTGACCTCCATCTGGGAATAGATGCCCTGTTTATCTCTTAGAATCCAACCATGCCAGGCCATATACCATTCCCACTTGGACTTTTCACTTCTCTTATTGAATTGCCCCCTGTCTGACTTAGTTGCATTTTAATATGTATATTTATAAGGTGGTATAATTCAAACTATGTTAGAGAATACAGTAAAAGAATTATTGAAAAGCAGCCACACGTATTAACTCCTTAGTATTTATAATTCAAATTATTATGTCTTTGATATTGTAACACAGGCATATGACATGTAATGAAGTCCCTTTTTCTAAAAATATAACTATAGTGTTGAGTGTTTTACTACTACTTGATGTTTGTGGGTTTTCTATTTTATTATTATATTTTTATTGAAATATTACTCATTTATGATATTAGTTTCAGGTGTCCAGCAGAGTGATTTGAAATATTTTTATAATCACAAAATGATGTCAGCATACAAAGTTATTACAATATTACTGGCTATATTCCCTATGCTGTACATTACATCCTTTGTTTATTTTACAACTAGTTTACTTTATAAGTGAAAGTCTGTAACTGTTAATCTTCCCCACCTGTTCATCCCCTCATCCCACTCCACTCTGGTAACCATCAGTTTGTTCTCTGTATCTATAAATCTGTTTCTGTTTCGTTTGCTTGCTTGTTTTTTCTTTTAGACTCTACATATAGGTGAACTCATGTAGTGTTTGTCTCTTTCTGATTTATTTCAGTTACATAATACTCTCAAGGTTCATCAGTGTTGTCACACATGACAAGATTCTGTTCTTTTTGGCTAAGTTTTATTCCATTGTGTGTATATCTATCTATGTGTGTGTGTGTGTGTACATGTATATCTCTCTCACATCTTCTTGACCCATTCATGGAGACTTGGTTTGCTTTTGTATCTTGACTAAACAATGCTCCAGTGAACATGTGGGTGCATATATCTTTTTGAATTAGTGTTTTTGTTTTCTTCAGAAAAATACTCAATGTGGAACCCCTGGATCATATGATCGTTCTGTTTTTAATTTTTGAGGAAACTTTATACTGTTTCTATAGTGGCTATACCAATTTATGTCTCCATCAACAGTGCACAAGGGTTCTCCTTTCTCTAAATTTTCACCAACACTTGTTACTGTTTTTGACAATAGTCTTTCTAACAGGCGTGAGTTGATATCTCACTGTGGTTTTGATTTGCATTTCCTTAATAATTGGGCTTCCCTGGTGGTTCAGCTGGTAAAGAATCCCCCTTCAGTGCAGGAGACCTGGGTTTGATCTCTGGGTTGGGAAGATTCCCTGGAGAAGGGAATGACTACCCACTCCAGTATTCTGGCCTAGAGAATTTCATGGACTTGCAGAGTTGCAGAGAGTCAGACACAACTGAGCGACTTTCACTTTCACTTCCTTGATAGTGATGTTGAGCATCTTTTCATGTGTTTAATTGCCATCTGTGTGTCTTCTTCGGAAAAAAATGTCTGTTCAGTGCCTTTGCCCATTTCTTTCTTTCTTTTTTTTTTTTTTTTGATGTTGAGATGTATCAGTTTTTGTGTATTAACCCCTTATTAGATACATCATTTGCAAATATCTTGTCCCATTCAGTATTTTGCTTTTTTGTTTTGTTGATAGTTTCCTTTGCTGTGCCAAAACTTTTAAATTTAATCAAATTTTAATTTAATCAAATCAGGTCCCATTTGTTTACTTTTGCTTTTGTTTCCCTTGCCTGAGGAGACATCCAAAAAGTGTTGCTGAGACCAATGTCAAAAGTATACAGCCTGTATTTTCTTCTAGGATTTTTATGATTTCAGGTCTTAGATTTAAGTCTTGAATCCATTTTGAGTCTGGTTTTGTATACGGTATAAGATAGTAGATTCTTTCGCATGTAGCTGTCCAATTTCACCAACACTAAGAAGTTCTGTTTTCCCCAAGGTGTATGCTTGCCTTCTTTTTCATTCTTTCCTGATACATTTTCTCCAGTCTCTTCATCAGCCTAGAATATCTAAACCAAGTGATTTTTAACTTGCATCACCTAAATTTTGAATAAAAGGTTGAAGAATTTTCCTACACATCACTGAAAAGCACATACAATGTGGTATCATCTGTCTCAGAGCTCATTCCTAGGTTAATTGACCACGTTTTTGGGTTTATCTCTGGGCTCTCTGTTTCGTTCCATTGATTTATGTGTCTGTTTTTGTGCCACCATCATACTGTTTGAATCACTGTAGCATTGTAATATAGTTTAAAATCAGGAAGCATGGATGTCCAGCTTTGCTCTTTTTTCTCAAGATTGTTTTGGATATTAAGGGTCTTTTGTGGTTCCGTATAAATCTTAGAATTATTTCTGTGAAAAATGCCACTGGGGTTTTCTCAGCTTTAATAACTAGATTGTTCATAAACAAGCAAAAAAAAACAGTATGAGATGACAGCTTCAAAGAAATACCAATTCTAGTAGAATTGCCCCTGCCATTCTTCTGTACTGGCTGGCTTTTCTGTGTGAATTGAGTGTTCCTGTAGCTGAAGTTGCTTTGATGTTTTTTCGCTATGCCTGGACTACAAACGTAAAAGAAAATACTAGTGTATTTTGAAATAAAAACTTCCTATTTTCAAGATGGGAATGGAGTTTTTGGACATAATTATTAGTCTAGTTAGTTCATCCCTATTTTAAATATGAGGAAATGAGTCTATTAATGATCTTAGGCTGTTGGTTTAGTTATATATGGCATAAAATTTAGACTCTCAGATTAGGAAAAAAGAAAACAATAAAATGTTGAATTATTTTAATATAAACTGTGACTCAAAACATAAATCCATTTTGTGTATCTGACACTGCCACATGACCTAGCCTAAAAAAATTTTAGTTGGTTTCAGTGATATTTGAAAAGCTAACTTTTAAGAAGGAAACTTTGCATTCTTTGTGAGTTTTGAAACTCAAGTTTCTTATTGAAATTTTTATTAGCAACAAAGTACTTCATCATAGGACTTTGGGAAAGGACAGTGAATAAGGAAACGACTTAAGAGTATGTGTGCTAAGAAAGAGGGGACAAAGGGGAAGAGGAAGGCGGAAAGTGAAGAGATAAAGGAAAAGAATGAGATGGAAAAAAGAGGCAAAGTAAGTAGCAAAAGAAGCAGGCACAGAGAAAGGAGAGCAGAGAATAGAGGGAAGGTCAGAAATACTGGGTTGGCTAGAGTTTGTTCAAGATTATTATAAGCCACTATGCAACAACCTGAATGAACTTTTTGACCAACTTCGATATGTATAATTTACAGAGTGGGGAAGAGAGGGCAGGTGAGTGGAGAGAAGAGGGAATGAGAGCAGGAGAGAAGGAGCAGAAGGAGCCAGAGGAGGAGGGATAAATGCCTGGAGAAGAAAGGGAGGAGCTGGAGAAACGGGGGATAGAGATGATACAAGAATGAGGAAAAACAGAAAGCAGAAGGATCAGGAAGCTCCAGGTACACTGAAACACTGGAAGAAGGTAAATCAAAGAGAGGGAAGGAAAGAGAGCGACTGGAGGATGCAGGGCAGAAGGGAACAGAACTGGGGAGAGTGAGGAGGCCAGAGAGAGAGGAACCGGGGACAGAGGAGGTGCGGGGACAGGTGCAGGGGAGAAGGGGCAGCTTTGTACAGCGATGGGAAATTGTAGTGGACAAGTGGGAAGATTGAGGAGAACGAGAAATGGACTGTGAAACAAAAAGGGGAGCAGAACAGCTAATAGAATGAAGACGAGGGGAGAGACATCTGCAAAATGGGAAGAGGTGTTGACGCAGAAAGGAGACCATAAAACAGTGAAGAAAACAGGAAAAAATGTTTGTGTAAAAAAAATATTCTTTGATAGTATTTTTGCTCTGTGTGTTTCTCTGTATCATGTTCTACTTTTTAACTTCCAGAACGATGAGAAGATGAATGAAGTAATGAATCTGGCTCACACATTCCTGCAGAATTTCTGTCGGGGAAATCCACAGAATCAAGTTCTCCTCCATAAACATCTGAATTTGTTCTTAACCCCTGGTGTAAGTATTTGAGTGACTTCTAATATTTATAGTATTTATAGTAAAGTGTCCATGTCATTTCTTTTAGCAACATTAATGGATAGAATTTTATTCATCTTGGTGCATGTGTGCGTGCTAAGTCACTTCAGTTGTGTCCAACTCTTTGTGACCCCATGGGCTGTAGTCCACCAGGCTCCTCTGTCCATGGAATTCTTGAGATAAGAATGCTATAGCGGGTTGCGATGCCCTCCTCTAGGGGATTTTCCCTATCCAGGGCTTCAACCCGAATCTCTTAAGTTTCCTGCATTGGCGGACAGGTTTGTTGCCACTAGTGCCACCTGGGAGGCCCCATATTCATCTTCATCACCTCGTTTTATTCCTTGTAGGGGCTTCTTCCCCTGAAAGTGAGTATCTTTCCTTTAAGGGAACATTTAAAGAAACTTGAAAAATTGCACAAATCTTACCTGCAGATGGCAACTTCATTTTTATGTACACAGTTAGGAAAAAGATAAGGTACAGCAAAGACTAAGTGTGATGCCACGAGTAAGTAAATATGAAAAACTCGAAGGTGGAGTTTCCTCTGCTCTGTAAAACATGTGTCAGCGAATACTAAGGAAGAGCCATGTTTGAATAGTACATGATTACATTAATCTCAAGAATACTGTTGCCAACCTGTTGACCTTTATAATAAGCTCCCTTTTCCAACTAAATTCCTTTGTGAGCTCAGTTTTTTTATTTTTATTTTTTAAATGCTGAATAATCTCATTGCATTTTGTGGAAGAGAAAACACTGCAATTTTGCATAAAATAGAAAACTGATCACAAGCCGGGTAATATGGTCTAAGTGTTACTGTAAAATAGAAAACTGATCTTGTCAGAATTACAAGGGCACATTCTTTTGTGTGTAGCTCCTTGAAGCAGAAACCGTGCGGCACATCTTCATGAACAATTACCATCTGTGCAATGAAATTAGCGAGAGGGTTGTCCAGCACTTTGTGCACTGCATCGAGACACACGGCCGCCACGTGGAGTACCTAAGGTTTCTGCAGACGATTGTCAAAGCAGATGGGAAATACGTGAAGAAATGCCAGGATATGGTAATGACCGAGGTATGTTCTCAGTTTGCATTTTACCAGCTTCGCATAAACGATATGCTCAAACACGTGTTTTCTGTTAATTTTGAGTGAAAAAAATCCCCCAACAACATAGGTTTGGGAAATAATTTGAGGACAACTGTTAAGCATAAATGTATTTTGCTTAGGTCTAGGGAAGTGACATATCATAACGTGATGTTATAATTTTCTAGGAGTGTATTTTTCTTTTTGAGCCTTAATGAATTTGTGTATTTTAAATAATGGGTAAAATCCTACGAAATGTTATAGATGATTTAAAATGAAAGTGATTAAAATTTATATTTTTAAGTTTCAAAATATAACAAAAATGGATTAAACTCTGCTTTTCAAGTGCCTTTATTACTGTGTTCCTGTAATCCTAAAATGGATGTTCTTTGCTACTATTTACAGAGGGCTTTGAAGGAAATGAAATTAATAGAAATTATCTGTCAGTCATTTTTTACATTTGGAAGCTTAGCTCTTCAGAGTCAGTTAAAAATTTAAGAAAAGCAAATGGATGATGTATTCCATTTATTTTGCCCTCTTCATTATGATATTTCTCACTGAGCCAGATTTATACAGTGAATGAGTTACTTACTAGGAACCACGTGATACTTTGGAGAATGGATGTGTGTGTGCTCTAAGTCACTTCAGTTGTGTCCGACTCTTTGCAACCCTATGGACTATAGCCTGCCAGGTTCCTCTATCCATGCTATTCTCAAGGCAAGAATGCTGGAGTGGCTTGCCATGCCCTCCTTCAGGGCATCTTCCTGACTCAGGGATTGAACCCATATCTCTTATGTCTCCTGCATTGGCAGGCGGGTTCTTTACCACTAGCACCACCTCGGAAGCCTACTTTGGAGAACACTTTGAGCCTATGTGGTGGGTAGATCATTGCCCTGTGACCTAATGTTCTCTAAAGGCCTGGATGGATTAAAGCAGCTTTCAACCATCTACAAACAGTTACTTAGTGGATTATATTGATTTGGGGGAATTTTCATAATTATACACTTTAAATTTGGGATGGGAGAAATTTCTGTATTGTTACAATGTGAGTCCCTCTTGCCCCATAAAAATTTCAAAGTTAATTCAGTGTAAAGTCCTGAATTTTTAATGTAAATTATTGTTATTAAACATTTAAGGAGCATTTTAAATTTGTGAAATTTACCTGTCTGTATTTGCATTCATAATAGTTCTCCTTTGCCTAGAAATGTGGCAATTAATTCGATTTTGGAAAATCATCATGGAAAGAATTAAAATGGGAAAGCAGCAAATAGTTAAGCAAGTCCAAGGGCATTTATTAGGTGACGTGTTTCTATATGTAAAGAAATATTTATAATTTTATGTTAATATATACATTTTTGACACAAATACATTCTCTTTCAACATAACTTTCTGTGTAAGCCAGTTAATTATCTTATCAATTTAAGTATGTTATCAATTCAAATAAAATAGAGAAAAAATTATGTAATCTGTGTTACCTACCAAAATATTTCCCACTGAGGGTAGAAAATTGGTACTAGAATAGACAAAAAGAATTGAGGCCAGCGCAGGTCCTGACCTGTCTGTGGTTTGGGGTTGCTATCTGCCTCATAAAGCAAAGTAGAGGGTTTGTCTCCTGGGAAGACAAAAGTTGTCTTCTCTGCAGAAGCCTCTTACATAACTAGCCTGGGCATCTTCCAGGAATAGGAGGGCGAGAATTGAGACTTCATGAAGCTGGGTTTTCAGTTGAGGGAGAGAGAGAAGATAGCAGTGATAGTCTGGAGTGGAGTGTTATTACCTCCAGAACTCATCACTGTTAACTCAGCCAGGGCTTCACAGCAAAGTAGATTCCTTAATAAAATAATACTGTTTTCTCCTCAAATAGACAATAAGACATTGTGGTGATTTAGCAATAAAATTAAATCCTGCTGGAAACTCCACTTTAGTTAGTTACACAAACAAAACAGGAAGGAAAATTTATTTCCTAGAAGCCCCTACTTATTCATTCTTTGTCTCTCTCTTTTTTTAAGCTTGTATTTCTCTTTTTATTTTTCTGCTTTTACCTCCATCCTCTACTGATATCTACAACAAATGGTATCTGCAAATTCTTGTAGAGTTACATTTGGTTATGTGCACTTGCTTACTTATTCCATCACTATTGAAGGGGATGGGGATATTTTAATTCATAGTAAAATGAGACTTATGAGATTTCTCATACTTGGCGATGGCATCTACCATTTGAAATTCAAGAAAGTAACTTTATTGGAATATTTTGGAGGTTAAATTTCAGTGGCTAACTCATTGAACAGCTTCTAGTCATCTGTGTCATTTATTCTCAATGCCATGTACCTCTCCCATATCTCCTCAACTGGTTTTGATGACTTTCATAATTAATCACTTCACACATGAATACAATCTTTTTGCCATCCTGCTTTGGTATAGTTCTGCTTTTGCAATGTTATCTATGTTTTTACGAAGATTTACACGTGTTTCCACATAGACCAAGCCTTTGGAAATAACTGCAAGGATGAACATTTGGACTGCTATATAGACTCTCTTATTATCATTTCAGTTGATAAATGGGGGTGAAGATGTGCTGATATTTTACAATGATAGAGCATCATTTCCCATCCTTCTTCATATGATGTGTTCAGAGAGAGACCGAGGGGATGAGAGTGGCCCCTTAGCCTACCACATCACCCTTGTGGAGTTGCTGGCAGCATGCACAGAGGGGAAAAATGTCTACACTGAAATCAAGTGCAATTCCCTTCTGCCCCTGGACGACATAGTGAGGGTGGTGACCCATGATGACTGCATCCCTGAGGTAAGCCTGGCAAAAGCTTAGCAGCTATAGAATTGTTTTCAATTTCTAGTAAGTGCCAGAAGTCCTCCTATGGTTATTTATAATGAGATAACACACTTAGTCACGGAATAGTACCTAGGTATATAATTAGGCAAATTTAAAAATCATTAAAACTTACTTTTTTGTTCTACAAGGGACTGTGAAAGTTGATAAGCCTTTTTAAGAGTATAGCCACTGTTAGTTTTCTAGAAATTCCACTATAGAAATTTCTAGGTATGGTATTGTGATCAGACTTAAACATTTACTTGTAACTTCTAGTATGTTTTGAGCATAAAACAGGTGCTTCATGAATAATTCGCAGTCATCAGTAGAGGCTAGATTGGTGCTGCAGGACCACTATTAGATTCTCTAGGTTTATCTTTGCTTTATGGAATAGCAGCTTTCTTGGAAACATGGACACATGTTTTCCTTTATTCATACATCACCTACCCTCCATCCTAGTTTGGCATGACAGGCAGGGAAAAAACTCATTAGAGACTGGTTGTCTGCCAGGTGCATTAATGAAGCTTCCAGGAATGTATATGACAATAATTTCTTTTTTTATACTGTTCTAGTGTATTGTTGCAAAGTTTATAAATATGTGATATGCTAAATCCAGACATTTTAAATCACAGTAACTTTAAAAGACACCAGGTTAGGTTAATTTTCCTGTTTCCAAATAGTCCTGCATAGTGATGGACTTGAAAGTGTATTTTTTATGAAATTTTTTAGGATTGCTCACACCTCAAACCAAGAGTACTTCATGCCTTGATTGTTTTGAAGTAAGGTAGCAAAGAAAGGAAGCATAGTGTTGTGATTAAATTGTGGGTTCTGTCTTTATTTGAAGTCCTGATTCTAGCCAGTCAGTTCTCCCTGACATAGCACTCTAACCTCTTATATTCACCTGCTTCACCCCTCTTCATCCTTTAGACCCTGATTCAAGTATTACTTCTTCAAAGAAGACCCTCCTGGCTTCTAGTTTTAGAGCCTATAAAAGTCTACAGTTTGAAATTTGACATTTGAATTTTATTGATTAACAAATGTCTGTAGTCTTTTCATTCTTTACCAAGATTATGAGCTCAGTGAGAGTAACAGCTGGGTCTATTTATAGTTACCATTATATTCTCTAAGCCTGGACCTACATTTAATAAATATGTTTTGAGTGAATGAGTGAATGGGTTGAAGAATGAGTCAGAATCTTGGATCGGTTACTTCCTACCTGTGTGACTGACTCCAGCAGGTGACTTAACCTTTCTCATTGTCAGTTTACACAATTTTGAGTATAATAACTATAGTCCATATCTGGTAGAATTGCTGGGGAATTAAATTAAGATATTGCAGAATCTCCAGAATGCTGGAGAGTCTGACGCCTCCTAACCCTGTAATGCAGCCTTGACACAGGCACCCTGTGGTTGAAGGTTTTAGACCTCAGTCAAGTAGTGATAACGTCTAAGGCCATAAAAGCTGGCCTTGTATTCCTGTTGATTCTAACTTGGATTCTATGAATCTTTTGAAACTGTTTACCTGATTTTTTTATATATGTGATTTTTACTGGGGAAATTTATAGCCTTCATCACATTTTCATAAAGAGAAAGAGGAAAGACAAGGAGAGAGGAAAAAAAGAGGAAAGAAAAGAAAAACAAAAACTATTGTCCTCTGCACTTTAGTAATGGTATATGCTGGTGAGACTCATCCCAGTCTCTTATGAGAAGTTTTCCTAAATCTGGAAAAATACTTTAATACATCTTAAAATAATACCATTTTTTTTTTGGAAACTGTGAGCCTGATTCTTCTCAGAAATAGCAATTTAATTGTTTTTGAATGGCAATACAGTATTATTTACTCAACATATTTAAGCGTTGTGTTAGATCTCTCTTGGTTGCAATGGACAGAAACCTAATTTAGACTCATTTAAATTTTAAAAGGGAATTTTATATATTGGCTCCAGGGTTTGGAAATTTGAAGGATGGTTGTTCAGATGAGTCAAGAGGTTCAAGCAGTGTCAGAGTTCCATCTTTCTCTTGTTCCCTTTTCCTTTGTGGTTTTGCCTCATGCCCTTTTTTCTGAGCATGATTTTCCTCTAAACACCCGGAGAAGAGGCTTCTTGGAGTTCAGGTTTACCTTGTTCCATCTGACAATGAGAGAGAGAAAGAGAGAGAGAGACAGAGGATGAATATGAATGAATGAATGACAGACACAAGGGGAAAGGAGGTGGGGAGATGCGAGAGAGTAGAGGGAGGGAGAGAGAGAAAGGGACACTTGTCTCAGATATGTCGGACTTGGCCTACATGGAGTTCACATTCTCACGCCAATCACTGGGCCCAGGGGAACAGAATACTAGGCCATGTGTTTACCCTGGGTCAGGGGATGAAATATCTTAGTAAAAGAAAGGAGATAGGCATGCTCTCTGGGTAGACACAAACCATACTATAAATTACTATAGGAAATAAGAGTTTTATTTAACCGTTCCTAATAGATATTTGAAAATGAAGAATGTAGGAAAAAGTAAAAGAAAAAACTTACTTTCTTTTATATTTGAAACTTGGCACAGGTTAAAATTGCTTATGTGAATTTTGTTAATCACTGTTACGTTGACACTGAAGTGGAAATGAAAGAAATCTACACAAGTAACCACATTTGGAAATTATTTGAGAACTTCTTGGTGGATATGGCAAGGGTAAGTTATGCTTTGACCATCAAATGCTGCTTCATGTTTACTAAGGTTGTTGATGTAGCTTTTGACTAAATAGCATCAAGCAGCTATTGATAGATGAAAACTTAAACCCGCTATGTTTGGATGTCATCTGTTACATTCAGAAAGTTGTGACTGTGTTTCACAGGACTGTGAGTGAGATTTAATGAGTTAAGGTACACAAAATGCCAGTACAGTGTATATGGCAACAAGGTATTCATTTTCATTTTTACCACTGATTATATTGGTCTATTAGTAAACAGAATTTTAGTAGCCATCTTACATTGGTTAGAGAAGCTATTTGGCAGAGATCAATTTATTCAGCCTCATGTCAGTTACAAACTGTAGGTGGAAGAAGTCTCACGATATCTTGACTATGGCTTTCAGTCAGGTAGGTACTTGACCATACTGGTTGGGACCTAACACTGCCCACTGTTGCCTATGAGAGTGTGTTCCAGTAATTGAATCATCTGCTGTTTTTACTCATGTCAGCCAAAATGCAGTCTGCTTTTTACTTTGAGTCCATTTTCTCATGTTCGGCTTTATTTGAGGGTTGGGAAGGACACATGTAGACTGGTTGGCATTTTCTGGATATTGTCTAGCATATGTTTTTGTCTGTTAATATTGACTGAATGAATGAAGGAAGGAAGGAAGAAAGGACCCTTTGATAGCACTTAATTTTAGTTAGTATATTTTATGCCCCTTCTAAGCATACTGAATTATCAAAATGTCCAAACTCTATTATTTTAGGTGTTTTTTTTTTTTTAACAGGGGCCTGGGAATCTTCTTCTTTAAAATTATGGGACATACTGTTCAATTAAGGGTTTCACTAATAGAAGATAATGTATAGCTAACTCCTTGGACGTGTTATGACTATGGTGGCCTGTCCCAGTCCTTTGGCTTCCTGCATTCCTGAGTGCCGTGGTTTACATGGGTCTTACTAAGATGTACTGAAGATGTAATGAAGGAGGGGGTTAATGAAGTCCACATGAATGGATGCTGATTTTATCCATTATCTCACTGCCTCCTTACAGTTCTTTCTGGAAGGAGGAAGGACAAAGGGGATGTAAGGAAACAACTGCAGACCCAGACATCCAGGACCAATGTTAGATAAGAGAATAAATCACATATTCTAGTCCAGGCACTTATATTTAGTCAGGGTTAGCAGGTGGAATGTATTTATTTCGTCTTTGGTGTGGGGGAGTATGCTTGAGCTCCGCTGTGTTCACACGTGTGTGAAGTAAAGCAGTTCCTGTTTTACTGTATTTCTGTAGACCTTCAAAGCCACTCGTTACCTTCCTCAGGTGGACCTGCACCTGTAGAGGAGTCATCCTGTCTTATACAGCACTACATACCACTTGTATTTACCCTTGTGACCTTGTGAAAGCGCTTCTAAATGACTGGCCACAAGTATCTCTGGAGGCCTTGGAGTGAACAGCGGTTTACATGCTGATGGCTGAGGTTTAAAATTGCATGTGCGGGAAGATAGTAAAAATATTGCAGACTGATTTGCAGATTTGCACGGTGCTCTGGACTAAAGATAAGGTTGAAAAGATCAGAGTCACACTCTAGACAGCATGTGCTGCAAAGCTAGCAGGATTTTTATTTTTAAACGAAAGAAAGCTAATGATAACTGTCATTGACTCATTGATCATGCTACCTTGGAAACGGTCTTTCCATTGATGTGTTTATTCATAAGGCTAAGGGGTACATTTTTGTTTTAAAGTGTGTGTGTAGGCAGGATTTTTATTTTATTTTGATTAAGTAGACTTAGTGTTATTAGTATTAAAGGCTCTAAGGGAATTTCATGGTCTTCTTGGTCTATTCAGTCCTATGTCTAACCACAATAGCTTAACTATACTGCAGAAAGCATTTTTTCTTTCCTTCTTGTTTCCCTCCCTCTTGTTTATGTCAAGCAGGAACTCTTTTATCCCCTCATTGAGAAAGAGAAGGAATCACCCTTCTTATGTCAGGGAAGGGACAGGAAACCTGACTTTGCATATCTAGGATTTGTCTTTCTGCCTTGAAGAAAGTTTAAGGAGCTACCACACACTTTCAAATTCAAATACACACACACACACACAAAAATATATATATATGTATATATATAGGTAAGTAAGTATAATGTGGCCTTTTAGGTAAATTTTCAGTTCAGTAGAGCAGTCATTCTCAAACTTTTAGTAAGCAGTAGAATTACGTGCAGGGTTTGATAGAACACAGATTGCTGGACCCCACCCCCATAGTTTCTGACTCAGTAAAAGAAAGTCTTTGCATTTTTAAGAAGTTTTCACATGGTCCTGAAGATGCTGGTTTAGGGACCACACTTTGATAATCACTGAAGTAGGGCAGGATTGTTAAGACTAGGCATTTTAGAGGCATTAGCCAGACCAGCGTTAAAATTTAGATTCTGCCTCTTTTTTTTTTCTTCTTCTTATTGATTTATTTATTTTAATTGGAGGCTAATTAATTTAGATTCTGCCTCTTAATAGCTCAGTTATCTTGTTGGGCAAGACACCTACCCCTCTGATGCTGAATTTCCTTTTTTGTAAAA
Source organism: Capra hircus (assembly GCF_001704415.2). Classification (NCBI taxonomy): domain Eukaryota; kingdom Metazoa; phylum Chordata; class Mammalia; order Artiodactyla; family Bovidae; genus Capra; species Capra hircus. The sequence goes on from NC_030812.1 coordinate 81,862,300, forward strand.
TCAGTACAATAACAATGCATTCTTTATAGTGTTACTGGGAGGATTCAATGAGATAATGGGTATATAGGTCTTAACACAGGCATGGCACTTAGTAAGAGAGTTGGTACTATCATCCATTTTATCCATATCATGGTAACTTCACTGGTATTATTAAAAGGTTATATGTAGCCTTTAAAGCAATTTCAAGTAGTTTCCCCAAGACCCAATAATAATATGGAGGATGACCTGAATGAGGACCATCCGACACAGGCGAGACCCAGAAGCCATGTTGGTGAAGCTGGACGCAGGCAACAGCAACCTGACATAGAGATGGACTAAATTCAGATGTTATAACAAAGTTATGAAATCCTGGGGCAACTGATTTCCATCACTGAGACAGGTGAAGGTAATCTGGAGGAAAGGCATTTGGTAAATTGGACCTGAAGAACCATAGGATCTCAGGGTTAAAAGAAACTGGCAATCCTGCAGTTCAGTGTTCAGTTCAGTTCAGTTCAGTCGCTCAGTCGTGTTCAACTCTTTGCAACCCCATGAATCGCAGCATGCCAGGCCTCCCAGCCCATCACCAACTCCCAGAGTTCACTCAGATTCATGTCCATCGAGTCAGTGATGCCATCCAGCCATCTCATCCTCTGTCGTCCCCTTCTCCTCCTGCCCCCAATCCCTCCCAGCATCAGAGTCTTTTCCAATGAGTCAGCTCTTCGCATGAGGTGGCCAAAGTACTGGAGTTTCAGCTTTAGCATCATTCCTTCCAAAGAAATCCCAGGGCTGATCTCCTTCAGTGTTCAGTACCTGCCTGTATATTTCCATTAACAGTGACTTCAGTCTTCATTTTTTGGGGAGACAACTGGTTCCATTACTAGAAAACTTGTTAAAAGGTATTATATTGATCCAGATTTTTATGTTATAATTTTTTACCAATTTTTCCTTTTGTAGCAACATAGAATGATTCATTTCAGAAAAGATGTGGGTGTTTGCTAGTCTCCTTGTTAGTGATCTAGTTTGAAATGATAAAGGTATACAACTTAAAGGAACTTAAGATCATCTAGGTTGACCTGATAATTTTGCTCCCAAGTTCCAGAGAGATTAATTTGCTAGCATAGGATATTTTGCCTGGCTGGTAACAGAACTGGAAGGCCCGCGGGTGCTGAATCCAGGGTTCTTCACGCAGTAACTTCTCAAGTATGTTGTGATAGCCCTCACGTCTCCTATTGTTTTCTCCATGACTTTCGGTGGTTCCTATTCCGTTAAGATTTCTTGGCTTGTTTTCAGTATGCTTTTGAATTCTCTCTAATTTGTTAGTGTTTTAAACATGGCATTCAGGATGCAACCCAGTGCTTCAGGCAAGGTTCAGCTAGTGCAAGTATGTATGTGTGTGCACGTGTGCATAGGTTCAGTTGCTCAGCTGTGTCTGACTGTTTGCAACCCCATAGACTGTATAGCCTGCCAGACTCCTCTCTCCATGAAATTTCTTCAGGCAGCAATATTGGAGTGGGTTGCCATTTCCTCCTCTAGGGGATCTTCCTAACCCAGGGATCAAACCTGTCTGTGTCTCTGTGTCTCTTGCATTAGCAGGCAGATTCTTTATAATTAGTGCCACCTGGGAAGTGCAAGCCAGCACAAGGCTGATGATTAAAACTTTGGAGAGCAATCCTGTTTGAAAGGCAAATGAAATATTGATGTGTGGTGGCCCTCGACCACCTTCCACCTCTGCCTTCATGTTTCTCCGGAGTCAGCACCACCAAGTTCCTTTTGTTTGCTCTTGGTAAAGTCCTCCAAAGGGTCCCGTAATTAGTATCTTTCATGTTCCTGTTTGTACTCCCTTGTCTTTTATCTTGTTAAGACCCATGTAAGAAAAGTTTTCCTAAAGACAGTTTTTACTAAACCAAATTTGTTTAGTTTTAATTTTTATTATTCTGAAATATTTGTTTATTTGCACTGGCTTGTTTCATATACTTATTCTATTCTGATTTTCTGACAGAACCAGCATCCACGTCCTGTAAATACACCAGATTTAGACAGACAGCAAAGCTGTTAGGCCTATGAAAAGTTGTTTTAACTGTCTTTTAGAGAGAGCATTTAGCAACAGCCCACTTTGATCTCTGTGTCAGTGCAGCTAAAATCGGTGTTTGTAAGACAGAAATGCTTTTCTTTGTTCCATAACTGATTGTTGTTGCAGAGTCAGGAGATTTGAGTCCTATTAGAAGGCACATGGAGAGGGGTGAGCTGTGGTCAGTGTTAGCCTCAGACTTTTTTTCCTTTTGAAGATGTTCCTAATTTTGCTACCAATTCCAAGGTTCTCTAATGGTCAACAACACTGTAAGTGATGTACTGGCCGATGAAATTAGGCTGAGGAATAACTTAGAGACACACCTGCCGCAGTGTCGTGCCACTGTCTCATCAAACACTGCTTAACAAGACAAATCAGAGTATTTCATTTCCAAGTAGATCACTTGAGCGCCTTTGGCTTACCAAACAGGTAGGAAATAACAGAAAAGATGCAATGTATATGTACTTTTAAACACACTTTCCAGGTTCTCTAATTTGATAGAATTGAATAGGTTTTCTTTGCTTGATGAATTGATTCCATAATTTTCTTCATTGGTTTTTAAGTTGAACGAGCCACTGAGAAGTCTCATTCTAAGGCCTTCTTTTTAAAATGCATTTATTTTTGGTTTTGGCTGTGGGCTACTCTCTAGTTGTGGTGTGGGGGCTTCTCTCATCGCTGTGGCTTCTCTGGTTGCAGGGCGTGGGCACACAGGTCACGAGGACTTCAGGAGCTGTGACTCTCACGCTCTAGGTGTGTGGGCTCAGTAGTTGTGACACATGGGCTTAGTTACCCTGTGGCATGTAGGATCTTCCCGGATCAGGGATCAAATGCAAGTGCCCTCTATTAGCAGGCAGATTCTTAACCACTGGACCACCAGGGAAGTCCCTTCTAAAAAGCCTGTTGGGTAGCATCCCCGATATGAGTCTGAGCAAAATCTAAGAGATAGTGAGGACAGGGAAGCCTGGCATGCTACAGTTCATAGGGTTACAGGGTGTCAAACATGAATTAGTGACTGAACAACAGTAGCTAGCTCAGCAGGCAAGTGAAGAATGTCAGTATTCTGTAAGTGTTATTTTGTGTGTAGCACCAGTCCCTCAGTTGTAATTCTGCTTTTCTTTTCAGCTTTCATGATGAATTTATAATGGTGGTGCCTGTGTGGAGCAAACACTTGTTTGACTCTTCTTCACTGATGACTGGTTGGCCCCAGTCCTGCATAGCACTTTCTGCTCTTCAAGTCATCATTAGCATTTATCATAGTTGATAATCTCCTTGAAACATGACCTCACTTGGCTCGCAGGATATCAGTCCTACTCTCAGCCTTCCACTTCACCAGGCCACTCCTTCTCAGTCTCCTTTGCTATTTCCTCTGGATCTTCCTAGCTTCTAAATATTGAAGTGTGCCAGGCGCAAACCTTAAACTAGCTGCCTCCTCTCTCCACAGTCACTTGCGGTTTTCATCTGCTCTCCTAACGTTAATCCCAGGCTGGTCGAAGCTTGGGTCGTTCCTCTTATAGTCTCACATGTCTCACTGCCCACGTGACATCTCCAGTTGGCAACTGAACCTCAAATTCTTCACTCACTTTCATGTCCCACTAAGAATTAATTCCTTTTCAAGTCTTTTGCATCTCAGTAAATGGCAATGCCGTCAGTCATTCTAGACATTCAGGCATAAACATCGTGATGTCATCTGTAAATCTTACTTTCTTGCTCTTAAATTTAATCCTTTAACAAACTTTGCAAGCTCTAACCTTAAAATATTCAAAATCTGACTACCTCTGAATACTTTGATCATTGCCACCCTGCACCAAAGTACCATAAAGTTTCATCTGGATAATTGCTTTAGCTGTTTTTCCGGCTTCTTCTCTTGACCCCTCCCTTCATCTTTTCTCTATACAGCAGCCATAATAATTAAAAAAGAGGAAGAACATTGGTTCAGGTTCCTCCTCTGCTCAAACTCCTCACAGAGTCAAATCAGTATATGATTGGACTCTCCTCTGTTCAATGACCACCCCAACCCCACCCTGGCTTCCCACTGTCCTCTTGTTGTCTCCTTGCCTAGCTCTCTTTTGCTTCTGGTGGCCTCCTTGCTGCCCCTCACATATGGCAAACTCACTCCCTTCTCAGCATCTCTGCATCTGCCTGGGATGTACTCATCTCCAGGTACCCTCCATCCTCATGACTTCTTTGAGGTCCCTCCCCTACTTAAAGTCCCCTTAAAGTCTTCAGAGAAGCTTTGGTTGATTTCCCGATGTTAAGGAACAATCTCTTCCTTCTGTACCCTCTTCTTGAGCTTAAATTTTCTTTTTAAAAATTTTATCTATGCATTTTTGGGTACACTGGATCTTTGTTGCTGCAAGTGGCCTTTCTCTAGTTGCAGCGAGTGCAGGTTACTCTTACTTTTGGTGCACAGACTTCTCATTGTGGTGGCTTCTTTTGTTGCCGAGCATTTGCTCTATGTGCTGGGGCTTTAGTAGTTGCCGCTCTCGGGCTTAGTTGCTCCGTGGCACGTGGGATCTTTCTGGACCAGGGTTAGAGCCATGTCCTCTGTATTGGCAGGCACAGTCTCAACCACTGGTCCACCAGGGAAATACTGCTTCATTTTTCTTTATACAACTTATCCTTACCTGATTTTTTTTAATGTATTTGTATTTCTTTCTGCTGCAATAAAAGAAGGATAGAGATTTTGTTTGGTTCACTGCTGCATATCTGACATGGAACAGTGTCTTACACATAATAGATATTCAGTATTTGTGTTATTATTTATTTAGACTGCACTGCATATCTCCTGAAATCCCAGTTCCTCAACCAGGGACTGAACCCGGACCAGGGCAATGAAAGCATCAAGTGCTGGCCACTAGACTGCCAAGGACCTCCAAATATTTGTGGGATGAATAAATAAATCTCATATGAAGTTGAAAATATTTAAAAAGTGAAACTGAAAAATGTGGTTTTAGCACAGAATTAAATGGGCATATCAATGGAATGAAATAAATAGCCAGAAAATGATTTGTATTTATGTAAGATATTATGATATAATAACTAATCACCTATTAGTTCAGAAGTGATGGGTAATTTTCAGTGATTAGCAAACTTTTTAAGGTCAAGAGAGGGATAGTTAATATTTTAGCTTTTCAGGCTCCTATCACAACTCTTACAACAATTACGGAAGAGAAAGGAGCTGTAGACAAATATAAATGAATAGAGATGGCTAGATTTGACCCATGGTAGTTTGCCTACCCCTGGATTATTAAATTAGTAATAATAAACTTCATCAGGTTAGTGATTTTTGTATATTTTGTTGTTCACTGATAGATCCCAGGTACATAGAACATCCTTGGCATAGAATAAGGGCATTCAATAAAAATTGTTGATTTGAACTAAATCAAAATGACATTTGAAGACCTGGCTCTTTGGGATGAAATGAACTTAGTTTCTGTCCTTACATCATATAATTGTATAAATTGCAATAGATAAATGTGAAATGATGAAAATGGTTGGATGTGTAGGTATATATTTATCTGTCTTTGGATGAGAGTGTTATTTCTAAGCATAAATGCAGTAGACGAAATTAGCTGTGAAAAAAGCATTTCCCTATTTGAAAATGTAAAACACTGCGACCCCATGGACAGTAGCCTGCACCAGGCTCCTCTGTCCATGGGATTTTCTAGGCAAGAATACTGGAGTGGGTTGCCACTTCCTTATATATATATATATATATATATATATATATAATAAAAATAAAAGAACATAAAAAATAGAAAAAGTTACCATACATTAAAAAAGGCTCATAACCTTTATGCAGAAAACATATATATATAGATAAGAAAAATATGAATAATCTAATGATAAAATGGGCCAAATCCAGGCATTTCCTGGGTTATATACAAGTAAATCCCTGAAAAAATAGTCAACTGTTAATAACTTTAAAAAAATACAAAGGAAAATAAGATCTAATTTATAACTATCAACGTATAAAAATAAAAAGATAAAAGGATAATACTAAATATTGGTTCACATACCTTGCTGATGAAAGTAAATTTATGCCATCTTTTAGAAACACATTTTTGTAGTACATTTAAAAAAACCCTTCATATCTTTTTAATGTGTGAAGTAATTTACCTTCCAAGAATCTGTCCTCAGGAAATAATTAACAATGATATCAAGGATTTATGGTCGAGAAAGTTCAACGTACTTTCATAATAAAATACAGTAGGAAATAGTTTACATATTTAATTAATAGAGAAATGGTTCAACAAATTATGATATATCTGCAAGACTGAAGATATAGTGTCACTCTGACTATTTTTTGAAGATTTTTAATGATATGAGAGTGCTAATGATTGAGTAATGAGTATAAGAAGGAGAATAAAAAGCTGATTATCCAGGATTATTTCAATTATGTAAAATATATCAGGCAGAGCAAGAAGATTAGAAGAAAAGATTCCAAGATGTTAACCATGGTTTTGTCTGGATTTTAGGATTGTGGATAGTTTTTGTTTTCCATTTTGTATTTTTCTATTTTGTTACAAGGCTCCCACATTTGCTATCTTAACATCAATATATATTGTCTTTTTTATAAATGAACTTAAAAATTCTAAGAAAGCCAACTGAGTGTAGGCACAGATGACTCACATAAAAAGGAAGTATAAAAAGCAAATGTTTGAAAAAATTTTGGCCTCATAAATAAAAGAATGCAAGTTAAAATAAATATGAGATAATTACCTTAGATATTTATAAAAACATTTTTACTGCCTATGAGGAATAAAAAATGACTTTAAGATTTGTATTCCTTGGTCTGTATGATCAAAGGTATGTTACTGGTGTGAGCTGCCCTATCTGATAGGTTAATAATTTGCCACATTTAAATTTTAATTTTAGCTAGATAAAGTAGAGTAAAAGAAATTTTTCTGGCAGTCTAGTGGTCAGGACTGAGCCTTCCAGAACAGGGGGTGCAGGTTTGATTCCTGGTTAGGGAGTTAAGATCCCACATGCCTTGTGGCCCAAAAGCCAAAAAACATAAAACAGAAGCAATATTGTAACAAATTCAATAAAAACTTAAAAAAATAGAATGAAAAATCCATTTCAAGTGCTCAGCAAGCACATGCCTAGTTACTGTCTTGAACATGCCAGATATAGTTTTCTATCTTTGCAGACAATCCTATGGACAGGGCTGCTCCAGCATATATATGATAACTTATTTAGCTCAGTCTGTCATCTTTGAAAGATAGCAATCTCTTTTAGAGCACAAGAGAGAAGGGACAATATATATAAAAGAGGAGAAGTTTCAGAAATAATTATATCTAGAAATTACACTTAATTTGTTTAGCCAACAGTTTTAAATACCTACTGTGTGTCTGTCTGTGGAGACAGATTTTTACTTGCTCTTCCTCCAGAAACTTCCATGGCTGTTTCCTCAGTTCTTTGTTAAAATGTGGCCTTATACAGAGAAGTTCTCCAAGCAATTTATTAATAGATAAAGTAGTAATCCTTCCCTATACCTCCTCCTCCTGCTGCATTGCCTGTGCTGCTTGCTCTTTGTTTTTCTCAGGAGCCTATTTGTTTTCTCTATTTTTATCACTTATATGTTTGTTAATTTATTTATGGTGTATCTCTTGATTAGAATTAGAGTTCTAATAGAGTATAGACTTTTCTTTTATTTTTTGGTTCACTGTTCTAATTCCTAGTCTAATACTTAGTTTTAATTTAATAGTTCATGTCCCTAAGTGAAATTTGAAGTTCATGTCCATGAAATTTGACTGATATGAGGTAAAATTCATCCGAAAGTAGATGAGGACAGATATTTCAAAAGATGGATTTTTTTTCTTGGAAAGGATAACAAAGGTGGATTTTTTTTTTCCCCAGTGTAAAGCACATTACAAATCGAGAATCAATCTTATAGAATTAAATTAAAATATTAAAAAAATAATGATATATACCAGAGATTTGGGGAGAGATTTAAACTGCAATTGGGCTTCCCTGGTGGCTCAGACAGTAAAGAATATGCCTGTAATGCAAGATGCCTGGGTTTGATCCTTGGGTTGGGAAGATCTCCTGGAGAAGGGAATGTCTACCCACTCTAGTATTCTTGCCTGGAGAATTCTATGGACACAGGAACCTAGCAGGCAGTAGTACATGGGGTCGCAAAGAGTCAGACACGACTGAGCGATTAACACACTTCAGCTCCCTCCAAAGACAGATTAAAGCATAATGGTTCATTAGAGTGGAATCTATGGAATAACCTTTTGAAATAAGTGTTTAGATATTGATGGTACATAGGAATATTTGATAGGAAATCATAGTGTCTGCAAACAGAAACTTTAAAAACACATGTATTATATATAAAATTAATTTAATGTCATGTGGTTTTTTTAAATTTTTTTAGCTATTTCTAATCTTTGTGGGAAAGAGACTGCCTGCCCTTAATGTCACAATGTAAGATGCAGGCTCTAGAGGTGAAAAAGTTGTCATTCATCTGTGGCAGAAAAAATATCTTGAATGATTTATGTGAATTTCTTGTCCAAATAAATTGAGAAATAGGTTTCACACAGTTGTGAACCTAGAATTTCCACAACCAGGATTTTGAGGAAAGCCTTCATCTAGAAGTAGATTCCTTTAATTTGTCCACAGACTAAAGCAAATCTGGGGGGTTCTTTAGCAAATGTTCAGCTGCAGATAATGCAAATGGGATTCTATGGTAGCTCCAAATACCCCCATTCAATTGGTGAAATGTCAGCTGTTCTTCCTTGACGAGGAAGAAGCATCTGTGGGTTGGTTATGGTGGAATTTTTAACCACCTACCCAAATTTAATGTATTTTTATCCTGTGTATCAGAAAAAATCACCAGAAGAGCCAGTGCTGTAAAGATATTAAATGAAATAAATCCTACTTTATATCCATCATGGGAAAATCAATTTTATATTAGTTCAGTGATCACATTAAATTTTAATCCAAGGTTAGGTGTTCCACAAATAAAATCTAACCCTTAGTTAACCTAAGATAAATGAATCCTTTCTTATTCTCTATTATTCTTTCATTTAAAAATTAATTGGCCATTCATTTCATAAACATTTATTGATCATTTTGTATTTATCAGGCATTGCACTATCTGCTAAAACAATAACTAAAAGATGATATAACAGCATAATTTATTGCCATTAATTGCGTCATCCCTACATAGCTATGAGATTGTGTGTGTGAGCTCAATTGTGTTCAACTCTGTGACCCCATGGACTGTGGCCAACCAGGCTTCTCTGTCTATGGGATTCTTCAGGCAAGAATACTGGAGTAGGTTGCCATTTCCTCCTCCAGGGGATCTTCCCAACCTAGGAATCAAACCCGTGTCTCTTGTGTCTCCTGCATTGGCAAGCGATTTCTTTACCACTAAGCTGCCTGGGAACACACTGAAAACCTTTTAGTTCTGATAACACCCCTGTCAGGCAGGTGTCATTTAATAGATGGGAAAAAAGTGAGATCCCCCGCTTGGAGGGAAAGTGACTTAGCAAAACAAACCCTCTACCCTTTCTTCCTTTTAGTGAAGACTTATTTTCCAAACCAAAGCACTGGGACACACAGTTTGAGAAGGGAGTTTTTCTCTTTGGTGATTTTACTTGTGTGCAGGGTATTAAAGGAATATCTGATTAAATTATATTTCCTTACTCTTTTGATTAATCACCTTATTAAAAAGAATAAATTATGTAAAAATTGGGAACTGTCCAAGAACATATGGAACATCTGGCCACCATACTGACCCATTGTAATCTTGTGACTATTTAAATGTTCTCTCTGCCCAGTCCTTGAGTCTTTTCTCACATCCTATGTTCCCTTGCTCACTTCTTTTTATTTTTTTAACTCCATTTGTTTTTTTCCTACCACCCAACTCTTTCATTTAGTTTCAATTGTGTATCTTAGCTTTTGCAATTTGTCTACTCTAACATGCTTGGAAATTTGCAGTTTGTTTAGCAGGATAACCAACTTTGGCCTCATTTACCCCACATGAAGGTCAGAGCCCGCGGTCTTTGTTGATGTTCCCTTTGCTCCAGAGTCGTCTCTTCTCGCTTAGCCGACTTGGAGAAGAAGGCACGAGCATAGATCCTCTGAGCCTACCAGATAGTCTTTGGATGAACAAGTCAAAATTGCTGGCAAGGGTTTGGCTTTTTCTTATGTTTCTGTTTTCCTCTCCAGGTATTTTCTATGTTCGCATCCTCCCATATGAGCCAGTTATTTGAGGTGAAAGTGTATAGAGATGTGAGCCATCAGTAATCCCCTTCACCTCTTTTTGTACTTATAATGGCTGTTTCCTCTTTATTTTCCTCACATCAAGTGGAAAAGTATTTTCCAGCAAAGTCAGGCTTGAGGATGGAGGGAGAAGGCTGTGTGCAGGAGGAAAGAGAAGCAGATCAGGGAGAAGGGGCGGTGGTCTGTGAAAGAATTCTGGCTCAAAGATGAAATGACAACCAAACTTAAAGGCGAAGCTACTGCTGAATGATAAACTTGGAGTGGATTTTAGGCAGGAATATTTTTATTCAAAGCAACCTTCAAAAGCAGAAGAAATGTTATCAATAACCATTTCAGGACAATTTTTTGAAGGTTCCGATACTGAGTTACAAAGAACACACTGAGTTGTTTGGTGTCTCTTTCCAGGTTTGCAACACAACCACAGACAGGAAGCATGCAGACACCTTTTTGGAGAAGTGTGTTACTGAGTCAATAATGAACATTGTGAGCGGCTTCTTTAATTCACCCTTTTCAGACAACAGTACCAGCCTCCAGGTAACATTACCAAAAAGTAAAAAGCATCCTGTCACACAGAATTTCTGCACCTTATTTGAGTGGAAAAAAATGTAATATGGCCAGAAAGTCCTTTTTCGCCCTTCTAAAGATCAGTCTTCTTTCATAGTATTCACTGTTATACCCCTTTCTGAGTTTCCCAGTCTTTATTTTCAATAAATGAAACTTCAAGCTGAATTCTTTTTGCTCTCTCTAAGCAAAATAGGAACTTTCACAACTGTAGATTGACTGTTTCCCATGTGTCAAAATAAACTGGTATGATTCCTTAAATGGATAGACATTTTAACTCAATAATTCCAATTTAGTAAATCCTGAAAGAATTAGCATGGATTTATATACTAAGATTTTCAGTGAAGTATTTATAATACTTAAAAATTGATGTCAACTTTAAATGTTCACAAGCAGGAAATTAACTACTTTGGTGGCGCAGATGGAAAAGAAAATGCCTGCAGTGTGGGAGACCTAGATGCCATCTATGGTTTGGGAAAATTCCCTGGAAAAGGAAATAGCAACCCACTCCATTATTCTTGTCTGGAGAATTTCATAGACAGAGGAGCCTGGTGGTGTACAGTCCATGGGGTCGCAGAGAGTCAGACACGACTGAGTGACTAACACTTTCACTTTCATTTATAAATACTTAAAATTTGATGTCAACCTCAAATGTCCTCAGGCAGGAGATTAGCTAAATATATTGTGGTTTATCTATAGGTGGCTTATTATATCTCAATTAAAAGTCATGGTTTAAAAGAAAAATTGATGACTAAGGAAAATAATCACAAAGCAATATAAAGTGAAATAGGCCACAAAATTACATTATAGTGTCCTCCAAGTTTGTGTGTATAAAGAATATATGTGCATATATACATAGAAAAACTCAGTAATTACCTAAAAAATGTTGATACTAATTATCTTTATTTGTTAGGATTATTGGTGATTTTCATTTGTTTGGTTGCCAAATATTCTACAGTGATTATATATTGCTCTTATAAAAATGGTATTTCAGTTTTACCTTTTTAGAGAAAACTTTTGGACTGTTAAAATCATGTAAAATTGTTTTTGTAGGTCAAAATTGCTGTCTCCTCTACTTGCTCATCAATGAAACCTAAACATACAATCAATGAAACAAACAAACCCAAAGCACCTGTTCTATTTATGCGTGCTTGATTGTTCAGTTGCATCTGACTCTCTGTGACCCCATGAACTGTGCCCAATAGGCTACTCTGTCGATATAATTTTCCAGGCAAGAATACTGGCTTCAATTCAGTTCAGTCCCTCAGTCACGTCTGACTCTTTGTGACCCCATGAATTGCAGCACGCCAGGCCTCTCTATCCATCACCAACTCCCGGAGTGCCGTTTTCTAATCCATGTTCTGTTTATACTTAGAAATAAACCAGGAATTATAAAAGCATACTTAAATTTATATCATTGGCTTCAAGAAATGTCATATTTGCCAGATTAAGAATATAGGTAAAATAATGAATTTTCTATAGTGTCTAATGTGGTTCTTGTCATGAAATGAGTATATAATAAATATCTGTTGAATGAGATGTTCATTAAATAGCACTGAAACTTAAAAGACAAGATTGTATTTTATTTTGATGGGCCTGTTTTGATAATGGATAGCTATCACATCAGAAGGGTTAATGGTTTGATGACCTGTTTGCCTCATTCTGTTTTCAGACACATCAGCCAGTTTTTATTCAGTTGCTCCAGTCTGCCTTCAGAATTTATAATTGCACCTGGCCAAATCCCTCCCAGAAAGCCTCAGTGGAGTCCTGTATCAGAACTTTGGCTGAAGTAGGTAAGTTTGAGTGTCAGATTTTACTTACTTCACATTATGTAAAAGAAATCAGGCTTTTATCTAATAGGCAGTATAAAGCAGCTTGTGTGACTTCTATAAAGGTGAAGAGCAGAGATGAGCAAACGATTCTGAACATCGCATCCTTTTAGGGAGGAGAGTATAATTATTAAATTTCTTCATTTTAAATATTTTTAAAATACTTATTTTTAAATTATTATATTTCTAACCTTCAATTAATATTTTGTGCTTTAATATAGCTCAGTAGAATATTACACAAATGAGTCTGTTTTGTTATCTGAGATTTTATTATGGAATTGCCTGTTAAGTAGCCTATTATATTAATATCTGCAGGAGGACTTCTTGAGGGTTTTCTAGTTTTCTAATTTTGTGTGAAATCTATTCATATTTATTTGAGCCTCTATTATCCATAGGAGGCTTTAGAAATTACAGATAAAATGGAATGACAGAGAATAACACTTAAGGGAAGGTTAGTGTATTCTAGAAAGTATTTTTCAGAGTTCTCTCCTGTTTTTTTTTTTTTTGAAGTAAATTTGGACTGTTCTAGTTGGCAGAAAGGAGGAGGGAAAAGAAATATAGACTGGACTGGACTTCAGAAAACAAACAGGAGCTGAATCATTCGTCTCAGCTGATGGTGGTTCTGCAGGCATTGCAGGCATTGGAAAGGGCAGCTTATCGTGTGTTTCATTATTGTGATCATCATCACTGCTGACATTTGTCAGCATATACCGTTTGCCATGCTAAGCAATTTACATGTAGTATCTCATTTAATCCTTAGATAGGCTCATCGCTTATTTACATTTTACAGCTGGGGAAACAGAATTATCTAGATCAGTTAACTTGGCCAGGGTTTCAGTATGTGCTTAGTAAATATTTGATAAATGAATAAATGGTTTAACTAATTAATGACCACTTGAAATATTTTAGTCTCTTCTCCTCTTGTGCAATTTGGTTTAAGTAATTTAATATTGACAAAATATAATGATGGCCCACCCAATTTTAATTTGAATACATTCAAAAGGAGTTATAAGCTAAAAGGATCAATTGAAAATTATTAGAAATAAGAGATGAATGGAGAAGGCAATGGCATCCTACTCCAGTACTCTTGCCTGGAAAATCCCATGGGCGGAGGAGCCTGGTGGGTTGCAGTCCATGGGGTCGTGAGTGAAGAGTTGGACACGACTGAGCGACTTCACTTTCACTTCTCACTTTCATGCATGGAGAAGGAAATGGCAACCCACTCCAGTATTCTTGCCTGGAGAATCCCAGGGACGGCGGAGCCTGGTAGGCTGCCGTCTATGGGGTCTCACGGAGTTGGACACGACTGAAGCGACTTAGTAGCAGCAGCAGCAGAGAACTAGGTGATTGTAAATTGTAAATAAGTATTAAACTTGGCAGATCTTCTATATATCCCAAAGAGAGAATACATTTGAAAAACTATGTCACAACAATAAAAATATTTTAGGCAAAATAAGAAACGTAAGAGTAAAATTATATTGCTGTTTTGAAGGATATAAAAGATTTTAATAAATGATTTGTTTGAATTTTTAATAAATGATTTTAACTTAATTTATAATTTAGCAAATGGATTTTATTTAAATTTAATCAATGGATTTATTTAAATTATGTTAAATTTATAAGATTTAATAAATAAATTGGAGAAGGAAATGGCAACCCACTCCAGTACTATTGCCTGGAAAATCCCATGTATGAAGGAGCCTGGTAGGCTACAGTCCATGGGGTCACAAAGAGTCGGACATGACTGAGCGACTTCATTTTTTTTTTTTTTCCAATAAATAAATACTGTTTTGGGATTATAAAATTCAACTTGTAAGGATGTCAGTTCTCCACAGTTAGTAATTTTACTGCCTTCAAACAGGACTCCTTCTTTGCATACACTCTCTACCCCCTCCACTTGGGCCTAGACACCCCATGCAGGGCCACAGCCACAAGGCTGTGTCCTCTGACAGCCTGGCCTCTGCCTCCTTCTTGTGGAAGCTTCCTCCTCACATCCCACTGGTTGCACACAGCCCCCATCAGGCTATTGCTCTCTTGCCCGGTGGCCTCTGACTCTGTGCTGGGTCTCTCGTTAGCATGGATACCCTTATTATCTTTGTCACCATGCCAGGCTGCCCACCAGTGTGGACAGCTTCCTTACCAAAGTCTGATTCTCCATTCCAGGGCGCCTGCTAGGCACATGCCTTCCACTCCTTTCTGGGTGTGAACACTCTGGACCACCTCAGCCGCTAATGCATCCTTACCCAGTGTTGGCACTTAACTTTGCTCTGCTCTGCCTCCGGGTTTTAAGGTAGAATGTGTGTGAAAGTAGCTCAGTTGTGTCTGACTCTTTGCAGCCCCATGGACTATACAGTCCAAAGAATTTTCCAGGCCTGAATACTGGAGTGGATAGCCTTTCCCCTCTCTAGGGGATCTTCCAAACCCAGGGATCGAACCCAGGTCTCCCACACTGCAGGCAGATTCTTTACCAGCTGAGCCACAAGGGAACCCCTAGGAGAGAATTGTTCAAGAAGAGAAGGAAGAGGCCATCATGAAAGTGAAAGGGTTAGTCTTATCAGTCATGTCCGACTCTTTGTGACCCCATGGACTGTAACTTGCCAGGCTTCTCTGTCCCTGGAATTCTCCAGGCAAGAATACTGGAGTGGGTTGTCATTCCCTTCTCCAGGGGATCTTCTTGATTCAGGGATCAAACCCAAGTCCTCTTGCATTGTAGGTGATCCTTTACCATCTGAGCCACAGTGAAGCCCAGGCTATCCCACCTACTGTCAAAAATAAAGAACACAAAAGAGAACTTAAATTTCATTTTGAAAAGATGCATATAGCAAAGTGTCCAACAAGATATAAATAAAGTAAAAACCTTTACAAGACCTTGCATCACAAATATACAGACACCATTAACCAGTCTTTCTTACTGACAATAAATTATTAATAAATTTTTTAAAAAAGATATAAATAAAGTATTAACACAGGTTATTGCTTGGGGGTAGAATGGTTCTATTGTCCATGCTTTCCTGTAACTTATGAGTTTTTAATACTAGATCTCAAGTTGTAATACAGCAATATTAAAAGCATTTTCATTTTGACCCAGTCAGCTGGGAAATATACTAACCATCAAAAGATAATCAGTTCTGATGAGATGGGTGAAACTGGAGCCAATTATACAGAGTGAAGTAAGCCAGAAAGAAAAACACCAATACAGTATACTAACACATATATATGGAATTTAGGAAGATGGCAATGACGACCCTGTATGCAAGTCAGGAAAAAAGACACAGATGTGTATACCAGACTTTTGGACTCAGAGGGAGAGGGAGAGGGTGGGATGATTTGGGAGAATGGGAATTCTAACATGTATACTGTCATGTAGGAATTGAATCGCCAGTCCATGTCTGACGTAGGGTGCAGCTTGCTTGGGGCTGGTGCATGGGGATGACCCAGAGAGATGTTGTGGGGAGGGAGGTGGGAGGGGGGTTCATGTTTGGGAACGCATGTAAGAATTAAAGATTTTAAAATTAAAAAAAAAAAAAGATAATCTAAAGGAAAAGCAAAAAAATATGATGATTTGCTTTTACAAAGGAATTTTTTTTTGCATTGTCTTTGCTGTCAAGTATGTTTCTGTATTTTACATTTTAAGGCAGTCTCCCTTCTTCCTCCTCATCTTGCTGCTTCTTCTCTCCCCTTTCCTCTTTCTCCTCCCCACCTTTTTTTTTCACTTCCTTTTTGTCTCCTCCTCTTCTTCCCTAAGCGTTTGTATTCAGCAAATACAATTGGGGGAAACATGGGGCATGGAGGGTATGCTGTTCATACCACTTACAAATTGAGAGATGAAGAGCTCTGAGCCACAAGTGAGATGCCATGCTGTATTTTCCATCTGAGCTGCAATTCCAGTGTTGTTCCCCGTGTAGTCAGGCCAGTTCTTGCAGAGCAGGGTGGCACAACTTTGGAAGTTTAAAACAGTCACTGAAACTCTATCAGTCTAACAATAGAATTTATTTCTATGTTACAGGACTTCATTTTCTACCGTTTCCTTTACTCTTTATGATTTAACAGGAAATTTTAGTCTCTTTTTGTATGCTATAGAGACACATGTGAAAGGAAGTGCAAAAAATATCTTAAGTCAATAATCAAAGTAGGTTTGGAAGAATGCTTTGGTATAAAGTCTCAGTTTTATCTTTGTGTGAAAGCATGTTTTTTAAATTGAAATATACGTGATTTGCATTGTTTCAGGTGCCCAGCCAAGTGGTTCAGTTGTGCATGCATTTGTGCGTGCGTGTGCACACACAGACACATTTTTCCAGGTTCTTTTCCATTATAGGTTATTGCAATTTATTGAATATAGTTCCTTGTGCTATATAGTAGAATCTTGTTGGCTATCTATTAAGGTTTTATGTGCAGTAGTGTGTATATGTTAATCCCAGACTCCTAGTTTATCACTCCCCTTGCCCCCTGCCACTTTTTCCCTTTATAACCATTAATTTGTTTTCTTTTTTAAAGAAATATATTTTAAATATATTTAAATATATTATCTTTATTTATTTTTTAAAATTTATTTGTTTTAATTGGAGGCTGATTACTTTACAGTATTGTAGTGGCTTTTGCCATACATTGACATGAATCAGCCATGAGTGTACATGTGTCCCCTTGTCCCAAACCTTCCCCCCAACCACCCCACATCCTCTGGATTGTCCCAGTGTACCAGCTTTGAGTGCCCTGTTTCATGCTTTGAAGTTAGACTGGTCATCTGTTTCATATATAGTAATATACATGTTTCAGGGTTATTCTCTCAAATCATCCGACCCTCAGCTTCTCCCACAGAGTCCAGAAGTCTGTTCTTCTTGCATCCCTGGGATAAAGCCCACTTGGTCATGATGTATAATCTTTTTAACATGTTGTTGGATTCTGTTTGCTAGAATTTTGTTGAGGATGAACATACATCTATGTTCATCAGTGATAATTGGCCTGCAGTTTTCTTTTTTGTTGCACGTTTGTCTGGTTTTGGTATTAGGGTGATGGTGGCCTCATAGAATGAGTTTGGGAGTTTACTTTCCTTTGCAGTTTTTTGGAAGAGTTTGAATAGGATAGGTGTTGCTGCTGCTGCTGCGTCGTTTCAGTCGTGTCTAACTCTGTGCAACCCCATAGATGGCAGCCCACCAGGCTCCTCTGTTCCTGGGATTCTCCAGGCAAGAACATTGGAGTGGGTTGTCATTTCCTTCTCCAATGCATGAAAGTGAAAAGTGAAAGTGAAGTCATTTAGTCATGTCCGACTCATAGCAACCCCATGGACTGCAGCCCACCAGGCTCCTCCATCCACGGGATTTTCCAGGCAAGGGTACTGGAGTGGGGTGCCATTGCCTTCTCCAGGATAGGTGTTAGCTCTTCTCTAAATTTTTGGTAGAATTCACTTGTGAAGCCATCTGGTCCTAGATTTTTGTTTGTTGGAAGATTTTTGATTACAGTTTCGATTTCCATGCTTGTGATGGGTCTGTTAAGATTTTCTATTTCTTCCTGGTTCAGTTTTGGAAGGTTATACTTTCCTAAGAATTCATCCATTTCTTCCAAGTTGTCCATTTTATTGGCATATAGTTGCTGATAGTAGTGTCTTATAATCCTTTGTATTTCTGTGTCGTTATTTCTCCATTTTCATTTCTAATTTTATTGATTTGATTCTTCTCCCTTTTTTCTTGATGAATCTGGCTAATGGTTTGCCTATTTTATAATCTCAAAGAACCAGCTTTTAGTTTTGTTTATTTTGCTATAGTCTCCTTTGTTTCTTTTTCATTTATTTATGCTCTGATTTTTATGATTTCTTTCCTTCTACTAACTTTGGGATTCTTAATTTCTTCTTTTTCTAATTGCTTTAGGTGTAAGGTTAGGTTATTTATTTGATGTTTTTCTCGTTTCTTGAGGTAAGCTTGTATTGCTGTGATCCTTCCTCTTACCACTGCTCTTGCTGAATTGAATCCCATAGGTTTTGGGTTGTGTTTTCATTTTCATTTGTTTCTATGCATACTTTGATTTCCTTTTTGATTTCTTCTGTGATCTGTTGAGAGAACCATTAATTTTTTTTCTGTGTCTGTGAGTCTGTTTCTGTTTTGTTAAGAAGTTCATTTACATCATTTTCTAGAATTTCACTTATAAGTGATATCATATGATATTTGTTTTTCCCTGTCTGACTCACTTCACTTAGTATGATAATCTCTAGGTCCATACATCCATGGTGCTGCAAATGGCAAGCATATTTCCTTCCAGTTCCTCATTTGTTGTTTCCAACTGAACAGTCTGCATTTGTCCCCCTCTCCTACTACATAATGGCCTAGTTTGACCCCTCTTTACTTCCTTTCTGGACCACATAGGCATGCTGTGTTCTTTCCTCACTTAAAAAAAAAAAAGCTACCAGAATAATCTTGATGTGAAATTCTGTTGTTTTAAAAACATCAACAACAAAGTCCTCAGCCTTCAGCAGCATCCCTTTGTCCAATAAGCTAGGATGGATTCCTCATTGCACATTTGTGGCCTTGCCAGCACAGCCCTGCCTCCTCTTTTGACTAGTTGCTCACTGCTTCTCACCCCCTCACAGAGAACTGGATATTCTGCCCCAGATATTGCTCACATAATAAGTCTCTTTTTCTCTCCAGTTTCCACCATTGCCATTTGTCAGTATCTTTTCCATTACTAGAAAACTTTTATTGTTCAAATTTCTCCATTAAAGCCATTTCTGACTTACAGGTCCAGATCTGAACTCATCCCCATTTGACCATTTATACTTTTCTTACATCTTAACTTTATCCTATCTTACACCATCGCTAAGTATTAATCTACTAGATTTTGAGGGACAACGACTATGAAATGTCTGTGAAAAATATGTTAATAAAAGGTATTGTCTAAGATGAAAAAGTGAAAAGCAAATTCTGCTTTGTGATGGGTTTTTGTTGTTCAGTTACCAAGTCATGTCCAACTCAGTGCAACCCCATGGACTACAGGGAAGCATGCCAGGCTTCCCTGTCCTTCATTGTTTCCTGGAGTTTCCACAAACTCACATCCATTGAGTTGGTGATGCCATCCAACCATCTCATCCTCTTTCATCCTCTTCTCCTCCTGCCTTCCTGATGCTCTTTCCCAGCATCAGGGTCTTTTCCAATGAGTAATGGATCGACCACATCTTTTTTTTGTTTGTTTATTGGTGGATATGCTTCATGGAAAAACACATCATCAAAATGAAAGCATTCAGAAGTGAGCATCTGTGGTTGTAAAGGGATCTAAACCTCCCTTACTTATGTAGTGATGTTGCATGAAGGGGGACCACTTCCAGGGCCTGAAACTGGGCTCTTGTCTAACACTTGGAAATGAATTGTCCAAGGAGACACATGTGCTGACAAAGCAAGAGATTTTATTGGGAAAGGGCGCCCAGGTGGAGAGCAGTAGGGCAAGGGAAACCAGAAGACCTGCTCTGCCATGTGGCTCCTGGCTTGCAGTTTTATGGTGATGGGATTAGTTTCCACGTTGTCTTTAGCCAATTATTCTGACTCAGAATCCTTGCTGGTGGTGCACGCCTTGTTCAGCCAAGATGGATGCCAGTGAAAAGGATGCTGGAAGGTGGTTGGACATGCAGCGTCTCTTTTTGACCTTTCCCAAACTCTTCCGGTTGGTAGTGGCTTATTAGTTCCATGTTTCTTACCAGGACCTCCTGTTATAAAACAACTCATGCAAATGGTTACTATGGTGCCTGGCCAGGATGGGTGGTTTCAGTCAGTGTGCTTCCTCTAACAGTGTTTGAAAACATTTGAAAAAATTTAGACAAATAAAAAAGAAGTCTTATCTTCCAACATTTGAAGGTGTGAATGGATTTCCTTTACAGGTTCCCAGGAATAGGATTGTAATTAATATATGGCAACTGAAAGAGGCAGATTAAAAAAAAAATTTTTATTTTGACCATGCCACACAACTTACGGGATCTCAGTTCCCTGACCAGGGATTGAACCTTGGCAGTGGAAGCATCGAGTCCTAACCATTAGACTGCCAGGAAACTCCCTAGGAGGCAGATTTTTGTCCCACTTCAAAGAGTAACTATTTACAGTTAGTGCATTTTTAAAACCTTAGGCGTCACATGTGACTCTTCCCTTTTGTTCACTTCTGTTAAATACAATAGCAAGTTCTACTGGTTCCACTTCCAAAATCCATCATTTTTTTTGTTCTCTTGTCAGACAGTCTTTTCAAATGCACTATGATATGACATGGATTATAGAAGAATCTCATTACTGAATACCCTACCTCTACCCCAATCTTGCTACAATCCATTTTCTATATAGTAGTTATAGTGATCTTAAAATGTAAATCAAATCATATCAGTCATTTATGTAAAACTTTCCATTGCACTAAAAATTCCTATTCCTTGTCATGACCTAGAAAGACCTTCATCATCTGAGTTTCATCTGCTACTACTTTCTCTCATTTCCCTATCCCCATCTCTGATCCACCCACCTTGGCCTACATTCCGTTTCTCATCTGTAAACCTTTTTCTCATCCCAGGGCTTTTGCATGTACTATTCCTGTTATTTGAATCCTTCTCTCCCATATGATGACATGTTCAAATGTTAAATGCTCAGTGAAGTGTCCCAGATATAGTTTTCCATATGTAGTTTTCCAGCTTCTTCCTACCCGTTGTCCTGTCTGTTTTATTTTCGTCTTAGCCCTTACCACTGTTTGAAAGCACCTTGTTTGTTTACCTCTTTGTTGTCTGCTTCTCCCTTTAGAATATAAACTACAAAATCAGAGATTTTGCTTTATTCACTGATTACTTCTGCTTTAAAGTGTCTTTTTCTGACATAGCTGGTTTTTGCATGTTGTTGACTGACAATAATCCCTGAGCTAGGTATTTTTGCAGAGGGTGAACTTTAGGCATAGAAAGGTTAAATAACTTACCCGATTAATAAGTCGAGCTGGATTTGAAATCCAGGTTTCTCTGAGTATGAAGTTGATGCTGTACCAGGTTGCTCCAGAGCCCTTTCTTAGAAAGCCCCAGCATATAAACTAGGACTATGGCAGTTTGGCTCACCAGGTAGGGATCTGTCTGACGTGTTACAACTCAGGTGCAAAGTCATTTTTGTGTTTCAACTCCTTTTTAAGAATACAAAGAGGCATTTATTACAATTGAAATATGTATGAATTTATATTAAAGAAAACAGTGAATATATGTATTTAAGAAAAATGTTACAAAGTCAAAGAGAATACTTAATTTTTATAAAGCAAAATTTCAGTGCATTTACAAACTGGTAAACACATTCTTATAAAGGCAGATAATTTTTATATTGTCTATTCTAGTTATATTTACATAACATTTTGTCATTTGTAAAGTGCTCTCAAGTATATTGGCTGAACTCATCTATCATCAAAAATATTTCATTCTCTTTCACATTTATACATTAGATACAAAAGGTAGTAAAACCAGCAAAAGCATTTACTAGGTCAGAACTTACCTTACTGGGAGTGGGGAGCATTGATTAGTGTTATTGCATGTATGAAGTGAAGTGAAGTCGCTCAGTCGTGTCCTACTCTTTGCGACCCCATGGACTGTAGCATACCGGGCTCCTCTGTCCATGGGATTCTCCAGGCAAGAATACTGGACTAGGTTGCCATTTCCTTCTCCAGGGGAACTTCCTGACCCAGGGATCGAACCCGGGTCTCTCGCATTGGAGGCAGACGCTTTAACCTCTGAGCCACCATATGATCAGTAACTCAGTTGTGTCTGACTCTTTGTGACCCCATGAACTGTAACCCACCAGGTTCCTCTGTCTATGAGATTTCCCAAGCAAGAATACTGGAGTGGGTTGCCATTTCTTTCCCCAGGGGATCTTCCTGATCCAGGGATCAAACCTGCGTCTCCTGCGGCTCCTGCATTGGCAGGCAGATTCTTTACCACTGAGCCACCTGGGAAGCCTTGTTATTAGTGTTAGACAGTGTGGTAAACCCTGTGATGTGGACATAATCCGTAGGCCCATTTTAAAGATGGGGTCATGAGGTTTGCAAGGTTAGGTAGCTAGTTTGGTCACACAGGCAGGTGTGAACCCCTTCTAAACTGACATACTAGCAGGCATTTGTGATGCTCTGCTATCAGAAATCAGTTTAAATAACATTGTAGTATACCTTCAAAGTACAAAATATTGATCAGGATGTTAAGTTCATTAGTCAGTTACTGTTCTTCAATTTATTCATTTGTATAAAATACAATAGCACATGTTAGAAGTACTTTGAGAAAAAGCATCCAAGGATTACTCCCATTTTATTTCATGTAAAAAAAGAATTTTGTTCCATAACCTTCAAATGATTTGAGGGGATTAATATTGGGTACTTTGTTAAAAACATAATCATTTTTCCAAATGGAAATTTTGCAAAATATCTGTTACAAATGGTTTGAATAATGAACATCAATCTTCAAGCCAGTTGTGCCCCCAAATTTGAATGTGTGTAAAACATTAACCCTTTGAGAAGAGAAATTCAATCTCTCTTAAATCAGTGTGTCTATTTTCATCTCTCTAGATGTTATGACTGATTGTATAAAGCATTTTACATATTGTATCTCTATAATTATGGTTTTAAAGTAATAATGGAAATTTTAAAACTCCATTATTACTTAAAAAATTAAATCTGAAGGAGAAGCTAGGACAAATTTTATAAACTTTTTCATGTATTTATTAATTCAGCTATTGATAATGAGCCCTCATTATCTGAAAAACATTACTCTAGTTTTAGGGATATACAGTCTGGGAAACCATATTTCTTGCCCTCAGTGAATATCTAGTACATTGAGGGTAAATGTAACATGTACAGAAATCACAAAGCAGAATAAAACTAGATAAGTGGGATGGGGTAGAGTAGGAGGGAGGCACAAAAGGGAGATGATACCTGTCTACATAGGGCTTCCCTGGTGGCTCAGAGGTTAAAGCATCTGCCTGCAATGTGGGAGACCTGGGTTCGATCCCTGGGTCAGGAAGATCCCCTGGAGAAGGAAATGGCAACCCACTCCAGTATTCTTGCCTGGAGAATCCCATGGACAGAGGAGCCTGGTGGGCTACAGTCCATGGGGTCGCAAAGAGTTGGACACGATTGAGTGACTTCACTTTCACTTTCACTTTCACCTGTCTATAGCTGATTTATTTCCTTGTACAGCAGAAACTAATGCAACATTGTAAAGCAATCATACTTCAGTAAAAAACAAAGCTAAGTGCTTTATCTGTTACAACGTTCAAGAATCTGACACTGTGGCTAGAGCATGGTAGATCGATGAATATTTATTATATGAATAAAATACCTGAGTGAATACAAATGAATGAATATTCTACTCTTGTCATTGACTGCATAATATCCTATTGTGTGCTTACATTCTAATTTATTTAACCCCATTATTATTTATATTGTTTCTAATCATTTTGCTCATGAGGAAGAATAAAAGAAATACCTAGGGGTAGAATTTCTGGATATTATACTTTTGACAGATACAGTAGTCTGTCGAGATTACTCAATTTATATGCCACAAACAATGCAGGAGATAATTTATCTCCTTGATAATATGGTATGTTATTGGATTCTTAGATCTTTGCAAATCTTTTAAGTAAAAGTATCCATATAGATTTAATTTGTGTCTCTCTTCTTACAAATAAGGGGGAAAAAAAAAAACCTTTCCATATGATTGAGTCATTGGTATTTCCTTTTCTGTGAACTGTCACTTTTTTATTTACCTTTTGTAAAGTTTTTTTTTTCCCTGATAGTCTGCATAGCCCTTTATCTATTAATAAAATGAGCTCTTTGCCTGTAAGTAGCCAATATTTTTTTCTCAGTTTTTCATTTGTCATTTGAATTTTTTTTTGGCATGTATAAATTATTTTCTTTTTTTAAAAAATTTTAATTGGAGGCTAATTACTTTATAATATTGTGGTGGTTTTTGCCATACATTCACATGAATCAGCCATGGGTGTACATGTGTTCCCCATCCTGAACCCCCCTACCACCTCACTCACCATCCCATCCCTCAGGGTCATCCCAGTGCTCCAGCGCTGAGCACCCTGTCTCATGCATCGAATCGGGACTGGTGATCTATTTCACATATGGTAATATACATGTTTCAGTGCTATTCTCTCAAATTATCCCCCTCTCGCCTTCTCCCACAGAGTCCAAAAGTCTGTTCTTTATATCCATGTCTCTTTTGCAGTCTTGCATATAGGGTCATCATTACCATGTTTCTAAATTCCATATATATGTGGTACTATACTGTACTGGTGTTTTTTTTCTGACTTACTTCACTCTGTATAATAGGCTCCAGTTTCATCCACCTCATTAGAACTGATTCTAAAACATTCTTTCTAATAGCTGAGTAATATTCCATTATATATAGGTACCACAGCTTTCTTATCCATTTGTTTGCTCATGTACATCTAGGCTGCTTCCATGTCCCGGCTATTGTAAACAGTGCTGCGATGAATGTTAGGGTACACGTGTCTCTTTCAATTCCAGTTTCCTCAGTGTGTATGCCCAGCAGTAGGATTGCTGGGTCATATGGCAGTTCTATTTCCAGTTTTTTAAGGAATCTCCACACTGTTCTCCATAGTGGCTGTACTAGTTTGCATTCCCACCAGCAGTGTAAGTGAAAGTGAAAGTGAAGTCGCTCAGTCGTGTCTGACTCTTTGCGACCCATGGACTGTAGCCCACCAAGTTCCTCCATCCGTGGGATTCTCCAGGCAAGAATACTGGAGTGGGTTGCCTTTTCCTTCTCCAACAGTGTAAGAGGGTTCCCTTTTCTCCATACCCTCTCCAGCATTTATTGTTTATAGACTTTTTGATAGCAGCCTTCCTGACCAGCGTGAGATGGCACCTCATTTTGGTTTTGATTTGCATTTCTCTGATAATGAGTGATGTTTAACATATTTTCATGTGTTTGTTAGCCATCTGTATGTCTTCTTTGAAGAAATCTCTGTTTAGTTGTTTGGGCCATTTTTTGATTGGGTCATTTATTTTTCTGGAATTGAGTTTCATGAGCTGCTTGTATATTTTTGAGATTAATTCTTTATCAGTTGCTTCATTTGCTATTATTTTCTCCCATTCAGAAGGCTGTCTTTTCACCTTGCTTAGAGTTTCCTTTGTTGTGCAAAAGCTTTTAAGTTGAATTAGGTCCCATTTGTTTATTTTTGCTTTTATTTCCGTTACTCTGGGACATGGGTCATAGAGGATCCTGCTGTGCAGGATGAGAGTGTTTTATCTATGTGTTCCTCTAGGACTTTCATAGTTTCTGGTCTTATGTTTAGATCTTTAATCCATTTTGAGTTTATTTTTGTGTATGGTGTTAGAAAGTGTTCTAGTTTCATTCTTTTACAAGTGGTTGACCAGTTTTCCCAGCACCACTTGTTAAGGAGATTGTCTTTTCTCCATTGTATATTCTTGCCTCCTTTGTCAAAGATAAGGTGTCCATAGGTACATGGATTTAACTCTGGGCTTTCTGTTTTGTTCCACTGATCTATATTTCTGTCTTTGTGCCAGTACCATACTGTCTTGATTGACTGTATCTTTGTAGTATAGTCTGAAGTCAGGCAGGTTGATTCCTCCAGTTCCATTCTTCTTTCTCAAGATTGCTTTGGCTATTCAAGGTTTTTTGTATTTCCATGCAAATTGTGAAATTATTTATTCTAGTTCTGTGTAAAATACCGCTGGTAGCTTGATAGGGATTGCACTGAATCTATAGATTGCTTTGGGTAGTATACTCATTTTCACTATATTGATTCTTCTGAGCCATGAACATGGTATATTTCTCCATCTATTTGTGTTATCTTTGATTTCTTTCATTAATGTTTTTTCCATTCATTTTTCTTTTTTTAATTTAAATTTATTTATTTTAATTGGAGGCTAATTACAATATTGTATTGATTTTGACATATATCAACATGAATCTGCCACGGGTGTACACGTTTTCCCCATCCTGAACTTGTAGGCTTTTTAGGTTTTGTTTCATCTTCCAGAATAGCCTTGATAAGCCTAAGATGTTGTTTTTTAAATTCCCATTGAGAATTTTCATGGTTTTAGTTTGCCTGGTCTGTTTGTTTTTTGGTGTAGCTGTTTACAATTTTGAGTTATCTGGAATATATTTAGTTGTAAGATAGAGGATGTGAAATCAACTTAATTTTTTCCAGATGAATAGTCAGGTGTGCCAATACTAGTTCTTACATAACCCATAAAATTATATATTCTTTTTTAATTTAGGTAAAATTGGTATATAACAGTACACTAAATGGCAACCCACTCCAGTACTCTTGCCTAGAAAATTCCATGGATGGAGGAGCCTGGTGGGCCACGGTCCATGGGGTCACAAAGTTGGACATGACTGAGCAACTTCACAACTCCACGAGTTTCAGGCTTAGAACACAATAATTTGATATTTTTACACACTATGAAGTGATCACCACAATAAGTATAGTTTCCATCCTTCACCATGTGTTTGGACTGCCTTGACTCTTTACGTGCACTTCCTAAACCCCTTCTCCTCTGAGCTGTTCTCTAGATCTTTGAGTTTTGTTTTGATTTGTGTGTTCATTTGCTTTGTATTTTAGCTTCCACATGTAAGTGAAATCGTGTGGTATTTGTGTTTCTCTCTGATTTATTTCACTTAGCACAGTAACCTCGAGATGCGTCCATGCTGCCCCAAATGGCAAGAGTTCCTTCTTTTTTTATGGTTGAATAGTTTCCAGTGTGTGTGTGTGTGTGTGTGCTATCTTCTTTATCCGTGCATCATACATTGACAGACACTTTGGTTACTCCCATTTCTTGGCTGTTGTAAGTAATGCTGTGGTGAACATAGGGGTGTATATACCTTTGGGGTTAGTGTTTTCATTTTCTGTGGATAAATACCTGGAAGTAGAATATGTGGATCATGGCAGTTCTCTTTTTAATTTTTGGAGGAACCTCCACACTGTTTACCCCTTCATCAAATTTGTATGCCCACCAACAGCAACAGCAGCCCACTCCAGTGCTCTTGCCTGGAATATCCCATGGGCGGAGGAGCCTGGTGGGCTGCAGTCCATGGGGTTGCACAGAGTCGGACATGACCGAGCAACTTCACTTTCCCTTTTCACTTTCCTGCATTGGAGAAGGAAATGGCAACTCACTCCAGTGTTCTTGCCTGGAGAATCCCAGGGACAGGGGAGCCTGATGGGCTGCCGTCTATGGGGTCGCAGAGTCGGACACGACTGAAGCAGCTTAGCAGCAGCAGCAGCAGCAGCAGCAGCAGCAACAGTGCGCAAGGGTTCCTTTTTCTCCACATCCTCTCCAATACTTGTAATAAAATTTTCTTTATTTAATTGAGGGGTCATTTAAGTGTAGATTGAGTACCAAACAGGAAAGATACAATCTGTGTACTTAGTGTTCTTCATATTTAAGAATGCTAGTGTTTCAGTTGTGATTTATCCTGGATATATTTATCTGATTCAGAAAAGGTACCACTCTGCTCACTTATTATTCTTGGGCACTAGCCATTCTTATTCTTCTGAGCCTGTACAGGGGTGCTTGACAACAAACCAAGTGTTATTAATAAATGCTTACACTTTCTGTTGTGTTTTTCCCCAACCTGTCAATTTATCTGTCTAAACATTTTTTTCCTGTTGCACTTACCACTGTAATTTGTGTGTTCTCAGAGATTTTCATTTGCCATTTGCCACCACTGATTTGGTCTAATTTAAAAATATCACAGAATATGCAATATTTAATGAATAATAATTAAAAATAGATTTTAATTATATCTTAAAGTAATTTTGTCATACCTAGAGAATTTTCAGGATTTGTAAGCCTAATTGGTCAGTTAGCCCAGTAATCACAATACCTATGAATAAAGATAATGCATTGTAGAGAACTAGCCATCTCTGGGCAGAACACTATAAAAGATAAATTGTTAATAATAACCCATCTTCTCTCTTATTTGATTTTAAAGAAATCCATATACTTATTCTCTGACAAAATACCCTTAATGAGATAGTATCTTAGTTACATTCT
This sequence comes from Capra hircus, assembly GCF_001704415.2. NCBI lineage: Eukaryota > Metazoa > Chordata > Mammalia > Artiodactyla > Bovidae > Capra > Capra hircus. The sequence goes on from NC_030812.1 coordinate 81,890,995, forward strand.
AGCTTAGGGGTGTAATAGGAATATTTATTTTTAAAATATTTTAAACTTTTGTATGACCACTAAAGCACAGTTGGAGTTAATGCCACATGCTGGAAGAATGATTGACTGTTGGTAATTCATTAGTTTTTTTTTGATTGGAGATAGGAGATGTGGAAACCATTAACCCCCAAAATACATCCTAGTTCACATTTCAATTCACATTCTAATATTTATATCAGAATGTTTTCTACCTCAATAAATGGAAGCTAAATGTGGATCATATTTTTGGTTACATTAGAAAAATATTATTCTAGTTATTAATGTTCTTGTAAAGCGAGATCATGAATTAATTCCTTTCTTTTCCTGCTTTAATTTCTGCTTTAATTGTTAAACTATATATAGAAAACTAAATTAGCATTGTCAGCTTTGCTTTCAACTTTATCTTTATAATATTTTGACAGTGCTGAGAATCTATTTCAGGCCATGTCTTAAAGGTAATGATCTTTTTACAGTTGCTTGAAAAAGTTTTATAATTATCTACACAGCTGACTTATTTTAACTCAAATTCTCCTTTCTCCAGTTGGTTAATTGATTTTCTTTTATTGCCTAGAAATTGTGATTTATCATTTGACTAGAGTTTACCTTTGGGCATGAGAAAGTAGGGTTTATTTTAGCCAGTTAATGTATATCTTGCAATTTGTGCCAAGACAGAAGGCTAGAAAAAACCAGCTAGAGTGGTTCAGTTTGGGGGACAGAAACACCCTTTCAACAAAGTTTGGGATAGTGGTGTCTCCTTGCTGCTGGCTATAGTGTAATAGTGGTAGCAGCTCATGGGATGTATGAGGAGGGGGTAGGGGATGAGATTTTCTTGACCACACTGATAGGGGGGCTTCACATCCTGAGGTGGCACTAGTGGTAAATAACCTGCCTGCCAGTGCAGGAGATGTAAGAGATGTGGGTTCGATCCCTGGATTAGGAAGATATCCTGAAGGAGGGCACAGCAACCCACTCCAGTATTCTTACCTGGAGAATCCCATGGACAGAGGAGCCTGGCGGGCTGCAGTCCATAAGGTTGCAAAGAGTCAGACATGACTGGAGCAGTGTAGCATGCACTCACACACCATTGGATTACATCTTCGCTGGTGTCATTAGAAAAATACTTTTTAGGTACATCTTTGTGTAAGTTGTATTCATAGCAGCACACACTCATTTGATGGTTAGTTGTATCTAACATATCTGGTTACTAAAGGGGAGGTAAATCTATCCCCTTTGTTTAAATATTTGTGAAAACTGGGTTGCAATATGTTTTCAGCAGTTTTAAGTTTTATGTTGTTTTTGTTCAGCTGCTAAGTTGTGTCTGACTCTTTGTGTCCCCAACTGTAGCATGCCAGGCTTCCCTGTCCTTCACTATCTCCCAGAGTTTGCTCAGACTAATGCCCATTGAGTCAGTGATGCCATCCAACCATCTCATCCTCTGTCGCCTGCTTTTCCTCCTGCCCTCAATTTTTTCCAGCATCAGAGTCTTTTTCCAATGAGTTGACTCTTCACATCAGGTGGCAAAAGTGTTAAAGCTTCAGCATCAGTCCTTCCAATGAATATTCATTCAGGGTTGATTTCCTTTAGGATTAACTGGTTTGATCTCCTTGCTGCCTGAGGGGCTCTCAAGAGTCTTCTCCAGCACAGCAGTTCAGAAGCATGTATTAACCATGGACAGAGGAGCCTGGCAGGCTGCAGTCCATGGGCTTGCAAAGAGTCAAGACACGACTGAGTAACTAACACTTTAAGTTCTATAATTTTTCTTATTTTCTGTTGCTTAGAAAATAACATATAAGGAATATTGTCTTCTGTTAGACTTTTGAATGTTTAGAGCAAACCCAGCATATGTGTGAAGCAGTCATTATGGGTGAATCAGTCAAGTAAGAATTAAGTATTTAAAACAGATGTGCAGCTTGGCCATTTTGAGGCTGTTGGTCCTTCAGATGGGACTGGAGTGCATTTGCTTTGCTGTATGTGATGGACAGAAGCAGAGACATTGTATGCTGTGGAAAAGGGAAATTTATAAGGAATATTAGGAAAGTATTCACTTGGGAAATTTGGACAGTAGTACAGTTGATCATTTAGGGTTGGGTTAGAGCTGTTATTGTTTCCTTAAAACTTTAGCTCGAGCTCCTGTCTAAATTGGGAATTTTTTGTCTTGGCAGCTAAAATTATATATGTTCAAAGAAGTTTTTAAGTATCTCTGAGCATCACAAAATTTTCACCAAGAGAAATAGTATTGCCACTGCTGTTACTTTCCTTCTATTATATGAAGCAAGCCAGATCCTGTCATTCTCACTCACTCTCATTTCTTTTTATTCCTTCCCTCCTATTTCCATTAAAGAAATCTTCTAGTGATTATTATTTTAACTTTAAAGAATATCTTTTTATCCCTATCCCTTGAATAACAGGTCTAAATAATGTTTTATCTTCACAATGTGGAAAATCAGGAAATTAACACTTCATTTTTCACCTTTTTTTTTCCCACTTCGTGTTCCAGTGATTGCTTTATAGATTACTGGTCTGCATTATTATGACTTGTGACGTTTGTATTCTGTTCTGAAATACAATGAAATATCTTCAGTTCAGTTCAGTTCAGTCGCTCAGTCGTGTCCAACTCTTTCCTACCCCATGAATTACAGCACACCAGGCCTCCCTGTCCATCACCAACTCCCGGAGTTCACTCAAACTCACGTCCATCGACTTGGTGATGCCATCCAGCCATCTCATCCTCTGTCGTCCCCTTCTCCTCTTGCCCCCAGTCCCTCCCAGCATCAGAGTCTTTTCCAGTGAGTCAACTCTTCGCATGAGGTAGCCAAAGTACTGGAGCTTCAGCTTTAGCTTCATTCCTTCCAAAGAACACCCAGGACTGATCTCCTTTGGAATGGACTGGTTGGATCTCCTTGTAGTCCAAGGGACTCTCAAGAGTCTTCTCCAGCACCACAGTTCAAAAGCATTAACTTTGGTGCTTAGCCTTCTTCCCAGTCCAACTCTCACATCCATACATGACCAATGGAAAAACCATAGCCTTGACTAGACAGACCTTAGTCGGCAAAGTAATGTCTCTGCTGTTGAATATGCTATCTAGGTTGGTCATAACTTCCCTTCCAAGAAGTAAGTGTCCTTTAATTTCATGGCTGCAATCACCATCTGCAGTGATTTTGGAACCCCCAAAAATGAAGTCTGACACTGTGAAAGTGAAAGTGAAGTCGCTTAGTTGTGTCCGACTCTTTGGGACCCCATGGACTGTAGCCTATCATGCTCCTCAGTTCATGGAATTTTCCAGGCAAGAGTACTGGAGTGGGTTGCCATTTCCTTCTCCACGGGATCTTCCTGACCCAGGGATCAAACCCAGGTCTCCCACATAGCTGGCACTTTACTGTCTGAGCCACCAAGGAAGTCCAGTTAGAATATGAACAATATGGTTATTTAATCCTATTTAACACACACAGTAGACTGTTTCAGTTAAGACTTGCATTTTTTTTTCAACTCAAAGTAATTAATTGTCTTCTATATTTTCTTAATCATTTCTTCTCTTCCATTGTCTCGGATGTTTCTTTCCGGAGCTTACATTTATTAGATATTTGACTTCCTGGGTGACCCTCCCTATTTCATTTTCTCTCTGTTTTGGTTTCCCCTGGACTCATTTTTATGCATAGTTATTTTATTTAATGGAGAAGGAAATGGCAACCCCCTCCAGTATTCTTGTCTGGAGAATCCCATGGACCGAGGAGCATGGTGGGCCACAGTCCAGGGGAGTTGGACATGACTGAATGACTAACACTCACACATTTTATTTAAAATATGGTCTATTATAATACTTCATCTATTATTATGAGTCTTCAAGTCTTTTCACATGAGTGAATTTTCTAGGTAACAAATGCTTATTCCATTTAGCACCACAGTAATTCTAGATGTACTATTTTTTTTTTAACAAAGTGTTTCCATCTTTTTCATCTTCTTTATATTGTCCCTTTGACTCTTTTATGCTTTGTGTTGTGGAAGTTTCCTTGACTTTCCCAGTTATTAAAGTATTAGTTAGTTGCTCCGTCATGTCTGACTTTTTGCAACCCCGTGGACTGTAGCATGCCAGGCTACTGTGTCCATGGAATTTTCCAGGCAAGAATATTGCAGTGGATAGCCATTTCATTCTCTAGGGGATCTTTCCAACTCAGGGATCAAACCTGGGTCTCCTGCACTGCAGGCAGATTCTTTACCACCTGAGCCACCAGGGGGTCCTTATTCCTATCTTTTTCAGCCAATTTTGAAATTTCTTTTGTACAATCTGTGCAATCATTTTAAGTTCCAAGACTGCTTTCTTATTTTTATTTTCCATTTTTTTGAAGGTGATGTGTGCTCACAGTTTCTGAGGACAATAATTAGAATTATTTGAATTTTTTCTGTGTGCTTCCCTGTGTTTGTTTTAATTAGTTTTTATTGGAGTATTCTTGCTTTACAGTGTCGTGTAAGTTTCTACTGTACAGCAGAGTGAATCAGCTGTGCGTATATAAATGCCCTCTCTTTTTTGAATTTCCTTTCCATTTAGGTCACCAGAGAGCCCTGAGTAGAGTTCCCTGAGCTGTACAGTCGGTTCTCATTAGATAGTCTGTTTTATTCCTAGAAGCGCATACGTGTCAATCCCAGTCTCCCAATTCATCTTACTGCCTTTCCCATTTGGTGTCTGTACGTTTGTTCTCTACATCTGTGCCTCTATTTCTGCTTTACAAACAAGATCATCTGTACCATTTTCTAGATTCCACATATATACATTAATATGTGATATTTGTTTTTCTCTTCTCACCAGTTTTCTCTAGTGCACAGGCTCTAGGCGAGCAGGCTCAGTAGTTGTGGCCATGGGCTTAATTGCTCCAAGCCATGTGGAATCTTCCTGGACCAGGGATCAAACTGGTGTCCCCCACACTGCAAGGCAGACCCTTAACCAGTGGACAGTCAGGGAAGTCCCAGGGCTATTCTGATGTTCTTGCTTTTCCCTGTGATTCGTGGTGGTATGTCATATTTACAAAGATCTATAAATGACCTGCACGGGCTTCCACTGCAGTTTTGAGAGTCTGTTTCTCTACTAGCTTTCTCATGTAAATGACAAGGCTTACCCTGAACTCTGGATGAGGGAAGAATACAGAAGTGGGTAGCCATTCCCTTCTCCAAGGTATCTTCCTCACTCAGGAAATGAACCTGGGTATCCTGCATTATAGGCAGATTCTTTACCATCTAACCCACCAGGGAAGCCCTCCCAAAATGATACACAGGCTTTCTTGTAGTGTACGTGTGTGTGTGTGTGTGTGTGTGTGTGTGTGTGTGTGTGTGTGAGAGAGAGAGAGAGAGAGAGAGAGAGAGAGAGAGAGAGAAAGAAAACAACCTGGAAGTACTAACAAGTGTTAAAATCAGAAGGTTTTTCCCCATGGGTTGAAATCTTTGATATATTTTCTCTTTTTACTGGTGTTAAAAACCTCCCTCTCCCCTGCATTCTTCTTCTTATTTGATCAGGATGTTTGGAGTTACTTCCAGCCCTATTCAGCTTCTCTGTCAATCCCTAACGCCTTCATTTGGCATCCTTTCAGGCACGTATTCTTGTTTCTTGAGAGAACATTTCTGCATTTCTCTAACTTTATCCTCTGGGTAAAATCCTCTGCTGCCTGTCACTCTGTTTATGCTCGTCAGAGAGAGGAGGGCTTGAACTTCAGCTATTCAGATGTTGTTCTTTCTGGAGTTGCCAGCTGACTATCCCACCTCCCATGTCCACTCTATGTATTGTTTGGCTGGGAACCTAGGAAGGCCTGTTCTAACTCTAATCTCTTGCAGAGCAATTTCTTCTCTTCTTTCTCTGATGGACCAATCTCATCTTCATTCTGCTTGCAAAAATACCTCAACGTTTCTGTATTTTTTTTTTGGCAAGCAATCTTGTTTTTCAGTATTGTCATATGAAATGAAAGTGAAAGTGTCAGTCACGTCTGACTCTTTGCGACCCCATGGACTGTAGCCCACCAGATTCCTCTGTCCATGGAATTCTCCAAGCAAGAATACTGGAGTGGGTAGCCATTACCTTCTCCAGGGGATCTTCCCAACCCAGGGATTCAACCTGGGTGTCCTCCATTGCAGGGAGATTCTTTACCATCTGAGCCACCCAGGAAAAACTATGTCTATTAAAATACAAATTTCAGTGGATCTTCGAAAGAAGAATATGTACTGTGTACTATTTTCCAATGCATATTTTCTCATACTTCTCAATTTTTTTTTAATTTTTTTTTTTAATTTTTTATTTTTTTTAAATTTTAAAATCTTTAATTCTTACATGCGTTCCCAAACATGAACCCCCCTCCCACCTCCCTCCCCACAACATCTCTCTGGGTCATCCCCATGCACCAGCCCCAAGCAAGCTGCACCCTATGCAGTTTTGTGCATTTTACATGTGTGTGCATACACATATACACAAGAATTATATTTATAAAATGGACTGGCAGGATTTCGTCATATATTTTCTATCTGCTTTTTAATTGTCTTCTGCATCTAGGAAGGTACAAATATATATGACTGTTACACAGTGTTTTCCCATATTGATGCTGTATAAAGTATATTTTAAACATTAACCATCAAGAAATCAAATAAGTTCTTGAATGTTTAATGAGTGTATTTTAATCATTGGTCTTAAGAACTGAGACACTTTCAAGTTAAACACTTTTGTAGTTGTGTAAAATAATTTAATGGCAGAACTTGAAGGTTTGATAGTTTTCTTTTTTTCCCCATTTCATTGAGATATAATTGGCATATAATATTGTCATTGATATATGTATATACTGTGAAATGATTACTACAATGAATTTAGTTAATCTCACAGTCATAATTTTTTTTCTTATAATGGGAACATTTAAGATCTACTCTCTTAGGAACTTTCAAATATACGCTATAGTATGGCTAACTATAATCACCATGCTTTACATTACATATCAGAATTTGTCTCATTTTTTTTCTTTTGTATTTGTTCTATCTGAATTGTTTTGATACCAGGCAAGTAACTTTAGTCAAATTAAGAGGAAACTGTTTAAATCTTTCTTTTTCAGCAAAGAATCGTGGAATTGCCATTCCAGTGGATTTGGACAGCCAAGTAAATACTCTTTTCATGAAGAGTCATTCAAACATGGTGCAGAGAGCAGCCATGGGCTGGAGACTATCAGCTCGCTCTGGACCACGCTTTAAGGAAGCTCTTGGAGGGCCTTCTTGGGATTACAGAAATATTATTGAAAAGTTACAGGTACAATAAGAGCATGAAATGACATTAATATTTTGTAAATTAGTATTTTAATATATGTGGCCACATAAATTATGGTTAAAACTATCAAATTCTAGTTGGGTACCAGGCTTTGCTTTCCAGTGTCCAACTGACACTATCCTTTTTAAAACATTGCTTCCAGATAGAAGTTGTTGGGAGTCTTTCTTTTTTTCTTTTTGAGTAGGTATTATTTAATGTGTTCTGGCAGTGAGGTAATGGGTCTTAATATCAAAATAATAACTGTAACACATTTAGTAGAATAATTTACTGTAAAGACCCATGTAATAAATATTTTACAACCTTGCTTCAGTTCATGTCTCAATATCCTTTTATATTTCTTTGATGAGAATGGTGTGAGCACCTTTACTCCCAAATTATTTGCATAGTATCCCACTTCTGTGTTTGGCCTGGACATTCTGGGACACTGAGTAAAGAGAGGCATTATATTAATCTACCCGGACTGCCATCATGAAATACCACAGCCTGGGTGGTTTAACCGACAGAAATGTCTTTCTCACAGCTCTGGAGCTAGAAATTCAAGATCGAGGCGCTGGCAGGTTTGTTTTCTTCTGAGGTCTTTCTCCTTGGCTCACAGGTGGCATGCTTGTCTCCGTGTCCTCATGTGGTCTTCCCTCTGTGCACATACACTTCTTTGTCCTAATTGCTTCTTGTAAGGCCCCTGGTCATTTCGAAGTAGAGCCCATCCATATGAATTCATTTTTCTTGAATTACCTCTTTAAAGGCCCTGACTCCAAATATAGTCACATCCTGAAGCATCGCTGTGTATGTGCTGTGCTCAGCCACTCAGTTGTGTCCGTCTTTGCGGCCCCGTGGGCTGTAGCCCTGCCAGGCTCCTCTGCCGGGAATTCCCCAGGCAAGAATACTGGAGTGGGTTGCCATTCCCTTCTTCAGGGGATCTTCCTGGCGCAGGGATTGAACCCACATCTCTTGCATCTCCTGCATTGTCAGGTGGATTTTTTTTTTTTTTTTTTTTTTACTGCTAACACCATCTGGGAAGCCTCAAAGCACCAGGATTAGGGCTTTATCGTATGAATTTTGAGAGGGACGCAATTCGGCCCATAGGAGATACCTTCCCACTCACATAACCAGTGAAAGATTTCATGGCATAAACTGGAGTATGGCTTGAGGAAGGTTTTTGGCATGGAGAATGGTCACAACATGAACTGGAATAAATATTATAAGAGGTAATGAGTAGATTACTTGGTGAAGATTAAGTTTTAATAGATGAATATAGTCGCCCCCATTTGACACAACTAGAGAAAGCCCGTGCACAGCAATGAAGACCCAGCACAGCCAAAAATAACTAACTAAATAAAATTATAAAAAAATTGAAGGCAGGGTCGACAGACCTGGTGGTTCTTAGATGGAGATAGGGAGCATGAGGGACATTGAAGAGGCATGATGATTGGAGACTAGGTGACATTGTAGTCCCTAGACTGTCAGAAGGAAGGAGAGAATACAGTAAAAGGATCTTGGCTGTGCTCATTGAACACACAGTGAATAGATTTATTGGCTACTGAATGTATTGGAAGGTAGGTCAATATTTGGAGGTAATAGTTGGTTGGTGTTGCTAAAAGAAAGAGTATAGTGATAGGAAAAACAAAGAACATTTTTTTAGGCTAAATAAATTAGCCTAAAAGTTGCAGAATGGCCAAATAAAATGAGGGAAAAAAGGCACAGTCAGAAAGGAGGTAAGCAGGTTTATGAGAGACAGGGGAGCAGACATTTCAGGGGAGAGATTGTCATGTCAACCAGCATAGAGAGGGCATGCTTTCAACTTATTTTAGCATAGTCAGTGGCAATCATTTAATAAATATATATTTGATGAATACTCTGTACCAGCCACTGTGTTAAGTACTGGAGATAGAACCATGAGGTCTGTATCCTCATGGAAAATGCATTGTAACCCATTAAGTAAATGATATAATGTTAGATAATTAAAACTTCTGTGAGTAAATCATGATAACAGTTTGATGGAGCGTCACTGGGAGAGTGATCCTGTAGTGAGGGAGTGCTTCTCCATCGAGAAGACGTTGACACCCAAATGAGGAGGAAGAGTCTATTCAAAGAGAGCTTTATGGGAAAGGAAAAGTAAATGCAGTGATGCTTTGGCAGGAATGAAGTTGGGGATTTGAGAAACCAAGAGAATCCCATTGGGGCAGATGTGAGCAAAGGAAGAGAGTATTATGAAATAAGGAGCCAAATCACGTAGAGACTGCCATGCATGATAAAGTGTTTGGCTTTATTCTAAATGTGATGGAAAATCATTGGGGATTTTTAGCAGAAAATAGGGATGACTCGGTTTACCTTTAAAAAAACACTGTGGATTTCGAGTGGTGAATTGACTATCGGGTCCAGACAGAAGCAGTGAGTCTAGTTCACCAGTTATTGCATTAATTCACGTAAAAGGTAATGGTTGCTTGGCTTAAGGGGGTAGTGATAGTGATGAAGATAATAAATTTTGGATATAGTTGGTCCTAGAGCCACTGGGGCTTGGTGGATGGATGGGAGAGTTGTGGATTGTTGGAAAGAGAAATCAAGGATGAGCCTTGGTATAACATGATTAGATCATTTGCTAAGGTAAGGAAGGATGGGAGAGTTGGAATCCAAAGATTCTGTATGGCAGATCTTAAGTGTGAGATGCCTATGTCAGTATCTATATGGATGTGTCAAACAGACAGATGGATGTATGGGTCTGGGGTGGTTTGGAAAGATATCAATGCAGGAAATATAATTGTGGGAATTTTCAGCATACATATGATGTCAAAACCATGCAATTTCATGAGGTTCCTCACAGAAACTGTAGATATAGAAGAGAAAGGACCAGGAATTTGGTAAAGGACTAGTCAGGACATAGATGGAAAACAAGGAAAAAAGTGATGTTACAGAACCAAGAGTAGAAAGTGTTTGACGAATCAGAAACAGTGTGTAAATGCTTAGGTAAGATGAGGACAGAAAAGTAACCACTGAATTTAGCAACATGGTGATGATTGCTGCTGCTGCTAAGTCACTTCAGTCATGTCCGACTCTGTGAGACCCCAGAGACAACAGCCCACCAGGCTCCCCCGTCCCTGGGATTCTCCAGGTGATGATTGCAGCTAACTGGTATTCAATGATTACTACATTAAGGAGTGGCCAGTACATGTTAGAGGCTGTTTTTTCTTTTTTAGCTTTTTAAGCCATTTTTAAAATGAAGCATACTTAATTTGGGGGGTAATGAGAGATTCCCTGGTGGCTCAGACAGTAAAGAATCTGCCTGCAATGCAGGAGAACCGGTTTCCATCCCTGGGTCCGGAAGATCCCCTGGAGAAGGGAATGGCAACCCACCTGGGTATTCTTGCCTGGAGAGTTCCATGGACAGAGGGGTCTGTTGGGCTGCAGTCCATGGGGTCCCAAAGAGCTAGCTGGACATGATTAAGCAACTATTTCACATAGTTAATTTGCAGTGTTGTATTAGCTTCAGGTGTATATCAGTGATCATTTTTCAGATTATTTTCCATTATAGATTATTACAAAACATTGTAGAGGCTATTGTACAGCCTATGTAATTGCTAGTATCATTATCCTGGGTTTTCACATTGGGGAAAAAAATGAATTAAAGAGATTACGTAGTTGACCCATGATTGAAATAGGAGATAAAGTCTGACATCATAGATGCCTGGACACAGTTTATTTAGAGAATGAAATGAAGTTGAGAGGTAATCTGAAAGAGAGGTATGTTATAGTGATGTTTTCTTAACTACGATAACTGTGGTCACATTTGATAACCATATTCTCTTCTCGCCTTTGTATAATATCTAGTTTCTGTGTATGTGATTTTTTTTTTCCTCCCTGGTAGTCTCTCTCAACTATTATGAGGAATTTCTCAGAAAACTTATTTAGTAATTGAAGGAGAAATTATCACTTTTTCTAAAAGGGAAGGAAAGAGTTAAACAAAAGTTAACTCCTGAAATCTAGTCATAAGGAATCAAGAGACTACCAGGAAGAAAATAACTTAGAAATATATGTTGAGAGTAACAATAAGCAATTGGCAGTCAGTTTTCTGCTTAAGAGAATAAAGCCACAGTTATGAGCAAATAAAGTATTGCTTTATGTGAGTGTTGGGTTTTTTTTTCAGTTTGTTTTCTTAGTTAATTTTAAAACAAAAAGGGGAGGCTTTCATCATTAAATAATGTTCAATAAATTATCATTGCTTATAGTTAATTTAAGCAACATGTCAGTTGACTGCTTTCAGCTATAATTAACAGAGAAAAGTGGCTTAAATAATAAAAAATATATATTTTCACACGCAAGAAGTCTGAAACTAGGGCTCTTCCTGAGGTGTTTAATTCAGTAGCTTTATTGGTTGGGGTCTCAACCACCATTAGTCTGTGGACTTTCAGCGTAAGGCTGGTCTTCAAAGGTCCTTTGAGGGCTGCCTTGTACTTTGAATTTTCACACTCTGAGGCTATTTTAGAAGCCATAGATAGTTTCTAAAGAATCTGCCCTGCCCACTCCCCAGCTCCATACACACCCTCACACTCAGCAGACTTCACTTGATATCTCATTGGTCAAGACTGTGTCACAGAATCACGCCTAACCAGTTGTTGGCAGGGGATATGGAATGACCATGACTGGCTTAATCAACCTTGACTCTAGGGGAGGTGGGCAGGGGCTCCTCTCCCTGACAGTGTTGTTGCCTGACTGAGAACAAACATGGAGATTCTGTTAGCAAGGAAAGGGATGAGGAAAGGCTACTGGTAGATGATCAATAGTGTCTGTCAAAAAGTATAATTTAAAAATGCTATTAAATGTCATCAAACCCTTGTATAGTACTAATACTGCTTCAGGTAATATATCAGGGAATTTCCCCCACTGGAAAAAACTGGTCAGTTTCAGGTGACCAGTGACACACATGAAGTCTTTCTTAGCTGTTCCCTGAGCATACTCTAACTCCAGTTTGATGAATACCTGTACTGTCTGTGGTTGCTCAGTTGGTAAAGAACCCGCCTGCAATGCACGGGACCCAGGTTTGATTCCTGGGTCTGGAAGATCCGCTGGAGAAGGGAACAGCTACCTATTCCAGTATTCTGGCCTGGAGAATTCCGTGGACTGTTTATTCCATGGGGTCGCAAAGAGCTGGACATGACAGAGACTTTCACTTTCACTTTTGCACTATCTGTATTACAGTCCCAGACACTGCCGTACTTGTAGCAGTGGCTTTACTGACTTTTTATCTTTCCTGTATATTCTTAGAAATCTATAGCTACCCACTCCTCCTTTATCATATAAATGAAAAAGGAGATCCAGGAAGTATTTAGACAGAAGGCCAGCCTCTGCTTAAAGCACACGTATCCAGTGCTTTGGGAAGTAGGGTACCTCTTCTCTGAAAGTCCCACATCTCATTTTTGGTTAGTATTCATAAGCTTGTCCTATTTTTAAAGGATGAAATCTGAGTCAGGTCTTCACATGTCTTCTCTTGTGCTTTACTCCTTAGGATGTAGTGGCCTCCTTGGAGCAACAGTTCAGCCCGATGATGCAGGCTGAATTCTCAGTGTTGGTTGATGTCTTGTACAGCCCAGAACTGCTGTTTCCTGAGGGAAGCGACGCGAGAATAAGATGTGGCGCTTTCATGTCGAAGTAAGTGGGTTCAGCGAGATACTGCAGGTGCTGCCGCACCGAGCCTGCCTCTGACATCCCTGTTTTCTGACACTGCTGGTGCCTCATGACAGTCCACAGAGCATGTGAAGCGTCTAAAATCCCTGCAAATGTATTTCCAAAATCATTCGTGTGATTCAGTGGAAATTTTGTTTTGGTGATTTTCAGGTTATCATATTTATTAACATTTACTGAAAATGAAATGTATCATTGGGCACAAAATATCATAAAAGAATATCTTTGTTCTGAGTCCTTTCTGTAGCTATATGGTGTGAACTTTTAAAAGATTCTAGTTTAAGGTCACTGATTTTCCTTAAGAGAAAGAGGAGGGAAAGGGAACTAGCATTTATTGAGGTCTTACTATGTGGGCTATTGTCCTGTGTATGCTTACCCATGGTATCTAATCGGTACAAATGTGCTGAGAGATTGGGCCTCATTTTAGAGATGAGAAAACTGAGGCCCAGGTGTGCTTCGGTAACCAGCTGTTAAGTCTCGACCCGGCACTCAGCCACGCTGCTTTGATGATGCTCATCTAAAGCTCTTTCATTTATGTATTTCTCTTAGCATTTTTGTGGTATTGTCAGGTCTGTTGCAGTGGGTGTGTTATCCTAGAATATTTTCATTTTAATGATAAAGGAGCAGTTCTCAAGGAAATGTAAGCAGTTGTGAGAGAAAGTTTTAGGCAGCTCCAGAAAGATGCATCCTAATGCGGAGGACCCTTCACTGAATGATTTGTGCAAGTAATCGCATGTTGACTCAAGATGGCCAGGCAGAGGTACGTGGGCTCCTTGGGGAGAGAATCTGGATGAAGGGTCAGAAGAAGCTGCAACCCCCTTGACCGTTATTTGTCACAGCCTCTTCTGTATGGTTGAGAATATGGCTAAAACGGTCTCAAAGCCTCCTCTATTGACTGTGACATAGTGAGGCAGAAATTGAAGGATGAGTGGACACAGGAAGTGTGTTTCTTTCTTTTACCAGTTAAAGTTGGGATTTGGGGAGAGAAAAAGAGGTATGGGGTGAGAAGAACTGACTGTAGGGATCATGTTGAAGAGCAGGTGGAATTTCTCCATTATGGCCAAAATCAGGAATTCTTTACTCTTGATCACTGTATCTTAAGAAGCCTGGGAAGAGTGGGCTTGTCTGGGTACTAACCAGCCTTCTAATAAGCATTTTTAAATGAAGAGGTCTAGAGTGTCTGCAAACTGCTGACTGTGGAAACCACTGGAAAAAAAAAAAAGTAGAGGTGTTGTCTAGTATAAAAAGGGTCTTTGACAAATATACTTATTCTCCCATGAATATATATCAACGTATATATAACAGGTTAAAAAGTAGGCAATAAATGTGAGATTTTTAACTCCAGGATATTCATATGATGCTATAGCTATATCCCAGAGGCTTGATGGTCTAGACAAGTGATTGTCTGCCCAATTCTGGCCCACAAGCCATTGATAATTTTTGCAACCAAAGTTTTATTGAAACACAGCCACACATATTCATTTACGTATTGTCATCAGTGGCTACTTTCATACTATTACAGCAGAACTGACTAGTGGCCTAGTCTGCATGGCCTCCAGAGCCTAAGCTATTTACTGTTTTGCCTTTGAGAGAAAGAGTTTGCTGATGCAGTGTCAAGAATTAGTGTCAATACGATAACTATACATGGCTATTAATATGAAAGTTTAAATTCATTACAACACAGATAAAATATTTAGTCCCTCAGTCGACATTTGCCACATGTTAAATACTCAGTAGCCCTAGGTAGCTACTGGCCAACAACTAAGACAGCACAGTTATAGAACATTTCAACGATCTCAAATAAAATTCTGGTCTAGAACTTAAGGATATAGGTGTGTGAGAAGGTGATGTAAAGTAACTCAAAATGTCAAGAAAATATTGACCTGTGCTGAAGATGAAGCAAGTCTGTTGCAATATTAGGTAAATTCAAAGGAGAGAAGCAGAATGACATGATACTGAGAATGTATCACAGGTCCTTCATTCGGATGGAGGAAGAGAAACTCACACATAGTTTAGTGGTTAGAGAAAGGATTTTTATGCCGTTGTATGTGAGTGATTGTAGCATGGCTTGAGGCTCAGGGATATCTGTTTACTTTTGCATAATTCTGGGAAGAGCCAAGAGTTTTATTTGCAAGGATATCTATTATAATAAAATTAGAATTCAACATCGTTAATTGCTGTAGGTCTTAAGGGGCCCTCTGACTTCCTCAGATGAATTTAATTATTGGAACTTTTTGAGTCAGATGAGTCTGCTGGAGAATGTCAGGGCTAACCCCCAGGAAAGGACCAGATTACACATTAGTCACATGTAGTGAGAGAGAAGAGAATAGGTCATTGTAAGAATTGGCTTTTATGGTGGCTGCATGTAGTTCATTAATATCCACACTTACTCCTCTCTTATGAAGGAGAAGCTTAATGTTTCCCAAATTACGGGATGTGACTTATGAAGAGGAAACCACTGATTTGTAAAAAAGAATTGGGAAAGAATATAAAATATCAGCATGTATCTCATATAGTAAAGGTAACTTTTTGTGATCATTGTATAAATACATTCACATTCATGTATTTGTATGGCGAATTGTTTTGTGAAGCTTACTCTTTACTTAGATACAGAAAATTTGAAAGCCAAATGATCTAATTCAACCAAACATTATTTGATAGATGAATACTTTGTATAAATCCCAAGAAAGTATTCATTTATTCCTACCAATATTTTCAAATGGTTAGTGAATTAAATATTTTCTCTAAAGAAGAAAATGGAAATAGCCTAAGAGAGAAAAATGTCAAAAGAAATTTAGTGTCTACCAAATGATTTTCATGAGCTTCCTTGGTAGCTCAGCTGGTAAAGAATCTGCCTACAATGCAGGAGACCCTGGTTTGATTCCTGGGTCAGGAAGATCCCCTGGAAAACAGATAGGCTACCCACTCCAATATTCTTGGGCTTCCCTGGTGGCTCAGATGGTAAAGAATTTGCCCACAATGCAGGATACCTGGGTTCAATCCCTGGGTCAGGAAGATCCCCTATAGAAGGACATGGCAACCCACTCCAGTATTCTAGCCTGGAGAATTCTCGTGGACAGAGGATCCTGGCGGGCTACAGTCCATGGGGTCGTAAAGAGTCAGACAAGATTGAGCAGCTAAGGACAGCACAGTCTGTAGGAAAAAAACTGAATAACTCTCTTTCAGAGAGGCTTTTTGTTTCTTGCCAGGAGAACTTTCTACCAATAAATGTGCCTGACCACATGGACATATAGCGCCCTGCCCAGATGTAACAAGTCTAAGAGGAAATCACTATTCCTTCCCAACATGAAATAGGTGTCATTTAAAACTGTCATTAGTTCAGTTCAGTTCAGTCGCTCAGTCATGTCCGACTCTTTGCGACCCCATGAATCGCAGCACGCCAGGCCTCCCTGTCCATCACCATTGCCCACCTACTAACCCAGCTCATGCATTTTAGGGATCTGTGATCTCCCTTCCTTCTGTTTTTCTGCTTCCTGTATGCCATTGTTTGCCAGGTCATGGCTATTTTATTTCTGTATTGCTTCTTATGCCCTTTCCCCATTGTGTGCCCTGTTCATCTCTTACTTGTTCTCACGCTTCCATGCCCTTGTCCCCACTGCCGTCATTTTAACAGGTAGGCAGGATCATTCAGCTCCTTTAACACAGTGGTGCTCTATTTTCTATAAATTCCAGACTCTTTAGCATAATATTCCCAGTTCTTTCTTTTCAGACTGCACTTTTTACACTCTTCTTTTCCATGTCTTTAGCTGTCAGCTGGCAGTTAGAGTATACTTATTTCCTGGACATGACATCAGCTTTTCTGCCTCTGCTCTTTTTTCCATTCCCTTTGAAATCATTTCTCTCCACTGTTTCCTGCCAGGTGAAATCTTCATAGCTAAATGTTACATTGTTTCTGAAACCTTCTCTGGTCAGCCCTAGGCAGCTCCCCAACAAAATGTAATGGCTTTGTCCAGTTTATGACTTTTGCCTTTCTCTCTGCTCTAATTTCTTATAAGACACAGCTGTGTGTAACCTAGGAGCTCCCTTCATCAGTGGAGGGATGTCCTGTCTCCACAGAGTGGTGCTTCAGAATTTTGACTCTGAAGTCAGGTTCAGTTCAGTTCAGTTCAGTCACTCAGTCATGTCCAACTCTTTGCAAACCCATGGACTGCAGCACGTCAGACTTCCCTGTCCATCACCAGCTCCAGAGCTTGCACAAACTCATGTCCATCGAGTCAGTGATGCCATCCAACCATCTCATCCTCTGTTGTCCCCTTCTCCTCCTGTCTTCGATCTTTCCCAGCATCAGGGTCTTATCCAATGAGTCAGTTCTTTGCATGGTGGCCAAAGTATTGGTGTTTCACCTTCAGCATCAGTCCTTCCAGTGAGTATTCAGGACTGATTTCCTATAGGATGGACTGGTTTGATCTCCTTGCCATCCAAGGGACTCTCAAAAGTCTTCTCCAATACCACAGTTCAAAAGCATCAATTCTTTGGTGCTCAGCTTTCTTTATAGTCCAGGTCTCACATCCATCCATGACTACTGGAAGTCAGATGGACCTGGTCTATTTCCAGATCCCACAACTAAACAATTGTGTAACCAGAGGAAAGTTGCTTTACCTCTTTGGGTCTCTGTTTTCTCATTAGCAAAATTAGCCTGTTAATAGAACCTAACATATGACTTTGGCTTGCTGTGAGGATAAGTGGAGAAAATGCATGGAAAGTGCTCATATTTCACTCTGACACTTGATAAGCACTGACTAGCCACTATCTAGTGAAAGCTCACTTTTCCTCGGGGCACTGTCCCATAGGATTCCCGTTATGTCACTGAAATCAAATCATTCCATTATATTTTACATGGTTTTGTTTTTTTCTAGGAGGACATATCTCACGGGGTTGTTTTGAGAACCAGCTTTTTAACAACATGAGTTGTATGTGCTAAGCTATAAATTCTGATTCTCAGCATCTTATTTGATTCTGAGTTCTTGGAGATGTTATATAACTGTGACCTCAAATATTTCTCTTGACAGAACTCCACTGCAGAGGTCACCACTGTAAAATTAATTAGAATCTTTGCCAAAATTATAGCAAGAATAGTAAATGGATAGACTACCTTGAATTTACTTTTTTTTTTTTTTTTTGCTTCTAATCACGAAAACTGCCAATTTCTACCAAGCCCTAGCAGTGAAAAATAGCAGTTATTATTAGTGGAAACTGGAAAGCATCCCATTAATGCTAAGGCTCCAGTGTTGTATGCTGCTATTATATAGTTAATGTGATATACTACAGGGAAAATAATATAGAATGGCATAATATAATAAAGTGTACTATACTGCAGATATTCATATTTCTTTCCTAATAAACTTGTTTTAGTTCACATGATAGACTTAAAGATAATCAGCATTTCATTGGTCTTTTTAGAGTATTGTGTCCCACTAGAAGTATGTTAACTGAATAAACTTGAGAAGCCCTGGGGTATACTGACTATAAAGCAAAAGTTTTATAATACAAAGTTTATAAGCTGGAGTATAATTTTAAAATTTTGATGATATGTATCTAGTTTGCTTTATACTCTAAAATAATGGTGTGATTATTTCTTTCCCTCTGGTATATGATGCTATTATATTGACTTAAAGAGAAATTACTATCCTATTAAGGCTTAATGTTTTGTTTTAAGGTTGATTAATCATACAAAGAAACTGATGGAAAAAGAAGAAAAATTGTGCATTAAAATTCTTCAGACTTTACGAGAAATGCTAGAGAAGAAAGACAGCTTTGTGGAAGAGGTATTTAAAATTTTTTCTTGCTGTTTGAAATTAAAATAGAATTTCTAGAATACTATAATGAATAAGTTACAATAGGCTATTATATGATTATTTGTATTATATATTAATAGTGTGTGTACTTAGGTGAATTAGATAATGTGAGTTTTTATGTTATTCATCTCTTAATGTTTACTTTTGATTTGAGAAGTAACTAAGATTAGAACGGCCCAAGTATTTGGTTTATTTGTTATTATTATCTTTTGTCATGAATATATGTATTTTTCTCATATAGTATCAATGGACCAAATGATCTTTCTTAAGCATTATTAAGATTTTGTACAAAGTTCTGCTGTGAATTTAAATGGTCTGTGCATTTTGGAATATGTTGATTTTTCATTGTACATATATGTTCATGTCATTTTCTAGAATATTATACCCAGTATTATAAAATAGTACTTTTTAAAATAAATGGAACTGTAAGTTTCTATTCTTAACTATACTAAATATTGCACAGATGATTTTCAGGGAATATCAACTTATAGATAATAATTGTCAGCCTATTATTAAAAATGACAGCTCAGATGCTCATTAAGAGATAGCTGGCAGCATGTTTAATACCCAAGGTGATACACTTAAATATAAAATATAAATCTAATGTAGGTTTTTTTTTAGCTAGCTACCTTTACTGTTTACTTTTATGTTAGGTATCAAACATAATTTATAACATGCTCCTTAATAATTTTTGTTCTGTTTCTGTAAATATTAATTATCTGGTATCTTTAAAATTTGAAAGATTTTATTTTTATTTATGTATATGCTATCTAATTCCAAAAAGATTGTAGTGGTAGATTTTTTTTTCTTAACATATTTTGGTAGAAAAGAATTGCAGTGGAATCTTGGATATTAATAGAAGGGGGGATAGCTTCAAAATACAGCATTTGAATCAGTTGTTTGCTTCAGTTATCAAAATGACTTCTGCATTGCATTAGTTCTCATCATCCTTAAAACTATATTTGGGAAACATTAATAAATACAGGTGGTTAATACAGTTTTAATAAATATTGCTGTACCACAGAACTCAAGAAATATGCTTATAAGTTTGTCTATATGGTATGTTCTTAAAAACAGTACATAGAGTTCCTTGGGACTTTTTGTTTCTTTCTCCTTTGGTTCTTCAAACTATTGCTGTAGATTGTTTGATATTGGCTGAAATATCAGATCCTAAAGTAGAAAAAATGAGGTCATATGAATTTTTTACAGATGAGTGAAGTTTATGATAACAGTTATTTGTGCTTAACAGAAGATATGTGATAAGCCTTTCAATTTTATATAATATATGATTATTGAATTACTATAAAGGAAACTAGGAAAGAAATCCGGCAAAATTTTACTGTGACTAGTCAGGAGAATTTCAGCACATCTCCCAAACCACTGTAAAATAATTCATGCTGCTATCTGGGTCTCCTTTACACTCCTAGGGTCATCACTAACTAGTTCAGGCTTTCCTCTTCTCTTGTCTAGAAAACACCAGTGCCCAGTTCCCTGAGACCTCCTTGAAGGGAGGCAGGGCTGCTGTTTGCAGAGCTCCAAAGACGCTATTCCCATCAAGTATGATGTGAACGGCACCCCCAGGACACGATCCTCAGGGAAGGGGTCAGCTGAGGCTCTTTAGGCTCATTCACTCGGGCAGCTCACACTGCCTGAGCAACTGTTAAATGGTGGCCCTAGTGTCTGGGCACTGGGGAGATGGAGACCAACGGCACAGCTTACTCAGGTCCACCACGGAGTGCATTTCACATGCTTCTGGGGTCCTGTCAGTGTCTGCAGAGATCACGAGAGCCTTTCAGGAACCTTCAGGGGCTCTGCACTGCCTGGGTATTACAGGACCCCCTCTCACCTCCCCGCCTCACCCTTCCTAATCCGTTAGCCTCTAGAAACCTGTCCTTAAGGTGCCTTCAGTGTCCCTCAGGCTTTTTCAGCACCGAGCCTTCCCAATCTGGAATTGGGATTGTTAAAATACAAATAAGCCTCAATACCCCCAGTGTTATCTTTGTGAAGGAGCTAATGAGGAATACTTATCAACTGTTTTTGCCAAAAGTGATACTTTCTCAATAGAATTAATAAAATACTATGTGCCTCTCTCTGTTTTTTTAATTAATTTATTTTTTATTGAAGGATAATTGCTTTACAGAACTTTGTTGTTTTCTGTCAAACCTCAACATGAAACAGCCATAGATACACATGTATCCCCTCCTTTTTGAAACTCCCTCCAATCTCCCTCCCCACCTCACCCCTCCAGGTTGATACAGAGCCCCTGTTTGAGTTTCCTGAGCCAGATAGCAAATTCCCGTTGGCTATCTATTTGACATATGGTAATGTAGGTTTCCATGTTACTCTTCCCATACATCTCACCCTCTCCCCATGTCCATAAGTCTGTTCTCTATGTCTGTTTCTCCATTGTTGCTCTGTAAATTACAAAGTCTTCGGTGCCATTTTCTAGATTCTGTATATATGCGTTAGAATATGATATTTGTCTTTCTCTTTCTGACTTACTTCACTCTGTATAATAGGTTCTAGGTTCATCCACCTCATTAGAACTGACTCAGATGCTTTCCTTTTTATGGCTGAGTAATATTCCGTTATGTATATGTACCGCAACTTCTTTATCCATTCATCTGTCGATGGACATCCAGGTTGCTTCCATGGTGCCTCTCTTTTTAAGACATTGTATCTGGGTATGTAGTCCAAGCTGGTTTATAGATGATGTCACTGAGACCCAGAGGGGTAGTGTAATTTACCCAAGGTCACACAGCAGGGCCAGAACCAGAAACAGCCAAAACCAGGGCTCCTTCCTCTCTGCTTAATCTTATTTATCAGATCACAGACAACTTTTACAAATGATGTATATCACTAGTAAGAAAGATTAGTATATTTTGTCCAACATGTTTGGGGGGGGGGGGGCTGGATTTTAAGTCATAAGCAGACAGAATATAGTAGAATGTAATATCCAAAATACATAAAAGTTTAGCAACCTAGAATTAAACATTAAGGAATATGGAAATGTAGTCATTAACTTAGAAAAACCTAAAAGAGACTTACATAAATATCATTTCTTAATTTCTGTGT
Source organism: Capra hircus (assembly GCF_001704415.2). Lineage (NCBI taxonomy): Eukaryota > Metazoa > Chordata > Mammalia > Artiodactyla > Bovidae > Capra > Capra hircus. The sequence continues at coordinate 81,912,859 of NC_030812.1, forward strand.
CTATTAAAGACGGAATAAGGAAACTGTAGCTGAAAGAATTCTAGATCTTAGTCAACATTTTAATTCTAAATGTTGTAGAGTGAGAAGCACTTCTGCTAGTGGAAGGAGAATGCTTTCTCCCTATATGAAATTTTTAGAAAGCATATTAGATCTCGAATGATTCAGATACCTCTGCTGGGAAAGAGACAGCAGTGGACGATCTCTGCATGTTGTCAGTTGGCCTGTGTTACATGGCTGGTGCTCCCTTTTCTGTGCCAGTGGAGGGGACCTAAAGGACCCACCAGTCTGGGTGAAATGGCCTTGGGTAACAGATTCAGAAGTTGGTCAAATCCATTATTTTACAACTTACTATGTATTTTCAGGAAAAATCCTGATTATCTGTCCTGGATAACAGGTGGTTGTGTTTTTGTTACTATGTTAGTTTCCTACTTGTTATTGCTGTTCAGTCAAAGTTATGTCTGACTCTGCAACCCCATGAACTGCAACATGCCAGGCTTCCCTGTCCATCACTATCTCCTGGAGTTTTCTCAAATTCATGTTCACTGAGTCAGTGATTCCATCAACCATCTTATCCTCTGTTGTCCCCTTCTCCTCTTTCCCTCAGTCTTTCCCAGTATCAGGGTCTTTTCCAGTGAGTCAGCTCTTCACATTGGATGGCTGAAGTTTTGGAGCTTCAGCATCAGTCCTTGTGATGAATATTCAGAGCTGATTTCCTTTAGCATTGGCTGGTTTGATCTTTTTGCTGTCCAAGGGACTCTCGAGAATCTTCTCAATCACCACAGTTCGAAAGCATCAATTCGGTGCTCAATCTTGCTTATGGTCCAACTCTCACATCCATATATGACTACCACAAAAGCCATAGTTTTGACTATACGGACTTTTGTTGGCAAGGTGATGTCTCTGCTTTTTAATATACTGTCTAGGTTTGTCATAGCTTTTTTCCAAGGAGCAAACATCTTTTAATTTCATGGCTGCAGTTGCTGTCCGCAGTGGCTTGTGGCCCAAGAAAATAAAATCTGTCACTGTTTCCACTTTTTCCCCTTCTATTTGACATGAAGTGATAGGACCAGATGCCGTGATCTTTGTTTTTTGAATGTTGAGTTTTAAGCCAGCTTTTCACTCTCCTCTTTCATCCTCATCAAGTGGCTCATTAGTTTACAACCCACATGTTTATTATCTTACAGTTTTGGAGGTTGAAGTTTAAAATCAAAATGTCAATTGAATTCTTTTTGGAGGCTCCAGGAGACAATTCATTTTATTTGCCTTCTTTAGCTTCTAGGGGCCTCCTGCACTCCTTGTCTCATGGCTTCTCCTTCTGTCTTCAAAGCCAGCAGCTGTAGCGTCTTCAACACCCTCCCTCCCCACCCCCGGCCTTATTTTTCTCTCTCTCTCTCTTTCTTTCTCTCTCTCTCTCTGTCACACACACACACACACACACACACACACACACACACACACAGACATACACACAGAGAAAGACTCCATTGTTATACCCCCCACTCTTATTCTTGCCCTCCTGCCTTCCTCTTATAAGGACATTGTGATTACATTGGAACCAGCTAGATAATCTTGTATAATCTTCCCATCGCAAGATCCTTAACTTAATCACACCTGCAAAATTCCTTTACCAAGTAAGGTGACAGTCCCAGGTTTTTGTTGCTAGGGCATAAACATCTTTGGGAGGGCCATTACCCAATCTATCACAATGATCTTTTTACTGGAGAGCTTACCAATGGCTGATTAAAATGTAGGACAGTTTAAGTGTGGATGAATATGACAAAAATTGCTTTGAATTTCTAGCATTTTGCTGGTTTCAAAGTACTGTAAAATATTTTGCTACCTTGCAGCAGTTCTAGGTAGTGTATAGCACAGGAAGCAGTACGTCCAGGTTTGTAATGTGGAGAGACTCAGAGAACTGACTTGCATTGTCGCATAGTTTACCTAGTACCCGGCTTCCTGACGGCAGCTGGGTGTCTACTGTCTGTATATCGAAGCCCTCCCGAGAGATCTCCCAGAATTAAATCAAAACAGAAAACTCACACCAGGGTTTTTCACACTAGCCATCCTAATGTTGCTCCACATCCCTGGTCGCTCAGTAGTAAAGAACCCGTCTGCCAATGCAGGAGACTGGAGTTCGATCCCTGGGTTGGGAAGATGCCCTGGAGAAGGAAATGGCAACCCCCTCCAGTATGCTTACCTGGGAAATCCCATGGACAGAGGAGCCTGGTGGGCTCTGGTCTGTGGGGTTGCAAAAGAGTCAGAAACAATTTTACAACTAAACAACAGTAACATCATAATGTTACATTTGAGACTTCATTAATTTAAATTTAATACCGTAAAAGGAAATCTCCATTTGCATTTTTGCTTCTTTTGTCTCTGGTACTAGAAGTGTGTGTGTCTGTGTGTGTGCATAGGGGTGAAAATTTAAAAATAGAGCAGTGAAGTAAATTTGCTTCATGGTTGAAACAGATGTCCTTAAAGCAATTTTGGACTTTGAGACCATAGTTTTCTGATTTTATTAGTCCTCTCTGTATGAAATATTAAGGAAAAATTCATGTAGCTACATTTTTCTGGTATTTAGTTGATTTTTAAAATGTATTCAATTTATAATCCCTTTGATCATAGCTCCTAAATTAATTTTACTTAATATTTTTCCTTGCTTTATGTTCCTTTGTGCCAAAGGCTGAGAGAGAAGATGTGGGTGGTAATATCCTGAAGATTTCAAATAGAATAATACAAGTAAATGAAAATTTAATTTTCGATTAGGCAAGCCTCTGTGAAACCCACTGATCATCTGTGTACCATTTGTTACAAGTGACAATGCTTATTTTTATTGAAGGTTAAAACATGAAAATTGTATATTAAAATCCCTGAAGTAGGGAGTTAGCTGAGTTTTATGAAAATTTTATAAAGTTTTATTTGTTTAGGCGATTCTGGTAGAAAAGCAAAAAGTTACAAAGGATATATATAAGTACCCTGAAAGCTCAGGGTTCCTTTGTGATGGGTTCCATTTGAAAGGATCCTTTTAGGTAACAACAGCAGGCATGTTTCTTTGCACTTTAAAAAATATGTGTGTTGGAAAATGTGTGCAGGGAAAGAGAAGAGAAGAAATGTTTTTTAAAATGTCTTGAAGGCAGTGTGATTTCTAATATTCTCCATCCTCAGTGCCATGTTTTTCTACTCTTATTTCTGTGGAAGTGGAAGTGTTAGTCACTGAGTCATGTTTAGCTCTTTGCGACCCCGTAGACTGTGTCCCACCAGGCTCCTCTGTCTGTGGAATTGTCCAGGCAGGAATACTGGAGTGGGTAGCCATTTTCTTCTCTAGGGGATCTTCCCAACCCAGGGATCAAACCTGGGTCTCTTTCATTGCAGGCAGATTTTTTACCATCTGAGCCACCAGAGAAGCCCTTTTATTTCTGTGACTCCACCACAAAATAGAAATACCTGTTAGGATGTGTGTGCTTTTGAACAGCAAAGCTTAAGCACCGCACCTGAGTTTTGTGTATTTCAAGGTGTTTTAGGTCCAGGTCTGAGTAAGGTTTACCTGAGGTGGTCAGGAGATAGAGCTGTACGGGTTGGATGGAGGTGGATGGTCGGGATGCTGAGCAGGAAATAGTAAAAACTACGTTCAGAGGATTGGTTTGGCTTGAAGGACTTTTTTTTTTTGGTCAGTTTTCTTCATCTTATGCTCTTCAGTATATATTTTCATTAAGATTTATAGAGCATTAGAAATTATTTCTCTCATAAAAGGGAGAAATATATAAATAAAAAATAGTAAAGATGTTTATAAGATCTGATCCTGAATGTCTAAAATTCGTAGCTTCTGTCCTGTAGAACCGGAAAAGATAAAGAGCCCTGATAGCCTGTGGATCTGGTGATTTACAGTCTCTTTCCTTGTAGTCAAAGAAATTGACCTATTTAGAATGCCAATCATAATTTCCTCTGTGAGTATATTCATATCCACTTGTAAGTTATACTGACAGTACAAAAAATCTACAGGACAACAAAGATGTTTAGTCAAGTTCAATATTCTTCAAATTTTTAGGTTTGAAATGCTATATATTCTTGGAATATTTTTGCAAAGGGATCTAGAAACCACTTCTACTCTGGTGTGGTTTTATATGCTTGTTTTTATAAAGTGATGATTGCTAGCATTTATTTGGGAGCTCACTAAAAATCAGATACTGTTCCTGATCCTTTGTGTGTATCATCTCATTTAATCTTTAACTCTTTGTCATCCATAGTATTAAGTATTTTATCTCTCTTTAATAAATAAAAAATAGTGAACCCATGGACTATAACCCCCCAGGTTCCTCTGTCCATAGAATTCTCCAGGCAAGAATACTGGAGTGGTAGCCATTCCCTTCTCCAGGGGATCTTCCCAACCCAGGGATCGAACCCAGGTCTCCTGCCTTGCAGGCAGACTCCTTATCATCTGAGCCACTAGGGAAACCTTATTAAAAAATCAGATATTATTCCTGACCCTTCGTATGTATTATCTTATTTAATCTTGAACTCTTTGTCATCGGACTTCCCTGGTGGCTCAGTTGGTTAAAGATCTGCCTGTAATGTGGGAGACCCAGGTTTGATCCCTGGGTCAGGAAGGTCCCCTGGAGAAGGGCATGGCAACTCATTCCAGTATTCTTGCCTGGAGAACTCTGTGGAGAGAGGAGCCTGGTGAGCTACAGTCGATGGGGTCACAAAGAGCTGGACACGACTGAGCAACTAATACTTTCACTTACCTTGTCATCGGTAGTATTACACCTCTCTTACTGATGCGTAAACCAAAGTATGTAGTGTGAGTAGGTGAAGAGAGCTTGTATTCCGCCCAAACATTTTGGCTTCTGAGGTCTTAACAAGATGTTAGAACCAAACAGATGATACAATTTACAATCACAGCTCTTCTGTTTTCTCAGATATTCACCTAAATAAAATGAAAAGCTTTTTAGTTTTGTTTTCGATAAAAATTTGTATGCGTGTGTGCTGGAAAGCATAAAGCCTTGATTCAGTGAGCTGCTGAGGAAAGGCTTGAAGATTTTAGATTGAGCTGTTTGGGAACAATGTGATGCAAGAGCTGTGCAGATTTTTAAGATTATTTTTTACAGACCTACAGATCAATATCAGAGCTTCCCAAGTCCCACCCTGTGATCATGTGTGAGTTGCTAGTAGCCTGAATATTATATATAAAAGTCCCAAGCAATGCTTTTAAGATGACATGGTAGATAGCCTCTTGTGGAAATGTGGCATTCAACAAACAACATAGCATCTAATTGAGAGCTGTGATCTTTATGAATGCCCAGGTGGGATAGGTGATATTTACACACTGTACAATGATGACAGACAGAGCTTCTTGGTTTGAAAGTTGGTATCTGGCTTGATATGGAATAAAGATCTTTAAGAAAGGATGCTTTGAGTTATTTTTAAGATACCTTCTAAAGATACCTTTAACTCAACAATTTACTGAGTTAACTAGGTTTTATTTTTTTCTTCAGCAGGAAAAAAAATTCATTGTAATTAATCTTTTGTTTCTGATTTTGAAAAGCAGCAAAAAGAATGTCAGAAAAATACCAAGGAACTTCACTCCTACATCAAATATGCAGACTTGTCAGTCCCAGCAGTAATTACATTGTTGCAAACTTATAAATTGTATCAAACTCCTCTTATTGTAAGAGTCTGCAGAATTATTCACCTTCTATGCATATGCTTATTTCACTTTTTTTAGGAGGCAGATAAACAAATTATGTAGAATTGTTACATAAAGTGCAGCGTAGCTTAATAATTGCTTTGCTAAAGAAAAATAAGTTTCAGTTTTAGCATCAGATGCATTTTGTAGAACTTTAAAAACATACATTTTAGAGATGAGTGAAGTTTCCCCCCTATATTCTAATATTTTTTAAAGCAGTAAATGGTGTTATAAACCTTTTGTACCACCATTCCTGTTTTGTGAAGGTGTGTGTATTGTGTTTTAACTAGGTAACTAAATGGTTGGAATATGAAACTATGTTGATGTCTCCTTACAGTAAGAGATCTGTTTTAGAAATATAATTAGTATACTCTTACCCTTTGGAGTTTTTGTTTTATATTTTTATAGGGGCAGAAAGACTTTCAGCATTAAGGTGGGCACAAAGGAAGCAGTTACTTTTAGAAATTTACTCGTCAGTTACTGGGCTGGCTTGACCACTTGTTTCAGGCCATCAAAGTGACATGTTTATCAGATTTATTCATCACCGTACCCTTATTACAAAAATTAGAAAGTTCTGAAATACATCTTGACTTTACTCTCCCACCTAAAAATCTGATAGTAACGTCACTGCCTCAATGATTTTTGAGTTAAGCTTTGATTCTGTAGAGATCAATGACTGTAAGATCATGTTGAAAATATTATCAGTACTCCAGTTATTTGTAGTTAATGGATGTATGTGAAAAATGATATTGTGATTAGAAATAAACATGGGTTACATAAAAAGTTTTTTAAAAAACAAAAAGAACAAAAGAAAAAGCTAAAATTAATGTATTACTAAATTATTGTGTTATTTCCAATTACATCTAACCTAAACCCTTTTTCAGGATATATTCCATGATTAGTTTATTTTAACTCCATATTATTCTAGTTTATAATCATTTAATTACTTATAAAATCATCTTGGTCTTGTTACATCCTTCCTAAATCGTTTCAGTTGTGTCTGCCTCTTTGTGACCCTATGGACTGTAGCCCTCCAGGCTCCTCTGTCCTTGGGATTCTCCAGGCAAGAACGCTGGAGCGGGTTGCCATGCCCTCCTCCAGGGGATCTTCCCGACGCAGGGATTGAATCTGCATCTGCTATGTCTCCTGCACTGGTAGGCAGGTTCTTCAGTGTAGACCTTTTATTATCTTGCCATTTGAAGGATGTGTGTTGTTACTTTTAAATAAATTAGGAACTCCTTGAGGGCAGGTCTGATAGATGTGAAGAAATGCCCTGAAGACCTTTCAGAGGTTCTCTAAGGGTCTAGTTCTGTATTTATCCCCAGTCCCACTCCACATGTCCTAAGCATTGTGCTATTGAGTACAGAGATGGGTGATCTTATTCCCTGCAGTGTTCCCTGTGGTGCACAATCATTGCTCAGTGTTTGTGAACTGACATTTATACACCGTAGAAATAAATATTAGTGACTGTCTGCTTGTACAACACATTGCCCTTCACTAGTCATATCCAAGAAGTGGGTTCTAGAAGTATCACTTCACACTCTAATTTGCATCTCTGTCACCCAGGAAGGTTTCTTGGTACTTGACACACCTGCAGAGTTGGGCCAGCTGCAAGGAGATCTCCATACATTCTTGAGGGCTGGTGAAGCAGATTAACTTGTAGCAAAGGCTTTGTCTGATGTGCCCTGTGGTGTTTGCTTGTGGTCTGCCTTGGAAGGGGAAGAAGTGGGGGATCCGCCGACATGGTAACATGGGTGCTCAGCTCAGGGAAGCTGCTGCAGAAGGATGACGGGATCTGAAGGCAGGCAGGTGGGAGGAAGGATCCAGCCCCTGGGCTTTGCTCTCAGGATAGGCCCCCTTCCCCTGAGAAGGAATTCAAGAACAAGTAGGGAACTCAGGCCACACAAGAAGTGGGAAGAGCCCACTGCAGAACCAAGAACCTGAGAACAATTTGGGCTCTGGAGAGAGGCTGAGACTCAGTCAGCTGAACTGATCACTTCACTTGTCCAGTTAACTAGTGTTACTAGCTGCTGTTGTTTAGTTGCTAAGTTGTGTCTGACTGTTTTGTGACCCCCTGAACTGTAGCCCATCAGGGACCTCTGTCCGTGGGATTTCCCAGGCAAGAATACTGGAGTGGGTTGCTGCTTCCTTCTCCAGGGCATCTTCCCAACCTAGGGATCAAACCTGTGTCTCCTGCATTGGAAGGTGGATTCTTTACCACTGAGCCACCTGGGAAGCTTGTCACTAGCTTTACAACCCACTAACCAATTGCTCTCAAGTAGCATCAGGATCTCCTGCCATGGGACAAAATTGGTGTTTGAAGCTGTTCTGCTGTTACCACAGTAACGAAAAAGCGGGATATAAAGGCTTGAAGCAGATTGGGCCTGGGATATTTTACTTTTTCTGTCTGATGCGTTCATCTGTGGACAGGTATTCACAGAGGAAATATCTGACTTAGTATATGAGACACTAAAACCACATTATTGCTGTTGCTGTTATTTAACTATCATTGATTGTACATCTCTAGAGAAACTATTTGCAAAATAACAATGTGTCTGTGGGCATTTGGAGCCTTACAGTAACTCTCTGAGGTAGGCAAATATTTTTTAATTTCCATTGTTATAGATAAGACTGAGGCCCCGGTGGGGAAATGACCTGGTCATAATCATAGTTTTGTCAGTGACAGAACTAGGGATATGAATCAAGGAGTTCTGATTCTAGTCTGTATGTGATGCTTCTCCGCATGGTAAGAAATCAGAAAATGATGGAGAAAATAAATGACCATTTAAATGTGATTTTACTTTTTGACATCCTCTTTCAGGCTTTCACTTCTTTTATTGCCTCTAGAAACCTGGGGAGTTCAAGCAATCTTAAAAAAAAAGGGAAAATGTATTTTCATTCTTTTTTAGGTACATGCTCTAAATGATAGCAATATAAATAACTTCTGTGATGTCTGTTGTTTTTATTGTTGTTTAGTCACTAAGTCATGTTCTACTCTTTTGTGACCCCATGGACAGAAGTAGCCTTCCAGGGTCCTCTGTCCATGGAATTTCCCAGGCAAGAGTACTGAAACAGATTGCGATTTCCTTCTCTAGGGCATCTTCCCAATCCAGGGATCAAACCCCCATCTCCTGCATTGGCAGGTGGAATTTTTATCACTCAGTTGCCAGGGAAGCCCTCTCTGGTGTTTACTGTAAAATAAAAGTCAGGTGCTTGTATAAATGCCCCACAGTGTTAATTCGTTTAACCCTCATAACAACACATTGAGGAAACTATAGCCCAGAAAGGTTACAGAGCTTGCCCAAGGTCACAAGTGAAAAAATGGTGGAGCCAGGATGAAAACTCAGGTCTTCTGGCTCCAGAGCCCAGGTTTGCAATCGTTGTGGGAAGCTCCCTTTCATTCTAGTCTGGCATCAACTTACAAAGCCCTAAGAATGTCACTCATGGCTGTCAGAGGAAAACTGTTTTCTTATTTCAAGTAACACAAACTACCGTAAGATATTTCCTCTCAAGTTTAATGATTCTGAACAGCTACCATTTGCTGATTTCTTCAGGGTAGGCTCCATTTCTGCACATTCCATCTGGTGCTTGAAAATCTTAAGTATTTTTGGATACGTCTTGGTTACTTAAAACAGAGCAGCATACAACATTTAGAATATTTGCAGATTGCTCAGTGTGATGTCAGGTTTATCTTTTCTCAGTTGCTCGTAGCCTTTGGCTGAGTTTTTAATTAAAACTCAAATTACAGACTATACTAGTTCTATAGTCATGGAATAGGGAAAACAGACGTGATGTGTTAATGAACTCAACCTGGCAGCTTGGTTTAATGAGTTGGTGGCACACACAAAAAAAATAATCTGAATGAGGGCACGTGACAGTTAAAGTCAAATCGAGTGCTTACAGTTAATATCAGATACAAGGAATAATATTGATGTACTTGTAAATTCCCATCCCAGGAATTTAGTCTGTTTCCCGTTCTCTCAAAATGCCAGAGTACATTCATATAGTAACCAGAGATGTACATACCAGCAGGTATGTGGTAACCAGAAGTAATCTCATACTTGGGCATACCTTTGAGAAGCATGCTTTCTTTAGACTTCTCACCATCTTCCACCACGGAGCGCGCACTTATTTATTCATTTACCGTATGTAGAGTCAGCTGAGATTCCCCATCCCCTTGGCAGAGTTAGATATGACTTCTGGCTATTGGCCGATTGCCCACTCTCTTGAAAGAGATCTTTGATATCAATTCCACATGCTTTTGCCATTCAGGGCACAAAGTGTAAACACTAAGCCCTTCTCCCAGTCCTGTTCCCACTGCTGTCTGTGCGGTATTGCCTGTCTCCTCGCCCCGAACCTGCTATTCCTCTCCTCCTTGGGCTCCCAGGCTCTTCCTCTCTTTTGTCTTCCTCAGCAAGCTCCTGTGTCCTCATCTTCTCATATAAATGTTCCCTCCACCTCCTTTAAAAAAAATTTTTATTGATTTATTTGTTCACTTATTTCTTTATTATGGAAGTTTAGTTGATTGACAATGTCATGTTAATTTCCTCTATATGGCACAGTGATAAAGTTATACATATACATACATTTTTTTCATATTCTTTTCCATCATGGTTTATCCCAGGATATTGAATGTAGTTCCCTGTGCAATACAGTAGGCTCTTGTTGTTTATCCATCCTATATAGAATAGTTTTCATCTGATAACCCCAAATTCCCAATCCATCTCCCACCTTCTTGCTTTGTTCATTTTTCATTTTATTTACTTGACTGCACTGGGTCTTTGCGGCAGCACACAGTATCTTGTTTCTTGACCAAGGATTGACTCCAGGCACCCTGCATTGACAGCCCAGAATCCTAACCACTGGACCACCAGAGGAGCCCCCTGCCTTCTTGCTTTAATCAAGTCTCTTTCCCTGAGGCCACCTCTCTTTCTCAGTAGCTCTGTGGATTAGAGCTTTTCTCTCATACCCAGTATGTGAAGAGGCTCTGTGGTTGGTTATTTCTAGACTGATTCTTCTGCCATCTTTTAAAATCTATAGCTCTTTGAGATTCAGACCCTCTGACTTAGTCACCCTGTCTTTGCCAGCTTTCCAGTCCCCAACCCCCCCACCTTCCCTGCCTTTCATCTCTCCAATATTTTGGAACCTAGCTCTCATTCCATGTCTCTAGCTCCAGACCTGCTGTCATTGTGTTGCAGGAAGGGAGACCCCTTCTTGGGCCCAAAAGTGGCCTCTTATCTAACACTAGAAAATGAATTGTCCGAGAAGACACATGTGCTAACAAAGGAAGAGACTTTATTGGTGCCCCAGAAGAGAGCAAGAGGGTAAAGGGAACCCATGTGTACTGCTCTGCCATGTGACTTGCAGTCTCAGGTTTTATGGTGATGGGATTGGTTTCCCAGTTATCTCTGGCCAGTCATTCTGATTCAAGGTCCTTCCTGGTGGAGGACCCTGAATCAGGGTCCATTGACATTGCTCAGCCAAGATGGATTCCAGCGAGGATTCTGGGAGCTTGATAGGATGCATGACGTCTCCTTTTGACTTTTCTAGAACTCTTCTGATTAGTGGTGGTTTGTTAGCTCTGTGTTTCTTACTAGGACCTCCTGTCATAAAATAACTCACACACATGGTTACTCTAGTGCCTGAAAGGGTGGGCAGCTTCAGACAGTGTGTTTCCCCTAACAATTGGGGTGACCAGTCCACATGGCAGCACATTCAGCACTTCGGCCTCTGAGGCCTTTGAGCCCTGCATCCGCACTGACCTTCTCCTGTCCACGTCCATCACCCACTTCTTTAGCAATATTTTGGACATTTTCATCACCAGGAGCTGCTTCTTCCCCATGATAGCAAATTCAGATGTCTCGCTGGCTGCCCTGTCCTCTTTCCCATTCAGCTTGTTTATTTAACTACAACCGTTATGACTGTTCTTTGACCTAATCAAAACCACTGACCCCTCCAATTTCCCAGTTGCCCAGCTTGGTCTCTTTGTCTGCTTATTATTTCACGGTCATAAGCCCAACTGCTGAGCAGCTGTTGAAGACCGGCCACTAACATGGAAGATGAGAGGGTGGTTCCCCACTAGAGAATTGAAATATTGTTGCTAAAAGGTTAGGGAGAAGAATATCCAGGAAAACCAAAACAACCAAAGCGCATTCCAGTTTCTTCTGCAATTTGTTTCTTGACAGATTGAGTAGTTTAGATTATTTAAGTTATTTGCCTGATTTTCTATTCACGTTCCACTGAACTGTGTATGCTATGTTTTTCCAAATGAAACGGGAATTCTTGGCTCTAAGTTCCCTGACAGAAAAACATCTACTTCACTGTGTACACAGGCACTGTGTGTTCTCCAGAATTGAAAAATGGCTGAGGATCTCTTTTCTCAGACTGAGAAAACATATGGACGAGAGTATGCTACGTCTCGTCATCTGTAGCCTTTTGACAAGACATCTGCTGCAACATTTTTTTTCTTGGATCACACACTGTTGTTTGCCAATTGTTTTTGTAAATATTAATCTTTGAAATCTTGACTGACATCTGAGTTGTTCTTTTTGGATTCTTTCCTTCTTTATATGCACCATCTTTAAATAATTGTTACATTATAATAAAAACAAGATTTTTCTCAGGAATAAGGAATAAGGATTTTTCTCAGGAACAGGAATAAGAAAAATTCCTATGTTCGAATCAAGGGCTAAAATTTCTAATTTAGTAACATACATGCTTTTTCTTCCATTTGAACTCTCCCTCCTTTTCCTGTACTTAACTAAATGTATGACCATTGAAATAATGCTTCTGCTCTAGTTTCGTGAAAAGCCATCTTTCGTGTCAGCCCTTGAACACCCCTCAGGGAGACTCTGAAGCTCAGATCCACCCACCTTCCCGCCCCACTGTGTTTGGCTGAGTCCCAAGGTTGATAACTACACTCTCTTTGTCTGAAACTATGAACTTGAGAACCAGATCACATTCTTGAACTGGACTTTGAATAGCCTATTCAAGATGTTCACTAATAGTTTTAATTTCTGTTCACACCTTTGCATGAGAAGATCACTGACAAGGCTGTGATGGAGGATACAATGAGCACACGTTTCAGCCCAGAGTCTTATCTATTGATTGTCGGTACAATTTTCCTGGACTTGGGTGGTCTCTTCTGTGCTCTGTTAGTATATGGAAAGCAGTGTACAGGTTCCACATAGCTTTTTGGCTCATTTTTATTATGCATGATATTCATGACATCTCTGGAGATCATTAATTTAGTCCACTTTAAGTTGATTCTGTTAGTCAATCAATAAAACATTTTTAAAAGTTGGATTAAAGTATAGTTATTTACAATGTTATGTTCTGCTATATACAAAGTGACTCATATATATGTATTCTCTTTTGAATACATATATGTATCATATGTATATATGATTCATACATATATATATATTTTTTTCATATATATATATATATATATATATATATATATATATACACTTTTCCATTATGGCCTATCACAGGATACTCAATATAGTTCCCTGTGTTATACAGTAGGACCTTGTTGTTTATCTGTTCTATATTTAATAGTTTGTATCTGCTAATCTCAAACTCCAATTCATCCCTCCCCACTGCCCCTCCCCCTTGGCAACCATAAGCCTATTCTCTATGAGTTTGTTTCTGTTTAGTAGATAAGTTCATTTGTGTCATATTTTAGATTCCACATATAAGTGATATCATATGGTATTTGTCTTTCTCTTTCTGACTTACTTCACTTTCTCTGAGTCCATCCACATTGCTGCAAGTGGCATTATTTCATCCTTTTTAATGGCTGAGTAGTATTCCATTGTAGATATATACCGCATCTTTATTTGTTTATCTGTCAATGGATATTTAGGTTGTTTCCATGTCTTGGCTATTGTGAATAGTGCTGCTATGCACACTGGGCTGCATATATCTTTTCAAATTATAGTTTTCTCCAGATATATGCCCAGGAGTGGGGTTGCTAGATCATATGGCAACTCTATTTTAGTTCTTTGAGGAACTTCCATACTGAATAAAATGTTTTTTAATCATAAGAATAGAAATTGCTTCATATAGATAACCTGATCTTAAGGTCTGTTAGCAAAGAGTTAGCTGTGTGTTAAGCCAGTATGCCAAACACAGCGTGAGCCTCATTTGGAAGGGAACTTATTTGTTTGCAATGCCATGGGATCATCTCTTCCTTAGCAAACTGCCTGTGTAACATTGAATTTAATTTGTTTTATAAAGTGGCTTGCAAAGATCTCATTACAAGATCTTGAGAGGGATACTGCTTTCTCAGATTTCCATGCGAGATTTGCTTTTTCTTATTGTTTAAGCCAGAATGCTCTATTATTAGAGCAGAGTTAATAAATTGGAATATACCATAACTTACTGATGTGTGATGGAATTGTTATTTCTTCAGCTCTATCTACAGTCATGTAAAAATTAGAGTAGAAGAGATTTTTAGATGTTGCTGTTCTAAAGGGTGTGTCAGGGTCTGGGAATATATTTCACAGTTGAGATCAAGCATGGTTCCCTCTAAAGTCTGTTGGCAAGAGTCAACTGTCCTCAGCTGTGTTTAAAGACATACAGCTGGGGAATTCCCTGGTGGTCCAGTGGTTAGGACCCTGTGCTTTCACTGTTCAGGGCATGAGTTTGATCCCTGGTCAAGCGGCTAGGATCTCAAAGGCTTCATGGTGGGGCTAAGGAAAAACAGAAATAAAACAAGTCAGCTCTCCTCAACATCACCCATTTCCTGAAAGTAAAAAGAGATTCACATGTTCACCTACCATCCTGCTGATTCTTGCCAGGGATAATCTCTGGAAAGAGCATAGTAAATATCTCTGCTGTATTTTAGGGAGAAAAGAGAATCTCACAAAACTTGGGAACCATTCTAGGGTTGGGCCAGAAATTAAGAGTAGATGAAGGATCTGCCCCAGGGAGGCCTCTGCCGTGGCTGCCAGTGATTCCATGCTATCGAGGAATGGCTGTGTTTATCGTTATTCCCCTGGGTCATGGATTAGGCACCAGAGAGAAGATAGTTTGGAGAAAAGCCTATCCTTACTTACACTGTTTGAGTCAGAGCACCACACCTCCTGAGAACTTGTCATGAGTTATTATTCTCTGTGGTTTTAAGAAACTAAGAATTGATGTGATACTACCAGCATTGGTTTCTGTGGGCTGCCATCGTGGGACAAAGTACCACAGACTGGTGAATAGCAGGAATTTATTTTTTCAGAGTTTTGGAGATGAAATGTCTGACATCAGGGTGTTGGGGAATTTGTTTCTCTCTGAGACCATGAGGGAAGAGCTATCCAGGTCTGTGTCTTTGCTTTAGATTGCTGTCTTCCCCTGTCTTTATATGGTCTTCCCTCTGTATACATGTCTGTCTCCAGATTTCCTCTTTGTATAAAGATACCAGTCATGTTGTATTAAGGCCCGCCCTTGTGACCTTGTTTTTTTAAATGAATATTATTTGTTTATTTCTACTTCACTAATCCCATCTTCTGCCTCCATTATTCTACTATTTGTTGCCTCCAGAGTGTTTTTGATCTCATTTATTGCATTATTCATTATATATTGACTCTTATTTTTTCTAGGTCCTTGTTAAACCTTTCTTGCATCTTCTCATTCCTTGTCTCCAGGTTATTTATCTTTGATTCCATTTTGATTTCTAGATTTTGGATCATTTTCACTATCATTATTCAGAATTCTTTATCAGGTAGATTCCCTATCTCTTCCTCTTTTGTTTGGTTTGGTGGGCATTTATCCTGTTCCTTTACCTGCTGGGTATTCCTCTGTCTCTTCATCTTGGTTATATTGCTGAGTTTGGGGTGGCCTTTCTGTATTCTGGCAGTTTGTGGAGTTCTCTTTATTGTGGAGTTACCTCACTGTGGGTGGGGTTGTACGGGTGGCTTGTCAAGGTTTCTTGGTCAGGGAAGCTTGTGTCGGTGTTCTGGTGGGTGGAGCTGGATTTCTTCTCTCTGGAGTGCAATGAAGTGTCCAGTAATGAGTTATGAGATGTCAGTGGTTTTGGAGTAACTTTGGGCAGCCTGTATATTGAAGCTGAGGGCTGTGTTCCTGTGTTGCTGGAGAATTTGCGTGGTATGTCTTGCTCTGGAACTTGTTGGCCCTTGGGTGGGGCTTGGTTTCAGTGTAGGTATGGAGGCGTTTGATGAGCTCCTGTCGATTAATGTTCCCTGGAGTTAGGAGTTCTCTGGTGTTCTCAGGATTTGGACTTAAGCCTCCTGCTTCTGGTTTTCAGTC